>NC_064820.1:127400000-128025000 GCF_024166365.1 Elephas maximus indicus
AACTGATCTTACAAAGGAGTGGATAGAGTGTCAGAAGACAATCTTCATGAATATTTTCATGTTTCTTCATGGCCAGAGCTTTCTAAGCAGAGTGCTAGCAACCTGGTTTAAAAGATGGATGAATGGGGAACACACATGGGAAGTTAAATTTAGATACCTCAGGAAGGCTTTACAGGTTCTCCTTCCATGAAGCCATTTTTTTACATTACAAAGAGTAATGGTCCTAGACACCTCCCTCTCCTCTCCCCAAGGAGGTTCAGTTTATATTAGAAAGATAAGATTTCTCTTTCTTCTGAAGTGAGATGGACAACTGTGACCTCCTATAAAAGCTCTGAGATTCACAATTTTGGAGTTCCTCTTAGGTGGAATAGGCTCCCCACCCCTTACACACACAGTGCATCTGATTTTCATCGTGTCACCCGTTAGGAACTGGGCATAGGAAACCAGCGCAAGATGTTCTCTAAGTAAATAGTGGTTTTCTAAGCCAGAAAAGTCATGTTTTCTGATAGGACAAAATACATACAGATATGAAAACTTGACAGGGGTATGATGCATGGGGTAAAATTCCTCATCCTTGTGATGAATGATAGATTGTTTTGGGTTTGCAGTTTTTTTGTGTCTGCTGAATCAGGTTTTTTTCCTTATCCTTTTTCTATAATCTCTGATACTATATGGAGAAAATAAAAATATCTTAATAAAAGAGTGCTATCTTGTTGGAAAATGTCACTCATGATAAAAGTTAAACATTGTTATTTTAATAACATTTCATAAAATTTTTAGTTAGACCCCAAACTCTATACATCACCAGAATGCATAGGACAGAAATTATCACCCATAACATGGAAAATTATTTTTCTCGCTTATATGAAATAGATGAGATTGTTGTATATTTCTTGGTTATTTTACATCTCCAACCCTGGCACAGTGCCTAGTAGTAACCAGTTCTCAGTAAACTTTAATGGGGATGAATCATAGTAGCAGTTTTTCCTCAGGCACTGTAAGTGTATGGCTTATGGGACCAGGGACCCATCCCCAAATATCATTAGAGGTTCAATGCAATGATGAAACTAATGTAAAATAAGTTGTAATCTGACCATATTTAATATGTACATCATAAAGACATGTTGTCATGGTAGATAATAATTGTCTACACGGAGGTTAGATACAGGAGCAAACAAGAGGCATTTCCTAGAATGCTTCCATCACATTTTAGGAGACTAGACAACTTCAGTACTCTGAGCTGCTTCACTTACAGTGAAGAATCCAGAGCTGGTTTTGGAGCTAGCAAAGGTTAAGGTGAAAGTTATACATGAAACAATTTGCTTTTTTTTTTTTTTCTTTATAACTTTTATTAAGCTTCAAGTGAACGTTTACAAATCCAATCAGTCTGTCACATATAAGTTTACATACATCTCACTCCCTACTCCCACTTGCTCTCCCCCTCTTGAGTCAGCCCTTTCAGTCTCTCCTTTCTTGACAATTTTGCCGGCTTCCCTCTCTCTCTATCCTCCCATCCCCCCTCCAGACAAGAGTTGCCAACACAATCTCGAGTGTCCACCTGATATCATTAGCTCACTCTTCATCAGCGTCTCTCTCCCACCCGCTGACCAGTCCCTTTCATGTCTGATGAGTTGTCTTAGGGGATGGTTCCTGTCCTGTGCCAACAGAAGGTCTGGGGACCATGGCCGCCGGGATTCCTCTAGTCTCAGTCAGACCATTAAGTTTGGTCTTTTTATGAGAATTTGGGGTCTGCATCCCACTGATCTCCTGCTCCCTCAGGGGTCCTCTGCTGTGCTCCCTGTCAGGGCAGTCATCGATTGTGGCCGGGCACCAACCAGTCCTTCTGGTCTCAGGGTGATGTAGGTCTCTGGTTCATGTGGCCCTTTCTGTCTCTTGGGCTCTTAGTTGTCGTGTGGCCTTGGTGTTCTTCATTTTCCTTTGCTCCAGGTGGGTTGAGACCAATTGCTGCATCTTAGATGGCCGCTTGTTAGCATTTAAGACCCCAGACGCCACATTTCAAAGTGGGATGCAGAATGATTTCATAATAGAATTATTTTGCCAATTGACTTAGAAGTCCCCTCAAACCATGTTCCCCAGACCCCCGCGCTTGCTCCGCTGACCTTTGAAGCATTCATTTTATCCCGGAAACTTCTTTGCTTTTGGTCCAGCCCAATTGAGCTGACCTTCCATGTATTGAGTGTTGTCTTTCCCTTCACCTAAAGCAGTTCTTATCTACTGATTAATCAATAAAAAACCCTCTCCCACCCTCCCTCCCTCCCCCACTCGTAACCACAAAAGTGTGTGTTCTTCTCAGGTTTACTATTTCTCAAGATTTTATAATAGTGGTCTTGTACAATATTTGTCCTTTTGCCTCTGACTAATTTTGCTCAGCATAATGCCTTCCAGGTTCCTCCATGTTATGAAATGTTTCAGAGATTCGTCACTGTTCTCTATCGATGCGTAGTATTCCATTGTGTGAATATACCACTATTTATTTAACCCTTCATCCGTAGATGGACACCTTGGTTGCTTCCAACTTTTTGCTATTGTAAACAGAGCTGCAATAAACATGGGTGTGCATATATCTGTTTGTATGAAGGCTCTTGTATCTCTAGGGTATATTCCCAGGAGTGGGATTTCTGGGTTGTATGGTAGTTCTATTTCTAACTGTTTAAGATAACGCCAGATGGATTTCCAAAGTGGTTGTACCATTTTACATTCCCACCAGCAGTGTATGAGAGTTCCAATCTCCCCGCAGCCTCTCCAACACTTATTATTTTGTGTTTTTTGAATTAATGCCAGCCTTGCTGGTGTGAGATGGAATCTCATCGTAATTTTAATTTGCATTTCTCTAATGGCTAATGATCGAGAGCATTTTCTCATGTATCTGTTGGCTGCCTGAATATCTTCTTTAGTGAAATGTGTGTTCATATCCTTTGCCCACTTCTTGATTGGGTTGTTTGCCTTTTTGTGGTTGAGTTTTGACAGAATCATGTAGTTTTTAGAGATCAGGCGCTGGTCTGAGATGTCATTGCTGAAAATTCTTTCCCAATCTGTAGGTGGTCTTTTTACTCTTTTGGAGAAGTCATTAGATGAGCATAGGTGTTTGATTTTTAGGAGCTCCCAGTTATCGGGTTTCTCTTCATCATTTTTGGTAATGTTTTGTATTCTGTTTATACCTTGTATTAGGGCTCCTAAGGTTGTCCCAATTTTTTCTTCCATGATCTTTATCGTTTTAGTCTTTATGTTTAGGTCTTTGATCCACTTGGAGTTAGTTTTTGTGCATGGTGTGAGGTATGGGTCCTGTTTCATTTTTTTGCAAATGGATATCCAGTTATGCCAGCACCATTTGTTAAAAAGACTATCTTTTCCCCAGTTAATTGACACTGGTCCTTTGTCAAATATCAGCTGCTCATACGTGGATGGATCTATGTCTGGGTTCTCAATTCTGTTCCATTGGTCTATGTGCCTGTTGTTGTACCAGTACCAGGTTGTTTTGACTACTGTGGCTGTATAATAGGTTCTGAAGTCAAGTAAAGTGAGGCCTCCCACTTTCTTCTTCTTTTTCAGTAGTGCTTTGCTTATCCGGGGCTTCTTTCCCTTCCATATGAAATTGGTGATTTGTTTCTCTATCCCCTTAAAATATGACATTGGAATTTGGATCGGAAGTGCATTAAATGTATAGATGGCTTTTGGTAGAATAGACATTTTTACTATGTTAAGTCTTCCTATCCATGAGCAGGGTATGTTTTTCCACTTAAGTACGTCCTTTTGAATTTCTTGTAGTAGAGCTTTGTAGTTTTCTTTGTATAGGTCTTTTACATTCTTGGTAAGATTTATTCCTAAGTATCTTATCTTCTTGGGGGCTACTGTGAATGGTATTGATTTGGTTATTTCCTCTTTGGTGTTCTTTTTGTTGATGTAGAGGAATCCAAGTGATTTTTGTATGTTTATTTTATAACCTGAGACTCTGCCAAACTCTTCTATTAGTTTCAGTAGTTTTCTGGAGGATTCCTTAGGGTTTTCTGTGTATATAATCATGTCATCTGCAAATAGTGATAACTTTACTTCTTCCTTGCCAATCCGGATACCTTTTATTTCTTTGTCTAGCCTAATTGCTCTGGCTAGGACCTCTAGCACGATGTTGAATAAGAGCGGTGATAAAGGGCATCCTTGTCTGGTTCCCGTTCTCAAGGGAAATGCTTTCAGGTTCTGTCCATTTACAGTGATATTGGCTGTTGGCTTTGCATAGATGCCCTTTATTATGTTGAGGAATTTTCCTTCAATTCCTATTTTGGTAAGAGTTTTTATCATAAATGGGTGTTGGACTTTGTCAAATGCCTTTTCTGCATCTATTGATAAGATCATGTGGTTTTTATCTTTTGTTTTATTTATGTGATGGATTACATTAATGGTTTTTCTGATATTAAACCAGCCTTGCATACCTGGTATAAATCCCACTTGATCAGGGTGAATTATTTTTTTGATGTGTTGTTGGATTCTATTGGCTAGAATTTTGTTGAGGATTTTTGCATCTATGTTCATGAGGGATATAGGTCTATAATTTTCTTTTTTTGTAATGTCTTTACCTGGTTTTGGTATCAGGGAGATGGTGGCTTCATAGAATGAGTTGGGTAGTATTCCGTCATTTTCTATGCTTTGGAATACCTTCAGAAGTAGTGGTGTTAACTCTTCTCTGAAAGTTTGGTAGAACTCTGCAGTGAAGCCGTCCGGGCCAGGGCTTTTTTTTGTTGGGAGTTTTTTGATTACCGTTTCAATCTCTTTTTTTGTTATGGGTCTATTTAGTTGTTCTACTTCTGAATGTGTTAGTTTAGGTAGGTAGTGTTTTTCCAGGAATTCATCCATTTCTTCTAGGTTTTCAAATTTGTTAGAGTACAATTTTTCATAATAATCTAAAATGATTCTTTTAATTTCATTTGGTTCTGTTGTGATGTGGTCCTTCTCGTTTCTTATTCGGGTTATTTGTTTCCTTTCCTGTATTTCTTTAGTCAGTCTAGCCAATGCTTTATCAATTTTGTTAATTTTTTCAAAGAACCAGCTTTTGGCTTTGTTAATTCTTTCAATTGTTTTTCTGTTCTCTAATTCATTTAGTTCAGCTCTAATTTTTATTATTTGTTTTCTTCTGGAGCCTAATGGATTCTTTTGTTGCTCAGTTTCTATTTATTCAAGTTGTAGGGACAGTTCTCTGATTTTGGCTCTTTCTTCTTTTTGTATGTGTGCATTTATCGATATAAATTGGCCTCTGAGCACTGCTTTTGCTGTGTCCCAGAGGTTTTGATAGGAAGTGTTTTCATTCTCGTTGCTTTCTATGAATTTCCTTATTCCCTCCTTGATGTCTTCTATAACCCAGTCTTTTTTCAGGAGGGTATTGTTCATTTTCCAAGTATTTGATTTCTTTTCCCTAGTTTTTCTGTTATTGATCTCTAGTTTTATTGCCTTGTGGTCTGAGAAGATGCTTTGTAATATTTCGATGTTTTGGACTCTGCAAAGGTTTGTTTTATGACCTAATATGTGGTCTATTCTAGAGAATGTTCCATGTGCGCAAGAAAAAAAAGTATATTTTGGAGCAGTTGGGTGGAGAGTTCTGTATAAGTCAATGAGGTCAGGTTGGTTGATTGTTGTAATTAGATCTTCCGTGTCTCTATTGAGCTTCTTACTGGATGTCCTGTCCTTCTCCAAAAGTGGTGTGTTGATGTCTCCTACTATAATTGTGGAGGTATCTATCTCACTTTTCAATTCTGTTAAAATTTGATTTATGTATCTTGCAGCCCTGTCAGTGGGTGCATAAATATTTAATATGGTTATGTCTTCCTGATCAATTGTCCCTTTTATCATTATATAGTGTCCTTCTTTATCCTTTGTGGTGGATTTAAGTCTAAAGTCTATTTTGTCAGAAATTAATATTGCTACTCCTCTTCTTTTTTGCTTATTGTTTGCTTGATATACTTTTTTCCATCCTTTGAGTTTTAGTTTGTTTGTGTCTCTAAGTCTAAGGTGTGTCTCTTGTAGGCAGCATATAGATGGATCGTGTTTCTTTATCCAGTCTGTGACTCTCTGTCTCTTTATTGGTGCATTTAGTCCATTTACATTCAGGGTAATTATAGATAAATAAGTTTTTAGTGCTGTCATTTTGATGCCTTTTTATGTGTGTTGTTGACAATTTCATTTTTCCACGTACTTTTTTGTGCTGAGGCGTTTTTCTTAGTAAATTGTGAGATCCTCATTTTCATAGTGTTTGACTTTATGTTAGTTGAGTCGTTACGTTTTTCTTGGCTTTTATCTTGAGTTATAGAGTTGTTATACCTTTTTGTGGTTACCTTATTATTTACCCCTATTTTTCTAAGTAAAAACCTAACTTGTATTGTTCTATATCGCCTTGTATCACTCTCCATATGGCAGTTCAATGCCTCCTGTATTTAGTCCCTCTTTTTGATTATTGTGATCTTTTACCTATTTACTTCCATGATTCCCTGTTATGTGTATTTTTTTTTTTAATTAATCTTAATTTGTTTTTGTGATTTCCCTATTTGAGTTGATATCAGGACGTTCTGTTTTGTGACCTTGTGTTGTGCTGATATCTGATATTATTGGTTCTCTGACCAAACAATATCCTTTAGTATTTCTTGTAGCTTTGGTTTGGTTTTTGCAAATTCTCTAAACTTGTGTTTGTCTGTAAATATCTTAATTTCGCCTTCATATTTCAGAGAGAGTTTTGCTGGATATATGATCCTTGGCTGGCAGTTTTTCTCCTTCAGTGTTCTGTATATGTCGTCCCATTCCCTTCTTGCCTGCATGGTTTCTGCTGAGTAGTCAGAACATATTCTTATTGATTCTCCCTTGAAGGAAACCTTTCTTTTCTCCCTGGCTGCTTTTAAAATTTTCTGTTTATCTTTGGTTTTGGTGAGTTTGATGATAATATGGCTTGGTGTTTTTCTTTTTGGATCAATCTTAAATGGGGTTCGATGAACATCTTGGATAGATATCCTTTTGTCTTTCATGATGTCAGGGAAGTTTTGTGTCAGGAGTTCTTCAACTATTTTCTCTGTGTTTTCTGTCCCCCCTCCCTGTTCTGGGACTCCAATCACCCGCAGGTTATCCTTTTTGATAGAGTCCCACATAATTCTTAGGGTTTCTTCATTTTTTTTAATTCTTTTACCTGATTTTTTTTCAGCTATGTTGTTGTTGATTCCCTGGTCCTCCAGATGTCCCAGTCTGCATTCTAATTGCTCGAGTCTGCTCCTCTGACTTCCTAGTGCGTTGTCTAATTCTGTTATTTTATTGTTAATCTTTTGGATTTCTACATGTTGTCTCTCTATGGATTCTTGCAACTTATTAATTTTTCCACTATGTTCTTGAATAATCTTTTTGAGTTCTTCAACAGTTTTATCAGTGTGTTCCTTGGTTTTTTCTGCAGTTATCCTAATTTCATTTGTGATATCTTTAAGCATTCTGTAAATTAGTTTTTTATATTCTGTATCTGATAATTCCAGGATTGTATCTTCATTTGGGAAAGATTTTGATTCTTTTGTTTGGGGGGTTGGAGAAGCTGTCATGGTCTGCTTCTTTAAGTGGTTTGATATGGATTGTTGTCTCCGAGCCATCACTGGGAAACTAGTTTTTCCATAAAATCAGCTAAAAAAAAACTGCAGTCAGATCCCTATCAGAGTTCTCCCTCTGGCTCAGGCTATTCGGATGTTAATGAAGCCGCCTGGGGAGGGTGGGGGAGGGAACAGGGAGATAGGAGAGTAGCACCTCAGAATATAGCCAGAGTTGCTTGTCTTGCTTGGAATGACTATTATATCTGAGATTCCCGTGGGCACGTCGCCTATGTGTGCTGGCTGTGTGGAGATTGCCCCCGGGGGGTCTGGCCCGCTGGAGTCACGGTCAGATCCTCCGCTTCCAGCCCCACGCCCAGCGTCAAGGCTCCCCTACTGGGACGGTGCACTCTCGACTCCAAAATCAGTTGCTGCCTCCCGGGGACTTCTCGTCCCTCCAGCCGCGTGGCCGTGCTGCCCCCGAGAACCAGTTGGGCCTCCTCCTGGGGTTAGTTCAGATGGGTGGAGCAGCTCCCTGTGCTTGTGCTGTGACCGAGTGTCCCAGCTGGGACGCTGTTCTCCCCACTCCAATACCAGTCGCTGCCTCCCAGGGACTTCTCCTATCGGCTGCGTCCCACGCCGCCCGCGCTACCTGGCTGGGCCCCTTCCTGGGGTTAGTTCAGGGGGGTGGAGCAGCTCTCCGTGTTTATGCCATACCTGTGTCCAGTCCAAATCCCGGCGGGACGGTTCCCTGACTGGGACGCTGCTCTTCCCGCTCCAAGACCAGTCACTGCCTCCCGGGGACTTCTCCTACCGGCTGCGTCCCACGCCGCCTGCGGAACCGGCTGGTCCCCCTCCCGGGGTTAGTTCAGGGGGGTGGAGCAGCTCTCTGTGCTTGTGCCGTACCTGACTGGTACGCTGGCTCCAGGCTCTGGAAACAATCGCTGCTTCCCCGTATTAGTTCGTTCTCCGTCTCTAAATCTGTGTTTGTTGTTCAGGGTTCATAGATTGTTATGTATGTGATCGATTCACTTGTTTTTCTGTGTCTTTGTTGTAAGAGGGATCCGAGGTAGCGTCTGCCTAGTCCGCCATCTTGGCTCCGCCTCCAACAATTTGCTTTTTGTATAACTCAATTTTCTTCATTCACTCATACATTTTGTGACGGAGAGAACATGTCAATAAACCATTGGTCATTAACGATCACTAGTCACTTTTCCTACTACTCATCTGTCCGTTTGTTGTATTGTGGTGATTTGTGTGTTGCTGTGATGCTGAAAGCTATGCCACCAAAATTTCAAATGCCAGCAGGACCACCATGCATTTCAATGGAAATTTTAGACTAAATCAGGCTGGGAAGAAGGACCTGATAATCTACTTCTGAAAAATAATGGCCAGTGAAAACCTTATGAACAGCAGAGGAACATTGATATAGAGCTAGAAGATGAGCCCCTCAGGTTGGAATGCACTCAAAATAGGGCTGAGGAAGAGCTGTCTCCTCAAAGTAGAGTTCACCTTACTGACATGGATGGAGTAAAGCTTTCAGGACCTTCATTTGCTGATGTGGCATGACTCAAAATAGGAAGCAACAGCCTCAAACATCAGTTAGAAATTGGAACACGTAATGTACAAAGTATGAATAAAGGAAAACTGGAAATTGTCAAATGAAAACCAAACCGAACCCGTTGCCATTGAGTTGATTCTGACTCATAGCAACCCTATATGGAGCACTTAAAGATCAATATCCTAGGCATTGGTGAGCTGAAATGGAATATTATTGGCTATTTTGAATCATACCATCATATGGCCTTCTATGCTGAGAAAAACAAATTGAAGATGAATGGTGTCACATTCATTGTCAAAAAGAACATTTCAAATCTATCCTGAAGTACAACACTGTTCGTGATAAAATAATATATATATGTATACAGGACTACAAGGAAAACCAGTTACTATGACTATTATTCAAATTTACACACCAACCACTAAGGCCAAAGATGAAGAAATTGAAGATTTTTACTAAATTCTGCAGTCTGAAATTGATGAAACATGCAATGAAGATGAATAGATAATTACTGGTGATCGGAATGTGAAAGTTGAAACAAAGCAGGACCATTTGTTGAAAAATATGGACTTGTGATAGAAACGATGCTGGAAAGCACATGATAGAATTTTGTAACACAGACAACCTATTCATTGGAAATATCTTTCTTCAACAACATAAATGGCAACCATATGCATGGCCCTCACTGGATGGAATACACAGGAATCAAATCGAATAATCTGTGGAAATTGAGGATGGAGAAGCTCTAAATCATCACTCAGAACTAGGCCAGAGGCCGACTATGGAGCAGACCACTAACTGCTCATATGCAAATTCAAGTTGAAGCTGAAGGAAATTAAAACAGCCTATAAGAGTCAAAGCACAACCTTAAGCGTATCCCACATGAAGTAGAGACCACCCGAAGAATAGATTTGATGCCCTGAACTCTAATGACCAAAGACCAGGTGAGCTGTGAAATGATATCACGAACATCAAACATGAAGAAAGCAAAAGGTCATTAAAAAGACAGAAAGGAATGAAAAGACCAAAATGGATATCAGAATAGATTCTGAAACTTGCCCTTGAATGTAGAGTAGCTAAGGTGAATGGAAAACATGATGAAGTAAAAGAGCTGGGCAGAAAGATTTCGAAGGGCGAATCAAGAAGAAAAAGTAAAGTATTATAGTGAAATGTGCAAAGAACTGGATTAGGAAACCAAAAGATGAGAACAGGCTTGGCATTTCTCAAGCTGAAAAAACTGAAGAAAAAAATTCAAGCCTTTAGTTGCAATACTGAAGAACTCTGTGGGCAAAGTATTATACAATTCAGGAAGCATCAAAGGAAAATGAAGGAATATACAAGTTACTGTACCAAAAAGAATTGGTTGATGTTCAACCATTTCAGGACATAGCATATGATTAAGAATTGGTGGCACTGAAGGAAGAAGTCCAAGCTGCACTGAAGCCATTGGTGAAAAACAAGGCTCCAGGAATTGTTGGAATACTAAAATTGAGAAGTTTCAATGGATGGATTCAATGCTGGAAGCTTTCTCTCGCCTATGTCAAGAAATTTGGAAGACAACTGGCCAACTGACTGGAAGAGATCCATCCGTATTTGTGATCATTCCAAAGAAAAGTGATCCAAGAGAATGCAGAAATTATCCAATGATATCATTAATATCACACACAATTAAAATTTTGCCGGAAATAATTCAAAAAGAGTTACACCAGTACGTCATCAGGGAACTGCCAGAAATTCAAGCCAGATTCAGAAGAGGATATGGAATGAGGGATATCACTGCTGATGTTAGATGGATCTTGGCTGAAAGCAGAGAATGCCAGAAAGATGTTTACTTGTTTTACTGAGTATACAAAGACATTCAGTTGTGAGGATTATAACAAATTATGCATAATATTGTGAAGAATGGGAATTCCAGAACATTTAATTGTACTCATGAGAAACATATACATAAGCCAAGAGACAGTCATTCAAACAAAACAAGGGAATACTGCGTGGTTTAAAATCAGGAAAGGTGTATGTCAGGGTTGCATCATTTCACCATACTTATTAAATCTGTATGCTGGGCAAATAATCCAAGAAGCTGGACTATATGAGCAGGGCATCGGGATTGGAGGAAGACTCATTAACAACCTACGTGGGTGGTAATATGCACATGGTAAAACCTTGCTTGCTAAAAGCAAAGAGGAGTTGAAGTACTTACTGATGAAGATCAAAGACGGTAGCCTTCAGTGTGGATTATACCTCAACATAAGGAAAACAAAAATTCTCACAACTATACCAATAACCAACATCTTGTTAAATGAAGGAAATACTGAAGTTGTCAAGGATTTCATTTTACTTGGATCCACAATCATCACCCATCGAAGCAGCAGTCAAGGAGTCAGACGTATTACATTGGGCACACCTGCAGCAAAGGATCTCTTTAAAGTGTTGAAAAGCAAAGATGTCGCTTTGAGGACTAAGGTACTCCTGACCCAAGCCATGTTATTTTCAATCACCTCATATGCATATGAATGCTAGGCAATGAATAAGAAAAACTGAAGAAAAGTTGATGCCTTTGTATTATGGTGTTTGCAAAAAATATTGAATATACCATGGATTGCCAGAAGAATGAAAAAAATCTGTCTTGAAAGAAGTACAGCCAGAATGATTCTTAGAAGAGAGGATGGCGAGGCTGTCTTACACGCTTTGGACATGTTATCAGAAGGAACAAGTCCCTAGAGAAAGACATCATGCTTTGTATCAATGAAAGAAGAGAAGACCTTCAACAAGATGGATTGACACAGTAACTGCAAAAATGGGCTCAAACATACCAATTGTGAGAATGGCACAGGACAGAGCAGTGTTTCATTTCATTGTACATAGTGTTGCTATGAGTTGGAACTGACTTGACGGCACCTAACAACAACAGTCACTTTTCAACCGATTCCTTATAAGATGCTATGTTCATGTAGTAGCTCTCCAGTTTAGTTTTTAAGTACAAATAATTATGGGGTTATAGTTGTAAGTTTCAAATTGTTGACTGAAAAAAAAAAGAAAACTGTCCATATAACTAGAGTGTGATCAAAACATTGTGGACTTTTCTTTATTTCCATTCTCTTTGTATCTTTTTAACTTGGCCATTAGTCTCTGATGCATACTCATAAGACTTCAGGTTATGAAATAACTGCTTATTAGTTGAAATAATTGATCTTGCATATAGAATTCAAGTTTTTATTTGCCCAAATTAATCATTTATAAAATATGTTGTAATAAACCCTATAGATAAAATCGGCCAGAACATTTAACCTCTAAAAATCGCTGAAAAGCAGTACACACTAATGGTCGATAATTTATTGAAAGGCTGTTGTGACTGAAGCAAGAACATGATATTAGGTGCTGCTGAGTCCGTTTCAACTCATGATGACTCTATAAAACTATAGGACAGGGTAAAATGGCTCCTGAGGGTTTCCAAGGAGCAGCTGGTGAATTCGAGCTGCCAATCTTTTGGTAAGCAGCCAAGCTCTTGACCACTGTGCCACCAGTGCTCCGAAGCAGGAGCATAGTCACATACAATCTGTGAATGGCTTGTATTGGAATGGAAGGAGGGGGTATTGTAATCTAGGACAAAGGCTCATGGTCTAGGAAGACCCTTGCCCTTAGGGAATAGTCACCTAGCTTCTTTCTTTTGAGAGGCTCCTCTACCAGGCTCTCAGAGCTTGATAACAATATTCCTAGAAGTCATCTATTTTCACTAACTCTGAACTTGTGTCACATGGGGTCACTATGAATCGAAAATTGACTGGACAGCATCTAAGAGCAACAATAAACTTGTACTTACCAGACAACCTGTTATTCTAAAGTTTGTTTCCCAGAAGACTTTAAATACTGGAAGAATAATAGCTTGGACTAGCTAATTCTCAAAAACCCAGGCTTGTCGCCATCAAGTTGATTCCGACTCATAGTGGCCCTATAGGACAGAGTAGAACTGCCCCATAAGGTTTCCAAGTAGCAGTTGGTGGATTCGAACTGCTGACCTTTTGGTTAGCAGCCGCATTCTTAACCACAGACCACCAGGGCTCCATAGCCAGCTAATATGACCACGAAAATCAATCATCAGCTGCGTTTGTGCGTTAAGGAGCATTTTGGAATTCTGTGCCTTGTAAGTTTGATTAATGCAGGTTAGTCTCAAAATCTGCTCTAAAACCCTTGATAAGGTGGAGACCTGAGGCCACAAGAGCCACCACTAGGGCCCAGAGCTGCTCAGATTTCACAGAAGTGCAGATGCTCTTGAGTTATAGTCTGTATCTGTATTTCAAACCATAAGAAGCATTTTGAGAGAAAGAATGAGCCCTGGTGGCACGATGGTTAAGTGCTAGGCTGCTTACAGAAAGCTCCCAGTGGCTTCCAGACAGAGAGACCTGCCGATATGCTCCCATAAAGATTAAAAAAAGCCTAGAAAATCCCATGGGGCAGTTCTACTCTGTTACCTGGGGTCTCTGTGGGCCAAAATCTATCAACAACACCTGACAACACAACAACAAAATGACACTGAGAAACACGGTTTCTTTCAACGTTCTGGAAGAACAAAATCACTTTTAAAAAGAATTTCTGCCATGATTGCGCAGAACAGAGGGAAGAAAGAAATAAGCCATTGTATTCTTGCTGATAGAGCCCAGGAGTGGTGCAAATGGTTAATGTGCTCGGCTGCTAAGCGAAACGTTGGCGATTTGAGTCTACCAAGAAGTACCTCAGAAGAAAGTCCTGGCAATCTACTTCTAAAAAATCAGCTATTGAAAACCATACGGATCACAGTTCTACTCTGACACACAACTTTTTTTTTTTTAAATATCCTTGCAGATACCCTGAAAGACACTTTAATTTGGGGTTTTGTTTTTCGTGTGTGTTTCATTATTTTAATAGGGGGATATTTTTCACAGCATTGCTTATAAAAACTTAGGATATATTCAGCTTGGAAAACTTGCTGACAGATGCTTGGAGGCAGAAAAGTGTAGGAACTGGTGAAGTGGTGCACGACAGGGAACACCATGAAGCTAGAAATCTATGAGATGAAAATAAATAAAAAGCGTGAATCGAGACAGAAGAGAGATTAAAGTGGGAAGAGGGACAAGAAGACAAAAAATAGAGAAGAGGAAAAACAAACAGCCTGAGCAGTTAATATAAGTGACGCTCTCTCCAATTCAAGTTCATGTTCCCAACATTGCGATCCCAGGACAGGTTATGAATTTAGCCAGGCCCTCTTCTAGTTTTTTTCTTCTAGTGCCTGAACACACAGCACTGGGAAAGGCAGACAGTCTCCTTGTTCTCACAGCGCAAATTATTTTAGTGAGGGAAGGAGATAGGCACACACACACACAAATAAACAATAAATAATACATCAGGTAGATGTATATGAGATGTCAGAATGATTACGATTATCTGGTGGCGATGAACAGGGTAATAAGTGAAAATAACTTAGAGGATGGAGGCAGAGCAAGCTACTTAAGATTGGGTGGTCAGGAAACGTCTCCCTTGATGAGGTGACATTTGTGGTAAGATGTGACTTACAAAAAGGAGCCAGTCTTGAGAAGATCTCAAGGACAAACTTGCCAAGCATGGGGAACAACTGGAGCAGAGGCGCTAAGGTTAGAGCAAACTTGTCAGGCTTAAAAGTGCAAGCTGAGGCCAGTGGGATGAGAGCAGAATGAATCAGGGTATGTGTGAGGGGAGAGGAGGACAGAAAGGAGGCATGGGCAGATCATACAGGACAAGTTCTATACATCATAGTAAGGAATACAGGCTGATTCTAATTTGGAAAACTTTAGACAGGTTTGAGTAGTTACAGTGAAACTATACATGATCAAAATTCAGCTTACTTCTGGTGTTTTATAATATGCTAATTCACACAACTTGAGTCTTCAAAAGTCAGTGTAGATTCTTTTGGAAATGGAGAACAAATATCCTTAGATATTATTTTAAAACAACAATGAATTCAGTAATTTCTAAGCCAATTCCCAGTTCTTCAAAATACACTGGAAACCCTGGTGGTGTAATGGTTAAGATTGTGACTGCTAACTAAAAAGTCGGCAGTTTGAATCCACCAGGTGCTCCTTGGAACCCCTATGGGGCAGTTCTACTCTGTCCTATAGGGTCACTATGAGTCGGAATCCACTTGAGGGCAATGGGTTTGGATTTTTTTTTTTTGTTTTAAAATACTTTGACTTTTAAACTACATTCTGTTTCAGTAGAAAGCACAAAGCGGTTAGAACTAGGCATCTCTGGTTTATTCTGAGATGAAATATACTTTTTCCAAAAAAAAAATCACTTAAATATTCGTGGAAAGAATTTGAAAATGTATAATAAAGTAGTGCCATTTCTAAAGAGACTGAAGAAATAAATTAGACTAGGAATGAATTTGGCTGTCCACACCCAGATGAAGGAGAGACTGCCACCAACAGCAAGAAAAATCATGAGCCTCAGGCTAGAGTTTCTAGTTTAGGAACAAGTCCCCCACCTAAAGAAAGAGGTACTGGTATCAAAAAGTCAAGGAATAAAAAGACTAAAAACAAATATGTAAAAATACAGAAGGAGAAAAAAGATAGAAGAAATGAAGAGTCTAGTATCCATGGACTTTTCTTCTCAAATGGTCTTCAATTTCCATGCAGTTAACTTTTAGTGAAGGAATTTCAAGCTCAGATTTCTTTTCTGAGTAGAAAATGCCCAGAGAAATAATACTTGGCAACTGACTCACAACAAGATTATTTTGCTTTTATTTTTACCATATATGTGTTGTTATGAATTGGTCTGCCCAGAATATTTGTTGTTTCAAAAATGACTTTGATATTTTCCTATGTATTTTATGATTCAGAGTCCAAAAGTTATTTTATGAAATATTACTACTAATAACAGCAACAATAGAGATAAATGAAAAGAATATCCAAAATCTGTTAGAGTGGAATTTGTGAGTCATGCATCTTAGAAGCATAAATTAATATGTTTGATAAACTTACTGTATTTATTTAAAAACTCAATGAATTTGCATTTAAAAAATATCTAAAAGCATGTGATCTCAAATGCGAAAGATATGCATATTGTAGTGTTTTAAAGTCTTTCCCTTAGAAATATGTCCTACTACCAACCTGAGAGTCACTTTTTCATAATGTACTACCTCTCTCTTTTAATAGGTTTTGAGCAGCCAAACCATGATTTGTGGCATTATGGACAATTCAGTCATTCACTGTATATTGATGGTACCGAGGCAAAGATTTGAACAAAATGAGATATTATCCTAGCATATTGTTTCAAATAAGGCATTAGTGTATTTTTGTTCAATAAAGAAAAGAAGGAAGGTAGGACTCAGGAAAGGATGGAGGGAGGGATGGGGGAGGAAGTCAGGAAGGGAGAGAGGAAGAAAACTTTCCCAGAAGCATCCTGCCATTACTGAATTGATATCAATATAAATGCATCTCAATTCTGCTCAAAGAGCAACTTGGGGATCTTTAAAAAAGGGAGATACACTGAACTTATGGTATATTGGGAAAATGTAGGTTCTAGAGTCAGATGGACCTGTGTTTGGGTCCCAGCTCAACCTCAGCTTTTAAAGTGACTTTATGTATGAAGTGATGAATGAAAGAAGTGTTTGGAGACAAAATGGATCTCCCCTAAATTTACTGCATGTTGGCTAAAGGGCAGGGAGTAAAAGAGAAGATGGATGAGCAATATTGGTTCCTTTTCCTTCTTAACACAAGCTGTTTCTGCCATTAGTCTTCTTAAAAGGACTCTGCTTGTCTTATGTAGAATATGAAAACATGAACACGGTGACAACTCTATAAAAAAATATAATTATTTGATAATCTTAAATTCGATACCATACTGGCCTCTCAGAAAAACGTTATAAAATGTATGCAAGCAGACATCTTACATAGTAAATTATTTAGTTTGCAAAAGCAAAATCGTTTCTAAAAATACATATTAAATAAGATGTATTCATGAACTCTCTATTCCTTTGAATGAATAATTAATTCAGTAAATATTTTGATGTAATATTCTTCCCATTAAAATACAAACCTGAATATAATGTTGAACAGATGAATTGAGAATTAGAAAGTGCTTCAAGAAGATCTAAGACTTTCAAACTTTTCTGCCTTCAGTTTCTGTTCTAAGTACTCAAGGGGCTGTGTAATAATATCTATGCCTTTTGGGGTTTCAGTCACCTGACAGGGAGAAGAAGTAAATTCCAGCATACCTTAAGTAGACCAGGGTTGTTAGTGAAAAGGGTTGAAAATTTTAGGCTAACTTAGTCCTTCAAGTTCATGAGTTATAGTAACTTCTCAAAACTAATACTAGAAACTGGTATTCATCTAAATCTTATACAGCTTGTAGCATGTAGTTCCTCAGTGAGGAAGACAGGAAAGATCTAATGCTGGGTTGCTGACAGACCCTAAGTTTGGGGATATTTCATCTTTATATGAATTTTGGCCCAAAGTTATTTTTGACCAACACCAAGATGAACATTTATTCTTGCTGATTTTGTTTGTTGTTGTTGTTGCTGTTGGTTTGTGACTTCAGAGAGATCCCATCTGTTACAGAGTTGGACTGCCCCATAGGGTTTTCTTGGCTGTAATCTTACGGAAGCAGATTGCCAGGCCTGTTCTGCAGTGCTGCTGGGTAGGCTCAAACTGCCAACCTTCTGGTTACCACCCAAGTGCAAACCATTTGAGCCACCAGGGACTTTCCAAGTTGAACATTTGATGCGACAGTCAAGGTACAAGAATCGAGACAGATACATATTTCTGTATTTGAAATTCAGCTACAGATCTTAGATTCCATTTTGTATATATAAATTCTTCTCCTGATTTGGATGAAACAAGAAATGTGTGTTTGTGGGATTATTTTGCATAGGCGTTGGGGAAGAACTTAGAAAGAAATGGAGGCCTAATGGTAGTGAGAGGTTTGCTTTCAAGTGATGTGTGTTTTCACAGTCTTAAGATTTTTACTTTAGGGATTGTTCCCAAACAAATTCTCAATAAATATTAATCAGTTAAGAACAAATACTGCAGCTTCTTTTGTAATGAGCCCTTTTATTTAGTTATGTATTTTCTGATAGAAGTTTCTCTTTTTTTAATGAGGTCTATTTTACATTAAATTATATCTTTCTAGTCTTGTACTAAAGGAGCCCTGAT
This sequence comes from Elephas maximus indicus, assembly GCF_024166365.1. Classification (NCBI taxonomy): domain Eukaryota; kingdom Metazoa; phylum Chordata; class Mammalia; order Proboscidea; family Elephantidae; genus Elephas; species Elephas maximus. Next base: position 127,418,279 of record NC_064820.1, read on the forward strand.
GGGGCAGTGGTTAAGTGCACAGCTACTAACCGAAAGGTCGCCAGTTCGAACCCCCTACCTGTTCCTTGGTAGAAAAGACCTGGCTATCTATTCTCATAAAGATTTCAGCCTAGGAAATCCTGTGGGGTAGTTTGACTCTGTTCTATGCATTTGAATCAACTTGATGGCACACAACAACAAAAAGAAGTCTTCTACCCACCAATTCCTTCAGAATTGGCTATACAGATAAAGACTGGGGTTGGGTGGTAATGAAATAACAAGAATTTACACCTGTGCGTAACGGAAAATTAAAACTCAGTACTCTGAATTTCTTTATAAGGGCTTGCAACCTATGGACAGAACACATATTGACTGAATTCAATTGAAACAAAATCCTAGAGTTGAATCCTAAATATAGGTCTGATCTTGGCAGCTTCTCAGATCAGAAAGGATGAAGGAAACAGACAATTGGATGTCAAATTGAAGCAGACACTAGAATATCCTGGCATATTTGTGTCACTGCCAGGTGGTTTGCTGCTTGATGCAGATGCTGATTGTATTGCCACCTGGGGGCATGAATCATTGCTCGTGTCTCATATCATCCCCGCCATCTGTCGAGACAAGCTTGGCAGCACGGCTGGTGTATGAACAAGGATGTGGGGCAGAGACAGAGGCAGAGCCACTCTGGTGCATTCAGAGGCTCCATTATGGCTCCACTGTTGCCACTGTTTGAAAATTGAAGGTCTAGGTGTCTGCTAGCCTCAATGCAGGGCAGAGTACCCAAACATTGTGTGTTTGACAAGGCTTAGAATGCTGATAAAAGTGGAAATGGAGAAGATAGGTGAATCATCTGCACTAAGAACTGATAACAGAGCCCTTTATTGTCCCTTCAGACATCATTTTGTCCATTACCCCTTTAATATCCATAATCATCAGCTACTTTATGAAGAGGTATGCCTTCAATAATTAAGCACAAATGAGAAATGAGGTGGACATCTCCCTAAATTGCTTGCAATTCCCTCTTTGACAGAGAAGTCTCTAGGATAGGGCACACTAGACTCCTCCTAGGACTTGTAGGACAGCAGATACAGTAACACAGAATGCAGCAGAGGGTAGGGAAAAATAAGGTTGCTTGATCACATAATGGAAAATATGTTAAAGACTTTATTTCTCCATCAAAATTTCATCATCATAGTCAAGATGGAGCTACAACTATTTTGTTACCTATTTGGGGTTCATCTTGGCATAAACTTTTACCTGCATAAACATATGGGTGCGGAGAGGAAGAGATGGTGGACACCAAGTCTCTTTCTAGGTCCAAAAATAACTTCAGATAATAGCCTGGTAAAAGGCTATCTTAGGGGAGGACAAAAGAGACCTGGCAGCCCTATGGCCTCTCATCTGAGCAGTCAAAGGCCTTAGAAGGAAGTCTCATTTTCTGGGCCCCACTCTTGGGAGAAGGAAATACCCAGAACTAATCTGAGAACTTTACTTTGTCTTCTCAAGCTGCCCTTTGAAATCTTCTGTTTAGCTCTTTCACTTCATCATTTCTTCCATTGGCTTTAGCTGCTCTACATTCAAGAGCAAGTTTCAGAGTCTCTTCTGACATCCATTTTGGTCTTTTTTTCTTTCCTGTCTTTTTAATGACCTTTTGCTTTCTTTATGTATGATGTCCTGGATGTCATTCCACAACTCATGTGGTCTTCAGTTATTAGTGTTCAGTGTGTAGAATTTATTCTCGAGATGGTCTCTAAACTCAGGTGGGATATACTCAAGGTCATACTTTGGTCCTCTTCAGCTTCAACTTGAACTTGCATATGAGCAATTGATGGTCTGTTCCGCCATCAGCCGCTGCCTTGTTTTGACTTATAATATTGAGCTTTTTCATCTTCTCTTTACACAGATGTAGTCATTTGACTCCTGTGTACTCCATCTCATGAGGTCTACTTGTATAGTTGCAGTTTATGTTGTCAACAAAAGGTATTTCCAATGACTAGGTCGTTGGCCTTGCAAAATTCTATCATGCAATCTCTGGCATTGTTTCTACCACAAAGGCCATATTTTCCAACTACTAATCCTTCTTCTTTTCCAGCTTTCACATTCCATGCTCAGCATTTCTCAAACTGAAGAACTGAAGAAAAAATTCAAGCTTAGGGTTGCAAAATTGAAGGATTCTATGAGCAAAATGGAAACAATGGTGGTGTAGTGGTTAAATGCTATGGCTGCTAACCAAGAGGTGGGCAGTTCAAATCCACCAGGCGCTCCTTGGAAACTCTATGGGGCAGTTCTGCTCTGTCTTGTAGGGTTGCTATGAGTCGGAATCGACTTGATGGCAGTGGATTTGGTTTGGTTTATGAGCAAAATATTGAAAAACGCAAGAAGCATAAAAAGAAGATAGGAGAAATACACAGAGTCACTGTACTAAAAAGAATTTGTCGACCTGGAACCATTTTAGGAGGTAGCATATGATCAAGAACTGATAACATTGAAGAGAGACATCCAAGCTGCACTGAAAGCATTGTCAAAAAACAAGCCTCAAGGAATTCATGGTATACCATCTCATTGAGGGTCTTCCTCTTTTTCACTGACCTTTGGCTTTACCAAGCATGATGTCCTTCTCCAGGGACTGATCCTTTCTGACAACATGTCCAAAGCATGTAAGACACAGTCTTGCCATCCTTGCTTCTAGGGAGCATTCTGGTTGTACTTCCAAGAAAGATTTATTTGCCCTTTTGGCAGTCCATGGTATATTCAATATTCTTTGCCAATACCACAATTCAAAGCATCAATTCTTTTTCAGTCTTCCTTATTCATTGTCCATGGATATGATATGATTGGGAATACCATGGTTGGGGTCAGGTGCCCCTTAGTCTTCAAGGTGACATCTTTGCTTTTCAACACTCTAAAGAGTTGTTTTGCAGCAGATTTGCCCAATGCAATGTGTCTTTTGATTTTTTTTTTTAATTGAACTTTAGATGATGGTTTACGGAACAAACTAGTTTCTCATCAAAGCTAGTACACACATTATTGTGTGACATTGGTTAACAACCCCAGGACATGTCAGTGCTCTCCCTCCTCAACCCTGGGTTCCCTGTTACCAGCTTTCCTGTTCCCTCCTACCTTCCAGTCCCTGCACCAGGGCTGGTGCACCGCTTTAGTCTTGTTTTGTTCCATGGGCCTGTTCAATCTTTGGCTGAAGGGTGAACCTCAGGAGTGGCCTCGTTACTGAGCTGAAAGGGTGTCCAGGGGCCATACTCTCAGTGTGCATCTTTTGGTTTCTTGACTGCTGCTTCCATGGGTGTTGACTGTGGATCCAAATAAAATCAAATCCTTGACAACTTTGATCTTTGATACTGTGGACTGCCAGAAAAACAAACAAACCTGTCTTGGAAGAAGTACAGCTGGAAAACTCCTCAGAAGCAAGGATTGCTAGACTTTGTCTTATGTACTTTGGACATGTAATCAGGAGGAATCAGTCCCTGGGTAAGGACATCATGCTTTGTAAAGTAAAGGGTCATCAAAAAAGAAGAAGACCCTTAATGAAATGGAGTGGCACAGTGGCTGCAAGAATGGGTTCAAACATATCAATGATTTTGGCACAGGGCCGAGAAGTGTTTTGTTTTGTTGTACAAAAGGTCTCTGAGTCAAAACTGATTTGACATCACCAGTAACAACCTGATTAAGCATCAATAACAATCTGAAAAGAGTAACAATCTGAGGACAAAATCAAGTGAAACCAGAGTGGCCCAGCCATATGGCTCCTGACTAAAGATGGCCTCTACCTTTCTTGTGCTAAAAGCAAATAAAAGGCAATTTACCTTTTCAGTGAATTTATTCTTTTGCTAGACTACCAGTCCACACACTTGGATATCCCATTCCTGTAGTTTCTCACTATTAAATAGGCATAATGGCCTCAACTCTTAAATTCAGGAACATCTCAGCACTGACAAAGTTACATATGTCAAGTCTGCATGAGTCTAGTGGCAGAGTGAAACAATTAGTGGTGGTATTGATCAGTATGGACAGCTCTGCACTCAGCTGCCTAATATAGAAGGGCTGCTGGCATCAGCAATTCTGTGCAGTTTTTGTCTGCTGGCTGAGGTCTAGTGACCTGTGAGCAGATAGAAGACTTTCCCTAATACAGGGCTGCACAGAAGGAAAGGCCAAAGGAGGCTCTACCTGAGCAAGGCTAAGTGGTATAAAGGCAACAGATACAATTTGTAATTTTAGTTTCTGTACAGAATGAGTGTTCAGTGATAGTGAGCAGAATGGTGGCTCAAACATGCCCATTGTGTCAGCTAGACTTTTGTCCCTCATTGTTTTCTTCTTCACCTTCATGACTGAGAAGTCATGGGGTAGAGTAGAAAGACAGGTGCTTCAGATTTAGACAGTCATTAGGTTAAATCTTAATTCTACTACTTGCCAACTGTGTGAGCTGTAGGCAAATTACTTGATCAATCATGGCCTCAGTTTCCACACCTGTTGAATGGAGAAAGTCATACCAATATTCTGAGAGCCATTGTGAGAATTAAACTGAAAAGGACAAAGTGAGTATAATGCCTCATGTGATGTTGAAAGAACAGTAGCTGCTTAATGAGACGATGTTGAAGATTGATGGAATTGTTATTGGAGTGACGTTTAAACAGAATATCCATAGCTGTCCAAATAAGGTAATGGCAATAATACACAGATTACTGTGCCTACATTTATTGCACTCAGTGTGTGGTATCCACCAGCCTTAAGAGATATTAAGGTAATAGATTTACACAGATAGAAAAATGCCCTTAATTTGACTAGTATTTTCATAAATTTTCAGTCAGAAAATATTGCATTGCCTGAGAAAATGATAGGAAATATTAATAAAAAATTATGAAACAGATTTTAAATGCATCCATATTAGTTCTTCAGTGTAGTGTGCATGTGTGTAACGAAGTTCAAATGTGATCTCTGCATTCCTTCCTCTCCTGGTTTCGTCAGTATGATGGAGAATGCCCCTTCATCCCTGGGCAGCTGTCTCATAATTCCCTAAGACTGGGAGTGTCTTTAATTAGGTTTTTTACATTTATTTCTCAGTAAAACTTGTGTTGCTGTTGTCTAAGTTAAAGAGCAGACCCCGATTTCTTTTCTTCATTAAGAAAATAATCAACTATTATTGTTTGCTAAGAGATCGTTCCAAATGACTATATTTACTGCTTGTTAATATATTTACTGTTCTGGAAAATAAAAACTGCCAAAGAGCTACATCATGTAATGTAGGAAAATAAGCTATTAAAGGTTTTGAAGGCCAGAGACAAAATTAGAGATCAACCAACCACATTTCTAAATTGTTGATCCCGTCAAGATGATCATTTTAGTAGCATATAAAAGTGCCATTAATTCTTTTCTAAGAATCTGACATTATTAAGGTTATATGTTACTGTCAAGGAGACCGTCATTGTGTCTGTAGCAATACTAAGCAATGTTATTTTCTGAAACCTCCAAAATGTCTTCACTAAAAGAGGTTGTTACCACCTAAGGACCATCATGAAGGTAAATGCTACAAGGATGCATGGCAATCCATTAGAAATAACGGCAACAATTTATAACAATCACTTTCAAAACAATTTTGATGCAAATCATTTCTTAGACCCATCCCCAGCCCCTTACCAATATCACGGTGAAGTATTTGTTATGGATTGAATTGTGTCTCCAAAAACACGTGTTGTAAATCTTAACACCTATACCTGCTGAAGCAATCCCATCTGGGAATAGGGTTTTCTTTGTTAGGCTAATAATGTCAAATCAGTGTACAGCGTGGTTTAAGCCAATCACTTTTGAGGTATAAAAAGCAGATTAGGTATAGAAGAAGCACACGCAAACCGGGAAAGACTGATGCCCCATGGAGATCATCAAGGAACCGAGGTGGAGAAGCTGAAAGAGACAAGGATTTTTTTTTTTCCAGAGCAAACAGAGAGCTTCCCTCCAGAGCCAGCACCCTGAATTCAGCCTTCAAGCCTCCTGAACTATGAGAAAATAAATTTCTGTTCTTTAAAGCCACCCACTTGTGGTACTTCTGTCACAGCAATATTAGATAACTAAGACAATATTATAAAGAAAAATATTTGTAAGATTAAGGCCACAAAAACAGCTTCTAAAGTCAGCTTCCCTAAATCTTGTATTTTTTCCTTTCCTAATATGCCTTCATGACAGTATCCATCAAATTTATATATCCTTTGATTTATAGATATATTTACCTGTGTGTGAAATTACTTATATCAAGGTTATTCAATGCAGCAATGTCTATAACAGCACAAGATTGGAAACGATCCAAACACCCATCAATAGGGAACTGTTTAAATACATTGTTGTAATCTAATTATGCATTACCTTGGAGCTGTTAAAAAATATATATATATGCTTATTTGTGCTTAGAGCAACTCTGAAAAGACATTCCTATGCGTGCACACACACACATACACAAAATAGTGGTCATATGCAGTCAAGTAAATCTGGGTGGATGGAGAGTGTGACTGATAGCTGTAGACATTTTTAAATTTTGATTTTGGAGCCATGTAAATGTATTATCTATTTACAAAATTAAATTTAAAAATATAATTTTATGAGATCTTCTTGCATGAATTTTATTTTCTTTTACATTTCTTCAACAAGATTATGCTTTTCTACAAACCAAACACCACTGATTCAGTTCAAAGAAAGAATGATATATAAAATTAAGTATGTCTCTATGTGCTTTTCTAATAATTTAAAATAATCATTATAAAATTGATTTTGATGGTTGTGTCTTTGAACTATCTACCAACCCATATTAAAGGCTATATCTGATCCCAAAGCTGGAGAGACAGCATGGATGTTTTTCCCAGATGTAAACTTTTGAATAAAGAACTTGCTCATTTTTATCACTTATGAAGGCTAGATTTTCAAGCATGATAATACAAATAGCATGCCTATAATCCCCTTGTTAACTTTTTCAGCCTTTGCAACAAGCATGTTTTGTTGAAAATGACATTTAAGCAATATATCAAGTATGACTGAAATGAAACAATACAACTTTTTCAGTGTTTTTGAAAAAGAATACTGTTATGCCTGTATTTTATTATAAATAACCAGGTTCTGTCATAGTTTATCTTCTTGCCAGCAAATGAAGGACATTGTTTCATAAAGCTTCTAAAATGTACATGAATATTTAATTAAATCATATTTCTTTGAGAAAATAAAGTTCGTTCGCATTTATAGCAGACAGTTGTGAGGAGCTCATAATTGTCATAAGACCAGGGTAGCCAGTACCGGTTGCTTGTGGACCAAAACTCCTCAATTTTTAAAACTTTTTTTTAAAAAATAAACATACAATCATAGGTGTTCATTTACTTTAAAAATTCTAAAGATGAAGAAAATTATCGTCTATATATTTAAGTCCTTGTATAAATTACAAAACTCAAGTTTATGTTACAGAGTCCCTTCCCCATAGGAAGCATAAAGCACTTTTGTGGTACCTTTCACCAGTAAATATTTGTATCACATTGGATTTGACAAACAAAATAAAAGTCGATATTGCCTCTTTAAGCCCCAAGAAAACATTCTTCAAAGTCATCTCTTATAGTGAATGATCTTCAAAAGTCATTTGATTGCCATGGTTTAAATCAATCTCGAATAAAGATATAAAAAAGTAACACACATATTGACTTCAGTAGAAATCTGAAATATCAGTGAACTGCAGACTCTTCTTGCTTGAGGTCAACAAACACCCTTTGGAAGACAACCAAGAGTAGTTTAAGACCCAGACAACAAAATAAAATAACAACAATAATAATAATAATAATAAAATAAAAATAACAACAACCAACAATGAGGTAAACTCCCCTTAAAAAAGGCAATAAGTGTTGCCTGGACTGTCAGGAGAGAGTTCGATTGTACCTGACACCCAAATGTTTTTCTAACCAGAGCTCAGCCAGTTGCATGGTTGAGGCAAAAGTACTTGCCTTGGATCCTAAACACATCTTATACTGCTTAGGGTCCAAGTTAGGATCACAATGAACTGGATGGAAAATATGCACCACTCCTACTTCTTGACTTCTGAAGGGCCTTAAGCCAGATAGAATAACTTTATTGTAGAGATCTACATCTTCCAGGCCCCAGCCTTGTATTGAGGTATCAAATCCACCTGCACCCAGAAGATCACTTTTATAAATACATGTGATTCCATATCCATAGTCTCTCCAAAATCCAGTCTTCTTTGAGAAGACGAAATCATCATCGGTAGGAGGATTGCCCCCATTGGTTACCTTTGGGTCATACTGACTAAAAATGATGGGGTAGTACACCTGCTGTCCCTGAATTGTATTGTCTCTACATCGTTGGAGAAAGTCTCCTCTGAAGATCAAGTCAACATCACAAAATAGCAGCAAAGTGTTATTGTCAAACTTGGAAGAAGCCGTTTCAAGACCAAGACCCCTGGAAAACTCTCCCTTAATGGGGATCAGGGTCATTTCTGCATTAGGGTACTTGTTCTGATATTCCTTTATCAGCTCAATATGTTTGCTAGAATCTTGGTCAGAATCCCTACTGAAAAGGATGATAACCAGCTTTACATTCTGCTTTGGGATAAGACAAATATTTTCAAAGTTCTCCATGAATCTTGAGAAAATATCATACCTTCCTGTGAGAGGGACAAGAATGTGTATTTTCTTTTCATTTTGCCCTCCCTTTTCTTTGGCACCTTGAAAAGATGATAGTATCTTTAAAGAATTAGATATAAAGGAGAACAATTGAGTGTCACTGTTAATGCTCTCCACAAGGCTGTTCACATCTAGCTCTTCAGTTTCTCTGAAAAAAGGCTTGCTGAACAGCTGCTGAAGGTAGGCATGGCGCCTCACTGGCACAGTCAATTTCCTCCCCTTGTGCCTTTTGTATAAGAGGAGTAAATCCAAAATGTACTCCACCCCATGCATGGGATCAACCCTGCGGTAACCATACTGGATTTCCTTGAAGTCAATGAGCCGTCCTCTACTCTTGGCATTTTCATTGATCATCTCCATCACCTGTAGCACGGTGTCATCCAGAGCTGTTCTTAGGATGCTGTTGATGCTCTGTCGAGGTGGCTGATTCTCAGCTGCTGAGTAAAGGAGCTTCCCCGTCAGGAACTCCCATTCTATTACTTCATCTCTCTCCCGAGGCTGAAAGTGGTTGAAAGAAGGCATCACTCCCAGCTGCTGGTCCTCTTTGTTCACATCACTGTTACTGAGCTTGCTCATCAGAGCACTCTCTCGGTGCAGCAGGATGGTACGGTAGCGAAGTTCGGAAATCTTGCGGCTGAGCATGTAATTATGCAGCCTGTATTGGTATGCAGGCCTTTTGTTGGGATGAAGTGTTATGGCTGCATGGATTTTGCTATTGTGAAGGTCTTGGATATAACCCTTTCGATTATGTTCGTAATTTTCATGAAAGAGTTGCTGCATCTGAAAAGTAAAAGGAAGTAAAATGTTAGGATATTAAAAAAAAAAACTTCAAATATTTAAACTTAAATAAAAATTATTTATATGATATTTCATAACAGAAATTACTTATGGGATTTATATTAAATGAAATTAAAATACTTTCAAAGGTCAAATTCATATGCTCAAATACTGCAAACTAAACTTCTAGCTATAGATTTTGAAGTAAAGAAGCTCTGACCCTCTTTCACTCTAAAATCAACTCAAAATATTAAAGAAAACAAGAATTGATTATACCCATAGCCTCCATAATGGACCATTGAGAGGAGTGAGCTGGAAGAGAGGCTTATCTCTGTTAATGTTGGACAGAGTGGGCAGAGCATGGCTTTTCCAAAACAGGTAGTGCATCATGAGATGTGAAACCAATGACTTGTTGCTTGGAATGGCAACATCAGGCTATTTGCTGGAGGAGACTTAAATTTTATTGAGCATCCTGACAGACTATCTTTACAGAAAGTAAGCTCTTGGTAAGGCTTACTTTCTGTAAAAAAATGGAAACTATACTGATTTAAACTACTGATCTAAGGTATCATAAGCAAAATGTAACATATTTGATAACTTATGAGCTAAAGGTCTTTCTGCTAGTGTAGAACATAGTTACTACCTCAGGCAAAAACATAAATGAGGAAATATTCAGAGATATCAGACCAAAATTCAAGCATCGGTCTGACTCCTCTAGTCCCACTACCACATCACAATATAGCTAGTCAATCATGAAATCTCCATCAAACCCATTCAGATAAGTTCAATTAAAGACAGAGAATGGAGAAGGAAGAGGAGGAGGGTGGGAGGAAAAGAAGGAGGCAGCCGCAGTGGCGGTCTCTGCAAATATTTGAAGACTAAGAGGGAAGAAATATTTCAAACTTAAGAATACATACTAGAAACAAATAAAAATCATAGATAAATCAAATAAAATACAGCCTCTGGAAAAAAAGAAATAAAGAAATGAGCTTAAATAAGATAAAAATTAAACCAGTGGAGCTAAGCAAAGCAAAGAGAGAGATAAAAAACAACTCTTACAGAAATGATAATCATATTAGAAGAAGCAAAAAACACATTCGTGTAAAGTATAGGAAGAAGAGACTTGAGAAAAATTAGCAAAATACTAAAAGCAAAAAAGGCAGGTTAAAAGTTTTGAGAGATCTACCCATTTATAGATTTATACATATAAAATAGATCTAATATATATGGGTACATATTAAAGGGGATAAAAAAGATGTACATAAAATACATCTGAGGAAGCAAATACAGTAACTGGAAGAGAAAAAGTCAAAATTTTCATAGAAAATGTCCTTAAAATAATGTAAGATGTATATCTATGTGCAATTAGGTTAAAAAAAAAAAAAAGCAAAATAAACAAAATTGAATTTAGCTATAAGTAGGAAAAAATGAGTTTCACCACAGGATTCTCCATAGCAACACCCAATACTGAAAAATAGTGGAGTCATGCCCGGGAACACCCCAGGGAAGCAAATTAATGACGCATAATTTTATATTCAATTAAGCTAGAGCTCAAGTTTATTCCAACCAATATATGACTTAAGTATTACTGAAAAAAATGAACACCTTCTAACATGCAAGAACTTGTGGTAGATTTGTAGTGACAAATTCTGCAACACTCTTCCCATTGAGAGGGGAGATTTATGTCTCCCTCTCTTGAATCTGGGTGACTACTTTTAGTAATACAGTAGAAGTGACACAGTTCCAGATTCCAGATTGTCAGCTTCCACTTCCTGTCTTTTGGAGCTCTTACTCTGCAGAAACCAGCTGATATGTGAAAAGTATGATACCTTGAGTCTACCGTGCTGTGAAGAAGCCCAAACTAGCCACATGGAAAGGTTCAGTGGAGAGAGAGATTCCACCCTAAGTGAGCGAAGAAACTGTCGGACTATTCCAGCCACAGTCATTATCTGATTCCAACAGCATGAGGGGTGAAGAATGTTGAATATATGATGGACTGCCAGAAGAACGAACAAATTTGTCTTGGAAGAAGCATAGCCAGAATGCTCCTTAGAAGGGAGAATGGTGAGACTTTATCTTACATACTTTGGACATATTACCAGGAGGGACCAGTCCCTGGAGAAAGACATCATGCTTGGCAAAGGGTCAGCGAAAAAGAGGAAGACCCTCCATGAGATGAACTGACAGTGGCTGCAACAATGGGCTCAAAGATAGCAACAATTGTGAGGATGGCGCAGGACCAGGCAGTGTCTCGTTGTGTCGTACATAGGATCGCTATGAGTGAGAACTGAATCAAGAGCACCAAACAAGTGTAAATTACAGTTCAAGGATTTGCCAACTTCCCCCTGAAATTGTTCTTTTTATCTAGGAATCTTTACAAAATGAGAGCAGCACCCTTTGTTTGGCTTGCTTCATCTCTGCTCATTTCTAGCAATGCTTGGGAGCAATTACAAATGTGGCCACATTCACTCAGGCTTCAATGTACCTAACATGCCATTGAGGTACCTTCTCCTAACAGGAGTCCTCATCATTTTCCTGTAAGCACTACAACTTATGGTGGGAATTTAGGAAGCCAAGGTTCAAGAGGCTTAAGTTATTTAACCAAGGGTCTACTGAATGTCATGGGGAAGTTAAAACTAGAATTCTTGTTATTGGCAGTCTTGTCGCTTTACACACTATGTTTCGAATGGAAGAACACTGATTTAAGAAAAATCATAAAATTTACTTTAAAAACTATATTAGATTATTTTAAATAATTTGATCCCCTTAATTTTAGTTGGCTTCCTCTCTTTTAAGGAATTATCAGTTGATTCCATGGCACTTCCACAGCCTCCACAGCCTGGAATACACTCCAGTACACTGAAAGGGAAAATCATTTCACAATAGCAAAACCACAGCAGCAGTTAACGCCGGTGTGTCCTGATTGACTCCACTGCATTAAGTGGAGAACCTGCGATTTCACCCTGTGAGAAGGAAATTATTTGAGAAGCTATAGAAAAATCTATGACAAAAATCAGAGAGAAGAAGAATAAATGCTGAAAGAAAAATGTTATATTATTAATCTTCTACTTTATATTAAGCTCCTATTACAGCTCCAGTGGTCCTAGTAGATTTATAAATTATGAAAAGACAACATAGGGAATTTCTGGAGTGATCACAGTTCTGTAAATCAGGAACTTCTACTTTTCAAATTATAATTTTAAAATCCAATAAGGAATTGACTGCAAACAGGCACGAGGTAACTTATGGGGTGACGGAAAGTTTCTAAAACTGGATTGTGGAAATGTTTGCACAATTTTGTAAATTTACTAAAAATCATTTAACTGAACACTCACAAGGAGAGAATTTATATCATTCCTCAACAGAGCTATTAAAACAGTAAGAAACGTTAAAAAATAAAATACAGCAAACTCCAGCTTTCAAAACAAAGAACTGAAATGATACATAGTCAGCAAAGTATGTACAGAATTTCCAAGGGCTGGTGAGGTTGAACTTGATCATCTGAAAACAAGTGGAGACAAAAGACCAAGCAGAGAAATGTCTGTGGCAAAAGGGTTCAAGGGCAGTAGATCTCAGGAAGTACAGGAAAAATTACTTCCTGAAAATGTAGAGCACAAAATCTATTGGGTTTATAACTCCGGGTGCAGGAACTGAGGTGAGATGGGCTGGCAGAATAAGTGACCCAAGGAAAACTTTTGTTTCAGAGAAGTAGACGAGACAAAGCTACACAAAGAATTAAGCAGTTTAGCCATATTTTCAGGAAGTACATTTAGTTGGAGGTAGCAGAGAAGATCAATGCCTTTCTTTGAGGAAATCAGCTAGCCTAGAACTGTAACAAACACCCTCATCAATACAAATATATTATGAAGAGCTCATCCAGGGAAAGTTAATTTACTTAAAGATGAGTCATCTTTCTAAAATAGGAAAATAGTACAGCGCTGACATAAATCTCTGTACGAAAAAATAGATTAGATGAAAAACTCTCACTGCCCCCATCCTCCCCCCAAAAAAGACATGGAACTGAGGAAAACATTAAGCAACTGTTCTAAAAAAGATAATGAAGTATTTGCTTCATATATGAAACAACACTGGTAGCATAGTGGTTAAGAGCTACGGCTGCTAACCAAAAGGTCAGTGGTTTGAATCCACCAGGCGCTCCTTGGAAACTGTATGGGGCAGTTCTACTACGTCCTATAGGGTCGCTATGAGTCGGAATCGACTCGATGGCAATGGCTTTGGTTTTTTTGGTATGAAACAACACGGCAGAAATACAAGTTTTCAGGGATGTGATGTTAAGATGAACGTCAGCTCACAGAACTAAGAATGAAAGTAAGCTACCACCTAAAATAAAAACTGGAAGAAAAAAAAGACGTGTAAAACTCAGTAAAGTACAGACAAGATGGAAAGCTAAAAACATAAAATGGAAATAAAGAATTACAATGGATTAGAGAGTAATTATAGAAGGTAGGCCAAGAGGAGCCAAAAAACATAACTGGAGTGACTGAAGACAACGGAAGAATTATTTACAGATACAATTCAAGAAAACAATTTTGAAATAAAAGAGATGGCAGTGGGTTTTTGGGTAGTATCTGTGTAGGGAAAAAGGCCTGGTAACCTAAAATACAAAAAAACTAAACTTGTTGCTGTTGAGTCGATCCAGATTCAAATTGACCCTATAGGGCAGAGTAGAACTGCCCCATAGAGTTCCCAAGGAGCACCTGGTGGATTCGAACTGCTGACCTTTTGGTTAGCAGCCATAGCACTTAACCACTACGCCACCAGGGTTTCCCCTGGTAACCTACTTCTGAAAAATCAGCCACTGAAAACCCTATGGAGCACAATTCTACTCTGGCACACATTGGGTCTCCGTGAGTAGAAGTCAACTAAACGGCAACTGGTGGTGGGAGTATTTCTGCTGAGTCCCTAGATGGTGGAAACAGGTAAGTGCTCAGCTACTAACTGAAAGCTGGCAATTCGAATCCACCCAGAGTCGACTGGAAAGGAAGGCCTGGTGGTCTACTTCCAGTCACAACCATGGAAAGCTTTGTGACTCTGAAACACATGAGGTTGTCATGAGTTGGAACTGACTCAACAGCAACTGGTTTTTTGTTTCGTTTAGTATCTATGTATTAAATCCACTCGCTGTGCGCCAGAGACAATTAACCCAGAAAGTTCAACCCTGACACGTATCTTATTAAAGTTGTTAGACATCCCGTGATAGGTAGGGAGAAGTAGGGTAGGGAGCTTTTTTGTTTTTTTTCCATTATAAATCTAAAAGCATCACCTACATTTTGGACCAATATACGTATGATAAAAATGAGTTAAAATAATCTCCACAGTATGTAGATTTTGATAAACAGTACCCACATCCAGGAGCCCTGGTGGCTCAGTGGTTAAGAGCTCGGCTGCTAACCAAAAGGCCAACAGTTCCAATCCACCAGCCGCTCCTTGCAAACCCTATAGGGCAGTTCTACTCAGTCCTAAAGGGTCACTATGAGTTGGAATCGACTCGACGGCAACAGGTTTGATTGGTTTTGGTATCCATGCCCAAGAAACCTATGTTTTAGTATAAATTTTTCCAGTATCTTAAAGAAAGGACTCTAAACCGGTTAAGAAGGAATTACTGCATTTACCTATTCTCACTTTAAGACGCTCAGGTACTTTCTTTCCTAGCAACTCCTCCCTTTTTCCCTAGGCAAGCAGTGCTGTCCTATTTTCACTTTCATCCATTCTGTCTACACACTCTATAAACTCAGAATCATATCACAAATGCCATCATCTTTTCCAACTACCTGTATAGAATTCCACTCTTCAAATAATTTGAAATCTTCCAAGTGTACATTTTAATGGCTTAATGGCTCGTACTAAACAGGCACTTGACATTTCTCTCCTATGAGATTATAAACACTCTGAAAGAAATGGATGGGCCTTTTTCATTTGTACATCTCACTATAACTCAGGGAGGCAGTGTGCACTGCAATTAGGTGACCAGATTCTGGAGCCAGATTGCCAGGGATGGACCCAGCTCTAAGATATATTAACCATGTGAACTTGTACAAATTGCCTAACTACCATTTGTAAAATGAGGACTATAATAGTAAAATTTGTAAAATGAGGACTATAAAAGTATCTACCTCATGGGGTTGCTGCGAGGACTAATTGAGTATATGCATCTGAAGTTAGAAGTTGGCACACAATAACTATGCAAGTGTTAGCTACTATTTTTCTTGCTGTTATTATTATTTGTTTTTACTATTATTCTTAGTGGATTAAGTTTTCCCTAGAAAATCATTCTACTATGCTAAGTATTGCCATCATTTGATTTAAGATCACCGTCTAAAATTCTGAAACTGAACTGTCATGATGAAGTATTTTTGTTGAAATGAAGGGAGAATAAGAAGCCATGCTATTATCGGGAAAGCTGTACCTAAACATCTTTGATGTCTTCTATTAAGGAAAAGCAATGCATTCTTTGTTCTCTATTAAAAGTAAAATTTTCTTAATTTATTTTTATAAAGAAGTTATTTCAATCTGGTGGAAATTCTTTCCTTCCCATTATGCCACCAGATTTTTTCTGAAGAGAAAGAATTCTACAACTTTAGAAAATTCTATTTGAGTCTCTGATATGAAGTTAAGGTAGATTTGGGAAATGAAGGTGTCTTAGCTATCCAGTGCTCCTATAACAGAAATACCACCAGTGGATGGCTTTAACGAATAGAAATTTATTTTCTCACAGTTTAGGACGCCGGAAGTCCAAATTTAGGGTGCTGGCTCTAGGAGAAGACTTTCTCTGTCCTGGCTCTGGAGGAAACGCCTTGTCTCCTTTGAGCCTTTGCTTCAGGGGGAACATGGCACCTATCTTCCCCCATCCCCACTTGTCTAATCTGTTCCTTTTTATCTTTTGTAAGAGATTGACTCAAGACACACTGGACACTAATCTTGCCTCATTAATGTAACAGAAAACTCATTACCAAATGGGACTATAACCACAAGCATAGAGGTTAAGATTTACAAAACATATTTGGGAGGGACACAATTCCATCTATAATAGAAGGTATTCTTAAATATTAACAATAAGGTTCTTAAAGAGTGTCTTCCTTCTCTGGCATAATGACACAAAGGAAATGGTACCTGATTATAGATATTAAAAGGAAGAAATAATTTTGGGAAGTATATATATATGTGTGTGTGTGTGTGTGTGTGTATATATATATACACACAAAACAGTATGGCGTAGTTCTACTCTGTCCTATAGGGTCCCTGTGAGTTGGAATCGATTAGAGAGCAACAGGATTTTTTTTTAATACACATGTATACACACACACACACAAATAAATACAAGAAAACTGGGGAAATCTGAATAAGAATGGTGGATTATATCAATGTCAATATAAAAAAACCCACCAGTGCCATCGAGTCGATTCTTATTATATAATAATGTCAACATACTGGTTATAATATTTAACTATAGTTGTATACTATGTTACCACTGTGGTAAACTGGACAAAGGGTATACGGAAGCTCTTTTCTCTCTCTTTTTAACAATTATAAGGGAATCTATAATTATTTCAAAATAAAGGTTTAATATAAAAAAATCACGAGGCAAAAAAAAAAAATCACTAAATGGAATCTGAAAATCAATTATTTTGGCACTTAAATTACTGCCAAAGTATACTTTAAAGCAGGTCTTGAAAATCTGTGGTCCGAAGGATGCAGGTGTGATTTTGTTTTTTTTTTTCTTGGCCAGCCCAGTGTTTGGAATGAATTCAAATTTGGAAAAACTGTTAAATGAGCATTGCATTACCAGTCATTTATGGTCCCATCAGCTCTAAGTTTCACGCATTTGAGATACCTGAAGGTATTTGGGTTCTTCGACATCCCTTTATAGTAACTTAAACAAAAATTCTTTTTTGAAATTTATTTTCCGTTTATCTTACATGACCCTCACATGCCCTAAAGGGGAATACATGTCATAGTTTTGTCAATTAATATGCCTTTAGGTACTGTTATAAATGGTTTCCTATGGGTTAGCTTCATTCACAGGCAGGGTTTCTCTCATGGCAGCAAAAATGGTCCCCATCAGCTATAGGCTCACATCATGTACATTATAATCCAAGAGAAAGAAGCAGAGCTCACCATCCAGGCAGAGTAAACAAGTGATACAAGAAAGTCTAGAAACTGTTGACTGCCCTGAACACTGCACTGAGCTGTGCCTAAAGGCAGATTACCCTCAGACTTCCTAGTTTCCTTGGCCATTAGTTTGT
This sequence comes from Elephas maximus indicus, assembly GCF_024166365.1. Taxonomy (NCBI): domain Eukaryota; kingdom Metazoa; phylum Chordata; class Mammalia; order Proboscidea; family Elephantidae; genus Elephas; species Elephas maximus. The sequence continues at coordinate 127,435,971 of NC_064820.1, forward strand.
TCTTTGTTTTGTTAGTTTAGTTGTGGTTCTGGCACTTGCAACCAAAAGCATCCTGTCAAAATTAGATAAACTGATACTTATATATTTCAGCTTTGCACTAATGTTCTATGTGATTTAGGGGCGGGTTTGCCTTCTGTTTAATTAGCTAGTTGAATCTTGGTTGAAATCCAAAAGACAATGTTATATGGGTGATCTGTACCATTGAAACTGGCACTTTTTTTTTCCTGTTTCATTTCATTTTGTTAGCTAATTTAGTTTTTTTTAAAAAAAGTGTCAGACAACACAGAAAACAGCTTGCAGAAAGTCTTATATGTGATGAAGATTTCTCAGCAACATATATTCTGTACAGTTTTAAAAATACTTTCAGACAACATAGAAAGTAGCTCACAGCTATTAATTCTTAATCATGTGATATAAATTTCTCAGCAGAGTATATTCCAGACACATGATAACTCTGGCAAACACTAATGAGATGTAAAATCAGAAAGAAATCACTAAATTCATCAGACATCAGTTTATTATGGTATCATGGCATATAGTCATTTGTTAGCTTAAATTAACCCTGTCAGAAGTGAAAAACCCTCAAAAAAAAAAAAAAAAAAACTAATGATAATTGAATTGACTGCTCGTCTATTTACCTGATTTAACTTGACATATACAGATTAAGAGAGTGACCACACAGCTGTTTCCTAATAGACTTAGCTAAAATAATACTGGGTAATTGTTAAAACCTACAAAATTCACTTCCAACGTAGATTTTTATTTTTATTTTGGTAAACTGTCAAGTAAAATTTTTGGTATTCACTATTTCCTTAAACTTTTTATCTGCTCAGAGAAGAGCCAAAAAGGAATAAGAGGTGTTCAAGCTGCCACTAATAGACAATGGGAAAGAGGGAGGTTATAATTTCCAAGCTAGACTTTCAAGGCTTTTTGAAAAATAACACATAAATATAGCAGATGCCATATAATTTCAGAAGACATTAACACAATTAATTAATGTATTTTATGTGTTGAAAGTGATACAGTAACTGTATGATGAAGCTGGTCATGAAAAAAATTGTCTCATTTTTAAAATAAAAAAAGAGAAAATGACAAGCTTTCTAATTCCTATTCTAGCTATGAAAGCTTTCAAATCCAAAATAGGAATTGTTTAACTAAAAGTGCTAAAGGAAAAGCTGAAGGCTTTCTTTGTCATTACTGCTCTTGTTTTTATATTCTATTCTCTCAAAATCCCAGCAATAAACCATTTAGCCTCATGAAAGACTTAACATGAGTTTGTCAGATTTTGTATGACCACCATGTCTTTCACCAATGTAGAAGATATAAAAATGGTACAGAAGACTTGTACACCAGCATTCACTGAAGCACTTTTGGCATATTCACAATAGCCAAAAGGTGGAAACAGCCTAAATGTCCATCAACAGATGAATGGATAAGAAAAATGTGGCATCATACATAAAATGGAATACTACTTAGCCAGTAGGAGAAATGAAGTCTTGACACATGATACAATACGGATGGAGCTGGAAGACATACTGAGTGAAATAAGTTAGTCACAAAAGGACAAATATTCTATGACCTCAATTATATAAAAAGAGAAGAAGAGGCAAATGTACAGAGAACAAAGTTTATTAGGGGCTGGAAGGAGGGGAAAAGGAGAGGGAGGTTAATAGATTAATAGTGACAGAAATATTTCATTGACTAAAAGTAGGATTGCACAGCCAATTATTGTAATTGCTGTCAATAAGTTGTACACCTGTAAAAAGTTGAACTGACAAAAGTTGTGTGATAGATATATTTACAACAACAACAAAAAAGTAGCTGCTGAGGTTGATTATGTACAACCAAAACCCTCATAGGATATGGTTTCTTGGTTTGGAGGTTTAGGATCATAGTTTCATGGGACATACCAGTTAATTCTGCCTAATAACTTGTTTAGTGTTTCTGTTCTACCTCCTAGTTTGATGCATAGTGCCTCGGGTGTTAAAATCTCACCAGTAGCCATCCAAGGAACAATATTTGTATTATTTATGTCATTAAAAGTCAATTTCATTTGGTTCATTGGTTTGGAGGTTTAGGGTCATGGCTTCATGGGACATCTCAGTTAATTAGCCTAATAATGTGTTTAGTGCTTCTGTTCTACCTCCTAGTTTGTTGTGTAGTACATGGGGTCTTAAAAGCTTGCAAGCAGCCATCTAAGGCACAACTATCAGTCTCTATTCACCTGGAGCAACAAAGAAGGAGAATCAGGAACAGGAGAAGATATGGAATGTGTGGCTAATTGCCTCCAGGAACAAGGGCCTCCTTTGCCATGAGACCAGAAGAACTGGGTGGTGCCCAGCTACCATCACTGAACACTTTGATCAAGATTCCAAAGAACAATCCTGATCAAAAGGGGGGGGAATACAGAACATAATTTAAAATTTTCGTGGACTCCAGACTTCCTGGAGCCATGAAAGTTGGACAAACCTCAGAATCTACTGCCCTGAGATAATCTATGAACCTTAAACCAAAAATATGCCCTGAAGTTTTCTTTAAAACCAAACAACAGTTTAGCTTAATTAGTAAAAAATGGTTGCCTTGAGCATTATGCTCTTTTAAGAACTATTTATATGGGATCAAATTGACAACAGCAACTGGAAAGATTAGATAGGAACCTTAGGGGGCAGTGAATTATGTTAATGGTAGAGGAACAACTCAGAAAATGAGGGTGAGAATAGTTACACAATTTGAAGAATGTAATCAGTGTCACTAAATTGTATATGTAGAAACTGCTGAGGTGGTGTATGTTTTGGTGTGTGTATTCTCAACAACAACAAAATAAAATTATTTTTAAAAAATGGAGCAGATAAGGACTGGGGCAAATATACAATTTTTTGTTTAAAGGATGGCATATATTTCTGTGATAATGGGCTTTGGCTACATGACAGTTTTTAGCGAACATAATTAATGTTTGTACAGCAACTTTCAGCACAGTTTGGAGTGTTGCTTGAGAGAAGCTAAAATTTGATGACCTCCCAGCAAATAGGAGAATGGGCCATTATGCAGAGTTTATTGTTAATTGGTATACATGGAGTTTTTTATATCAGTAGAAGTTCTATGTTCAAATTTACTCTGAAATGAAAATAATATATTTTCAAGGCTTAAGAGTAAAAATCTCCTATACATCATGTAGCAAATTGACTTCAGCTGTTAATACATTACAGAACGCAGTCTTATTGGATAAGTTATATGGAGAAACATAGTGTAGTTTCATGTATGCAGTAGATAGTGAGGAAAGTTGGTGACATCTAGTTGAATGTGAGCATTGAAAACATGAGATGGACAACATTCTATGTTCTATGGCAATTTGCCATTAATTCTTTTCAGTAACTTTGCCTGATCAGACCTTTCCAGATCCCATACTTCCCAACATTTTTGACTGCCTGTCTTACTTGAACCTATGCTCGTTCATTCATTCACAAATATTTAGTGAGTTTCTACAAATGTCTCAGGTACTATGGATAGAGCAACAAAAGAAATATGTTTCCTGCCCTCATGGAGCTATCTAGTGGGGGAGATAAGCATTATATATACATAATCTAACTGTGGCAAGTGTCCATTGCAATAATTATACCATGTTGTGCTCACTGCTTTACTTGACTCCATGCCTTTTCTAGACGGACAGTTCCCAGATAATAACACAGACCTGATACTTAATAAAATATTTTATTTAATTTTTAACAAATTAATATATACCCATGAAACCAATTGATAACCAAAACAGGGATCACAATTTTACTGTAAGACCTTTAATTTTCTAATAGAAAGCTCTCAGCCTTCCCTGTTACATCCCTAGCTTCGAAATGTTTCTTTAAAGTGTAAAAACGTAGCTGAAGACTTTACACATCTGTGTTGTAAAGGATTTGGCATTTATCTTAAAGCTTTTATATCTTACTTAGGCTGTGACTCACAGTCCAGTACTCCTGTCCCATGGCTGATGGTGGTCATACATCTCTTTACTATTTTTGTAATTGATGTAGTTATCCAAGCAGGGAGAAAGGTTGAGGACACCCACCATCATTCCTGATTTGTGCCACTGGAATGTGAAATGATTGTAGGAGCCTACACTGATTCTAAATCAGGCTGTGCTCCATCACATTAATACTTTCTGCACAAATAAATGAAGTGCCGCTGGGGGACCAAAGTAAAAGAGAATGAAAGCAGAGCCCTAAGAAGGCCTTTGCCACCTGCATGGAGACAAAGTAGTCTTTCATTCAAGAAACAGAAGTAAGGCTTATGTAGGGATTGCTAAAGTGTTGTGTAATTAAGCTTTTGGAGACTTTTCAATTACTTAAAGAAAAGAAAAGAGAAAAGTGAACTTCTCCTGTGTGTTCCTCTGCCACTCCATCAGTCTCCGCTCACTCGTGTCTGTTCTGGGCTAAATCCTGGCTCTGGAGCCACAAGCCTGGTTTTGGGATCTGTTCTTCCATTCTCAGTCTGACCTTGGACAAGTGACACCTCTGGGAAGAGAAAAGCTCCAGGACTCGTCTCTACATTACTGTGAGGGTTTCTGTTTAAATCTGGGAAAAGAAGAGCTCCTAGAGTATTCTCTTGAATATGGTGAGTATTAATAGGAGCCCCAGTGACACAGTGGTTAAAACATTTGGCTGCTAACTGAAATGTCAGCGGTCCAAATCCACCACCTGCTCCATGAGAGAAAGATGTGGTAGTCTGCTTCCCTAAAGATTTATAGCCCTGAAAACCCTATGGGCAGTTCTACTGTGTCCTATAGGGTCACAATGAGTTAGAATCGACTCGACTGCGATGAGTTTGCCTTTTGGTTATATGTCAGCACTAGGCCCACTGTGGAAGCCCTGGTAGCGTAGTGGTTAGGTGCTACGGCTGTTAACGAAAGGGTCAGCAGTTCGAAGCCACCAGGCGCTCCTTGGAAACGCTATGGGGCAGTTCTACTGTGTCCTATAGGGTCGCTATGAGTCGGAATCAACTCAACAGGACTGGGTTTGGGTTAGGCCCACTGTCCGGTACATTGAAAGCTCTCAATAAATGTGAGCTTTCAAAAAAAAAAAAAATTTTTTTTTTCACATTATTATTCTTTGGATCCATTTCTATTGTGTACATCAATAACAGCAATAGTAATGCTAATACTGCTGTTTCTCACCTGCTTAGCTACAAAAATTGGAGGGGAGATCACACACTTCTTTTGAAAATCTGAGACATTTATGAAGGGCAAAGCCTAGAAAAATACAGAAATGCATATGTATGGATTTGACTTCACATTCTGTGAAGGCCAAATCTATAACCCCTGCTTCTGTGTAAGGGCTTTTTTGCTACTACACGACATATGTAATCCTGGGAAACCTCAAGTCTTACAAAATTGCACACTAAACATCACAGGGCTTATGAGAAAAATAGGTTTGGGATAGACTACACAAAATCTATGCAGTTTTGTAACCATAGCACTAAAACAAAACAAAAAACCCAGTAACATACTAATAAAAATAGTGTCATTGTTAAAAAGGCACAAATTACATTTCTATTAATTAACAAAACACTACAGTAAAAGGTGCACCTGACCCAAGCCATGATATTTTCAATTGCCTCGTATGCATGCTAAAGCTGGACAACGAATAAGACTGAAGGACTGACGCCTTTGAATCATGGTGTTGGCGAAGAATATTGAATATACCACGGACTGCCAGAAGAATGAACAAATCTGTCTTGGAAGAAGTACAGCCAGAATGTTCCTTAGAAGCAAGGATGGCAAGACCACGTCTCCCGTACTTTGGACACGTTGTCAGGAGGGATCAGTCCCTCATGAAGGACATCATGCCTGGTAAAGTAGAAAGTCAGTAAAAAAGAGGGAGACTTGATGAGATGGACGGACACAGTGGCTGCAACAACGGGCTCAAAAAGAACAACGATTTGAGGATGGTGCAGGACCAGGCAATGTTTCATTCTGTTGCATAAAGGGTCACTGTGAGTCAGAACCCACTCAATGGCACCTGACTACAACAACGGTAAAATATAGGGCTTGTCATTAAAAAAAAAGTAAAGATACCTTGTTGGAAGGGGATGTAAAAGTGTCGAGGCTGCTGAGTTATAGAGAAGAGGGCAATATGCACAAAGATTAGGGAGACTAGTGCAATAGGCATTTCTAGACACAGCATGTGGCTAAACTGGACCAAGAGGAAGAACATGGGGTAAAAGTGCAGCCTGCACCTTCCCCCAAGGCAGGGCAAGCCTATTTTCAGTTGTTGGTGTTCTCTGTGTCCAGTTGCTGTTATTTAGTAGCCCACATATTAAAGGACTGGGCAAAGGGCAAAATAAACCAGTGTGACTTCATGTTCTTCTAGCAGGATTCCTCTAATTTGCCTATCAGCTGTGAGTGGATTCACATTCAAAAACAGGCATGGTGCCAGACGGGACTCTGTTAGGAGCCTTTAGGCAGGACCTGTATCTCTGACTTACCCTTGAAGTAACCAAGGACTTAGGATTTGTGCTCAGCTAGGTCTTCAGTGATTGCTAATAATGTTGGGAAGGAAAATCAGATCTCCACTTTGACAGTGCATAGTTTTATCCTAAGAATCTGCCCTTTAGCTTCTTTGTGGAATTCTGTGGGCCTGAAACAGTGCTATTGCTATTGTAAATGCAAGGTCTCATAAGGAAAAAAAAAAAAAATGAAATTGTCCTTGGTGCAAAAAGGAAGGAGATTCTTCTCTCCTCTCTTTTCTTAGAGTGTTTCCCTTAGAAAACTTGCAAATGATAAATTCTTTCTCTGTTCCTTTGGGATGTATATAAATCTTTCAAAAGCTGAATAAGTCTCTAGCCAGTTTCACAACCCAGGAAAGTTATTCCTTAAGGGCCTGGAGCTACTTCTTCGAAAAATGTTAATATCAAGGAGGTAGAGCCCCTGACTCCCAGTCTCCATGAAATTTTAACTTGGATACCTGGGTCCAAATTTTAACTACCTGCTTGTCAGAGAAATATGAGTTTTATTTTTCTTTTGGATAAAGGCAATTAGCTAACACAGATGGCCACCTCAATTACCAGACAGATGAATTTAGGATGAATAATGTATGATAAACGGTGCTTTCAAGTCCTCTTACTTGAAGACAAGTTATCGTTTACCTGGAGAATATGTATGTAATTGCCTGGCTATGTAAAAAGTGTGGTTTCTTTTGGTTTTTGTAATTTCTTTAGTGGATTGCCTGTGATGCACATCGTGTTCTGGTTTAATATTTACTCAATAATAAGGCTTTTCTGGAGAGTGTGTTGGCAACTCTTGACTGGAGGGGGGATGGGAAGATAGAGAGAGAGGGAAGATGGCAAAATTCGCACGAAACGAGAGACTGAAAGGGCTGACTCAATAGGGGGAGAGCAAGTGGGAGAAGGGAGTAAGATGTATGTAAACCTACATGTGACAGACTGATTGGAATGGTAAATGTTCACTTGAAGCTTAATAAAAATTAAAAAAAAAAAAAGAATGAAGTACAGATACATGTTATCTGTAAATCATAATTTTCAAGGTTTAACAATTGAGATTGATAAACCTTGAAAACATCATGCTAATAAAAGAAGCCAGACACAGAAGGCCACATATTGTATGATTCCATTAATATGAAATGTCCAGTATAGGCAAATCTATAGAAACAGAAAGTAGGTTAGTGGTTGCTTAGGGCTGGGGGATATAGGTGACTGGTGCTGTGGGGTGACAGCTAAAGGATACAGAGTTTCTTTTTGAGGTGATGAAAATGTTCTGAAATTGATTGTGGTGATGGTTGTCCAACTTTGTGAATATATGAAAAACCTTGTATTGTACACTTTAAATGATGAATTATCCCAATACATAAAGTATATCTCAATAAAGCTATTACAAGAAAAAAAAGTTAAAGAAAAAAAAAACAATGTGTATGACTGCCCCCAATTTAAAATAATAATACACTCTAGTATGATATGTATTTGCACAGAAGATTGGAAGCAGGTTAGAGTATGAGCCTTAGTTACCTCAGGGGGTGGGATTTAGCGAGGTTTTATTTTTTAAATTCTTCTGTTATGGGTAGTTTAAAAAATGTTTTTTCAGTTATCAAAAGATCAAAAATAATCAAAAGAATACTTGTGTAGCCAGTTTTTTAAATAAAGAAAATCCATTGAGATGGCTTCCAAAAAAAAAAAATAATAAGGCTTTTCTTTCTCTTTTATTTTGGTGGAGAGTTTTTCTGGGTACTTGGATCAACTATCAATACCCATGCAAGCAGCAGTAATCAAATGACGTATTGCATTGGGCAAATCTCCTGCAAAAAAACCTCTTTAAAACCTTAAAAAGCAATGATGTCACTTTGAGGACTAAGGTGTGCCTGACCCAAACCATGGTATTTTCAATCACCTCGTATGCCTGTGAAAGCTGGACAATGAAAAAGGAAGACTGAAGAATGAGCACATTTAAATTATGGTGTTGACGAAGAATGTTGAGTATACCATGGACTGCCAGAAACACGCAAATCTGTCTTGGAGGAATGTTCCTTAGAAGAGAGGATGGTGAGACTTTATCTTGCTTACTTTAGACATGTTATCAGGAGGGACTGATCCCTAGAGAAGGACATCATGATTGGTAGAAAATTCTCAATAAGATGGATTGACACAGTTGCTGCAATGATGGCCTTAAACATACCTACTATCCTAAGTTTAGTACAGGACCAGGCAACTTTTTGTTCTGTTATACGTAAGGTTGCTATGAGTTGGAGATGACTCAGTGGCACCTAACAAAAACATCCAACAGAACTTTCTGTGATGATGGAACTGTTCTCTATTTGTCTTGTCCAATATGGTAGCCACTAGCTACATTTAGCTATTGTTTGTAATGTAATTAGTGCAAGTGAGGAACTGACTTTCCAATTTTAATTTAAATAGCTACATGTGGTTAGTGGCTTCCTTCTAGACAGTGCGGGTCTAAAATATCTCAATTTCTCTTATCAGTTAAAATGGACACTCTTGAAATAAAACAGTGACGTATCCTAGACTGTCAAAGTGGTATGATCACTGTTGATTTCAACTGATTCAATCAGTTCTATGCCACCATAACACAGATTATAGAGCCAAGGTCACAAAGTAACATTAAATCAATAGTTTGAGTCTCTTTAAAAGACAATAATCTCCACTTCTTTTACCAATATTTCATGCAAGTATGCATCTAAAATTATTTTCATTCATTGAACATGTGGTTGGAGTATTACTGTATTTTTACGCAAATAATGTGTGCTTTTCTACATTTGTTTGCCAACCTCGCCCTCCCCCTGGGAGGTATTTTTGTAAGCATGCTATGCTAATTTTTTACAGCAACATGTAAAAAAAATTGGCATAGCAGTGCTTATGAAAATACCTTGCAGAGGGAGGGTACGGCAGGCCAACAAATGTAAAAGGCACACATATGGTATAACATCCTTTGCTGATTCATTGAGGCCATTTCTTGTGTTTCTTTGTGGCATTGAGAAACTCTTTTCTGCTGACCCTGTACTTTACCAAGCATGATGTCCTTCTCCAGGGACTGATCCCTCCTGACAACATGTCCAAAGTATCAATGACACAGTCTCACCATCCTTGCTTCTAAGGAGCATTCTGGCTGTACTTCTTCCGAGACAGATTTGTTCATTCTTTTGGTAGTCCATGGTATGTTCAATATTCTTCTCAAACACCACAATCCAAAGGTGTCAATTCTTCTTAGGTCTTCCTTATTCATTGTCCAATCATAAAAAGACTTGAATAGACATTTCACCCAAGAAGACATTCAAATGACCGCCAAACACATGAAAAGATGATCAAAGTCATTAGCCATCAGGGAGATCAAATCAAATCAAAACCACAATGAGATACCATTTCATTCCTACTAGGATGGCTAAAGGAGTCCTAGTGGCTCAGTGGTTAAGTGCTCAGCTGTTAACCAATGAGTTTTGTTTCCTGTGTTTTTTTTTTTTTTTTAGGATGGCTAAAAATTAAAAAAAAAAAAAACAAATGTGGTGAGGATGTGGGGATATTGGAACCCTTACCCATTGCTGGTGGGAACGCAAAGTGGTACAGCTGTTTTAGAAAAGAGGCTGGCAGTTCCTCAAAAAACTGAAAATAAAACTACCATAAACTCCCCCCCAAAAAACCAACAATTGAAGTTTTATATATATTTTGGTTATCAGATTCTTATAGAATATATGGTTTCCAAAGATATTCTCCCAGTTATTGCCCTGAGACAATCTTTGAAACTTAAACCAAAAATATTCCCTGAAGTCTTCTTAAAACTTAACTAGTAGAAAATGTCTGCCTTGAGCATTATGCTCTATATGGAATCAGAGTGACAACAGCAACTTAAAAGATTTAGATAGGAAGCTTAGGGAGCAGTGAGTTTATGTTAGTGGGGGATAACAACTCAGAAAAGGAGGGTGAGAAGGGTTGCACAACTCAAACAATGAAGTCAATGTCACCAAATTGTACATGCAGAAACAGTTGAATTGCTATATGTTTTGCTGTGTATATTCTCAACAACAAAATAAAAAAATACACATAACTCAAGAATTGTAGTATGAAATACTGGTGCTCATATTTAGCATCTAACATTATTTTTCTGTATACCACATTCAGAAACACATATTTCATGTATTCTTTTGACAAATATTTATTAAGTACTTGGTCTGGGCCAGACACTGTGTTGGATATAAAGGATACAAATGTATAAGACAAATGGCAGGGAGCCAGAGGGAGAGATAATAGATATGCCCTAAGGGAATGAAGATCCACAGTTCCCTTGAGAATTAGGAGCCTGTACCTCTCTCACGCTGAAGTGCTCCAGGGAACAGAGAGGATGTTTGAGAGCTGGGGAAGGCACCTAGGAAGACTAACGCTGTAGGTTCAGAGGTTCCCAGCCTCATCTGAAGCTCCCTTGCTGCTGGGAGCCTTCGAAGGAATCAGGTGAGTTTGGAGGACAAGCCCGTTAGCTGCGAGAAGCTTGGGCCAAAATCTGAGAAATTCTCTGCTCTATAAAAAATGCAGGAACTTTGCAAGGTCCTGGAGATGGAGCCGTTAAAATAACACAGCGGGGCCTGATGGAGAATCAATTTGGTTGACTTAATATAGAAAAAGTGGTTAAAACAGTTTCTGGCATATAATAGGTACCTACTCAACAAGTGGAAACCCTGGTGGCATAGTGGTTAAGTGCTATGGCTGTTAACCAAAGGGTTGGCAGTGCAAATCCACCAGGCGCTCCTTGGAAACTCTATGCGGGCAGTTCTACTCTGTCCTATAGGGTCGCTATGAGTCGGAATCGACTCGACAGCACTGGGTTTGGTTTTGGTACTCAACAAGTATGGTTATTATTATTATTTAGTAATTTTTGTTGTGGTTGTGGTTAGATGCCATCGATTCAGTTCCAACTCATAGTGACCCTATGTATCATGAAATGAAACACTGCTTGGTCCTTTGCCGTGCCCGCAATCATTCTTATGCTTGAGCCCATTGTTGCATCCACTGTGTCAATCCATCTCATTGAGGGTCTTCCTCTTTTCTGCTGACCCTGTACTTTACCAAGCATGATGTCCTTCTCCAGGGACTGATCCCTCCTGACAACATGTCCAAAGTGTCAATGACACAGTCTCACCATCCTTGTTTCTAAGGAGCATTCTGGCTGTACTTCCTCTGAGACAGATTTGTTCATTCTTTTGGTAGTCCATGGTATGTTCAATATTCTTCTCAAACATCACAATCCAAAGGTGTCAATTCTTCTTTGGTCTTCCTTATTAATCATCCAGCTTTCACATGCATATGACACGATTGAAAATACCATGGATTGGGTCAAGGTGACATCTTTGCTTTTCAACACTTTAAAGAGGTCTTTTACAGCAGATTTGCCCAATGCAATGCGTCTTTTGATTTCTTGACTGCTGCTTCCATGGCTGTTGCCTGTGGATTCAAGTAAAATGAAATCGTTGACAACTTCAGTCTTTTTTCTGTTCATCATAATGCTGCTTACTGGTTCAGTTGTGAGGATTTTTGTTTTCTTTTGTTCAAGTGTAATCCATACTGAAGGCTATGGTCTTTGAACTTCATCAGTAAGTGCCTCAAGTCCTCTTCACTTTCAGCAAGGAAGGTAATGTCATCTGCATAACACAGCTTGTTGATGAGTCTTCCTCCAAACCTGATGCCCCGTTCTTCTTCATATAGTCCAGCTTCTCAGACTTTTTTGCTCAGCATACAGACTGAATAGATACGGTGAAAGGATACAACCCTGACGAACACCTTTCCTAACTTTTCTTGTGCTCTGAAGCAGACTGCAAAGATACCCACTGCACTGTAATATCTAACTTAGTAGGTTTCTAATGAGTAACCTTTAGCCCTACATAAAAATTAAAGACTTTACAATCGTGTATCTTTTGCCTGTGAGAAAGGACTTGTACTTTTAGATCAGTTCCCCGTACATCAGGCAAAACCTAGTAATGCAACCATGGGTCATGGGCAATACTTGGTGAACAAGTGTTACAGCACTTAAATATCTCAGTCCACTCAAAACTCTTTGCTCTCATTAGCTTAAAAAAAAAAAAAAAAAAGGAAGAAAGGCTCAAATTAAAATTTCACTCCTTATGGTGTAATCAAGGAGATAAGTAGTGCTTCCTTCCAGCTGATTTTATTAACATTAAAGTTTTATGATAAATTATGAAGATCCCTAGAGCTAAACACCCAATTAAAATAACATAAGCATGGGAGGATGTCTATTACAATGTTTTTCTTAGAAGAGAAATCCTAATTATAGTGCTGATAGACTTCTGCGTGGGCACAGAACTGCTGTGGGATTGGACTGGAATCACAGCTCTAATTAACAGGTATATGTTTCCAAGATGGTACTAACTCTAAAAATAAATGAAGTCCAGTCTTTTAAAAGTCACGTTTTATGGAAATCAAAATACAACGACCTGAATCATTTTGACCTAATTACATTGATGCATCTTTGCAGGAGAATGAGTATAGCTGATCTTTGCTTCTAATGTACAAAGTTGTCACAATAGAAAAGGGTAATTAATATTAAGGATTAATAAGGTCATTTTGTCAGCTCAGCTCGTCTCACAGGGCACTCGTTGTCACTGCAATGTCGTTGTTAGGTGCTGTCAAGTCAGTTCTGACTCATAGGGACCCTACGCACAACAGAACAAAACACTGCCTGGTTCCGCACCATGCCCACAATCATCATTATGCTTGAGCCCACTGTTGCAGCCACTGTGTCAATCCATCTCAGCGAGGGTCTTCTTCTTTTTTATTGATCCTGTACTTTACCGAGCACAGTGTCCTTCCCCAGGGACTGACTCCTCCTGACGAAATGTCCAAAGTATGTAAGATGCAGTCTTATCATCCTTGCTTCTAAGGACCATTCTGGTTGTACTTCTTCCAAGGCAGATTTGTTTGTGCTTCTGGCAGTCCATGGTATATTCAATATTCTTCGCCAACAACACAATTCAAAGGCATCAATTCTACTTTGGTCTTCCTTATTCATTGTCCAGCTTTTGCATGGGTATGATGCAATTGAAAATACCATGGCTTGGGTCAGGCATACCTTAATCTTCAAGGTGACATCTTTGCTTTTCAACACTTTAAAGAAGTCTTTTGCAGCAGATTTGCTCCATGCAATGTGTTTTTCGATGTCTTGACTGCTGCTTCCGTGCGTGTTGATTGTGGACGCAAGTAAAATGAAATCCTTGACAACTTCAGTCTTTTCTCCATTCATCATGATGTTGCTTATTGGTCCAGTTGTGAGGATTTTTGTTTTCTTTATGTTGAGGTGCAATCCATACTGAAGGTTGTGGTCTTTGATCATTATCAGTAAGTGCTTCAAGTCCTCTTCATTGTCAGCAAGCAAGGCTGTGTCACCTGCATAACGCAGGTTGTTAATGAGTCTTCCTCTAATCCTGATGCCCCATTCTTCTTCATAGTGTCCAGCTTCTCAGATTATTTGCTTAGCATACGGATTGAATAGGTATGGTGAAAGGATACAACCCTGATGCACACATTTCCTGACTTTAAACCATGCAGTATCCCCTTGTTCTGTCTGAACAATTGCCTCTTGATCTATGTGCAGGTCCCTCATGAGCACAATTAAGTGTTCTGGAATTTCTATTCTTTGCCATGTTATCCATAATTTATTATGATCTACACAGTTGAAGGCCTTTGCATAGTCAATAAAACACAGGTAAACATCTTTCTGGTATTCTCTGTTTTCAGCCAGGATCCATCTGACATCAGTAATGATATCCCTGGTTCCACATCCTCTTCTAAATCTTGCCTCAATTTCTGTAAGTTCCCTGCTGATATACTGAAGCAGCTGTTTTTGAATGATCTTCAGCTAAATTTTACTTGCATGTGATATTAAAGGTATTGTTCAGAAATTTCTGCATTGGGTTAGATCACCTTTCTTGGGACGAGGCATAAACATGGATCTCGTCCAGTTGGTTGGCCAGGTAGCTGTCTTCCAAATTTCTTGGCATAGATAAGTGAGCACTTCCAGCACTGCATCTGTTTGTTGAAACATCTCAGTTGATATTCTGTCAGTTCCTGGAAACTTGTTTTTCACCAGTGCCTTCAGCACAGCTTGAACTTCCTCCTTCAGTATCATCAGTTCCTGATCAGATGCTACGTCTTGATAAGGTTGAACATTGACCAATTCTTTGTGGTATAATGACTCTGTGTATTCCTTCCATCTTCTTTTGATGCTTCCTGCGTCGTTTAATATTTTCCCCATAGAACCCTTCACTATTGCAACTCAAGGCTTGAATTTTTTCCTCAATACTTTTGGCTTGAGAAATGTGGAGCATGTTCTTCCCTTTTGGTTTTCTATCTCCATCTCTTTGCACATGTTATTATAATACTTTACTTTGTCTTCCCCAGCCACGCTTTCAGTTCTTTAACTTCACCGTCTTCCTTTTGCTTTAGCTGCTCAATGTTCAAGAGCAAGGGTCAGAGTCTCTTCTGACATCCATTTTGGTCTTTTTTCCTTTTCTGTCTTTTTAATGACCTTTTGCTTTCTTCATGTATGATGTCCTTGATGACATTCCACAACTCGTCTGGTCTTTGGTCATCAGTCTTCATTGCATCAAATCTGTTCTTGAGATGGTCTCTAAATTCAGGTGGGATACACTCAAGGTCATACTTTGGCTCTTGTGGACTTGTTCTAATTTTCTTCAGTTTCAACTTGAACTTGCATATGAGCAACTGATCATCTGTTCCATGGTTGGCCCCTGGTTTTGTTCTGACTGATGATATTGAGCTTTTTCATCATTTCTTTCCACAGATGTAGTCAGTTTGATTCCTGTGTATTACATCTGGTAAGGTTCATGTGTACAGTCGCTATTTATGTTGGTGAAAAAGGTATTTGCAGTGAAAAAGTCGTTGGTCTTGCAAAATTCTATCATGCAGTCTCTGGCATCCTTTCTATCACCAAGGCCACATTTTCCACCTACCGATCCTTCTGCTTTGTTTCTAACTTTTGATTTCCAATCACCAGTAATTATCGATGCATCCTGATTGCATATTGGATCAATTTCAGACTGCAGAAGTTGGTAAAATTCTTCAATTTCTTCATCTTTGACTTTAGTGGCTGGTGCGTAAATTTGAATAATACTCATATTAACTGGTCTTCCTTGAGGGCATCTGGGTATTATCTGACAGCATTGTACTTCAGGATAGATCTTGAAATATTCTTTGTGACGATGAATGCAATGTCATTTCTCTTCATATTGTCATTCCTGGTATAGTAGACCATATGATTGTGCCATTCAAAATGGCCAATACCAGTTCATTTCAGCTCACTAATTCCTAGGATGTTGATGTTTATGCATTCTATTTCATTTTTGATGATTTCCAATTTTCCTAGATTCATATTTCATATATTCCAGGTTCTGATTATTAATGGATGTTTGGAGCTGTTTCTTCTCAGTTTGAGTCTTGCCACATCAGCAAATGAAGGTTCTGAAAGCTTGACTCCATCCAAGTCATTAAGGTTGACTCTACTTTGAGCAGGCAGCTCTTCCTCTGTCATCTTTAGTGCCTTCCAACCCAGGGGGTTCATCTTCCAGCACTATATCAGACAATGTTCCACTGCTATTCAAAAGGTTTTCGCCAGCTAATTCTTTTAATAAGTAAATGCCAGGTCCTTCTTCCTAGTCTGTCTTAGTCTGGAAGCTCAGCTGAAACCTGCCATGGGTGACACTGCTGGCATCTGAATATAGGTGGCATAGCTTCCAGCATCACAGCAACACACAAGACTCCACAGTATGACAAACTGACAGGCACATGGTGAGGGGAGGGGTTAGTGAAATTAATTAATTAATTGTCATTGCAATAGCTACACCAAAAAGAATAAAGGGTAATTTGGGTTTCAACTCTGTACAGGTATCTATTAAAATAGGTTAAAAGTAGTTTTTTTTTTTTTTTAATTTTTCTGTCTGAACATATAAAATACAATAAAATGAAAGAACTATTTTTTGTGCTAAATAACTATTGTAGAATTTCCAGGAGAGTCGAGGAATAAAACTATGCTTGTCGCAATCAATGAATTAAATAGCCATACTTTACAAACAAAACTGCCCACCTGATATCCCACTAGCTTTTGGGTTTGTTTTCAGGGCTCTGTTTTCAACACTAATGCTCCCAATACTGGTGAACATTCTTATTCATTTAACATAATGTTTATAAGGTTATTATCTAAATTAAAAAAAAATCGCTGCAACTACAACCTTCATATGAATATTGTGACTAGTATTTTATATTTTGTAGGGCTAGCCTCAGTGGCATGTTCATTGTGAAAATATCTTGCAAAAAAAGCAAGTTACTTGGAATCATAATTTCATATATGGATTTTAGAACTATTAGCTATTTACAAGAAAAAAACATGAATTTAGATCCATACATACTATCACGGATTGAATTGTGTCTCCCCAAAATATGTGTATCAATTTGGCTAGGCCATGATTCCCACTATTGTGTGATTGTTCACATTTTGTCATCTGATATGATTTTCTGATGTGTTGTAAATCCTATCTCTATCATGTCAATAAGATGGGAAGAGTGGCAGTTATGTTAATGAGGCAGGGCTCAAGCTACAAGATTAGATTGCATTTTAAGCAAATCTCTTTTGAGATATAAAAGAGATAAGGGAGTAGAGAGACAAAACCAAAACCAAACCCATTGCCCTCAAGTCGATTCTGACTTACAGCAACCCTACAGGACACAGTAGAACTGCCCCATAGGGTTTCTAAGGCGTGGCTGGTGGATTCAAGCTACCAACCTTTTGGCTAGCAGCCCAACTCTTAAACACTGCGCCACCAGGGCTCTAAACAGAGAGACGGGGGACCTCATATCACCAAGAAACAAGAGCCAGGTATACAGCATGTCCTTTGGACCAGGGGTCCCTGCACTGAGAAGCTCGACTGGGGAAATTGATGACAAGGATCTTCCCCCAGAACTGACAGAGAGAGAAAGGCTTCCACTGGAGCTGGCATCCTGAATTCAGACTTCTAGTCTCTTAGACTGTGAGAGAGTAAATTTCTCTTTGTTAGAGCCATTCACTTGTGGTATTTCTGTTATAGCAGCACTAGATAACTAGGATACCTACCTTTCATCATATACTAACTACACTACATACAGACATGTGTATGTGTGTATGTATATGTGTTTATATGTATTTGTGTGTGTATCTCAGGTATACAAAAAGGTTTACATCTTACCAATACCATCCCCCACTAAAAGAAAATGTATGATAAGAACTGGAAGAAAATGCAGATAAACATTTCCCTTCTCTAAGAGTGTGAATAAGTCCTTTAAAAGAAAACAAAAAACACAAATAAAAAACATAAAGAAAAAATAATAGGTTTTGATAGTGCCATATCAAAAGCAACATATATAAAATTAAAAGACAAACATAAATTGAGGTAATTTTTATAATAATGAAGCCATATTATCCTCAATATATATCATTAACATATTATTGCTCTCCTTAACCCTTATCACCAAACCCAGTCTATTTCACATCCTATCTATCTTTTAAATTTTGATTCTCTTCTTTCCATCTTTAGGGCAGCCTCGCTGGTCCAAGCTATCAAGAACTTTCCTCTGTATAGCCTCTGGCCTGTGTACATCTCATCTGGCAACACTCCAATCAGATGCAACACAAACCACCTTTCCAAGGTCCAAATATGGTCATATGACTCTCCCCCACTGTTGTATAAATGAGCCAGAGATGGCCCTTTCTATTTCTTCACAGCAGGCTGGGACTGTTAGCCCAGTGGCTCCAAACTCAAATTTTTACACATCTATTTTAAAGATAGCCCTAATAAGCATAATTTTTAGCCATTTAGATTCTGACTTCTTTGCATATCCCCTGAAAAGGTACCCAACATTTGTTAGGCATAGAAAAGATAAAGCCTGTAACTATAAAAGACCCCAAACTGCTATTGCCCTTCCCAGCCCTCTGACCCAGAGACTCCTCACCTCGCTGCTGAGCAACATCACCTAGAGATGTAAGCCTTCTCTCCCATTTCCCTTCTCCTCTGGGTGTTCCCTTGCCCTCTTTCCCCATCTGGCTGGGGTCTCTGCTCACAGCCTCCCTGCCTCCTGGCCTACAGCTGTAGTCTCTGAAAAGTCCCACTGTAGCCTTCTCAAGATGCCCAGGCAATAAATAGCTTATTTTGCAACACTGCCATCTCCTGGTCCTTTTCTGCGATCAGCCCTGAAATCCTCTAAGTCACCAACTGCAACCCCCATGTCAATGGCATCCAGTGCTTTGAGATAAAGAGCTCTTAAAGTCTTGTTCCTGTCTTTCCCCGAGCTTTCTCTCTTACCCCTCACCCTCTATGTTCCAGCCATACTGGTTTCCATCTTCATCAGTGCCTTTGCACATGTCTTTGTTTTTACTTGGAATGTTCTCTCATTTCATTTCTCTTCCTGTTTAACTGCTTAAATGTCACTGCCTCATGGACATTTTTTTCTGATTAGATCAGGGCTAGTGTATGCTCTTTTGGATGTATGTGACATTCTTCCTCAATACTTAATCTCGGTTTTATTTTACATTCACTTGTTCATCTAAATATATCCATCTCCCCAACAAAATAAAGTCATCACAGTAGAAAACTTTGGGAGTTTTCTGAAGGCTAGGAGAGTGTCTGCTCTTCCCCATACTATCTCTAGTGCCTCCAAAGGAGATAGTCTGGTTTGTTGGGAATGGTGCAGAGTAAGGGCCTTCTGGGAAGGGATCTTTAATGCATATTCCCTGGCTAAGGGTAGAATAGCTCCCTGGAGGCACAGTGGTTAAGAGTTATGGCTGCTAAGCAAAAGGCCGGCAGTTCAAATCCACCACCCATTCCTTGGAAACGCTATGGGGCAGTTCTTCTCTGTCCTAGAGGGTTGCTATGAGTCAGAATGTACTCGAGGGCAAAGGTTTACGAGTAGGCTATGGGTTTTCAGAAAAGATACTTAAAGATCCACCCAGAATAAATCTGGTTCTTAAGTTTCTGTTTTAAAGCTTATTTCAGCACAATGATATGTTGAAAGGGATAAAAATTCCAATAACACATGTACATACTAAAACAAAGAAAGAAATATAGGTTTTCCTCCTGGCTTTCCTGATCCTTCTCCTGGTAGAACATTTTTTTTTTTTTTTTTCCCCTGATACAGACATTATTTTAGCATCATCTCAGACTCCTCCTTTCCTCTCCTTCTAGCATCTCAGTCAACAATTTTAATTTATTTATTTCTACATGTGTTCTCTAATTACCCTTTTGTTTTCTTTTTCCCTTATTACCTGAGTCCTGGTTCAAGTCTGAATTATTAAAAATGTCTCTATTATGAGATTTGATATTAATGCTCAAAGAAGCTATAGACGCAATGTAAACGGATAAGTTTCAATATGTTAAATCAGAGGCCCAGGAGCAACCAGGAGGACGTACTAATGGGACTCTGGAGCGTATTTCCCTCTTTTCTTCAATCACAGCAGCTCTGCTTTAAACTGTTATATATTGGGTTTCCATGTAACAGCTCACTTGGAGAGAGTTCTGCTATAGGGAAAAAAATTTGAAAATCACTGTTCTGAATCATCTGAGGTTTCTCTTTCTGCACAGTCCTGCCATTTCAAATGCTACCCATTTTTTAAAATCCAGCTAAATTACTACCACACAGATGCATTTCCTGTCAATTTCTGGACACCCTGACATTTCTTTGAAAGGCATTACAGGGGAATTGTTTATTTATTTGGTTAGTTAGTTAATTTTCAACCTCCCCTATCTGCATTTAGATTGTAAGTTTATTTTGGCATAGTACCTAATAGATTTTTCATTTGGCTCACTATGACTAATGTTGGGATAATTAAGGATGACAAAATCTGATTAAATGATCATGATTTTAATGAGGAAGAAAAATATGTTATCTTAGGAATAACAAACACAATTTTCCTAAGAGCAGAATTTAGGGCAAATGAGAACAGCTCATTGGGACGCCAAGTTGAAAAAGATTTGGAAACAGTGACATGATGAATGGGGAGTGAAGCCCAAGAGCCTGGTATTTTTTATTTGTACAAGGAAAGGAAATGTGAGGGAACACTCTTTAAGCTTAAATGTCTTTTTTGTCAAAACTAACAGTTCCTTTGTCTATCTAAGTAACTTCTCTAAAAAAGAATAAAACATTAGCCCAAGAATAAAATATGCTTCACGTTCTTACTAACAAATATTTTCTGTTTCTGTATTAAATAAAAAGATTGTTGTTGTTAGATGCCATTTAGTCATCTCCGACTCATATCGATTGATTGCACAACAGAATGAAACACTGCCCAGTCCTGCGCCACTCTCACAATCTTTACGTTTGAGCCCATTGTTGCAGCCACTGTGTCAATCCATCTTGTTGAGGGTCTTCCTCTTTTTCACTGACCCTCTACTTTACCAAGCATAATGTCATTTTTTCAGGGACTGATCCTTCCTGATAACATATTCAAAGTACGTAAGATGAAGTGTTGCCATCCTCCCTTCCAAGGAGCACTCTGGCTGTTCTTCTTCCAAGACAGACTTGTTTGTTCTTCTGGCAGTCCATGGTGTATTCAATATTCTTCACCAACACAATAATTCAAAGGCATCAATACTTCTTAGATCTTCCTTATTCATTGTCCAGCTTTTGCACACATATGAGGCGATTAAAAATCTCATGGTTTGGGTCAGGTGGACCTCAGTACTCAGTGACATAAATAAAAAGATTACCTCCCAAATAGTTTTATTCCATTTTTCTCACATCTGATTCCTTGTCATGATGAAGTCAACTAAAATATTACCTTTGCCCTTCACATGTGTGCTTTCCATGTAAGCCTTCATTAAAAGTCTTTTTTTTTTTTTTGGCGGGGGGAGAGGTGAATAGGGAAGAAGGGTGAGCATTAAGCATTAAGCTGCACATGATACATGAATTAAAGAACTCACATCTCAGAGCGCTGCCTTGCAAAGCTGCACTGATTGAAAAATTACTTGTTTGATGACAAAATAAACTTGAAGGTAATTGCAATTACATAGAGAAGGCACAATATTATTACATTCACATCACCTGAGTTTAGATCTGAGTTGATTGCAGCTGTGTAATTTATTCCCTCTGTGTCATTGTGAGAGCCACACTGCAATGGCCATGTGGCTGTTCTAGCCCCCTTCAAGGCTCCCGTCTTAAGGTGTCCTCATAGATCTGCTCCTCAACTGCCACTTTAAAAAGCACATTAAAAAATTATCATTGCTTTGTATTTACCATGTTTACTCAGTCTAGTTTAAAATTTCAAATAGCAGCAAAGGAGGATATTAGATTAGTGTATTAGTTAAAAAGAGACCAGGAAATATGGTTTTCAAAATTTTACTTTAGAATAGAATTTCACTTAACTCCCTTTTCTGAAGAAAATGATGGATGGTTTAAATTAGATGTTATCTTATTTCGGAGATCCTGAAATAATTTGTTTGGGTGGCTATTTAAAAAAAAAGTCAAACTGCATTTTAAGAAATTAAAATTAGCCAATTCTAAATCAGAAAGTTTATGCCAAGTTCAAAGTGATGAGAATAGGCAATAAATATTCTTTTAATGCAAGCAAGTTTGTAAATGGTGGTATGTT
This sequence comes from Elephas maximus indicus, assembly GCF_024166365.1. Classification (NCBI taxonomy): domain Eukaryota; kingdom Metazoa; phylum Chordata; class Mammalia; order Proboscidea; family Elephantidae; genus Elephas; species Elephas maximus. The sequence continues at coordinate 127,458,112 of NC_064820.1, forward strand.
GGACTGATACATCTTGTAAAATAACCACGTCAACTTAATGTTATTCACAGTTCATGGACAACGGTATTATTTGTCAATAGCTATTATTCTGTTAGTTTAATTTGACTTGAGGGTCCAAACTTTCTATATACAATTTAGTTCGTATTAAAAGAGCAATGAATAATTCACATATTTTAATATTTTGCATATCAATTAACATCTTCAGAGAAATAAGATAGCATACCACATCCTGGAAAAAAAAAAAGTATAAAACAAAAAAAAATTATAGATCTTATACATGAAAAATATAGTAACTGAGTAATCCCTCAATTGATGGACTGAACTGGCAAATACATACATCTGAAGAGTGAATTACCAAAATGAAAAGATGACACAAGAAAAAAAAATTATTCCAGAAAACTGTGCAAATGAATAAATGATGAAGAGCATTAAAAAATTTCAAAGTGACATGGAAAATAGATGCTGAAGTGCCAATGTCCATCTATTTGAAATTTAAAAAAGATGGCAGAGAGAATAAGAGAGAAAAATAAGAGATAGAAATTCCCGAGAACAGAGAAAAGACATGACTGTTCAGTTTAAAGTAGCTCATTGCACACTGGGCATCATTATTACTCACATACAGAGATAGAATGATAAAAAAAAAGAAGAAAGAAGAAAAATCTTAAAAGCTTCCAAGACATATGTTCATGTGTGCATACAAACACAGGATTATCTAAGAAAGAGTTGAGATCAGATTAGATTCACACTTAATTGAAGGGGCTAGCCAATGCAATAAGACCAAAAAGAAAAGCACATAAATACTGGAAAAAAAAAACAGGTAAACTACTTTTATTAGCAGAAACAGTGATTATGTATCTAGATTCTAAAAAAACAAGATATGTACCTAAAAATTCTTTAGGAAAGTAAGAAAGTTTAACCTGTAGGCTGGATCCAAGATCAATTCAAGATCAATATATAAAAATATCTCGTCTATATACCAGCAATTGCCAATTATAAATGCATACACACATATATGTATGTATTGTTGTTGGTTTATAGGTGCCATCAAGTTGATTCTGACTCATAGCAACCCCAAGTACAACAGAACGAAACACTGCCCAGTCCTGCTCCATCCTCACAACCACTGGTATGCTTCCGCCCATTGATTATTGCAGCCACTGTGTCAGTCCGTCTTGTTGAGAGTCTTCTTCTTTTTTGCTGTTCCTGTACTTTACCAAGCATGATGTCCTTCTCCAAGGATTGATCCCTCCTGATAACATGTCCAAAGTATGTGAGATGAAGTCTTGCCATCCTTGCTTCTAAGGAGCATTTTGGTTTTATTTCTTCCAAGACAGATTTGTTCCTTCTGGCAGACCATGTTATATTCAATATTTTCACCAATACCATATTCAAAGGCAAGTATCAATGCATCTTGATTGTATGTTCAATCAATTTCAGACTGCAGAAGTTGATAAAAATCTTCAATTTCTTCATCTTTGGCCTTAGTGGTTGGTGCATAAATTTGAATAATAGTCATATTATCTGGTCTTCCTTATAGGCATATAGGTATTATCCTATCACTGACAGTGTTGTACTTAAGGGTAGATCTTGAAATATTCTTTTTGATGATGAATGCAATGCTATTCCTCTTCATTTTGTCATTCCTGGCATAGTAGACCACATGATTGTCTGATTCAAAACCGCCAATGCCAGTCCGTTTCAGCTTACTAATGCCTAGGATACCAATGTTTACACATTCCATCACATTTTTTTGATGATTTCCAATTTCTTAATATTCATACTTCGTACATTCCCTGTTCCTATCATTAATGGATGTTTGCAGCTCTTTCTTCTCATTTTGAATCATGCCACATCAGCAAATGAAGGTCCCAAAAGTTTGACTGCTTTTCATAAGGTTTTCACTGGCTAATTTTTTTCAGAATTAGAACACCATGTCCTTCCTAGTCTGCCTTAGTCTGGAAGGTCAGCTGAAATCTGTCCACCATGAATGACCCTGCTGGTATTTGAAATACTGGTGGCATAGCTTCCAATATCACAGCAACATGCAAGCCACCACAGTATGACAAACTGATATATGCATGGGGAATACATATGTTCGTTGTAAAAATTAGTTATAACAGTATAAATTATATAGATTCACCAAAATCTAATAAGAAATAACATTAAAGAAAATTAAAGAACACAAGAACAAACATGAATAAATTGAAAAATTAGCATATTCTTGGATGAGATGCAATTCTTCAAAAATTAATTTCTAAATTAATTAACCTGGATGTTTCTAATACAATGCAATTCCAGGATATATATCAACTTTCTTTCATTGAACTTGATATGCTTACCTAAGATATCAATGGTAATTCCATAAAACTACAAAAAATTTTGTAACGAAGACATCAAATTTCTTTGATTAATTTAAATAATGTAGTAATAGCACAGGAATTGATGAACAGATCAATAGAATAGACAATCCAGAAAAAGTCTTACATATATATGGATATTTAGTAAATTAAAAGGTAGCATTTCTAATGAGCTGCTAAATGATAAACTATTCAACAAATGCTTTTAGGGCAAGTGGCTATAATTCAGAAAAAATAAATTTGATTACTAATTTAGGACACACCCACAAACATAAATTTTGGATTGCTAATAATTTATATGTAAAAACACAAACTTATAAAAGTTTAGAAGTACCTTTTTTTTTTTTCCTTTTAGGTGGGACATTTTCGAGCCTATTTTGCATAACAAGAGAAAAGATTTTCATATAGGAAGAGAGCGAAGATATTATGGGATAGGTGCAGAAAAAAAGACCCCAAATAGGTCTCGAGACTGCTCTGTTACTTTAGATCTTTCTTGTCACAGGAAAAAACTCAGATTCAAATATTTCACTCTTTTTTTTCTTTTAAACAAGTTAGACCAAAGTTGCTGATTATATTTCCCTGAGGGAAAACAGGATACTTTTTGTTCAGACTTTTTATTTTTTAATTTATTTTATTTTTTGTTGTTGAGAATATACACTGCAGAACATACACCAATTCAACAATCTCTACACATATCATTCAGTGGCATTAATTACATTCTTCTAGTTGTATGACCATTCTCGCCCTCCTTTTCTGAGTTGTTTCTCCTCCGTTAACATAAATCACCGCTTCCTAAGGTTGCTATCTAGCCTTCTGAATTGTTGTTGTCAATTAGATACCATATAAATAGTTCTTAAAAGAGCAGAAATCTTCTTTAAACCAAAGTTTAGCTTAATATTTAGACTTTTTAAATATTGTCTTCCTAAGTAGCTTAGGAAGTCTTACTTCTTTCTATTCTAAGTAAGGCACAATTTGTACAGTTTTATTTTAGTGTGGCACTGATTGAGAGGACGGACTGGTGTCAGGCTACCTGGGTGTGAATCCTACTATGATTTAGCACAAATCACTCAATGTTTCTGTGTCCTCGTTTTCTCATGAGTAAAAAGTGGGAAAATATGAACATTATCACGATTCAATTACATAGTACACACAAAGTGTTTTGAAGAATTTCTTAGTCATCTAGGGCTGCCATAACGGAAATACCACAAGTGGATGGCTTTAACAAAGAGACATTTATTTTCTCACGGTCTAGTAGGTTACGAGTCCAAATTCAGGGTGTCAGCTCCAGGGGTAGGCTTTCTCTCTCTGTCGGCTCTGGAGGAAGGTCCTTGTCCTCAATCTTCCCCTGGTCAAGGAGCTTCTTAGGAACAGGGACCCTATGTCCAAAGGACACACTCTGCTCCTGGTGCCGCATTCTTGGTGGTATGAGGTCCCCAACTTCCTCCTTGCTTCCCTTTCCTTTTATCTCTTGACAGATGAAAGGCGGTGTACGCCACACCCTGGGGAAAATCCCTTTACTTTGGATCAGGGATATGGCCTGAGCAACTGTTATATCCCACCCTAATCCTTTTAACCACAGGCGGAGATTATGATTTATAACACATAGGAAAATCACAAAATGACCTAACCAAGTTGACACATATTTTTGGGGGACACAATTCAAACCATTACAAAGAATATCTGGCATATATGAGCATATAGGCCACCATCTATGCCTACTGGAAAGTAATAAAAAGGACCAGCCAGAACTTTGCACTACTTTCTGGCACTGTTCCCTGATATGTACTCTAAAGGTTTAGCTTTAACTATGATGAAACGCTTTTACTGGTCACCTCGTTGCCCTCTACCTCTACCCTCATTTATTAAGGAAACTGTACCACTAGATTAGAACCATCTTAACAACTGAAGAAGCCCTGGTGGTACAAGAGTTAAGTGCTTTGTGGTAACTGAAAGGTTGGCAGTTCGAACCCACCCAGCAGCTACAGAGAAGAAAGATCTGGCCATCTGCTTCCATAAAGATTCCAGCCAAGAAAATCTATGGGAAATTTCTACTGTCACATATGGTCGCTATAAGTCGAAAATCGGCTCAACAGCTGAGAAAGGGAGGGCACAGACCTCTGAGAATGAAATGCACCCAAAGCACAAGGGGGTAAGTGGGCCTTTAATAGGAGAAAAGACATCTCTGTTACAACAAGGGGGAATGAAGAGTGGGTGGGTACAGATGGAAGCAGGACTGAGGATTTGATGGTAGGGAGATGAGGGGCTTCCTATATTAAGAAGCCTAAGTACTTCCAAGGAAGGCAAGTATTAAGAGTAAGATGGTGAGAGAATTTGCTTGTTCTCAATTTAATTCAGCTTGGTTGAAACGAGTAAATCTGTGGTTCCAATTTACATAATCTTCCCATGAATAAAAATAGGATGCAAAATACTAAATCTGCTCCATATTTAGATCTAAATTGGAATACAAGATTTGACAGACATCGTCTTCTATGATGGAATAATCTTTAAATGGTGCTAACAAGTCTCAAAACAGACTCTCTCCAAAGACATGTGCTTCCTTTTTCTGTAACCTGGTTGACATCTCCAAACTCTGTTCAAACCACTGGTAATGCCTTTGGTCTTCTTTGAAGGAAAAAAAAAAAGCTACTATTAGTGATTTTTGGAGTTCTGGTGGTGGCACAGTGATTAAGAGCTTGGCTGCTAACCAAAAGGTTTGCAGTTTGAATCCACCAACCACACCTTGGAAATCCTATGGGGCAGTTCTACTCTGTCCTATAGGGTTGCTATGAGTTGGAATTGACTCAAGGACAATAGGTTTTTTTTTTTTTTTTTTTTTTGGTTTATTATTGATTTTTTATTTGGAAAAGATCTATGTCAGAGTAAGGTGGTACTTCGATCAAGCGGCTGTTCCATGGTAAGTATTGTCAATAACTGATCACCTTGGATGCATTTTTTGGCTGATTTATGGCAATCACTGATGCCCATGCCAGCTTTTACTTATGCTTTTAATTATTACTGACTTTCGAAATCTCACCACTCACACCTGTAGTCATGTGTGCAAAATTGCTATGAAAAGAATAATTGACACATGCTAATAACAACGGCACTGGGGTTGGGGTAATATAGCTGTTTAAAGCTATTAGATTTAATTTGCATTGATTCATACATAGAAAATTCATAATTACATAATAGATATTGCATTCCAGCTTTTATTTATGATGCCTCAATTCTAAAGATTAAAAAAGCAAAGGAGACGATACACAATATGTAAAAGTGCTGCTCACTAACTTTAAAGTGGTCACACATACAACCTGTGTGTGAACCATGTTTTTAAAAATCTTAATACAGAATTAAGGAATAAATGTTTTTCAATAAATTGCATAATTGAAAATCCCCCTCTTTCCTAATACTTATGTAATATTTTACACAGACTTGCTGCAAAAACTTTGGGACAAACTTTGGGCTTATCTTCACTTTCCTTTAAGAAACATCACCATTTACAAAATTTATTCTTCTGATGAATGACTGACCTTGGTTTAGAAATCAAAGGACATCCAGGCTATAACGTTGGGATTTTTAAAGCCCATTTTGTCTACGCTCTCATTTGATGTTAAATGAGTTCTATTAGCTCCCGCTACACTAGGAAACTGATACTGAATATTTATTGGGTGCCTCTTGTTGGCATTGAAGCACTCTAGAAAATTTAGCACCCTGTTGTTAAGGACGCTGGGTGGCACAAGCATTTTGTGATTGGCTCTTAACAAAAAGATTGGTGGTTTGAACTCACCCAGCAGTGCTGCAGAAGAAAAGGCCTGGCAATCTGCTTCTGTAAAGATTATAGCCCAAAAAACCCCTCTGCAGCAGTTCTACTCTATGACATACGGGGTCAGGAGTCGCAGGCCAACTCAACGGCAGGTAGAAACAATACCTTGTTATTATCTGATTCTTTAGGAACAAGGAACATCAGAGCAAATGGCTGAGTTGGGATTCAAATTGACTTGTCAGACTTCAAAGGCATGCTCCTTGCACTCACTCTACCAGTCAAACATTTTCAGTGGTTGAGATTTAGCACGTCCCTGATCAACCTATTTAATTCTTGGACTGGCCTGACTCTTATAATTTTTTTCTCTAGTATGTTAATTACAGTCTTTGCCACTGATATTAATTGTAATTTCTAGTGCTTAAGTGCCAAACCCAGATTCTAGTCCTTCTACATGAAAGACATGTGAGAAGACAGCTTCATGTGAAAGACAGCTATGGTTGCTTGGGTCTGCTGCTATGCAACCTAAATAGTTCCTGTTAGCATCATAGTCACCCTTCTCTAAACATATTTTTGTTGGGTTTTTGTACTTGTAAAGTAAAATAACCCAAACTAAACACTAAACAGCACTCCAAAAAAGCATAGCCTAATCAGCACAGCATTAGATTGGGTTCACTGCTTTGGCCTTTTGAAAATTTTAATTCCTTATTCTTTTAAATATCATTTATGCTGCTAAACTTCATAAGGTTCTCAAACATGATGTGTTAGATGTTTATAACCTCACCAGAGTCATTGATAAGAATAAGAGAGAAGACAATGCTGAGTGGCATGCCAATAAAGGTCTCTCTTTGGTCCAGATGGATGTTTAACCTCATCATCTGCATGTTTGGGGACAATAAATCATTTGTGAACTCCTGTTTAAATCTAAGCTGCACCTTAAACCAGCCAAGTGATTTTGGGCAAGGAACACAGCCCACAAAGTTAACTTCTTAATGTGAAATTTGAGAATGACAGTATCTCCCTAGAGCTGTCACAGCAAATGACATTTGTAGGTTCCAACACAGTCTTCACATGGAGTAGATGCTGTATAAAAAGCATTTTTTTGCTATTAAATAAAAATATTCCATGATGTTGTCATAGAGATGGGTGTCAAAAAGCTTGATCCCACAGCTTCAGCTCGTAGCTTCTCTGTGTGAAGCTATGTGGAAGCTTATACGTATCAGGTTGCGTTTCTGTAGTAATAAACTGAACACTAATAATCTGTCCCTTTGCTGCTTAAGCAAAACTATCTTTGCATTCCCTAATTATATTGACACCCCGCTCCCCAACCCCTAAATATTGTGGGGAATGGCATTGCTTCTCATAGAGGGCAATGTGTGTGAAGGCTCAGGCTGGTGCCACGAATCCACCCTTGGCTACATTTGACTTGTTGTATTTCCTCATTCAAATAACTCAGCTTCTGCCATTCCACTTTTTTCTGCTCTATAAAACGGTGGTAAGGATATTGACCCATCTCGCAGGAATGCTGTGAAGAAATGCTAATTAATGCTCGCAAAACACTTTGAAAACATAAATTGCTATTTAAACGCTGCACGCCTTGGGATCAATGTGTCCTAGATGCTGAAATGGAATCACCTTGCTCAAACAGCCTGACACCTGCTCAAAATCCATACTCTTTTTCTCACTCTATTTTGAGGTGACACCATTTTTATGGATTTTGTAACTGGAAGCTAGAAGTAAGCAGTAACTTGAAAGTCTCTCTTTTAAAAAGGCAGAGGATGGAGGCATATCAGAAGAAGTGATTAAATTTCTCAGGGGAAAAAAAAGAAAAAAATGACTCCAAGTAGTATAGGATATGCTGGGGAGAAATCTGACAGTTCAAGACTTTTTTCTCCCAGAACTCGATATGACTGAAATAAAGATATAACTTCACTCTTCTCATACAAGATTCATTGATTAGGATGAAGAGATACAGCTGCTCTGAAACTCTAAGCTGTCAGGTTAAGAAAACATTTTGAGAGTGCAAAATAGAAGCGTAAAATGGTTCAAAAACAAGAGACTACAGAAGCCATGCCCCCCTTCTGCCAAGGCAGCTCCTACTAGAGCTCAACAGCTGCTTAACAGAATCTCACTGAAGTATGCTACCCCAGGAACTATGTAGCGGCCTTCACAGGCGTCTGCAAAAGAAGCTGCTAAATATTCTTCAAAATGACTTTTTACTAACTTGTCCAGCTTATGATCCCTCCCTTGCTTTGAGGACGTAAAGCACATAATGTCTAAACCATCTGGAAACGTTTTACTTGAGTTGCCTTTTTACCCCACCAGGGGCCAGTGGTGGCAGGATTTACATTTTCAAGGCTTTTCAATTTTAAACAGTTAATCATCTTAGAGAATAGGAATATGCATGCAACGCTGGCAGTGTTTCTTGGGAGACTTGATTGAAACTCAGGAGAGGAAAAGAAATGTTTTTAGTTTGAAGTGGAAGGTTGCATTAAACATGAAATAAACACTATACGCCTGTGCTGCCAGAATCTAAAAATAGGCCCTTGAACAGATTTTGAAGTGCCATTCTATGCTTTCTCCAGTGAAGCCACTGGCACTATTAGCCTGATTACACAAGGCGAGGGCCAGATGGTTTGTCCTTGAACTGAAATCAAAGAGCCTTCTTTTATGTGCACATTTTTTTTTTCAAAGTGGGAGCTTCCTAAATATGTAAAGGCCCCATGTCTACTATCCAAAGGAAATCATCTGACCCATTACAAACTCCCTATTCAGAGTCTGCTGTGTAGTTTTTTAAGCAAACTGCGTAATTAAAACTAAAGTAAACTCATGGAAAAGGGTCCAGTAGTCATTATTTTCAGATTAAAATATGTCCCAGAGACAAGGCAGCCTACCACCACTTAAGCAACATCAAATTCTCTATTATAGAAGCAGATCTGTTAGACTCTTGCTACCTAAGGCGTCAGCATGGGCGTCGCCACTGGGAGCTTACTCTCAGCCCCCACCCCTCAGACCTACAAAATCAGAAGCTGCGTTTTAATGAGATCCTCAGGTGATCTGGATGCATGTTAAAGTTTAAGAAGCACTAGATCACTGGTTTCTATCCAATTCTGTCTCCTGAGAAAGATCTTTAACATCATTAGCAGCCTGTTGTATTCTTTGATGTGAAAAATATTAAGATATTCTTGGATTAAATCTGACAATGCTTTGTACACCATTCTAAGGCACTGGAATTTAAATCAGGGTGCTAGTCACAAGATCAAATACAGGGGCCAGAAACAAAAGAGTGAAGGGGACTCTGTGAAAAGGGGTTTGTCAGGTGTTAAAGTGCAGCCATTCTTCAACTCCAGTCTGTTGGGCCTCACGTTGTCCTATCTTTTGCTTTTTAAAAACAGCCAGAAATCCAGATTTGTATGGTATGTGCAATTTCCTAATGCTTAGATACTGGGCACAAATTTGAAAAACAAAACAAACAAACAAATGGACCAGATAAAACACCTTCACATGTGGAAGTTTTCCAAGGACCAGTCATTTGCAACTTCTACTTTAAACTCTGAGCCCTCATGGTACAACAATTAAGTGCTCGTCTGTGAGCCAAATGGTTGGCGGTTCGAACACACCAAACGATTCTACAGGATAAAGGCCTGGCAATCTGTTCCCATAAAGATTACAGCCTAGAAAATCCTATAGAGCAGTTCTACTCTGTCACATAGGGTCACTATGAGATAACAATCGATTTATAGCACCTAACAACAACAATTTTAAACTCTGAAGAATTTCGACCCACCAGAAGCTGGTCAGCAGTCCTCACACGGGGTTTCCATAATGAACACCACTGGCCAGTGTAGCTAGCAGGAGAGGAAACAATTTGCTTAATTTTGGACAATTGGCAATTCATAGCACATGATTTTCTCTTAAGAATGAACATTGTTGTAGGCTGCGGCAAGAGAATTAGGGAACTTTCTTTTGTTGGTAGCAGTTTTTATGCTATGTGCCTTTGATCTGACTGTGGCTATAGAGAAAATCCACTACCTATCTGCCAGTTTGTTGTACTGGGGTGACCTGGGTGTCGCTATGATGCTGGAAGTCATGCCACCGAGATTTGAAATACCCAGCTGAGTCACCCATGGTGGACAGTTTTCAGTGGAGCTTTCCGACTAAGACAGACTAGGACGAAAGGCCTAATGATCTATTTCTAAAAATTAGCCAATGAAAACTCTATGGATCACAATAGAATATAGCCTGATTTAGTGCTGGATGATTAAAAAAAAAAAAAAAATGATGAGCCCCCTAAATTGGAAGGCACCCAATACATACAGTGGCTGCAACATGCATACTCGAGTATACCAAGGCTTGTGAAGATGGAGCAGGACTGGACAATGGTTTGTTACGCTGCACACAGAAGTAAGAATTTGATAATTTTCCACCTGATATAAAATTTGTATTGCTTCAGCTGGCAACTAGTTTTTAAAAATTGCTTCAGCTTTTAGAAATTACCATAGAATGAAAGAAGGCCTTTTAACAGATGTTCAAAGGGCATTAAATATTATAAACCAAGCCGACTTCACATTTCCACACAAAACAGTTTCTAACAACAGCTGTGATTCTTTTATTTGCTGCTTTTAAAGGAAACGTTTATGTCTGTTGCTATATCTATAGTTTTAATTGTAGGTATTGCATCTGTGATTTTAATTATTTATTTATCTCCAATTTTAGCAAAAGAGCATTGATTAGGAACTTAAATAACTTTTCTCCTCTAACTCACCATCATAGAAGTGATAGGAAAAATTCTAAATGTGCTTTGGTGAAGATAAAAAAGTCAACACAAAAATATCTACAAAAATTACAGGAAGAAGGGAAATGATGAAATCGAATAGAGTATTAAAACATGCTGTTAAGCATATTTTATTTAATTTTTCAATACGTGTTCTGAAAGTCATTAATATAGTTCAATCTGCAGCTGTTCGTTTCCAAACACAGCGTTAGAACAGGAAGACTACAGCTTTCACGGCCAATCAACAATCATGGTTATGGTCACAAGGCTTGCAAATTACTTTTGCTTCAAATATTTCGCTTTTTGTTATTCCGTCATAACAAATATTAGAAACAAGTCCCTGAACCAGTGATTTTTAAACTTCAGAGTGAAAACGCAGCTGGGGTGTTTGTTAACACCGAGATTTCTAGGCCTTGCCTTAGTAGAGTCTGATTGGCCTGAGATGGGCCCTGGGAATCTAATTTTTTTAAAGGTATCCAAAGGGATTCTGATGCATATGGTCCCAGAATTATATATATATTCAAAATTTTATTATTATTCTTAATTTTATTGTGCTTTAGATGAAAGTTTACAGCTCAAGGTAGTTTCTTATTCAAAAATTCATATACAAATTGTTTTGTGACATTGTTTGCAATCCTCACAATGTGACAACACTCTCCTTTCCACCCTGCGTTCCCTGTATCTGTTCATCCCATTTTCCCATCCCTTCCTGCCTTCTCATCTTGCTTTTGGGCAGGATTTTCCCATTTGGTCTCATATATTTGATTGAACTAAGAAGCACATGCCTCACGTGTGTTATTATTTATTTTATAGGCCTATCTAATCTCTGTTGGAAAAGTGGGTTTCAAGAGTGGTTTTAGTTCTGAGTTAGTAGAGTGTCTGGGGGCCATAGTCTCTGGAGTTCCTCCAGTTTCTGTCAGACTAGTAAGTCTGGTCTTTTTTTGTGAACTTGAATTTTGTTCTACATTTTTCTCCCACTCTGTCTGGGACCCTCTATTGTGATCCCTGTTAGAGTGGCCCGTGGTGGTCGCTGGGCACCATCTAGTTCTTCTGGGCTCAGGCTGGTGGAGGCTGCAGTTCATGTGGTTGTTTAGTCCTTTGGGCTAATATTTTCCTTGTATCTTTGGTTTTCTTCATTCTCCTTTGCTCTGGATTGGATTGGACTAATAGATGTATCAAAACTAGTAGGATGCAGCGAAGGCAGTGCTCAGAGGGAAATTTATAGCTGTAAATGCCTGGGATATTTCTGCATATCCTTAAGGTGGTTCTTGGATGTAGCACAGTACAGTTCATGGTTAGGAGTATCAGTTCCGGAGTCAGAATTCCTACATTCCACATATTACCTATATAACTGTAATAGGCAGGTTATTTTACCTTACTGTGCCTTGCTTTCTACATCTGATTTATATTCCATGATGGTAAGGACAAAATGAGTTCCTTTTTGAATCCCCCACATGATGAAGTGAATTGTATTTGTGACACAGAAGTTAAATTCATCTGGAAACACTGAGGGCAGCGAGGCTGGTGCAGTGCCCACGCTGCCAGTGGGCGTCCCCCGCCAGCACCTGGCACTGCTTGTGGGAGCCTGACACTGAGTCTGGCGGGGCTGCTGCCCTCCCACAGTCCCTTGGCACCTCACTCCCGCACGCTGGTCAGCAGCTGAGCCCCAGATTTATATTTTGAATGATGATGAGTGCCTAGTACCTAGCACAATTGAGTCTTCAAAGAAATGAAAAGTTTCTGGGTGTATCCACCAGGATAATGCTGGTGAATGCAAGCTCTATGAAGGGATGGATGTTTCTGTTTTATTCAAAATCATATCCACGGTGGTGAGATCGGTGCCTGGCAGATAGGTGGCACTTGATAATTACTTGCTGAGTGAATACATGGAAGAATGAATCAAGTATGTCAGCACTTCACTGTCTGAACCTCCTGTCCTTCACTTGGTCCTATGGACTACATGCCCCTCATGTCAAGCATGACACATCCTGTTCACAAACAGAATGCTGAGTTAAAGAAGCCAGATACAGAAGAGTACACACTGTATTATTTCATATATTTAAACTTAAAACAGTATAGATTAATTGGCATGCCTTTGAACCCTGGTACCTAGTGGATCTTCTAAAAATTTTTCTTTCACATTCTACTTATTTTTCCTAGTAAATAAATAGTATGTTTTGCTATTTCAACCATTCTCATATTTATCTAACTCTGAAGGGGTATTAATTTTCAGTTTGGACTGATAAACTCACCCTAGTGCCATCAGAAGAGTTGTGACAATGATCAAAGGAAAGAATTCATCTGAAGGAAGAACTAGTTGGGCCTTTATGTTCACCAGTCACTATACTTTTATCCACAAAAATATTTCTCCTATGGTAATTATAGTCCTAACACAGATATCAATTATTTGTGACTACTGTTTTCTTACTAGTGTATATTGCTACTATTTCAATGTGTTCACATGAAAAAAATAAATGAAAGGAAGAAATGGTGAAGTAAAAGAGTGGAACAGATGATTCAATAGCAGCTCGAAAAGACAAAGTAATATAATGAAATGTGCAAAGACGTGGAGTTAAAAAATCAAAAGGAAGGAGTAAACTCAGCATTTCTCAAGCTGAAAGGTGATCCAACAGAATGTGGAAATTAATGAACAATATCATTAATATCACTCACAAGTAAAATTTTGCTGAAGATCATTCAAAAGCATCTGTAGCACTACATTGACAGGGAACCACCAGATATTCAAGCTGGATTCAGAAGAGGACATGGAACAAGGGACATGATTGCCGATGTCAGATGGATCTTGGCTGAAAGCAGAGAATACCAGAAAAATGTTTACCTGTGTTTTATTGACTATGCAAAGGCACCGGACTGTGAATCATAACAAATTATGGATAACATAGCAAAGAATGGGAATTCCAGAACACTTAATTGTGCTCATGAGGAGCCATACATAGACCAAGAGGCAGCTATTTGAACAGAACAAGGGATTACTGTATGGTTTAAAGTCAGGAAGTGTGTATGTAAGGGTTGCATCCTTTCACCATACTTATTCGATCTGTATGCTAAGAAAACCATCTGAAGAAACTGAACCATAAGAAGAAGAACCTGGCAACAGGATTGGAGAAAGGCTCATTAACAACCTGTGATATACAGATGACACGACCTTGCTTGCTGAAAGTGAAGAGGACTTGAAGCACTTACTGATGAAGATCAAACACTACAGTCTTCAGTATGGATTACACCTCAACTCAACATAAAGAAAACAAAAATCCTCACAACTGGACCAATAAGCAACATCATGATAAACAGAGAAAGGATTGTAGTTGTCAAGGATTTCATTTACTTGGATCCACAATCAATGCCATACCGCTTTCCGTTGTGGTTGTACATTTTACAATCCCATCAGCAATGGTAAGAATTTCAATCTTCCCACATCCTCTTCAGCATTTTTTTGTTTTCTGATTTTTTTATCAGTGGCATTTTAACAGGGGTGAAATGATATCTAATTGTAGTCTTGATTTGTATCTCTCTAATGGCTAATGATAGAGAACATTTTTCATGTGTTGGCTGGCAGCGCCAATGTCCTGTTTGATGAAGTGTCTGTTTGTGTCCTTTGCCTATATTTAACTTTTTTTTGGTCTCTTTGTCATTGAAGTTTTCTGTATATTCTAGAGATTGAACCCTTATCAGATATACATTTCTCAAAGATTTTTTCCCAGTCTGTAGTTTCTCTTTTTACTCTTTTGACAAAGTCTTTTGATGAGCATATGTACTTAAATTTTATGAGGTCCCAGTTACTTAATGTCTTCTGCTATTTGTGTATTTGCAGTTGTGTTTTATAATCTTTTTTTTTTTTTAATTAGGTTCCATAGTTGCCTCCATGTTTTCTTCCAAGAACTTTATAGTTTTTGCTTTAACATTAAGGCCTTTAATACATTTTGAGTTAGTTTTTATGTTGAAAGTTCACAGTGCTCTTAACATTGTGGCTAAAAGTAATTCTTTCCAAAATCATGTTAGCCCTAAATATTATACAATCATTAGAATTCTATTGAGAAAATATATTTGAGCATGTCTATTTATATTGTTATTAATCAACCCTGATTGAACACTTCTGTGCTTATCAATAGTTTTTTTTTCAATGGTTTCTCTAGCACATTATTTATATTAATAATTTTTTCATTTTAAAATAATACTTATTTTTAAATTTTGGGGATACATAAAAAGTTGTCAAGAATTACTCATGTTCCTAAAATTATAGGTGAGCTACCATTAATATAAGTACAAATAAATACATATTTTTATTGTATTTTCAGTGAAAGTTTACACTGCAGGTTTGCATCCCATTCAACAATTTTTACACAAATTGTTCAGTGGCATTGGTTACATTCTTCACAATGCATGAACATTCTTATTGTGTCTGTTCTGATTGTTCCTTTTTCAGTAATCTGGTTTCCCTGCCTCCCTACCTTCTCATCTGTTTTTTTTTTAAGTTATTGTTGACTATTTGGTCTCATATAGATGATTTTTTTTTTTAAGAGAGCACAGGACTAACTGGTGATCTTTATTTTGTGAACCAATCTGTTATTTAGCTAAAAGGTAACCTCAGGGGGTAGTTTCCGTTCAAGGTTTAAAGAATATCTCAGGGCAATAGTCTCAGGAAGTCCTCTAGTGTCAACCTGTCCAGTAATTTTGAATTTTTTAAAAAGAATTTGAGGTTCTATTCCATGTCTTTCTCTCAGTCCATCAGGATCTATATATCATGACCCTGATCAGAACAATAGAATGTGGTAGCCAGGCACCATCTAGTTCTCCTCGTCTCAGGGAAGATAAGGATGTGGTTTTGGTTCACTAATTTCTTCTCTGTGTCTTGGGTTTCCTGCTATCTCTTCTGTTCTGGATGAGTAGAGACCAATTGTTGTATCTTAGGTGGCCGTTTGCAAGCTTTTAAGACCCCAGGCACTACTCACTGAACTAGAGTATAGAACATAAACTTTATGAACTATATTATGCCAATTTACTGAGTTGTCCAAAGCCATCAAACCCAAAAAAACCAATCCTGTAAGGTGTTTGGTTAAGTCTATTTAGTATGTGTAACTGTGCCCCCTGTGTGCTTTATTTTATAAATAAATATATACATGCATGCACACACATACACGCATATACATTTATATACACCTATATACTCTTTTTTTAAAAAACTCACAAATATATACTTATACATTTATCTGCATACATATATACATATATACCCTCACATATATTTTTTAGATGTTGTTGCAAACTTATATATGCCATAGCAATGACCAGGAAGTCCTTTTTTCTTGTGTACATCTAAGTGATGTCCTTTGCCTTCGTCAAGTTGTGCACACTTCACCCATATGTGCTGTTGCATTTCCCATCACCAAAAATAACAAGTGTATATTATCAAGAGACTGGTACCCTCCCCCATCCCGCATCCCTGGTAACCACCGAGAATGTTGGTTTCTGCATAAATACCTATTCTTGTCTTTTTATAAAAGTGAGATCATAAAATATTTGTTCTTCGGGGATTGACTAATTTCATCAGCATAATATCAATCAGATTCATCTATGGTCTGTTCCGAGTACTCATCATTATTCTTTATAGCTGCACGGTATTCCATTGTATGTATGTACCACATTTTGATTATCCATTCATCCACTGATGGGAACTTAGGTTGTTTTCATTTTTTGCTATTGTGAATAGTGTTGTAATGAACACAGGTGTACACGTGTCTGTTTGTTTCTTTACTGTTAGACCTCTAGTGTATATACCTAGAAGTGGGATTGCTGGATCATTGTTGTTGTTGCTAGGTGTTGTCAAATCAGTTCTGACTCACAGTGACCCTATGTACAACAGAACGAAACATTGCTCAGTCCTGCACCATCCTCACAATCATTGCTATGTTTGAACCAATTGTTATAGCCATTGTGTCACTCCACCTTGTGGAGGGTGTTCCTCTTTATCACTGTCTTAATTATCTAGTGCTGCTATAACAGAAATATCACAAGTGGGTGGCTTTCACAAATAGAAGTTTATTCGCTCACAGTTTAGGAGGCTAGAAGTCCAAATTCAGGATGCCAGCTCAAGGGCAAGTATTTCTCTCTCTGTTGACTCTGAGGGAAGGTCCTTGTCATCTATCTTCCCCATGGGTCTAGGAGCTTCTCAGTGCAGGGATCCCAAGTCCAACGGCTGTGCTTCACTCCTAGGTCTTGCTTGGTTGTAATGAGGTCCCTCTCTCTGCTTGATTCTCTTTTATATCTCAAAAAAAATTGACACAATATACAACCTAATACTATATATACTATAGATTGAGTCCTGCCTCAACATAACTGCCTCTAATCTTGTCTCATTAACATCATCGAAGTAGGATTTACAACATAAAGGAAAATCACATCAGATTACAAAATGGAGGACAACCACACAATACTGGGAATCATGGCCTAGCCAAATTGACACACATTTTGGAGAGGCACAGTTCAATCCATAACAATCACTGACCCTCTACTTTAATAGGCATGATTTCATTCTGCAGGGACTGGTCCCTCCTGATAACATATCCAAAATAAGTGAGACAAAGTCTTGCCATCCTTGCTTCTAAGGGACATTCTGGCTGTACTTCTTCCAAGATGGACTTATTTGTTCTTTTGGCAGATCCATGGTATATTCAATATTATTTGCCAGCACCATAATTCAAAGGCATTGATTCTTCTTTGGTCTTCCTTAGTCATTGTCCAGTTTTTGCATGCACATGAGTTAATTGAAAACACCATGGCTTAGGTCAGGCGCATCTTAGTTCTCAAGGTGACACTTTTGCTTTTTAATACTTTAAAGAAGTCTTTTGCAGCAGATCTGCCCAATACAATATGATGTATGATTTCCTGACCTTAACATACCCTCTCTATACTTTCACAGAAGACAGAAAGTAAGGCTGGTTCCAGAAACACAATTATTGTCTCTTTGGAGGAGGCCTCCTTTTCCTTTTCCCTGCCTGCCATCTCTTGAGTTCTGACTGATGGGTAATTGTAAACTCCATCCACCAGGTTCATTTGATTATGCCCTATTTCCTGGAGTTGGGTCTTGCCAGTTCAACTGAAAACTCACCAAGCAGCTATTAAGGCCACGGATTCTCCATCTCTGGAAAGTGGAGATTTGCCTCATCAACATAATGGAGGTAGGATTTACAACACATAGGAAAATGTGTTTCATCACTGTTTTAGTCATCTAGGGCTGTTCTAACAGAAATATCACAAGTGGATGGCTTTAACAAACAGAAGTTTATTCTGTCAGTCTAGGAGGCTAGAGGAAACCCTGGTGGCATACTGGTTAACTGCTACAGCTGCTAACCAAAGAGTCGGCAGTTCAAATCTGCCAGGCGCTCCTTGGGAACTCTATGGAGCAGTTCTACTCTGTCCTATAGAGTTGCAATGAGTTGGAATCAACTCAACGGCACTGGGTTTTGTTTTTTTTTTTTTTGGTTTGAGGAGGCTAGAAGTCTCAATTCAGGATGCCACTAGACAGCCTAGGAGCTTTCTACACATTTAATAGTGGAGGCAACTGCTTGGATAATTTTGCCCAGAAATAGTCTCCAGAGTAATGTTTGGAGTTTATGGTCCTGTGTATATCTTGATATTATGTAGTTAATCCCAACAACAACAAAAATCCTTTAAAAAGAGGTTAACTTGGATGCCTTATTTCAAAATAATTACCTCAAACATAATCACATTGGAATATTTTATTTCCTCTAGCTAAAAGTAACATTTTAGAAAAGCGAGGTTTCAATTTTCCAATTGGAAAGAAAAATTGCAAACAAAAAGCCAAGACTCTCATGTTAAGCAATAAATGTTTGAAAGTAATAAAATGAAGTCATGATTTATTTTAGACAAATGAAATCACTGTGTATATACACTTGTGAGTTTCAAAGTACTCTGTTAAGGTCTCCATCTTAACTTGTGGCTTTATGGGCTCATGATATGAGCAATACTCCAAATAAAATTCAGAATATACTGATTGCTAGTCTTTTTATATGAAAACCACATTATGATTGGAATTTTTTAAAAAAGCTTCAAAACTTCATCATTGCACCTGACTTGATAGACAAATTTAGTTGTGAAAAATAATTATAGTTTTGAGGTAACGTCTATTGTTAACCAAAACCATTGGCTAAACTGTTTAAAATCATACTCTTTCAGCAATTTTTTAAGTGGAAGCCTAAAAAAAATACTGTTTTCTCCAGAACACTTGAAATTTATTATGATGGCACTCCTCATGATTATGGTGAATATTTTGGGCCATATTTTAAATTTGGGGTATTCAGGGTGGAACTGGATGGTTTTGAAATTCTGTTATAAAAATTCGGAGGGTAGTCACACATTCTCATTACCAAGAAAGAAGAAAAGCTGTTGAATTTAAAATAAAGCAGATCGTATTCTAAAAACTGCTTTTGTTTGATTTTTAATGAAGTATGGCTCTCATCTATTTGTGATTGTCATTTTTCTGCCTGGTAAATGACCTAGCCTTTGGTTTTAAGATGTAAGGTTATCACACACTATTGTGAACTGAACTGTGCCCCCTCCCCCACCCCCCCCAAAATGTGTTGTAAATCTTAATCCCTATACCTATGGTAAGGATCCCTGGTGGCACAGGGGTTAAAGCACTCGGCTGCCAACCAAAGGGTTCAAACCTACCAGCTGTTCCTCAGAAGACATGGCAGTCTGCTTCCATAAAGATTTACAGCCTTGGAAACCCTAAGGGACAGTTCTACCCTGTCCTATAATTTTACCATGAGTCTGAATCCACTCAAAGGCAGTGGATTTGGGTTTGGGTTTATAATGGTGGTTATAATCCCATTTGGGAACAGTTTTCTTTGTTATGTTAATGAGGCAGTGTTAATGTAATGTGCATCTTAAATCATCTCTTTTGAGATTTAAAAGAGCAGACGAAGCAAGCAGCAAGGAAGCAGAGATGGGGGAAGATAGGTGCCACACTACATGAAGATCACCAAGAAACCAAGAAACAGAAGTTGAGATGAGATAAGGACCTTCCCTTGAGCCAAGAGAGAGAGAAAGCCTTCCTCTAGAGCTGGCACCCTGAATTTGGACTTCTAGCCTCCTAAACTGTGAGAAATAAATTTCTGCTTGTTAAAGCCACCCACTTGTGGCATTTTTGTTATAGCAGCACTAGATACCTAAGACACACATTCTAGCGGGAGATCAGACTGAAAATGCTGTGTCTTGCTAACATGCACCAGAGGCCACAGAGCTTGCTCTGGGCTTCTGCATTTGATGCAGTGGGAAAATCATATCCTGCTGTCGTCCCTATTTCTGTCTTCAAGGTTGTTTCTGAAGTGTGTCTTGCTCGAGGGAACTCCTTGAATCAATCAGTTACCAGCCTTGGCTGAATTTATGTTTTGGATGATTTTCTTCTGATAATCTTTTCATCACTTTACTTTGACAAAAGGGATTTGGGTCCAACCTACTGCATGAGCTCTTAGGTTCAATACATTCTTATTTCATAATTCATCACCATTTTAGCAATCTCTTGTTGATTGCTATATCAGATTAGGGATTTATTCTCTATGTGACCACTACTATCTCTGTATTATTCTTGCCAAATAAATATGAAACAGAGCCAAAAAGGCTACAATGATCCCTTTTTTATATATTACATATGACTACTCCTCAAAAGATACCTTTTAACAAGAAGGTACTGATTCATGACTATGTTGATACTTCATATATTAAAATGGTTTTGTTGAGGCTTTTTGGATCTGCAAATAAAAGTAACATGAATACTTGGGAAGTCTTTTCACCATAAAATAAAATCTATAAACCTGTTATTTACCATCATTCTCATGAAAAATACATCTTTCACAGCAAAAATTAAGAGGGAAGTTTAGTTTTTAATTTTTCTGAATTAACTAAGCTCCATTGTACAACGGGTACCATGCCAGGCACTATGTATACAGAAGCAGCTCAGTGATATGGTACCTGCTCTCCAGGCTCTCTTCTAAACTATTCCCTTTTTCTTTCCATATAGTTGACTTCAGAACTTTATCAGTGTCATAAATATAATTATAAAATTGTTAGCGTTTTGTTCTCATATTTTTATTTTCAGCGACATGAGTGGATGGAAGAGATTATTAAACTTCCTAAAAGTTTTCAGGACCCCTTTCCTGTCTTTATCTCAGGTGTACAGATACTTTCACATTATCTGTGATCCAAAAACCTGTAGAGTTTTTGGATCATATTCCATCCAAAAATAGCTACACTGGTAGTCCTGCTGATCTGCCTTCCTAAGGACAAGATTAGTACCTGCATAAGAAAAATTTTGGAATTATAGCTGTAACAGAGGTCTTTGATCTAGCATTCCTTCCCCTAAACGCCATCCCTTTCTAGGCTCCCCTGTTTCCTTTCGAGTTTCTCACTTTTTATTTATCTTTAGGACTAGTCAGGAGAATAAGAACAGGAAAGTGTTCTGAAATTTTGCCTAGAAAAACTGTTCCCTTTAGGAAATGCCTCTCTCTCTCTCTCTTTCTCTCTCTATATAAACCCTTGGCTAATCCATATATGGAGTCCTGGTGGCACAATGGTTAAGAGCTCTGTTGCTAACCAAAAAAGTCAGCAGTTTGAATTCACCAGCTGCTCCTTGGAAATCCTACAGGGCAGTTCTACTCTGTCCTATAGAGTCACTATGAGTCAGAATCAACTTGATGGCAGCATGTATTTTTTTTCTTTCTTTTTTTTTTTTTTGGTGATCTGTAATATATCTCCAGCCTTGGCTGGATCAATGTTTTAGATGGATTTCCTTTAATAGTCTCATCTTTGCTCTACTTTAGCAAAAGGGGATATAAAAATATGATTTGTGCATTTCAAATAATCCTTAGTCACTAGGGTTTCTAAGTAAAGAAGAAAATTGCCTCAGTGATAATGTACCTGGTTTCTATCACCCTCCCCTCACCCTTACCCTATCCCCATCCTTGCCCTCCACAAGTTTGGCCTCATTCTTGGCTCTGGAGCCAATCCTGCTTCTAATCATAGCTAATGTAAGGGACTAATAGTTCAGCATAAGTCAGGCTTGCTCTCTGTCCTTATTCAAGTATATGCTCTCTGTCTAGCTTTCTTCCTATGCTCACTGTTATGGGTTGAATTGTGTTCTCCCAAAATATGTGTTGTAATCCTAACCCTTATACTTGTGGATGTAATGTAATATAATGTAATGTACTGTAATCACCTTCCATAATGCAATCTAATGTGGTGTTAATAAGGCCACAGCAGTGTAGATTATGTCCTAAATCCAAATACTTGTGAGTTACAAAAAGAGCAGATTAGACACAGGAGCAAGGGCAAACGGGGGAAGACAGATTCCAAATGAGAATCACCAGAAAACTGAGGAAGGTACAGGCTACAGAAGCTGAAACTGACAAAGCTCTTCTTCCAGAGCCAACAGAGAGAGCCTTCCCCTAGAACCAATGCCCAGAATTTGGACTTTTGCTTCCTGAACCATCAGAAAATAAATTTTTGCTCTTTAAAATCACCCACTTGTGGTATTTCTGTAACAGCAGTACTAGAAAACTAAGACATCCACCTTCTACCATGTAAGCTACCTGGACGGCCTCTAAATTACCTACTTCTGTGTCATGCCCACTACCAATGCCCATGTGGGCCCAGAGTCCTCCCTTGCTTGTTCCACCAGCCTTTCAGGTAAAGCCTGCTTACCTGTGTGAGACCGCCTTGCTGCTGACAGCCTATGTTTTGCCAGACTCCTGAGGAGATGCTGTGCATGGCTGTTCTAGATGTTGCCCTGGCACCTGGTGTTGACCCTGCCCCAGTACAGCCTCCTCAGCCCAACTGTGCCTCTTATGCTCTGCTCTTCTGCCAAATGAGCTTCAGTTCTGAAAACAACATCTGCAGCATTGACTATTTAGCGGGGTCACACACCTGCCATGTCTGGTCCACAGATGTATTTTGTTTGGCCAGCACAGTGTTGACACACAGAGCTTCTTTCTTTTTTTTTTTCTTTAAATTGGCTACCAACAGTTTAAAACCCAGAAAACATTAAGAAAACTTAAAAAACAAAATGAAAAAAAGCAAAAAGATTTCCAGGCTGGTTTGCAGGTAGAAGCTATAATACTGGGCGCGTGTTGCCACATGGCAACATTCTACCGGAACTGAGTAGCGCCTGATTACTCAGGTGGGGCATGTGCTTTCTCTCCAGGAGTCACAGTTGCTACCAGTCCTTGTCGTCTCCCTCACACTGAACCCAAATGTCAAATTTTTTTTGTTGTTGTTTATAGTGAGATTTAAGAGAAAAGTTAATATATTCTTCTATCTGTGTCTCTACAAAAAGTGGAAAAACAAATGATTGATCTAGCCATGTATGAAAAAAAAGATAGAGCATGTTTTTAATGGAAGAGAAGACTATTCCTAAGTGTTTAATGTGCAACATTTCTGATACACCCTCAACAAAATTCACACATTCATATTATCTACTTGATGCCAGTAGGAATTTGCATTTTAGACCCACATAATAGAGTGCTTTGGAGAAAAGGGGTAGGATGGTGAAATGATTCAAAACCAAGAAGAAAACACTGAGAGCATTGGGATTGGGAAAGGAGCAAGCTTTGAGGGTCATGATAATCTTCAACAATCTGAAGAGCTGTTAGAGAGAAATTAACTTTTTCTATGTAGTTCCAGTTTAGGTTCCAGCTTAGGGGAGAGAGTTGTAGGGAGACATATTTGGCTGTATTAAATAGCTTGGTAGCCACAGGATACAACACATTCTCTATCCCTGGATGTGTACCATCAGGGTCTATAGGAACACCTGAAGACTCTAATTTTCCTTTCAGCCTTAAACATCTGTGAGTTTTAAGAAGTTGTTATTAGGTGCTGTTGAATTAATTTTGACCCATAGTGACCCCATGTGGCAGAGTAGAACTGCCAGATCTTTTCTCCTTCGGAGTTGCTGAGTGGGTTTGAAAAACCAACCTTTGGATTAGTAGCCAAACACTTAACCACTGTGCCACCAGGGCTCCTTTTAAAGAATGGGAGACATTACATTGAGAACAAAGATTTTTTCTTTTTCTCAGTTCTCTCTGAAGAGGGAAGAATGGGTAAAGGATATATGTGAGGAAACATACAGAAAGAATGAGGGTAGACAACAGCTTAGAACACAGAATATTGTTTGGCGTCAATGGAAGATAAGAAAGTCCAAACAATTTTGAAGGTACACAAGGTCTCCTGAAGCTTACTAAGGTTTGGGCATTGAAATAAATCCTTTAATTCAGAGGCAATGCATTTGAATCTTCCTATTTTAAGGTAAAAGTTCCACAAGGGAAAAGTCCCTGGAAAAAAATTTTAGGTGATTTATCATAAAGAAATCTACCATTTCTGGACAAGCTTAGGGCCAATCAAGGTTATTCCACACTTGCTCTAGGCATCTGCTAGGATCACCAACATAATGACTTTTTTAGTACAGACATATTCTTGTGTTTGAAAATAATCCCTATGAAAATATTTCATAGACTCCTTCCTGTTAGGCTAGAAGGATGAAAACTGTGACTAACAGTTTGTTTTTTACTTTAATTTCCTACTGACTCCCTTTGGTATAAATGAATAAGACAATGCATTAGATACCATAATAATTGTTCCTCTTCACATTTAATTTCTCATTGTAGACAAAGTCCATTGTAAATCTTTTCCACTGTGTCAGCTATTTAGATATTTTCATGGGGAGCTGCACGGATGGTTTGTGTATGCGCATGCACGCATGCACACACCCATGCGTGTACCCATGTGGAAGCAGTTCAGGTGATGCAAAACGGAGGTGGATAGGATGTGACATTAGCCCCCGGGGAGGAATCCTGTATGGCTGTTATCTGCTGCATCCCTCAACACAGATTTCATGCTCAAATATTTTTTAAATATATTATTGAAGAATTCAACAAAAGGAGGTACAGATTAAGAAAAGTTGAATTACAGAGGGAGTATAAGACCCTGCAGACAGAGGGTGAAGCTGGGGTCTTTGGAGAACTAGGAACCAATATTGTTTGAACAAAAATAGAATTTGATACTGAGCTACGAGAAAGTGTAGAGAAGGCAGAGGCACAGCACAAAGGGGGGAAAGTGTGCCTCTTCCAAAAGTCAGTCAGTTGTGAGGTTATTTCTGCTGATGACCTTGAGAAAGAGCTCACAACAACAGCAGGAATCACCAATGAATACTGTATGCAAAGCAAATCGCTACTTGCCCATTAAAAAAAAAAAAGAAAGAAAGGTCAAATTTAAAGGGCATCTACCTGTTAAAGAATTTAAAGGGAGGCTATAATTCAGCACCAACAAAGTCAGCTAGGAGTCATGCTGCCTTTCTGAAGTATAGATCCATGATGTTTTGAAGGCCTTTTGGAAAATAAAAGCCTTAGATACTTTTATCAGCTTGGATTTGGGGACTGTGGCTTAAGATACCAAGAATGATGGATTATTCTCTAAGTCATGCTCAACTCAAGAAAAAAAGGGCAGGATTAGTTCACTTATCACATCATATTGCATTATAATCATTTGTTGTTGTTATTTTTTAATATTTCTCTTTGTTTTAGACTCTGAGCTCTCTAAGATTCAGAATCATGTTTAACTTGCTCACTATGGCATCTCCAGTCCCTAGCATGGAATTAGACTCGTGATAAATGCCTTAATATTTATTGATTTAATAAATGCACCAGGAATGAATATGTTTGCTCAGAGGTTAACACTCAGCTTAAAGAGAGCTTTAAGTTGAAAATCAAAAGTTGATTCATTCAACAAACATTTCTTGAATGCCTGCTGTGGATGAGTCAGAGTGTGAGACTCTGAGTTTGCAAAGCTAAATATGTCTAGTCCCTTGTGGAGCTTACATTCCAGTAAACCAAAAGGAAAAGACTAAATTGATTAATAACAACAAATTCAAAATGGAATAAATGGTATGAATGAAATTAATTGAATCATGAGGTAAGAATAGTCAGATAGAGAAAAAAAAAAAAGAGAGAGAGAAGCTGCTTTAAATTAGGTGGCCAGGGAAGGCCCTGTTTGGGAGTATGGGGTTGAGCAAGACAGTTCAGGTAAGACCTTAAGATGGTAAGGTATGGTAAGAGAAGTGTGCTCCAAGTTGAGCTACCAGCATAAGCAAAGCCTGGAGGTGGAAAAAAGCTTGCCTCCTATGTGCACACATTGTTCCAGGTTTGGGGGACACAGCAGTGAACCAAGCAGACTAACACTTCTATCCTTGTGAAGCTAATGTTCTAGTGGATACATTGAGGCTGGGTGGTTAGGCCAGAGCCAACTCTGCAGAGTCTTTGACCAGCAGCGTGAACTGCTCATGATACAGGCTCCGGGGCTTGATTTTTAATCCTGGACTCATCACTTATTAGCTATATGACCTGCCCAAGGTCACAGAGGAATCCAAGAACACGTAAGTTTATGACTTGCCTGATTCAATGATTTCCTGAGGTGGAGAAGGCTGGGAGGAAACAGATTTGGGGAGATATTCAACAGTACAGTCTTAACTGAGTAGATTATGAGTGGGCAGTGGGTACATAAGTGGTGAGAATAAATGAGATCCCTTAGGGAGATGTGTATACATAAAAGGGAAGAGGGATGAAGAACAAGCTTCGAGAAACACCTCAGTGAGGAGTCCGGGAATACTGAGGCTGTGGGGAATCACACCAGGTAAAATCATAAAGACAGGACCTGTCTGTGAGGAAGACATAGGAAGAGCAAGAAGCACGCTACAAGGGTACGCATTGTTTACTAGAAACAGTTTCTGTTGTAAGGGAGTCAGAAAAGTGCTTCTTACAAGAAGATAAAAGATCTGTGTGGAGGTTTGTGAACTCAATGGAGTGAAAGGACTGGGGAACACATAAGGAAGGGCGAAGAAAAAGGGAAGAGAATCATCATGAAAACTACAGGAATAAGACAGCCTGGACCAATGGGGAGAAAGGAAGATGCACACCTGACATCTTCCATCAGTGTGAAGGGCAGGAAGTAGTGTTGACAGTAAACTTCAACAGTTGGGATATCTTCTGTAAGTCTCTGTTAGAGAGAAGGAAGAGTCTTAGTCTCTCAAAGAGGAGGCATGACTGGAGGAAAGGCTCCTATAAACTTAACTCTGGCTAATGATGAAGAATGGGTTAGCAAAGTAAGTAGAAGTTTAAGGTAAAATGTTGGGCTTCTCAGAGATCGTGAAAGCGAGGGAGGGAATGTTACAGCTGAATTTCAGATACACAAACAGACTTAAGAATACGGATTTCAAAATGACTCTATGATATGGAATTCTGCGACAGGACAGCTCAGAAGAATTGGGAAGTCAGAAATGCATAAACTGAGCAATCCTTTCAAAAGAGTAAAAGCAAGATAATTAGGTGGACATGGCCCAAGTATTTAATTTTCTGGTCATTGGGTCTAGCTGATGTCATAGTGCCTTAACTGTGTTTGGGTCTGATATCAGGAAAGCAAAATAGAAAAAATAAATAAATAAAAGATATATCCAAGTAAATATACACTTTAAGGAGATGAAAGCATTTTAAATCATGCAAGTGAATATATATATTTTGACCACTTGTCTACGGACTCTGATAACCATAATACCGTAGTATAGTAAACATTTTATGAAAGCTGAATTATATTTAAGATAACTAAATTCATCTGTTTCTAGTTTCCCATCAAATTATTTTTATGTGAAAAACTGTGAAATGTAGCTTTCTCATCATTGTGACAATATTTTTCCCATCAAAAGCAAAATTTATTTTACTTCTGTTCAAAAGAAAAATACGTTAGATGTGCTATTTTTAAAAAATATGGTTTATATGTGTGTAATGTTTCCTAGCCTCCACAGTACTTTTACTTGCTTTCTTTCATTGGGTCTTCACAGCTACTCTGAGGTCAGGCAACGTGGTATCATCCACACTTCGCTGATAAAGAAAATGAGGCTAAGAGTCTGTGGCTTTCCTACAGCCACACACAGCTTCAGATTGGCCATTGTTAATTTCTATTGTTGTTGTTGTTAGGAGCCTTCTAGCCGATTTTGACTCACAGCGACTCCATGTGACAGAGTAAAACTGCCCCATAGGGCTTCCTAGGCTGTAAATCTTTACGGGAGTGGATTGCCAAGTCTTTCTCAGTGGAGCAGCTGGTTGGTTCAAACCGCTGACCTTCTGGTTGGCAGCTGAGTGCTTTAACCATTGTGCAACCAGGGCTTCTTCGCATGCTCATACCCTTCCTTTGATAAAAAATAAAGGTTGTTATAAAAATAACTACATTTAATCTTGCTCACTTCTGAGAGTAGATGTTTTGGAAGAGATTTTTTTTTTTAATTCTGTGGGATTTTATTATTTTCCTTCCTCAGTATGTATTCATTGTTAGAAATAGAAACATTTTCTTGGAACAAGCTAAAAACATTACTTTTAATATTAAAATCATCATAAAGGTAAAGTTGGATATACTTTCAAACTTTGTGAATAATTTAAAGTTACAAATTGTCAGTGTGGCAGGTAGAAATTTAGGTACATATTTCCTTAGTTGGTTGATAAGGTGCTGAAATTGTACCTCATCACTATATTTCAAAGTGTCTATTTATAGAATTGAGAACACTAATAGTGCATAATCATAATAAAGCATCCCACGCTCTGAAATAATCTTCTTTAGAGTAGAACAAAACCTTGTTAGTTCATCTTTAAGGAGAAAATGCCCAAGAAAGAGGCTAACCCTTAAGTAGCTGCTGCTAATTTAACAATTTCAGTATAAACAATTTCTCAGTTATTTACCTAAAGTTGAGTGCTTGTTAATTTTTTTTACTGTTTTCTGAACTTATGATTTCAGATTGGTGATGAATAACATAATAAAATAAAACTAAATATCTTTATGCATAGATTTTACCAGTGTCAGAGAACAACAGAAAGCAAGACATAATTATGTTCTAGAGAGTTGACGGTAATTGCTAATTAAAGAGACAGGGTTTGGTAGTAAGAACACTGGGTCAGAGTCAGACGGATCTAGGATGCAACCCAGAACCTACAGTTTCTCAAACTCTCTGCTTTTCCTTTTCTTCAAATTTCACATGAGGACATGGCACTCAGTTTGCAAAGCTGTTTTAATGATTAGAAATGTAGGAGTGTGTCTGGAACAGTATATGGCATGAAACAGGGGCTTAATTTGGAAAATTAACATTATTGATATAATTACCTGTAGATTGAGATTTAGAAAAACGCTAAGTCCATGCAGATTGGCTCAAGAGAAAAATGCGGCATTAGTTACAGTTATTCATGCTACAGCATTTACGGCTATTACAGTATATTGATAATACCCCCAAACCAAACACATTGCCATCGAGTCGATTCCGACTCATAGGGACCCTAGAGGACAGAGTAGAACTGCCCCATATGGTTTCCAAGGAGCAGCTGGTGGATTCGAAAAGCCCATCTTTTGGCTAGCAGTCAAGCTCTTAAACACTGTGCCACCAGGGCTCCATACTGATAATAAACCTAAACCAAACCTGTTGCTGTCGAGTCAATTACGACTCGTAGTGGCCCTATAGGCAGAGTAGAAATGCTCCCATATTTTCCAAGGAGCACCTGGTGGATTTGAACTGCTGGCCTTTTGGATAGCAGCCGTAACACTATGCCACCAGGGTTTCCATACTGATAATACATACTTGAAAAACAAAGCTGCTGCTTGATTCAGATTAGATTCCCAATAGTGTCCACATATATGTCAGCGAAAAAATAGATACAGCCTTTGCTTGCTCAAAGAAAACCAGATATAGTCTTTGCCAGGTAGATGCCAACATGGTCAAAGCTTCTTTGAAAGATGTTCTAATGGGTATGGAGTCAGAAAGGTTAGTATAGCCCATGAGCACAGAACCACAGCAAGATCATTCTTGTGTTTGTTGCAAGTTAGACAGAGGTCGCTCACTAGCGGGGTAAGAGCTTAAAGGGAAAAAAAGTAAAATGATAAACTGAACATCAAAGTGAGCCAACAGTCCTGGTTTATACTTTCTGTTCTTGAAAGTTATAAACTTGCCCCTTTTATTCTCAAAATGTCCTGATTTAGAGGCATATCATATGGTCATATATAGGGTTGCTGTGAGTCAGAATCGACTTGATGGCAATGGTTTTTTTTTTTTTTTTAAATATGGTCACACTACTACTAAATTATATGATCAAAAAAGCCAAGAAAGGTAATCCTAAAGATCTGACCACTTAAGTTCAGGCCTATCAGATCAAAAACATAAAATTATAAAATCAACATGCACTTGGGTTTATACATGGATCTGTCTCTCTCTCTCTTCCCTTTTAACAAAAATTACAAGACAGTCTTATCACTACAGAACAAAAAATGATGATGGAAACCACTCTTAAGGTCCAATATCATGGGCATAATTATGTCTTCATTGATTCAGAACTGTCACCTTAATGACTATAAACACAAGCCCAACATGTTGCACAAGGACTTGGATACACAGCAGGGAGATAATCTAATGTTAGAGCCTAAGACTCAGAGTTTTTTTTATTCGTCCTGTACACCTAAATATGTTGCCGTCAAGTCAATTCCAACTCATAGCAACCCTATAGGACAGAGTAGAACTGCCCGATAGGCCATAAATCTTTTATGGCAGCAGATTGTTACATCTTTCTCCCACGGAGTGGTTGGCGGATTCGAACTGCCGACCTTTCAGTTAGCAGCTAAGCGCTTAACCACTGCATGACCAGGGCTCCTTATTTACACTATATAACCAGGAAGAAATCATTAGTCTTTCTTCCACAGGTGAGTTAATGAGCCCAGCAGAGGCCATTCAGTGAGAAATCAATACATACACATTAATTTATCAAATACCAACAACGTGTTAGAGACTCTGCATTGATAAGAAAACTATACAGCAGGCAGACATTGATTCAGTTCTCATGCAACCTTAAAATGTGATTATTAAGTAGAATAGTATTCATCAACGTACAATGAGGGATAAAAGTATATAAAAAGATATTGCAAAGGCTAAATCCAAGTGTTATTATAATGAGCAATATCAGATTTATCAAAAAAGTCTGTGTGGGGAGGAACCTCAAGATTTGATAAGATACAATAAGCTTAAAAGCTCTAATTAATTGTGCGCATTTTATCATCCACAGAGTGAGAGGAATGACATTACTGGGACTGGTTTGCACAATCACAAGAGGTGAATTTATAAAATATAAAATTAAAGCTTGGAGCCCTGGTGGTGCAGTGGTTAGGAGTTTAGGCTGCTAACCAAAACCCTCCTTGAAAATCCTATACGGCAGTTCCACTCTGTCCTATAGGGTCACTGTGAATCGGAATTGACTCAGTGGCAACATGTTTGGTGGTTTATCCAAGACACAACCTTGCTTGCTGAAGTCAAGAGGACTTGAAGCATTTTCCTGATGAATATCAAAGACTACAGCCTTCAGTATGGATTACAACTCAACATTAATAAAATAAAAATCCTCACCTGGTCCAGTAAGCAACACCATGAGAAATGGCGAAAATATTGAAGTTATCAAGGATTTCATTTTATTTGGATCCACAATCAATGCTCATGTAAGCAGCCATCAAGATATCAAATGATGTATTGCATTGGGCAAATCTGCTGCAAAAGACCTCTTAAAAGTGTTAAAAAGGAAAGATGTTACTTTATGGACTAAGGTGCGCCTGACCCAAGCCATGGTGTTTTCAATCTCCTCATATGCATGTAAAAACTGGACAATGAATAAGGAAGACCAAAGAAGAATCAATGCCTTTGAATTATGGTGTTGTGAAATAATATTGAATATACCATGAACTGCCAGAAGAATAAACAAATCTGTCTTGGAAGAAGTATAGTCAGAATGTTCCTTAGAAGCAAGGATGGACATGTTATCAGGAGGGACCAATCCCTGGAGAAAAACATACTGCTTGCTAGAGGGTCAGCGAAAAAGAGAAAGACCCTCTGTGAGATGGACTGACACAGTGGCTGCAATAACAGGCTCAAAAATAGCAAAGATTGTGAAGATGATGGAGGACTGGGCAGTGTTTTGTTCTGCTGTACATAGGGTTGTGTTGTACACAGGGTCGCTATGAGTTGGAACTGACTTGATGGCACCTAACAATAACAATCCAAGAAAGGAGCTCTGCTAACCAAAAGACTGGCTGTTCATTCCCACCAGCTGCTCCATGGGACAAAGATCGGGCAGTCTGCTTCTATAAAGTTTACAGCCTTGGAAACCCTATGTGCTAGTTCTACTCTGTCCTACAAGGCTCCTACGAGGAGGAATCGACTCAGTGGCAATGGGTTTGGTTTCCTGGTTTGGATTCAAGGAAACATTAGACATGAGCAGACTCTCACAAGAGCAGCTGTCTAGGATCACTTGTCTCCTATGCTTTGGGTTTTGCCAGCATTGATTCAACAGATTCCAAGGCAAACAGCAAGTGATTGCCAAGTGACCATCACAATCGCATATTGCATTGGGATCAGAATGGGGGGCAAGAGGTTACACTTTGACCTAATTATTCTTATCTCAGATTAGATATTAAGTCGGACTTCAAACTGTCTCTACATTGAAATTTTATTATTTATACCTCAGTATTTCATTTCTAACGCTTACCATCTTCCATTCTCTAGGGATGCAGTAAAAAAAGAGGAAAAATGTAGCATAACTGAGATTCAATCCATTTTTTTTTAACAGGGATTTTCTCTGCTGGAATTTTTTACTGACATTGAGAGCAATATGTGAGAGGTGCCTTAAAAATAGAGAGAAAGAAATCACACTTAGAGCCAAATTTAAAAATCTGCATTTTTTAAGAATAAAAGTTCAACATGCATGTTTTTGGCATTCTTCCTAAAAATAATTTTCTAGCAAATTAAAGTCTTGATGTATTTGAATGATGTAAAATGGTTTTCCCTCTTTCACATGCCATGATTACAAATGTTAGTACTGTTGGCTTTTTCTTGGTGGAGTGTTTCCATGAAGAGGGCTTAGGGCAGAGAATAAAGAAGGACTACGAGTGATATGGAGTCCCTGGATGGTGTAAACAGTTAACATGCTCAGCTGTTAACCAAAAGGTTAGAGGTTTAGTCCATCCAGAGGCACCTTGGAAGAAAGGCCTAGTGATCTATTTCTGAAAAATCAGGCACTGAAAACCCTAGGGAGCACAATTCTACACTGATACACATGGGGTCACCATGAGTTGGAGCTGACTCCATAACATCCGGGTTTTACAGGTGATACAAGTAGAACTTCACAGAATTAGAGCTATTTCAACCTGCCAGGGCACATATCCTGTTCACATCATTTTAAAACTATCCAGCAAATTCCATCTTCTATATTATCCTATGGCCTTTCTGGATTCTATATTGTATACTTCTACTCTATGCTTTTCCTCCAGTTCACTTAAAGCTGTCTCTCCTCACTTCTTTTGTCATTTCTGTGTTACGAAATATTTTAGAGCAGTGATGTGTGTGTGTGTGTGTGCGTGTGTGTGGGAGTAAGCAAGAGCAGGAACTGATATGCTCCAATAGAGTTATTCGAAAAAATCAGCATATTTATTAGAAACACAAGAATGGTGAGCTTCAAACCTTTTTTTCTGAAACAGTTTTCCTATTTGGGGCTCAGTAGAAATGTTTTCAAATTACTATAATTTTATATTTTAACACAGTGGCAACTCTATAAAATTAATCTCTTAAAAATAAATTTTCAATGGAAATGCTTTTAGTTAATGGCTCTATTTGTTGTTAAGCCTTTAACTAATGTTTGTTTGGCACTCTATGAGGGTAACAGACACCCCTACCAATTTAAGAAAAGATCAGTATGGGTGGTTGGTTTGTTCCAAGCAGTGAATCCTAAAGGTGCAGTAGCTCCTAGCACCACAGAAATAGTTGCCAGATGGTTAATCACATCACCCCTAGACCACAAACATGAGTGCAAATAAACGTCAGAAATGCCTTCCCAAGGGAGCCATTTTCTCACCTTATACATGGCTTCTCACGTGTTGGTATAAAAGAGCCTTTACAAACGGCATAAAAAGCAAGTTCAATATGCTTTAACAAACTTATTCCTGGTTGGTAATCTTTTTTTCTTTCATTGTTAAATATTTAGGCAGGCCAAAATATTTACTAGTTTCTCTGGAAAACACTCGCCAGTTTTGGAAACGACAGAAGCACCAGTGCCCTCATCCTAATAGCAAACACTGGCTGTTGCGGTATCCACAACTGTGGGACTGAATGCCTCTCTTTGAAAGCTGACACAAATACGTTCTTCAAGGCAGTGTTGTTAGAAAGCTGAGTGCTGCTTTTGTGCTGCTTTCCAGAGGCTGTTAGAGAAAAAAAGTATCCTTTTTTTCTTTTCTTTCAGAAAGGCTCCCAGGAAAAAGCCTGAGTGTGGAGTTCATCATTAAGCAGTAAAAAGTCTCTCAAAGCAACATTTTTGTTCAAATTAGACCAGTCTTTTGCTTTGCCTAAATCTTATCTTAAAATCTGAAAAAAGATCCAATTCAACTCCAAGAAGAAATATGGTCTACTAATTATGGAGCAGGGGAAAACAACAAAAATAACAACAAATTGAAGAGTACCTAAGTCTGCTATTACCACAGACTGATTCTATTTGTCTGTCTGTCTACCTACCTACCTACCTATCCATCCATCATCTATCTACCCATCAATCTATCTATTCATTTACTTATTTATCTACCTGTTTTATTCACCCATCTGTGTATGTCCATTTTGGTAAGTCACAGATACTACTGAATTTTAGACTGAAAAAGATCTTGGGGTTACCTGATTCAATATGCTCACTTACACTGCCTCGGTTCAGGGCCTTTACACAAAGTCACCATTCCCATAAATATGTGCTGGATGGATCAACAAGTGCAGCTGAGGGAACTGAGGTCCAAGAAGATTCTCCCAGCATCACTCAGCTAAAGTGCGAGAGCCAGTCTTTTGTGTGCATCCAATTGCTGGCTCCATTATGCCCAGTCTTGTCCCTCTCAGTAGCCTCACTTCCTCCATTTGCAAAATAAGATAAGCAATTTGGAGATAGACATGGCCAAAAAACAATAGTGTATTTGCCCTTGGTGCTTGCCCATCACCAAGGATAAGAGTATACACTTTTTGCTAATTCTTAGGGAGAAACAAAGAAATATTAAAATGAACAGTTTCCAGTCTATTCAACAAAATTACTACCCTAAATTCCTCAAAAATTACATCAACTTCATGGTGCACAAATAGTATACAGCTGTTATTAATATGGGATGTGCCCCAGCATCTATGTGTCTGCACTGCAGGAGAGGCTATGCTTTATCCTTAGAGCTACAGGGAAGCACTGGGAGAAAGTGCAGATGACTCCTCTAAACAGATTTATTTTCTGGACCTACATTGCCAAAAATGTTCACCTAAGGAAAAAAACTCTTCCAATTCCCCTCCATCATTTTGCCATCACTTGGCATCTTTTCTCTAAATACATTGGAAAAAATGGATCCTTAGGTCCCTGGTATATGTGAAATATGTCTTCATCCCTCCCCTGCTTAATTTACCCATGCAGTCCACATTTATTTATGGGGCTTTTTTTTTTTTTTTTTCTACTATATGCTAAGAACATCACTAGATTTCAGGACCTGGCTACTCAAAGTGTGGCTCTAGACCAGCCGCAGCAGCATCCAGGACCACTCAGTCAGAACTAGCATTTTAACAAGATCCCCAGGCAATTCATATGCATATTAAAGTTGCTGAAGCACTATAAAGACTTGATCTCCACCCTTGAGATTTACTGGGTTTATCAGAGGAAACAAATCAGGGACACAGTCAGCCCCAACAGAGAGGTTATGCACGTTTTTTAAAGGTGCTGATCCCAGATGGATGAAGCCCTGTGGGTGCATAAAGGAAGTGGAGGACTTAGAAAATGCGCCTCTTCTTCCAGGCAGCCCCAGCCACGTTACGGAATATGGGGCTTTGGGAAACAGTATGCATGCCAGATTCCAAAACTTGGTTCGGAATCTTTGTGCCATGTGTAATTGGCAGAATTGTATAGTTTCCCTGAGGCAGTCATCTTTCTCTCTTGATTTTTCTTTCCAGAGAGACTGATGGATGGATTGGCTGATTTATTTATTTTTCCATAGGAACAGAAAAACCAAACCAAATCCATGGCCATCCAGTCAATTTCAACTCGTATCAACCCTACAGGACACAGTAGATGGTATGTTAATATGGGGGGCTTGAATTTTATTCTCTATGGAAGAGAGAGCACCATAGGAACAGCTCAACCTCTGCTACAGTCAGATTTGTTTTTCAGAAGGAACACCCTGGGAGCAATGTATTTCAGCAAAGCCCCTAAATTTATCTAGGTAAGAGATAGTAAAGCCCTGGTAAGGTCACCAGGAGAAAGGAGGGAAGATTCTCCATACGAATGGACTGATGGGGATTAAAAGGAGAATGCAGTTGAGGTTTGTAATTTAGGAAGGGACATGATAAGTCAAGAATACAAGCAGTGAACCTCTTTGGGAAGGGGAGGGGAGATAATCTCTTTAGTATTAGGTTGAAATTTCAAGCAGAAGCCTGGAATAAAGACAGAAACTCAGGAGCAAGCACTGCTCCAAGCCAGAGAGGGCATCTGTGCAGCCCGGGAGTGACTCCTTCACAGGGCTGTCACCCCTCTATGAAATTTCATGCATTAAACACCTGCATAATGAATCAACTGCACAAATCAATAGCTAAGGTGTTGAACACAGCTCCATTTTCCTCAAGCACTCACCCTTACTCCTGCAATCAGCCAGAAAATGGCATGTTTGTATGAGCAGTCTGGGAACTGCTGAACTGTCAGCAAAGAGAGAGAAAAGAGCATTCGCTTTGGAGTCGGACAGTCCTGAGCTGGATAGAGTCTTGGATGTTCCACTTTCTAAATATGACCTTGGGCAAATTACTTATACTCTCTAAACCTCAGTTTCCCTCTATCTGTATAATACCCGTTAAAACCCAAACCTGTTGCCATGGAGTCAATTCTAACTCATAGCGACCCTATAGGACAGAGTAGAATTGCCCCACAGTTTCCAAGGAGCGCTTGGTGGATTCTAACTGCTGACATTTTGGTTAATATCCTTGTTTGGAGCCCAAAAATAGGATGACCGCATTTCTTCCTATTCCCAAGATGTTGTCTGTCGAGTAGATTTTGATTCATAGGGACCCCATGACCCCATGTGACAGAGTACAACTGCCCCATAGGGTTTTCTAGTCTGTAAGCTTTATGGGAGCAGATTGCCAGGTCTTTCTATCACAGAGTTGCTGGGGATTTCGAATTGCCAACTTTTTGGCTAACAGCCGAGTGCTTAACCATTGTCTACCAGGGCTCCTTGTTCCCAGGTAGCCCTTGTTTGTGTCAGTTGTCCCTGAGTAATTATTTACAGGATTCCCTTTCATTCTAAGATGTGTCCCAGTCATTACGGACGTTAAATGAGAAGCTGGCAGTGGGTTTCCAGTTGTCATTCTCCTTTCTCCTATCTGAACTTGAAAGAAGAGGGGAAATCTGGCAGGACTGTCACTACTGTACCTTTGGCTAATGACACACCTGGAATACAAAAGCATCACAGCACTCCTATTTCATGGACACTTAGCTATAGAATCACTTTAGCAAAGTGTTTTAAGCAGGGTAATTTAGGGAAGGAAATTTAACCGCCATTAAAAGAAAAGGCACAATTCTTCATTTTAAGGTTACATGTGGAGAAAGGAAATTGACAGTAATTTGTAAAAACATTACTGCAAAGTATTATACTCTGCAGCACATGTTCCAATTTATCCTCTCCCAAAACAGAGGAATGGCCTAAGGTCAGTGTGGATCGCTATTATTAACATGTATAGTGATCCTAGGTATGTAGTCAGTGGTCTGCTTAGAATAACATGGCTTCTTGAATAAAATACCTAGGCAAATTCTGATTGTTTTGGTCAGTCTACATGCCTTGATTTATAAACATTGAAAACAAAGCTAAAACACTAGTTGTTGATGCTGAGAATTTTATGGAAATGCAGCAGCATTACTCTGAGCGCCAGGAAAAATGATCCGGAAGCATCAGTGTTTAACGGATGCATGGTGTGTTTGATATGAGATGGGCTGCCGAACATCTGTACTGTTCAAGAGACTTTTGGCAGAGAAGTTTAGAAAAACAACTATATGAGCTTTTGTAGTCACACAGATAATTTGAAGGAAAAAGTAAAACTCTTGCTCATTTTCAGCTAAGATAGGTTGTTTAGGAGGGAAACGGAGTTTCTCAGAGAACGGACACAGTGCAACAACTGATGCAACATTTTCAATGAAAGTTTCAAAGGGCTCAGAGGGAAAGGCACTGAGCTGGGAATCTGAGGATGCGGCTTTTACTCCTAGCTCTGCCACTATCTGGTCACAAGATCTTAGGAAGTGACATCTTTGGGCTTCAGTTTTATTGGCTATAAACTAAATGGATTGGAAGCCTCTGTTTCCAACATTCCTTCATCACCAAGTTTCCATGATCCCATGGTTCCTTAGCATAGAGATTACTAACAAATGGCGCTTCTGGGCTCCTCTCCATCTTTGTAGCACATCACCACTATCGCCTGTCCACTTCCACCAATTCCTTGTGCTCCACCATCACCCTAGGGGTTCTAGACTCAGGCACCAGTACAGGCTTCTCACTGCTTCGCTATTATGCCACTGTCGTGGGTTTCTGCTTTCTCCTTGCTCCTTGCTCACATCCACCTCTACTTGAGTGACAAGAGACTGCTAGGCAGTGGAGGGGCACACAGCCAGAATTAGATGCTCTCTATTCCCATCTCACTGTCTCTTCATTCCCCGTTCAAGGGTAGCCTAGTTTATACCCATCTCTTCCAGAAATAATGCCCAATATTCTATTTAAAAACCCCATAAACCAAACTAGTTGTCATGGAGTCAATTTTAACTCATGGTGACCCCATGTGTTACAGAGTAGAATGGTTCCATAGGGTTTTCTTGACTATAATCTTAACAGAAGCAGATTGTCAGGCCTTTCTTCCATGGTGCCACGAGGTGGGTTTGAACTACCAACCTTTAGGTTAGTATTTGAGTGCAAACTACTTGCACCACCCAGGCTGCAATAATAAAACACTTAATACTCAGATAACAATTCTGTTTTTATTGCAATAACCCTTTTAAAATTCAAACCACTTAAGCTAAAGCTGAACGATGATTTTCACTTGGTCCAAGTGTGTCAAGTCTCTGAGCATACTGAGGACTGAGCTTGTAGGAGAACAAATTATGAATACATTTAGCTTGGAAGCTGGCTTTTGTATTATCTGGCTTTCACTTGCTTGCACTGCCTTCATGCCCACACTCCTACAAGCAGCACACAGATGGGCTCTCCGTGATCACAGACGATTCACACAGGTAGCAAATGCTCCATTGCAGGAGGAGGAATGAACTAATGAAATCAGAGAGAATCACTTCACTTGGTACCAGGTAACTAAGCAGAGGTGGAATAATTCATCACGTCCAGCTACAGCGATCATTACCATCAGGAAGAAAGAAAACTATAAGCCAATTAAGATTCTTGCTCGCAATGTTAAAGTTACAGGATTAATACTGCCTAAGAATCTTTTTTTTTTTTTTGTTAAGAATCTTCCTACTATTTGATTCATATGACCTCTTTGTATGAAGTCAAGAGGAACAAAAAAATACCAGAAGAATTAAATATCTGGATAGAAAAAAGTTACTCGTTTATTTCAATAACACTTAAAAGCATGGTGCTTACTCTGTTCTAGAAGAGGGAATTTATAGCTTGATTGTATCAGAGAGTGAACATTACAATTAGCACTCTGTCCTTGCCACATTTTTGAGAATTGCTCTAAGATAATTAGTATGATTGCTTAAGGCTGTGGGAGTATAACCCTCCTCTTTCTGCTGTTGGAAACACTGTTGTTGCTATTTCGGTCAAGGATCTTAAAACTTCCCAGAAAGGATTTTCAGAAACAATTCCGGGAGGAAAGTGAAGGAATAACCATTGAGATTCTGGAGAAGAAGGGGGCACTGATGCACTTAACCTGGGGTACTTTGGGCTAGATAAGGAACTGAGGATCAAAAGCCTTTCTAGAAAGAAAAGAGAACATCTGGTGTGACCAGTGAGGGGAGAAAACTCAGAAAGAAAACACGAGGAGTCTTTGAGGAGGCTGACATCAGGCTCGAACAGCCCCCATGGATGGTGGTCCATTCTAGTCCACCCTACACTGCTAGGCTGGGAGGAGAATCCAGGACACTGCCCTTTCAAAGAGCAGCTCTGCCTTAAGTGTCATTATGCTAACCTGACTGAGCTCAAACCAACTGTTACAGAGCACTAATGATCACATCCAAGTCTCTCTTGGTTGTTTTAAATTCACTGAGAGAGCTGGGCACACACAAGACATTGTGGGTAGAGTTACTGCTACAACAACCCAGGTGAGAAGTGGATAACTGGGCTCTTAATTAGTAAAGTGTTGACTGATATAAACAGAAGATCTTGGGGACATAAAAGATGACGCAGAAACAAAGAGAATGACTGAATCACTGGTTAATAAATATGAAAAACGGGACAGTAAAGTGTCCAATTCTGGCTCTGGTAGAATGATCAGAGCTTTCATCTTCGAGAAAGATCATAAGTAGGAAAAAAATCAGAGTTCTAAGCTGTGGTAAAACTGGGGACATAAAAGATAAGTGAAAAATGTTAGAAAACATTGACAATATGGGGAAACACTTTATGGAAATTAGGAATATGTGAAATCCATGCGTTATTTGAAGTGACTTCTTCAGGTCCAACATTACAATTTTGGAATATGAACGTTACCATTCATATGTTAAACTTGATTATTTGTTCCTAAAAAGATTATGTCCTCTGTATTTATGGATGTGAAGACACAAAAGAATAAAACCTAAAACCCTTCTTTTTGAAGTTGGGGGGGAGATGAGGTTTGAAAAGGAAATCTCTGTAATCACTCATGTTATAATCTTTCAATCTTATCCTGGAAGATTTGTAAAACATAAAGAAATAAAATCATCTAGAACCCAAGAAACCTTGGAAACCCTGGTGGCATAGTGGTTAAGAGCTACAGCTGCTAACCAAGAGGTCAGTGGTTTAAATTCACCAGGTGCTCCTTGGAAACCCTATGGGGCAGTTCTACTCTGTCCTATAGGGTCACTATGAGTCAGAATTGACTCCATGGCAATGGGTTGGTTTGTTTGTTTGTTAGTTAATTATTTTTCTGCAATTTTTTGAAGAGTTTGATCATACTATATATACAATGTCATTTTGTTTATCTTAACATATTTTAACATGTCCCAGTTACACATTCCAAAGTGCCAGCTATAGATCCCACTGATAGTTACAGACCTAGGACTAAGTTAGAGAGAACAGTTCAATACTAGAGTGACAGTCTCAGGAGTTCACAAAGGACAGATATTCCCGCAGGCAACAGGCAGGAACGGAAACAGGTACAGGGAAGGGGAATAGGGAGATCATGTCACTCAGCGGGGACTGCTAGATCATGTCACTCAGCGGGGACTGCTAGATAATATCCTAAAGGGATACAACCTGAAGAGTACTTGCAGATATTTTGAAAATTTGCAAGGCAAATTTAGAGGATGAAGCTTTTTGCTTCAGGAACATCACATGGAGAAGCTTTACGTGAATCTGTTTCTGGTTAATTCATTATGTTATTTCACAAACACCTCCATGACACAATGTCCTAGACGCTGTTCTAATCACTTTACAGATATTTTTGCTCATTTAATCCTCATCTATGTGAAGTAGATACTTTTGTTACTCTCTTTTTGCAGATATTAAAAAGTATTGTATTCTCCCACTGCTAATTTAGAGACTTTAGGAACTTAGACGCCAGTCAAAGAGCAACGCTGGACAGGCCTTAACTATACTCCCAGTGCTTTCTCTGCTATATCAAGCACCATCACATGAACAACTTTATTCATAATTCTTTAGTTGGAAAAGTTTCCTGGTTTCTAGTTGTTTTGCACCCTTATAAGCCAATATTAAGAACCACAATTACAATAACAAAAACAAGTTTCAATAATTCTCTTCCTTTGGGAATAAACCATTATCTGAACCTTCAGTGATAATGTTTGATTAGTTTCACACAAATCGTTTCTGTAACATGAAGAAAAAGAACACAAACAAAAACTGAGTCTCATAACATGATTCAATATAAAATAACAGGAGTAGTATCAGTTCCCCCAGCATCCAAAAGCACAATGCAGTTCTCATGGTGGTAGTGACCAAAGGGGAACATAATTTTAAGAATTTTGTATTTAATTCTTATTGACTCCACTAATGGACAGAACATTTAGCATTTTCCTGGTTTACATCAATATTTTTGGATGGAGCATATTTTTATAGGAAATAGTTGATTTTTATGTACCCATGAAAAGGCACTATAAAAATGATTCCATTTGGTGAAGGATATGGTTGGTGAAACAACTCAGGATGGTGTGCCGTCTCCTATATGTCTGTCTCTCCTGCACTCCTGGGGTGCAATGGACTAAAGGTTGCAAATGAAGAGACTGAGCCATATACCAGACAAATCAATCATGCAACAGGAGCTGACTTCAGCAGACATCAGATACCTGCTTTGCCACAAGTCACTAAATAAAACTATCCAGGTTGCCTAACTATTAGGCCGTTGGTGCGTGTGTGTGTGTGTGCATGCATGGACACATGTGAGTGTGTGTGTTTTAGATTTGG
Organism: Elephas maximus indicus; assembly: GCF_024166365.1. NCBI lineage: Eukaryota > Metazoa > Chordata > Mammalia > Proboscidea > Elephantidae > Elephas > Elephas maximus. Next base: position 127,500,749 of record NC_064820.1, read on the forward strand.
ATCACCTGTTTATTATAGGAAACCTGATTTTGTTGTCTGGATGAAAAATGTTCTTTTAATAGCTCTAGTTTGCTTCTGAGTTTAAATACATTTTTTGACATTTATTGACTGAGAGATCACAAAGCAACCAATATTGTACTGAAAGTACATGCTACAGAGATGGAAACTCATGCTTGTATTTGACAAGTGGGGAAGTAAAAATTTGAGCTCTGACAAAAATATTCTGGGACATTATACATGATTTACACATACATTGAGGTTTTGGAGCTGAAACAGTACCTGCCAGAAAGATAATCTATGAGCTCATCATTTGTTATCTTCCCTGCTATGAACATTAGCTGATATTCTGTATTATATTCTTACCAGAAATTCTCTCTCAGATACACTTATTATATCACTTTGACAGCATGACTCATGATGACAGAATTCCAAATATAATACAGCTCTCAGCACAACTACACAAAAATAAAAGATTAATACTACTAGCTTAAAATGTGCCTTTTTAAATTACCTACAATTTTTTAATTTCCTAGTTTTTTAATTACCTGTAAATATCAGCTACAAAGGACTCTATCATGGTACTTTTCTGCATTATATTGCTAACTACAGAGTGATTTAGCTAAAGAAAAATGGAGTAAGGATAGCATAGAACAAAGTACCTGAAAGAGGAAATGAGTTGGATTACAGTCAAAGGAAGAGAAAAATAAGGACACTCCATACTTGCAATCCCATTTCTCTTTCATTGCCTTGTTTGTTTACTTTAATCTCACTTTCTTAATCTCTAATCGTGAATTTGAGAGTTAGGCACTCAGTGGAAGCGTGCAATTTCCACAGGGTTTTATCAACTCCAAACAATGCCAGCCCACACCTCTTCAAAAAAGCCAAAGGTGACTCTGAGTAATAAAAGTATCATATGTTGACAGGGACTCTAACTCCTACACTGACACTGTTCTTGTAATTACAAAGACAATTCTATAGTGGAGCACAGCGGGACAACAGAGTATAAGACCTGTTGTACAATATTACAGTGCAGGGGTTCTAAGGTGTGATGACCAGACCAGCAGCAGCATTACCCTGACACTTAGAAATGCAAACCATCAGGCCAACCCCAGGCTTACTGAATCAGCAGCTCTAAGGGTAGTCCTGGAAATCTGCATGTCTAAGAAATTTCTAGTTTAAACTGATCCTGCTGATTGGGGACCACACTTTGAGAACCAACAGATTGAAACATGGTCTCTGAAGCCAGACTCAGACAGACCTCTTACCAGCTGAGTAATCTTGAGGAAGTACTTTTATTCGATTTTCTCATCTGTAAATGGGGGTAATATTAGTACCAATCTCATAAGATTGCTATGAGGGCTAAATGAGTCAAGCACTAAGTCCTGTAGAAGCACTTGAAACCATGCTTGTCATCTAGTCAGTCCCGTATATGTTCGTTAAAATGAAATGTGTGGAATCAATTGCATCTGTTATATCTGACCCACAGTCAACTCACTGCACCTGTGTACAGTCTGCCAGCATTTTATTTCCAGATGGATGGAGGAAGTCACTTTAACCCGGTGGTTCCCAATTCTGGCTGAGGATTAGAATCACCTGGGAAGCCTCTTAAAAATTACTGATTTCATGACTTTGATTTATTTGATCTAGATAGAAGCCTAGGTATTTGAATACTTTAAAAGCTTCACAGGTAATTCCAGTGTTCTGCCAGAATTGAAAACTATTACCATAACCTATAAATAAGCAGTATGTTTCTAGAATACAATGGCCATATTTGGGATCCTGTGTTCACCAACAAAGAGAGCCTTATATTTCATAGAGCAAAACTGATCAAAGAGGCAATCTTTCCACTTGGAAACTGCCACATACAGAGCTTTTTAAAAACTTGGGTTGATTGTATCATGTGCTTGCAAACTTAATAACAGCTGGCTTTTGAAGTATCTGAGGCCCTAGGATAAAACAAGCCATATATATTGAAGGGAATAAAATGTATACTTTCAGGCAATCCACACTGGCGTGTATAGAATTTTAAACAAACAACTGATTGAAGATGTGATCCTCCAGTCCTGGCAGTGCTATTGAAAACATGTTATAGCCGATCCTTGGCATGTGAGGATTTAACGGCATCAGTTGTTTTTTTTTTTTTTTTGGTTAATCCTGAAAGTGCATGGCTATTGGGATTTGTATTTTCCTGTAGCATAGATTTGAAGGGTTCATGCCTTGGGCGGGTAAATTAGATTCAAGCTACTGAGCTAGTACTGAGTGAGCCCAGCCCACCAGGCAGCATTCTTTCGTAATGCAACACATCACTTTTTCAGTGATGAAAACATGGAGCTTCTGTATGAATAACAGCCAACAATTAAGAAATAAAATGTCAGGGAAAGTAAAAAAAGATAGCAATAAACACACTACTCAGCAAAAATTCAGTTCCTAACAAACGCAGAAAACCATCTAAACTTTTTCACTTTCCCAAACCTGGAGATTTCTGAAGATCTTACAAATATTCCCCTTGAAGATATCAAAGATATACTATATAGAGAGTTTAAAATTCTCTTATAATAGTATATATTTTACTTAGATTTAATAAATCCCCAGGTTAATTAAGTACAAAGAAGCAAGCACATGTCATCATTAGTATTCTGTATGCTTCTTACATGATACAGAAAATAAATTGAAAGCCGTTTTCCTCAAAGTTCAGGAAAAAAAAAAAATGTATGTAAATGTCCTCTATGAAGATTATCACCAGAAGGCTCAAGACAGATCATGTGAGATCTGGGCTTCACATATTGGCAGCACAAAGCCCTTTGGACAGAATGATAGCTTCAGGGTAGATTATTGTTTACCTGGGCTCTCCCTTGAGAAATGTTAGAACTAGGGCTTCGGACTGGTTCATTCTGGTTCTACCCCCTGCCAAGAATTTGCATTTCTACACCAGCTATACAGAATCAGAATCTATATTTTAAGAAGATCCTCAGGTGATTCTTATATATCATGACCGAAGGGATATATGGTTGCCCATCCACATTTTATGCCTCTCAAGTTTACTGGGAAGTAGCTTTCTCATTGACGGTGCATGCTGCTGCAACGCAGGTGCCTTTATGACCATTAGAAACAGAAAAAATGGTCATCTGCTGCAAATGACTGTCTCTGCGGGGTTTTTATGAGGTGGATGCATTTTTGGTAGGAAATCTAGAAATTTTGAAATTTTTTATTTAGTAAACATATGTACCACTGGTCTCTGGGGTAGAATTAGTAGGACAACATGTATCACTCCAGTATCTAAGGGTAGGCTAACGGGAGGGGGCAAGAAAAAAAATCCATACTACCTGTGGAAAATTCAGACACACCCAATGGTTCAGCATGCTCCCATTAACGAAAACACATGATATCAACAAAAAAATTTAAAGCAGAAAATAATTGGGTCTTGAAAGGGATACATAAGAATCCCCTGGGGATATCGCTAAACTCTAGATGTATACAACTGAATCACCTGGGGACCGTGTTAAACTGTAGATTCTGATTCAGTTTATTCTGAGTGGAAATAGAAATTCTCAGCAGGGGTCAAACTGAATTAAACTAGTTCAAAGCCCTGGTTAGAACATATTTCTTAGGAAGTACAAGTACCAGGGAAGCAACGGGTCTCAAAGCTGCTCTCTCCCCATATGTTATTATGGACATGGCAGCAAGATGAAGAAAATCAAATGGAGTTTTTTTTTTTTTTCTTAATCCACTTAGTATTCATTGCATCTAAAACACAACTCTATCTTTTTTATTGTACTTTAGATGAAGGTTTACAGAACAGACTAGCTTCTCTTTAAACAGTTGGTATACATATTGTTTTCTGACATTGGTTACCAACTCCATGACATGTCAATGCTCTCCCTTCTTGACCTTGGGTCCCCTATTGCCAGCTTTCCTGTCCCCTCCTACCTTCTAGTCCTTGCCCCTGGGCTGGTGCGCCCCTTTAGTCTCATTTTGTTTTATGTGCCTGTCTAGTCTTTGGGGAAACCCTGGTGGTGTAGTGGTTAAGTGCTATGGCTGCTAACCAAAGGGTCAGCAGTTTGAATCCGCCAGGTGCTCCTTGGAAACTCTATGGGGCAGTTGTACTCTGTCCTATAGGGTCTCTATAAGTCAGAATAGACTTGACGGCACTGGGTTTGGTTTGGTTTTGCTAGTCTTTGGCTAAAGGGTGAACCTCAGAAGTGACTTCATTACTGAGCTAAATGGGTGTTCGGGGGCCGTACTCTCAGGGTTTCTCCAGTCTCTGTCAGGCCAGTAAGTCTGGTCATTTTTTGTGAGTTAGAATTTTGTTCTACATTTTTCTCCAGCTCTGTTTGGGGCTCTCTATTATGATCCCTGTCAGAGCAGTCAGTGGTAACAGCCAGGCACCATCTACTTTTACTGGACTCAGTCTGATCCAGGCTGTGGTAGTTGTGGTCCATTAGTCCTTTGGACTAATCTTTCCGTTGTGTCTTTAGTTTTCTTCATTCTCCCTTGCTCTTGATGGGGTGAGACCGGTGGAGTTTCTTAGATGTTCGCTCACAAGCTTTTAAGACCCCAAACACTACTCACCAAAGTAGAATGTAGAACATTTTCTTTATCAACTATGTTACACTAATTGAGCTAGATGTTCCCCAAAACCATGGTCCCCAGAGCCCTCAGCCCAGTAATTTGGTCCCTCAGGGAATTTGGATGTGTCAATGGAGCTTCCGTAGTCTCTTTCCACAGATGTAGTTGATTTGATTCCTGTGTATTCCATCTGGTGAGGTCCATGTGTATAGCTTCCGTCTATGTTGGTGAGAAAAAGTATTTACAATGAAGATGTCCTTGGTCTTGCAAAATTCTATCATGCAATCTCCGGCATCATTTCTATCACCAAGGCCATATCTTCCAACTACCGATCATTCTTCTTTGTTTCCAACTTTTGCATTCCAGTCACCAGTAATTATCAATGCATCCTGACTGCATGTTTGATCAATTTCAGACTGCAAAAGTTGGTAAAAGTCTTCAATTTCTTCATCTTTGGCCTTAGTGGCACATAAATTTGAATAACTGGTATTCATTTAGGGGTATGGATATTATCCTATCACTGACAGAGTCGTACTTCAGGATAGATCTTGAAATGGTCTTCTTGATGATGAATGCAATGCCATTCCTCTTCAAGTTGTCATTGCTGGCATAGTAGACCATATGATTGTTTGATTCAAAATGGCCAATACCAGTCCATTTCAGCTCACTAATGCCTAGGATATTGATGTTTATCCATTCCATTTCATTTTTGACAATTTCCTATTTTCCTAGATTCATACTTTGTACATTCTACACTCTGATTATTAATGGCTGTTTGCAGCTGCTTCTTCTCATCTTGCGTCATGCCACATCAACAAACGAAGGTCCCGAAAGCTTGACTCCATCCACATCATTAAAAAGGGTGACTCTATTTTGAGGAGGCAGCTCTTCCCCAATCGTCTTTTGAGTGCCTTCCAACCTGGGCAGCTCATCTTCCTGCACTACATCGGGAAATGTTCCACTGCTATTCATAAGGTTTTCACTGGCCAATTCTTTTCAGAAGTAGACTGCCGGGTCCTTCTTCCTAGTCTGTCTTCGTCTGGAAGCTCAAATGAAATCTGTCTGCCATGTGTGACCCTGCTGGTATTTGAATACCAGTGGCATAGCTTTCAGTATCACAGCAACACGCCACCCCTTCCCCACCCCCAGTACCATGAAGAGATGATGGAAAGCTCAGTATAGTTGGTCAAAACAAGGCTAGGGGCTGACTGTGGAACAGACCATCAATTGCTCATATACAAGTTCCAATGGAAACGGAAGAAAATTAGAACAAGTCCACAAAAGCCAAAGTACCACCTGGAGTATATCTCACCTGAATCTAGACTACCTCAAGAATAGATTTGACACCTTGAACACTGATGACTAAAGAACAGAGGAGTTGTAGAATGACATCAAGGACATCATACATGAAGAAAGCAAGAGGTCATTAAAAAGGAAAGAAAGAAAAGGACCGAAATGGATGTCAGAAGAGACTATGAAACTTGCTCTTCAGCATCAGGTAGCTAAAGCAAAAGGAAGAAACGATGAAGTAAAAGATCTGAACAGATGATTTCAAAGGGCGGCTTGGGAAGACAATGTAAAGTATTATGACATGCGCAAAGACCTGGAGATGGAAAGCCAAAAGTGAAGAACAGGCTCGGCAATTTTTCAAGCTGAAAGAACTGAAGAAAAAATTCAAGCCTTGAGTTGCAATAGTGAAGGATTCTACGGGGAAAGCATTAAACAATGCAGAAAGCATCAAAAGAAGTTGGAAGGAATACACAAAGTCATTATACCAAAAAGAATTGGTCGACGTTCAACCATTTCAAGAGGTAGCCTATGATCAGGAACTGATGGTACTGAAGGAAGAAGTTCAAGCTGCACTGAAGGCACTGGCAAAACACAAGGCTCCAAGAATTGACAGAATATCAATTGAGATGTTATAACAAATGGATGCAGCATTAGAAGTACTCACTCGTCTGTGCCAAGAAATTTGGATGACAGCTACCTGGCTAACTGACTAGAAGAGACCCATATTTATGACTATTTCCAAGAAAGGTGATCCAATCAAATGCAGAAATTATTGAACAATATTATTAATATCATATGCAAGCAAAATTTTGCTGAAGATTATTCAAAAGTGGCTGCAGCAGTATATCAACGGAGAACTGCCAGAAATTCAGGCCAGATTCAGAAGAGGATGTGGAACCGGGAATATCATTGCTGATGTCAGATGGATCCTGGCTGAAAGCAGAGAATACCAGAAGGATGTTTACCTGTGTTTTATTGACTATGCAAAGGCATTTGACTGTGTGGATCATAACATGAATAACATTTCGAAGAATGGGAACTCCAGAACACTTAATTGTGTGCATGAGGAACCTGTATATAGATCAAGAGGCAGTTGTTCAGACAGAACAAGAGGATACTGAGTGGTTTAAAGTCAGGAAAAGTGAGCGTCAGGATTGTATCCTTTCACCATACCTTTTCAATCTGTATGCTGAGCAAATAATATGAGAAACTAGACTATATGAAGAAGAAAGGGGCATCAGGACTGAAGGAAGACTCATTAACAATCTGTGTTATGCAGATAACACAACCTTGCTTGCTGAAAGTGAAGAGGACTTGAAGCACTTACTGATGAAGATCAAAGACCACAGCCTTCAGTATGGATTACACCTCAACAAAAGAAAACAAAATCCTTACAACTGGACCAAAAAGCAACATCATGATAAACAGAGAAAAGACTGATGTTGTCAAGGATTTCATTTTACTTGGATCCTCAATCAACACCCATGGAAGCAGCCGTCAAGGAATCAAAAGACACATTGCATTGGGCAAATCTGCTGCAAAGGACCTCTTTAAAGTGTTGAAAGCAAAGATGTTACCTTGAAGGCTAAGGTGTGCCAGATCCAAGCCACGGTATTTTCAATCACATCATATGCATGCGAAAGCTGGACAATGAATAAGGAAGACAGAAGAATTGATGCCTTTGAATTGTGGTGTTGGCAAAGACTATTGAACATACCGGGACTGCCAAAAGAGGTAACAAATCTGTCTTGGAAAAAGTACAATCAGAATGCTCCTTAGAAGCAAGGATGGTGAGACTGCCTCTTACATACTTTGGACACGTTGCCAGGTGGGATCAGTCCCTGGAGAAGGACATCATGCTTGGTAAAGTACATGGTCAGTGGAAAAGAGGAAGACCCTCAACGAGATGGACTGACACAGTGGCTACAACAATGTGCTCAAGCATAACGATTGTGAGCATGGCGCGGGACCAGGCAGTGTTTCGTTCTGTGGTACATAGGGTCACTATGAGTTGGAACCATCTCGATGGCACCTCACAACAATAACACGGAGCTTCCATGACGTTGCCTTGGATAAGTTGTCCTGGCTTCCCCAGTATTGTATACTGTCTTATCCTTCACCAAAGTTATCATTTATCTATTGTCTCCTTAGTGTTTTTCCATCCTCACCCCTCCCCTCCCTTGTAACCATCAAAGATTGTTTATTTTTGTGTATAAACTTTTTCATGAGTTTTCATAGTAATGTTCTCATACAATATTTGTCCTTTTTGTGATTGACTTATTTCGCTCAGCATAATGCCCTCCACTTTCATCCATGTCATGAGATGCTTCCCAGATTCATCATTATTCTTTATGGTTGCTTAGTACCCTATTGTGTGTATGTACCATAGTTTGTTTATCCATTCATCTGTTGATGAGCATCTAGGTTGTGTCCATCTTTTTTTAGCTACTGTCAACAATGCTGCAGTGAACATGGGTATGCATATGTCTATTCATGTGACGGCTCTTATTTCTCTAGCACGTATTCCTAGGTGTGGGATTGCTGGATCATATGGTATTTTCTAATTCTAGCTTTCTAAGGAAGTGCCATATCGTTTTCAAAATGGTTGTTAAAACACAACTCTTTATCGTGCGAGTTTTGAATAAAGGCAAGTAGACCACACACGCAAAATTGAATGAGAAAGAACGGTAACTACATAAAACTCTTGTCTACTAGAAGTCAAAGTTCATTTCTGAAGTTAATCCAAAAACAAGGTTCTAGAGCATTTCTTTTAGACAAATCCCAGAAAAAAATTCAGATGCAGCCAGGGTTGATATCCATGATTTCTCAATATTTCTCTTCATCAGGTAGTCACAAGTTTTTTATCTCTAGTTTCAGTACTCACAAGCCTTTTTCTGTAGTAAACTGTAAGGAATAGCTTTCCACGCAATTTCTAACCTCCCATTCTCTACCCCACTTTCTTCCAACCTCCAGCCCGCCTCCCCATTTGGGAGGTTCTGTAGTGTTTTCAAATCATTTATGGTTAAATGATAGGTGGATTGTGACCACTAAATGAGATAATATATGAAACATGCCTGGAAGAGTATGTAGCTCAGGATGGCAATTGATTATTTTCAGATTCCACCCTCTTTTCAAATCCCCACCCAATATTTTCCAATATTCATCTGTACATTGGTTTGCAAAATATTATATATGTAAAAAAAGGAAAATTACTGTCTCCAAAATAGGCAACTTTATTCTTTAAAGAAGCGAAGGTGAAGTCCTCTTCAATGGAAAGCCTTCTTATAGTCTACATTGATTGGAAACAAAAACCCCAAAACAAAGCCTGAACTTCTAAAATTTGGAAATTGAGGAAAAAATGTTTGACTAACATTATTTACCTTTGAGACTCACAATTGCATGTTTTGTAGATGTGTGATAAGGGTTTTGGAGTTCTCATTGCTGGAACCAGCTTCAAAGGCATTAATTTAATTTAATTTCACTTTTACTTAAAACATTTTAGCTGAGAGCTTTCTAACCTACCAGAATTTCCGTTCTGCATTGGTAGGGCCCTGGTGTTTTCAAACCTTCTTGTCTTATTACTTTCAATGGGAGATCACCCCCTAGTGGAAATGCAGTAGATAATAGATTATTTCTTTGCTTCACCATTCGGTGAAAATGATAAAGAAAATCCATGACACTTACACTGATATTTATATCACTAAGGGAAGGCTAAAGGGCCACTGTAAGAAATGAAGATTCCCAAGTTATGACAATTCATTAGCATAACGATAGATAAGTAGTTTTAAAGTATCCTGAACTCGTATCCTAATTTACAAATTAACATCTATCCATCAGAACTTTCATCATATTTTCAGAGAATGGTGTAATTGTTAAGGTAAACTATAAAATATAACTGCAGTAATTTGCAACCTTTTTTGTGTGCAAGAAATTTGGGTGCCATGACATAGTCGAATGAGTAATATTCATGCTTTAGATTACTTGGAACCCTGATGGCACAGTGGTTAAGAACTCGGCTGTTAACCAAAAGTTTGGCTGTTCCAATCCACCAGCTACTCCTTAGAAACTCTGTGGGGCCATTCTACTCTGCCCTCTAAGGTCCCTATAGGCCAGAATTAACTTGATGGCAAGGGGTTTGGTTTTTGGTGATGGGTACTTTATGGTGTTTATCCCTTAATAAATTATTAAAAATACTTCTGGACACAATGTTTAATTACTCTCTCCATTTGTGAATTCACTTCTGGGTTGATAATACAGTATGTGATTGTTCTAATGAAAAGCCTAACTATAGATGTAGTCATTTTTTAAAGCCTGTAAAAGCACTTTACAAGGCAAGATGAATAAATAAAATCTCACCTCTGACCAAGCCTCACATTAATCCTATCACAACTTCAAAAATATATGTGTGTGTGTATATATATATATATGGAAACCGTGGTGGTGTAGTGGTTAAGAGTTATGGCTGCTGACCCAAAATCGGCAGTTCAAATCCACCAGGCTCTCCTTGGAAACTATATGTGGCAGTTCTACTCTGTCCTATAGGGTCACTATGAGTTGGAATTGACGGCAGTGGGTTTGGTTTTTTTTGTGTGTGTATATATACATGTATATGTATATATATATATTGCTGTCAAGGTGCTTCTGACCCATAGCGACCCCGTATACAACAGAACGAAACACTACCCGGTCGTGCGCCATTCTTACAATTGTTGCTATGTTTGAGTCCATTGTTGCCGCCTCTCTCTCTCATATATGTATGTGTGTGTGTGCATGTAAATATATTATTGCATTTTTATGACAATATAACTTTGACAACATATTGAAACCTAAATTATTAGTTTTTCATTTTTACATATTCTATGGAATATAGAATATGGAATATCAGTAATACTTTAAGTATGTATGTACTTGTAAGTATTTTTATTATGCTAAGTGTTTTGTCAAGACCTGTAAAATTAAATACAAATACTCTAGAAAGAACAAAATTTCAATCTAAATGAAATGGGAAATAATCACGTGAGGTAAATTAGCCACAGGAAAAGTTATTTGCCTTAAGGCACTCTACATAGACTCTGGTTTGTCCTACAAAATGTAGTGGTGGTGTTTGCATTCAAGTAAATTCCCATTCATAGAGACCCTATAGGACAGAGTAGAACTGCCCTATAGGGTGTCCTAGGCTGTAATCTTTATGGGAGCAGATCACCAGGCATTTTCTCCTGCTGAGTGGCTGGTGGGTTCAAACTGCTGACCTTTAGGTTAGCAGCTGAGTGCTTAACCATTGCACCACCAGCACTCCTTACAAAATGTATAATATATCTCTATCTATATATCAATATGGAAACCCAGGTGGTGTAGTGGTTAAGTGCTGTGGCTGCTAACCAAAGGGTCGGCAGTCCGAATCCTCCAGGCTCTCCTTGGAAACTCTATGGGGCAGTTCTACTCTGTTCTACAGGGTTGCTATGAGTCGGAATTGACTTGATGGCAATGGGTTTTTAATACATCAATATATAGCTACATATATAAATATAATATAAAACACTAATCCAGGAGGATAATTTTTTAAAAAGGTTTCTGTGGACTTAGGCACAGAAATTCCATATGAGCATGATGTTTACAAATAACCTCAAACATATCAGCAATACATTTAAGTATGTATGTATTTGTATGTATTTTTATTACACAAAATGTTTTGTCAAGACCTTTAAAATTAAATTACCATCAACTAGAATATATTAATTATAAAATCAGACAGGCATTATAATTCTTGCCCCACCTACCTCACAAGACTGTTGAGAGAATAAAAATTAAAAAGCTATATCTGAAAATCCTTCATAAATCATAGAGATTATAAAGTTATCAGGCATCATTATTCTTGTAGTCAGATGATGAATTATTTTGATAATAAAAAAAAATGTTTTTCATTGTAATGTACTAAAGGATTCTACCAGCTTTAAGGAACAGTCTGCTAGACATTGACCAAAAAACCCCTTTGGCAATTCTCCTTCTGGCAAAAGGAAGCTTACCGAGAAGGGGAAGAGTTAAGTAGTCAATTGGCTTGGCTAATGGGGGGCGGGAATAGTAGGAGGGATAGAGGCTGCTTTGCATGCATTCTAATAACTAACCTAATTATTGAACTGAACACACTTGATTGATGAAATATCACTAGGCTTTGCATTGTATCTATTCCAGTCTAGTCTTTGGCTTCTGAGACCTGACAGGTCTGTACTGTGTGTTGGCAAAAGAGATTTTTTTTTTTTTAATAATTTTTATTTAGCTTTAAGTGAACGTTTACAAATCAAGTCAGTCTGTCACATATAAGCTTATATACACCTTACTCCATACTCCCACTTACTCTCCCTCTAATGAGTCAGCCCTTCCAGTCTCTCTTTTCGAGACAATTTTGCCAGTTTCTAACCCTCTCTACCCTCCTATCTCCTCTCCAGACAGGAGATGCCAACACAGTCTCAAGTGTCCACCTGATACAAGTAGCTCACTCTTCATCAGCATCTCTCTCCTACCCATTGTCCAGTCCCTTCCATGTCTGATGAGTTGTCTTCAGGAATGGTTCCTGTCCTGGGCCAACAGAAGGTTTGGGGACCATGACCGCCGGGATTCCTCTAGTCTCAGTCAGACCATTAAGTCTGGTCTTTTTATGAGAATTTGGGGTCTGCATCCCACTGTTCTCCTGCTCCCTCAGGGGTTCTCTGTTGTGCTCCCTGTCAGGGCAGTCATCAGTTGTGGCTGGGCACCATCTAGTTCTTCTGGTCTCAGGATGATGTAGGTCTCTGGTTCATGTGGCCCTTTCTGTCTCTTGGGCTCAAAGTTATCATTTGACCTTGGTGTTCTTCATTCTCCTTTGATCCAGGTGGGTTGAGACCAATTGATGCATCTTAGATGACCCACTTGTTAGCATTTAAGACCCCAGACGCCACATTTCAAAGTGGGATGCAGAATGTTTTCATAATAGAATTATTTTGCCAATTGACTTAGAAGTCCCCTTAAGCCATAGTATCGAAAACCCTACCCTTGCTCTGCTGACCTTTGAAGCATTCAGTTTATCCCGGAACCTTCTTTGCTTTTGGTCCAGTCCAGTTGAGCTGACCTTCCGTGTATTCAGTATTGTCCTTCCCTTCACCTAAAGTAGTTCTTATCCACTAACCAATCAGTAAATAACCCTCTCCCACCCTCCCTCCCTCCCCCACTCGTAACCACAAAAGTATGTGTTCTTCTCAGTTTATACTATTTCTCAAGATCTTATAATAGTGGTCTTATACAATACTTGTCCTTTTACCTCTGACTAATTTCACTCAGCATAATGCCTCCCAGGTTCCTCCATGTTATGAAATGTTTCACAGATTCGTCACTGTTCTTTATTGATGCGTAGTATTCCATTGTGTGAATATACCACTATTTATTTAACCCTTCATCCGTTGATGGACACCTTGGCTGCTTCCAGCTTTTTGCTATTGTAAACAGAGCTGCAATAAACATGGGTGTGCATACATCTGTTCATGTGAAGGCTCTTATTTCTCTAGGGTATATTCCGAGGAGTGGGATTTCTGGTTTGTATGGTAGTTCTATTTCTAACTGTTTAAGATAACGCCAGATAGATTTCCAAAGTGGTTGTACCATTTTACATTCCCACCAGCAGTGTATAAGAGTTCCAATCTCTTAGCAGCCTCTCCAACATTTATTATTTTGTGTTTTTTGGATTAATGCCAGCCTTGTTGGAGTGAGATGGAATCTCATCGTAGTTTTAATTTGCATTTCTCTAATGGCTAATGATCGAGAGCATTTTCTCATGTATCTGTTGGCTGCCTGAATATCTTCTTTAGTGAAGTGCGTGTTCATATCCTTGGCCCACTTCTTGATTGGGTTGTTTGTCTTTTTGCGGTTGAGTTTTAACAGAATCATATAGATTTTAGAGATCAGGCGCTGGTCGGAGATGTCATAGCTGAAAATTCTTTCCCAATCTGTAGGTGGTCTTTTCACTCTTTTGGTGAAGTCTTTAGATGAGCATAGGTGTTTGATTTTTAGGAGCTGCCAGTTATCTGGTTTCTCTTCGTCATTTTTGGTAATGTTTTGTATTCTGTTTATGCCTTGCATTAGGGCTCCTAAGGTTGTCCCTATTTTTTCTTCCAAGATCTTTATCGTTTTAGTACTTATGTTTAGGTCTTTGATCCACTCGGAGTTAGTTTTTGTGCATGGTGTGAGGTATGGGTCCTGTTTCATTTTTTTGCAAATGGATATCCAGTTAAACCAGCACCACTTGTTAAAAAGACTGTCTTTTCCCCAATTAACTGACACTGGGCCTTTGTCAAATATCAGCTGCTCATATGTGGATGGATTTATATCTGGGTTCTCAATTCTGTTCCATTGGTCTATGTGCCTGTTGTTGTACCAGTACTAGGCTGTTTTGACTACTGTGGCTGTATAATAGGTTCTAAAATCAGGTAGAGTGAGGCCTCCCACTTTCTTCTTCTTTTTCAGTAATGCTTTACTTATCCGAGGCTTCTTTCCGTTCCATATGAAGTTGGTGATTTGTTTCTCCATCGCATTAAAAAATGACATTGAAATTTGGATCGGAAGTGCATTGTGTGTATAGATGGCTTTTGGTAGAATAGATATTTTTACTATGTTAAGTCTTCCTATCCATGAGCAAAGTATGTTTTTCCACTTAAGTAGGTCCTTTTTAGTTTCTTGCAGTAATGCTTTGTAGTTTTCTTTGTATAGGTCTTTTACATCTTTGGTAAGATTTATTCCTAAGTATTTTATTTTCTTGGGGGCTACTGTGAATGGTATTGATTTGGTGATTTCCTCTTCGATGTTCTTTTTGTTGATGTAGAGGAATCCAAGTGATATTTGTATATTTATCTTATAACCTGAGACTCTGCCAAGCTCTTCTATTAGTTTTGGTAGTTTTCTGGAGGATTCCTTAGGGTTTTCTGTGCATAAGATCATGTCATCTGCAAATAGAGATAATTTTACTTCTTCCTTGCCAATCCGGATGCCCTTTATTTCTTTGTCTAGCCTAATTGCTCTGGCTAGGACCTCTAGCACGATGTGGAATAAGAGCTGTGATAAAGGGCATCCTTGTCTGGTTCCCATTCTCAAGGGAAATGCTTTCAGGCTCTCTCCATTTAGAATGATGTTGGCTGTTGGCTTTGCCCTTTATTATGTTGAGGAATTTTCCTTCAATTCCTATTTTGGTGAGAGTTTTTATCATGAATGGGTGTTGGACTTTGAGAAATGCCTTTTCTGCATCAATTGATAAGATCATGTGGTTTTTGTCTTTTGTTTTATTTATATGGTGGATTACATTAATGGTTTTTCTAATATTAAACCTGGTATAAATCCCACTTGGTCGTGGTGGATTATTTTTTTGATATGTTGTTGAATTCTATTGGCTAGAATTTTGTTGAGGATTTTTGCACCTATGTTCATGAGAGATATAGGTCTGTAATTTTCTTTTTTTGTGATGTCTACCTGTTTTTGTTATCAGGGATATGGTGGCTTCTTAGAATGAGTTAGGCAGAATTCTGTCATTTTCTATGCTTTGAAATACCTTTAATAGTAGTGGTGTTAACTCTTCTCTGAAAGTTTGGTAGAACTCTGCAGTAAAGCCATCCAGGCCAGGGCCTTTTTTTATTGGGAGTTTTTTGATTACCGTTTCAATCTCTCTTTTTTTTATGAGTCTATTTAGTTGTTCTACTTCTGATTGTGTTAGTTTAGGTAGGTAGTGTTTTTCTAGGAATTCATCCATTTCTTCTAGGTTTGCAAATTTGTTAGAGTACAATTTTTCATAATAATCTGATATGATTCTTTTAATTTCAGTTGGGTCTGTTGTGATGTGGCCCATCTCGTTTCTTATTCAGGTTATTTGTTTCCTTTCCTGTATTTAGTCAGCCTGGCCAATGGTTTATCAATTTTGTTAATTTTTTCAAAGAACTAGCTTTTGGCTTTGTTAATTCTTTCAATTGTTTTTCTGTTCTCCAATTCATTTAGTTCAGCTCTAATTTTTATTATTTGTTTTCTTCTGGTGCCTGATGGATTCTTTTGTTGCTCAGTTTCTATTTGTTCAAGTTGTAGGGACAGTTCTCTGATTTTGGCTCTTTCTTCTTTTTGTATGTGTGCATTTATCAATATAAATTGGCCTCTGAGCACCGCTTTTGCTGTGTCCCAGAGGTTTTGATAGGAAGTATTTTCATTCTCATTGCATTCTATGAATTTCTTTAGTCCCTCTATAACCCAGTCTTTTTTCAGGAGGGTATTGTTCAGTTTCCAAGTATTGGATTTCTTTTCCCTAATTTTTCTGTTATTGATTTCCACTTTTATGGCCTTATGGTCTGAGAAGATGCTTTGTAATATTTTGGATTCTGCAGAGGTTTGTTTTATGACCTAATATGTGGTCTATTCTAGAGAATGTTCCATGTGCGCTAGAAAAAAAACTATACTTTGCAGCAGTTGGATGGAGTGTTCTGTATAAGTCAATGAGGTCAAGTTGGTTGATTGTAGCAATTAGGTCTTCTGTGCCTCTATTGAGCTTCTTACTGGATGTCCTGTTCTTCTCCGAAAGTGGTGTGTTGAAGTCTCCTACTATAATTGTGGAGGTGTCTATCAGTTCTGTTAAAGTTTGTTTTATGTATCTTGCAGCACTGTCATTCGGTGTGTAAATATCTAATATGGTTATATCTTCTTGGTCAATTGCCCCTTTTATCATTATGTAGCGTCCTTCTTTATCCTTTGTGGTGGATTTAACTTTAAAGTCTATTTTGTCAGAAATTAATATTGCTACTCCTCTTCTTTTTTGCTTATTGTTTGCTTGATATATTTTTTTCCATCCTTTGAGTTTTAGTTTGTTTGTGTCTCTAAGTCTAAGGTGTGTCTCTTGTAGGCAGCATATAGACGGGTTGTGTTTCTTTATCCAGTCTGAGACTCACTGTCTCTTTATTGGTGCATTTAGTCCATTTACGTTCAGCGTAATTATAGATAAGTATGTGTTTAGTGCTGTCATTTTGATGCCTTTTTGTGTGTGTTGTTGACAATTTCATTTTCCCACTTACTTTTTAGTGCTGAGAGGTTTTTCTTTGTAAATTGTGTGTTCCTCATTTTCATAATATTTAACTTTATGTTTGCTGAGTCGTTATGTTTTTCTTGGTTTTTATTTTGAGTTATGGAGTTGTTATACCCCTTTGTGTTTACCTTAATATTTACCCCTATTTTTCTAAGTAAAAACCTAACTTGTAATGTCCTATATCACCTTGTATCCCTCTCCATATGGCAGTTCTATGCCGCCTGTAATTAGTCCCTCTTTTGGATTATCATGATCTTTTACATGTTGACTTCAATGATTCCCTGTTTTGAGCTTTTTTTTTTTTTTAATTAATCTTAATTTGTTTTTTTGATTTCCCTATTTGAGCTGATATCAGGATGCTCTGTTCTGTGACCTTGTGTTGTGGTGGTATCTGATATTATTGGTTTTCTGACCAAACAATTTCCTTTAGTATTTCTTGTAGCTTTGGTTTGGTTTTTGCAAATTCTCTAAGCTTGTGTTTATTTGTAAATGTCTTAATTTTGCCTTCATATTTGAGAGAGAGTTTTGCTGGATATATGATCCTTGGCTGGCAGTTTTTCTCCTTTAGTGCTCTGTATATGTCATCCCTTGCCTTCTTGATTGCATGGTTTCTGCTGAGTAGTCTGAACTTATTCTTATTGATTCTCCTTTGTAGGAGACCTTTTATCCCTGGCTGCTTTTAAAATTTTCTCTTTATCTTTGGTTTTGGCAAGCTTGATGATAATATGTCTTGGTGATTTTCTTTTTAGATCAATCTTAAATGGGGTTCGATGAGCATCTTGGATAGATATCCTTTCGTCTTTCATGATGTCAGGGAAGTTTTCTGCCAGAAGATCTTCAACTATTCTCTCTGTGTTTTCTGTTATCCCTCCCTGTTCTGGGACTCCAATCACATACAAGTTATTCGTCTTGATAGAGTCCCACATGATTCTTAGGGTTTCTTCATTTTTTTTTAATTCTTTTATCTGATTTTTTTTCACCTATATTGGTGTCAAGTCCCTGGTCCTCCAGATCTCCCACTCTGCTTTCTAATTGCTTGAGTCTGCTCCTCTGACTTCCTATTGTGTTGTCTAATTCTGTAATTTTATTGTAAATCTTTTGGATTTCTGAATGCTGTCTCTCTATGGATTCTTGCAACTTATTAATTTTTCCACTATGTTCTTGAATAATCTTTTTGAGTTCTTCAACTGCTTTATCAGTGTGTTCCTTGGCTTTTTCTGTAGATTGCCTTATTTCATTTCTGAGGTCATCCCTGATGTCTTGAAGCATTCTATAAATTAGTTTTTTATATTCTGTATCTGGCAATTCCAGGATTGTACCTTCATTTGGGAAAGATTTTGATTCTTTAGTTTGGGGAGTTGTAGAAGCAATCATGGTCTGCTTCTTTATGTGGTTTGATATCGACTGCTGTCTCCAAGCCATCACTAAGATATTGTAGTGATTTATTCTATATTTGCTCACTGAGTCTTATCTTGTTTTGTTTTCTTTCAGTATACGTAGATGGGCTACTAAATTGCGCTGTCTTGATTGTTGTAGCCCTTGACTCGCTTATGTCCTATTACCAGCTGGTTTGGGCTGTTACCAGATATATAAGCCTGAGTCCATTCACTGTTCTTGAGTAGAATCTGACTTTGGGTCATCAAGTGTGTGGTGCAGACTGTCACCTATCCACCTACAGAAGTAGTGGTGATAGTTGTGTGCAGCAGATTCTAGTAGCAGCAGAGGTTCACACTCTGGGGGGGGGCAGGATGCTGACAGGCTTCCCCCAAGTGCCAGTGAGATAGGTGTGTCTCTATTCCTAAAGCACCTTGGTGGATGGGCTCTGCAGCTGTACCTTAGGCCCCCAATGCAACTACCTCTACACATTGGTAGGTGTCACCCTCCTTAGACGCCTAAGGCAGGAGGCTAGGTGGTCTGGGGGCAGCTTCAGCCCTCAGTTCCCTATTGTTTGTCAGTGAGGGCTCTGTTGAATATGCAGAGATATCAGACCTGGGAAACTTGTCTTTCTAGTAATCCACTAAAACAATTACAGTCAGATCCCTATCAGAAATGCCTTTGCATTATAATAGCCACCTTGTTCCCTGTAGGAATGAAAGCCCAAGACTGTGGATCACATATGCTTGGCTGGAGCTGGTTCTGTGTTTTTAGTCCAATTAGGGAAGAATTTTTGGTCCCTGGGTTTTTTGTAGCTGCTTCTCTCAGGCCAGGAGAATGGGTTAGGAAAAGATCAAAAAAAAAAAAAAAAAGAAAGAAAACCCGCAGTGCAGTTCACTCTCTGGCTAAGGAAATTCCAATGTTAATGAAGCCACCTGGGAAGGGGAGGGGAGGGTTCAGATAAATAGCAGAGAGTAGCACCCCAAAATACAGACAAAGTTACTTATCTTGCTTGGAATGACTCTTTTATCTGAGATTCCCGAGGGGTGGGTCAACTGTGTGAGCTGGCTGGGTAGAGATTGCCCCTGAGGGTCAGGCCCACATCCCATGCTTGCACTGTCTCAGAAGCCGTGGTTAGTTCCTCCGCTCCCAGTCCAAAGCCCAGCGCCAGGGTTCCCTGGCAGGGACTCCGCACTCCCGGCTCCAAAACCAGTCGCTGCCTCCTGGTGACTTCTCCTCCTGTCAGCCGCATTGCTGCGCTGCCTGCATGCACTGGCTGGGATTCCCCTGAGGTCAGTTCAGGGGGCTATGGCTGCACCCCATCTTTGCACTGTCACAGGATGCTGTACTCATCTCCCCTGCACCCAGTCCAAAGCCCGGCGCCAAGTTTCCCCAGCTCTGATGCTGCACTCCCAGCTCCAAAACCAGTCGCTGCCCCCCGGTGACTTCTCCTGTCAGCCGCGTCACTGCACTGCCTGCGTGCACTGGCTGGGCTTCCCCCGAGGTCAGTTCAGGGGGCTAGGGCTGCGCCCCATTTTTGTGCTGTCACAGGATGCCATGCTCAGCTCCCCTGCGCCCAGTCCAAAGCCCGGCACCAAGCTTTCCTGACTGGGATGCTGGCTCCAGTCTCCGAAAACAGTTGCTGCTTCCCCGTGGTTGTTCGTTCTCAGTCTCTGTCACTCAGGTCAACTCTTTAGATCTGGGTTCGTAGATTGTCATATATGTGATCGATTCACTTGTTTTTCCAGGTTTTTGCTGCAAGAGGGATCCGAGGTAGCTTCTATCTAGTCAGCCATCTTGGCCCCCTCTCACAAAAGAGGTTTTGACATTGCATATGTGACACTATAAAAGAGTGACGTTAGGGCTGCCTAAACTGACAGAACACTTGCAAAGTTGCTGGTGTGTGTGTGAAGCAGAGGGAAACCAACTCGTTTTCAAATTTATTTTAATCTCAGTACCATTTCCTTTATATGAATATATAGTAGCCTTCTAAGGAATGCTTAATTATTCAGTAAAAGAGACTCAGGGCAAGTCACCTTCATTTTTAAATATATACAACTCACTTTGCTGAGCTAGTGGGAACTCTACATTACTGTTATTAACGTTAGCCATAGTAACATTGTGAAGAAGGTCAGAAGAATTCACTGAGAGACCAGTCTCCTTTATTGTGCTTTGGAAAGCATTATACTAACAAAAGTAATCATTGCCAATATTATCATATTAATTATCTTAGTTAACCACTATTTTAGTAAATGACCTAATATCTTTCCATGAATTAAGAGTAAAGTCAGAAATGGACCCTTATGGAGACAAAATGACAATTATTAATTAACTGTCCTTCAGTCGACTCTTCAAAGCTTAAGCATGGCATAAACAAAAAAGGTCACTGAGATTTGAAAGCTCAGTCACATAAACCTGCTTACACTGAAAGTATGAACCTTCCTTAGCATTCTTGCTGAGCTGTACTGATTCTTATTTAATGTAGCTCTTATAACGAGGATAATTTCCAGATTTCCTTGCCTATGCAAGTAAAAACTATAGTAGGTAATGCAGAGTTAGATTCATGGCTCCTAACAAGTGACAGCTGAGATTATAAATCTGTGTTTAGGTACAGATGAGTAAATGGCAAACAGAACTATAACAATGAGTCATATAATTGTGAGTATTTATAACAGATGATGCTAAGTCATATCAAGGACAGGTTAAACTGCTCAATACCTTCCCTGCCAACAATTCCTTCTCACTATTACCCTACTATACTTGCCTCCACAAAACTTTATCACCATCTGAAATAGAAATATATTTGTTCATGGATTTACTGCCTCTCTCCCTGCAGTACAATAAAAGTGACAGGAAGGCAGGGACTTCATCTATTGCATTCCCTGCTGTATCCCCCATGCTTCCAAGAGTTCCAGGCACAGAAGAAGCAGTATTCTAATAACTGGCCCACCCTGAGGTGTGGATTCGTCTCCTGTACTTCTGGGTGTGATATATCCAAAAGAGAAAGTGAAGGATTTAGTGTCAGGTGGATCATTTACCACTTTCAAAAGCACAAAAATGATGTGAATTAAAAAAAAAAAAATTCTAAGAGCACAACAGTGTAATATACCTACTAAAGCCATTGCAAAGCTAAGCATTGTCTCTTTATACTACTAATGAAATAATATTCTCTTCCAACTTATTCGGTTGATTAAATGCATCATGTGGTACAGTAAAATAATATAATTGACAACTGTTTTCTGAAAGGAGCCTAAGACCCTTATTTTCATATCTAGATCCACTCAAGCTTGTTTGCTTTGAGAGACTAAATAAGAGTCCCATTCAGAGTGAAACATTTTAATACGTCCACAATGAAAAGTGTCTTGGAGGCAGGGCCAAGATGGCAGAATAGCCAGATGCTTTCAGCGATCCCACTTACAACAAAGACCCCAAAAATCAAGTGAAATGATTATAATTATGACAAGTTAGGGGCCCTGAACATCAAAGGCAAAGTTAGAAAATGGACTGAGTGGCAGGAGGAGAGAGAGGTGGTTCAGAAGCAGAGAGGAGTTGCCAGACCTGAATTGCTGGGATCTCTCAGGCACCATTCCTGGGAGCAGCTATGGCAGCAGGTAATAGCATTTGGCTGCAGTTTCCTCAGGGAGAAGCAGCCAGCCACACAGCCTACTCACACCTCAGGAACCACAGAAGAATGGCGCTCTTGGCAAAAGCTAAGTACTTGCGTATATTTTACCGCGCTTCCCTGCCCCAAGCCAGCTTCAGTGGCTGTTGATTTCCCTGGGCCTGAAATAGACCCATTTGAGTGCCCTGAGCCATGCTCCTAGACTTGGAGAAGTAATAAATTCACATCAGGGGTAAAAGATAACTTGCCAGCTCCACTAGCTGGGGGAGCTCAGGAGAGAAGTGGCTCCTGTACAGGCATAAACAGTTCATGGACTTTGAATACCTTTCTCCCCTGCATGGACCTGTGTAGTCCTATTTCAGAAGAATAGGCCCTTGCTGGCAGACTGCAACTGTTTAAGCTGTGCAGTGGAGAGGTGGGTGTTTGATATCTGACACCGCTTTGCCTGTTAAACAGGGTCCTCACCTACCCACATCAGGGTCCTAAGGACTCGTGGCTCCATTCAGGTCACCCAGCCACCTGGGACGGGGGTCCAAGGATAACTGGTACCTTCCAGCTCTTACAGCCAAAAGCACTGGGTGTCTGTGGTCTGTCTCCAGAACCCACCCACCTGTATGCTCTAGGGAACAGGGGCGTGCTTTCCTCAGAGATACTCTGGTGATGGTTCTCAGCCCCCTGCCTTGTTCAGAGCATGACCCCCTGCTATAATCAGATACTGGTACCCACACCAAACACCCCTGCCCCTCTAAGACTGTAGGACAGAACCTGTACCACACACTTGATGACCAGCTATCTGGACACCTGAGCTGAATCCACACAGGAAAACTGAATGAACTCATAAGCTCATATACCTGGTAACAGTTCTAGCCATCTGGTGACAGGATGTCAGAGCTCCAAAGGCAAAAATAATCAAGCTAGCTCACTCAAGCAACCCGTTTGGGCAAATCAAAACAAAACAAAGCAAGAAACTAGGGTACGGTAAGCAAACATAAAATAAACTAATATAATAACTTATAGATGGCTCAGAGACTACAGTCAATATCAAACCACATAAGGAAACAGGCAATGATCGCTTCAAAAAGCTCTCAACACAGACAGTCAAAGGATCTTCTGGATGAAGGTGACTTCCTGGAATTACCAGATGCAGAATACAAAAGATTAATATACAGAACTCTTCAAGACATTAGAAAGGAGATCAGGCAATATGCAGAACAAGCCAAGGAACACACAGATAAAGCAGTTGAAGAAATTAAAAAGGTTATTCAAGAACATAAGGAAAAATTTAATAAGCTGCTAGAATCCATAGAGAGACAGCAATCAGAAATTCAGAAGATTAACAATAAAATTACAGAATTAGACAACTCAGTAGAAAGTCAGAGGAGCAGAATCGAGCAAGTGGAAGGCAGAATTAGTGACCTTGAAGATAAAGCACTTGGCACCAAAATATTTGAAGAAAAATCAGGTAAAAGAATTTAAAAAAATGAAGAAACCTTAAGAATCATGTGGGACTCTATCAAGAGAAATAACCTATGAGTGATTGCAGTACCAGAGCAGGGAGGGATAAGAGAAAATACAGACAGAATTGTTGAAGACTTGTTGGCAGAAAACTTCCCTGATATTGTGAAAGATGAGAAGATATCTATCCAAGAAAAGTATCTTAAAGAACAAAAACACAAAACCTGCTTATTAAGAAGAAAAACAACGTTCTAGTCCTCTAGGGAATGGTAGTGAAAGGCAATTTTGACATAATTATAAATGGGCACATGTAGACCAATTGTAACACTGAAAACAGAAAAACTGAATTGCTATCTACCACCCTCTCAGGAATAATTTGATGTTTACTTATATTTTAATACCCTGATTTACACTTGATGTTGTCGTACTGATAATTTGAGGATGATCCAACGCTCATCACAATGGTGCTAGTGCAACTGAAAAATAATGATTAAGGATGGAATGCTCTAGTGAACTCTGCCAGAATTTCAACCAGAATCAAGTTGCTATAAATGCAAATATGGTTTTAAAATATCTAGCCAGTAGTTGTTACATAATAATGAATAAGGAAGACCGCAGAAAAATTGATGCCTTTGTATTATGGTGTTGGCAAAGAATATTGAATATACCATGGTCTGCCGGACAAATAAACAAATCTGTTTTGGAAGAAGTGCAGTCAAAATGCTCCTTGGAAGCAAGTATGACTTCATCTCACGTGCTTTGGACATGTTATCAGGAGGGACACATTCCTGGAGAAGGACATTATGCTGGATGAGATAGAGGATCAGCGAGGAAAACCCTCAACAAGATAGATTGACACAGTGGCTGCAACAATGAGCTCAAACATAGCAACAATTATGAGGATGGCACAGGACGACCATGTCATATGCATGTGAAATAGCATGTCTTGGGTCAGGCACACTTTAGTCCTCAAAGTGATATCTTTGCTTTTCAACACTTTAAAGAAGTCTTTGACAAAATATTTGTACAATGCAATACATCCTTTTATTTCTTGACTGCTTGCTGCTTCCATAGGCATTGACTGTGGATCCAAGTAAAATGAAATTCTTGACAGCTTCAGTCTTTTCTCCATTTATCATGATGTTGCTTATTGGTCCAGTTGTGAGGATTTTTGTTTCCTTTTCGTTGAGGTGAAATCCATACTGAAAGCTGTAGTCTACGATCTTCATCAATAAGTGCTTCAAGTCCTCTTCACTTTCAGCAAGCAAGGTTGTGGCATCTGCATATCACAGGTTGTTAATGAATCTTCCTCGAATCCTTCTTCATATAGTCCAGCTTCTCAGATTATTTGTTCAGCATACAGATTGAATAATTATGGTGAAAGAATACAACCTTGATGCACACCTTTCCTGATTTTAAACCATGCAGTATCTTCTTGTTTTGTCCGACTGACTGCCTC
This sequence comes from Elephas maximus indicus, assembly GCF_024166365.1. NCBI lineage: Eukaryota > Metazoa > Chordata > Mammalia > Proboscidea > Elephantidae > Elephas > Elephas maximus. The sequence continues at coordinate 127,525,589 of NC_064820.1, forward strand.
TTGCTCTATGTACAGGTTCCACATGAGCCCAATTAAGTGTTCTGAAATTCTCATTCTTCACAATGTTATCCATAATTTGGTATGATCCACACAGTCAAATGCCTTTGCATAGTCAATAAAACACAGGTAAACATCTTTCTGGTATTCTCTGCTTTCAGCCAAGATCCATCCGACATCAGGAATGATACCCCTCATTCCATGGCCTCTTCTGAGAAAGGAGTCCCATAACAAAACAGCACAGCTGAGATGTACGTAAGTATGTGTTTCATCAACAGCTTCAATTGTAAGTCTGGCAAATACTGTATAAATACTTTTTTTAAAAATTAATGTCAATAATCAAGCTGTCTATGCTTCTGCTGAGTTTTATAGGTTGGTGACATAACAGAGAAATAAACCTCCCGAAGTAAAAAACCAACTTAAAAAAACAAACTAAAGGTGACACAAAAATGGGCTTTGAATTTTAACAGCCAAAATAAGAGAGGCATTTAGTTGGTTATGAAAAAAGAATGACTAAAGTCCATCAACACGTCTTTTCTCTCTGCCTAGTAAAAGCTGATTGGAATTCTAAAGCAGTACACATAAACTCCACTTTTAGGATAGAAGACAGTCCTGGAAACCCTACCATTAATGAATTATTGCAGAGCACACAATTTATTGTTTGGCTGCTAACTGAAAGGTTGGCGGTTCGAACCCACCAGCTTCTGCACAGGAGAAAGATATGGCAGTCTGCTAACGTAAACGTTTACAACCTTGGAAACCCTATGGGGCAGTTCTACTCTGTCCAAGAGTGTTACTGTGAGTCGGAATGAACTCAATGGCAGCTTGTTAGGTTTTTGTTGTTGTTTTGTTTTAGCTCAAGAGATGTGCATACTGGAATGTATACAGCAGGGGATAGCCAGAATTAGATAGTATTGAATAAACAGAGTGAGAAGCAAATATAAAAACGAAGGCCTGCCTATATGTAGAAGCCAATGCCCTCAGGCAAGTTTACGCGCAGGATTAAGAATTTTTGTATTTGTAGCATCAAATGTTTAGGTACTTTAAGATTGTTCACACCTTTGTTTGGTTTGTAATAGCCCCAGTTTTTTTCCCACTCTGCAGGTTCTCTTTTTACTCTTTTGGTGAAGTCTTTTGATGAGCATAAGTGTTTAATTTTTAGAAGAGCCCAGTCATCTAGCTCATTTTCAGTAAAAAAAATTACACATGTATATCTATATAATTTTCTTTCAACAGTGAGATTTTTTTCTCTTAAAATACCTGATAACACAATGCTATCTAAAGTATGCTCAGCAAAAAGGTGGAAATGAAATGGACTAAAAAAATGAAAGGAAAGTAATTATAGTAATAAAGAAACTGTAGCTCATAAAGGGAACAATTACGCAAGCCTTCTAAGTCACACTTAGCATTCATAATGTTTATTTTCTGCTCTCAATATGGTACAATACTACAGATGCGAAAAACTCAATTGGAGTAATTCAAATATAAGCTTCATAAGAAATTAATTCCAGGGTTCCACTGATCCTTTCACTTCTGGATTGTGCACAACCCCATTGCTGCATAAGTAGGTTTGTCACACAACTTGCAAATGTGTCCAGAAGGCTAAACAAGACCACAGGGGATGCTGCTGCTAGAAATTTTCAACATTCTAGAAATGGCTCTGCAAGTGCATAGCTTGCTCCCAGTAGGAGTCTTTTAATTAGTCTCTGCCGGATGTTCATCTGGCTGAGTCCAAAGTTGCATCCCGAGAAGCACCAGTGCCTCTAGGCTCAAGGAGGCTAAGCAGTGCTATTTTTCTAGGAGGACATGAGATTCGTTTTTTGTTAAGCAAATAAATAACCTTTTGTCACACTGTCAGTTACTTGGTAACCACTTTCATTTTCAACTGGGACACTTGCTAGAGTCATTGCATAGTTTTTTCTTAGGAAACAAACAACTAGGAAAATGTATAAGAAAGAAGGTCCATAAACAAGAGGGGTGTGTTTGTGTGGATATAAAGTTCTGAAATGACACAGGCCAGAAGATTCCTGGCAACCCATTCCCATATTCTTTCTCTACAACCAGGCCAATATGTAGGAGCTTAAGTGGGAATTAAATCATATTCATAACTTGTGCTTCGGCTTTAGATTTTCAAATGTTGGTGGTCACCGACATTTTCCCATTCAAAATTTTTTTTTTTTTAATTAATGAAGCTTTTAAATCCAGCAGATGAAATATCAAGCATGAGCTGATATTATATCAGTGAGGTCGCTAGTCCCATCTGAGCATGAAATGCCATCTTGTTCCTAATCTAGACCATACTGGCAAATGTGATTACTGCTAAAAACTACAGGGCTCTTTTTTTTTTTTTTTCCTTTTTCTGGCAGGGGAGGGTGGTTAAAAGACAAAAAAGTATCTTTCTCAATAGTTAACTCCCAGTTAGGTATTCAGATTATACTGATTTATTAAACAGCAAGCATTTTAAATGTTGCTTAATTACAACAGTATTCAAGATTAATGATAGAAATAATGCAGAAAATCAAAAGTCTACCCTGAGGATGCCCTCTTTTAAAATGAGTTAATAGTATAGTTGATTATTTGTCTCATTGCTACCTGGCTCTCATTAATGGAGCTTAATGGCTATACCAAAACCAAACTTACTGCCATTGAGTTGATTCTGACTCATAGAGACCCTATGGGACAGAGTAGAACAGCCTCGTAGAGTTTCCAAGGCTGTAAATCTTTATTATTATTTTTTTTAATGTAACTGTTTTCTTTCCTTTTATTTATGTTGTGGAGTACATTGATCAATTTCCTAATGTTGAACTATCCTTGCATACCTGTATGAGTCCTACTTGGTCCTGGTGCATTATTTTTTTTAATATGATACTGAATTTTATTGGCTAGAATTTTGCTGAGAATTTTTTTTAATTGTACTTTTGATGAAGTTTTACAGAACAAACTAGTTTCTCATTAAACAATTAGTATACACATTGTTTTATGACTTTGAGTAACAACCTCACAACATGTCAACACTCTCTCTTCTCAACCTTGGGTTCCCTATTACCAGCTCTTCTGTCCCCTCCTGCCTTCTAGTCCTTGCCGCTGGGATAGTGTGCCCCTTTAGTCTTATTTTGTTTTCTGAGACTGTCTAATCTTGGCCTGAAGGGTGAACCTCAGGAGTGACTTCATTACTGAGCTAAATGGGTGTCCAGGGGCCATACTCCCAGGGTTTCTCCAGTCTCTGTCAGGCCAGTAAGTCTGGATCTTTTCTTGTGAGTTATAATTTTATTCTACATTCTTCTCCAGCCCTTTGGGACCCTCTATTGTGATCCCTGTCAAAGTAGTCAGTGGTGGTAGCTGGGCACCATCTAGTTGTACTGGGCTCAGTTTGGTATAGGTCAGGGTAGATGTGGTCCATTAGTCCTTTGGGCTAATCTTTTCTTTGTATGTTCAGTTTTCCTCATTCTTCCTTGCTCCCGAAGGGGTGAGACCAATGGAGTATCTTAGATGGCTGCTTACAGGCTTTTAAGACCCCAGATGCTACTCACCAAAGTAGAATGAAGAACACTTTCTTTATAAACTGTGTTAGGCCAGTTGAGCTAGATATTCACCAAGACCATGGTCCCCAAAGCCCTCAGCCCAGGAATTCCATCCCTCAGGGAGTTTGGATGTTTCTATGGAGCCTCATGACTTTGCCTTGTACAAGTTTTGCTGGCTTCCCCAGTATTGTGTACTGTCTTACCCTTCACCAAAGCTATCACTTATCTATTGTCTATTCAGTGTTTTTCCATTCCCACCCCTCCCCTCCCTTGTAACCACCAAAAATTGTTCTTTTTGTGTTTAAACCATTTCATGAGTTTTTACAGTAGTGGTCTCATACAATATCTGTCCTTTTGTGACTGACTGATTTCACTCAGCATAATATCATCCAGATTTATCCATGTTATGAGATGCTTCACAGATTCATCATTGTTCTTTATCATTGTGTAATAACCCCATTGTGTATATATGCCATTGTTTGTTTATCCATTCATCTGTTGACGGGCATCTAGGTTGTTTCCAACTTTTCTCTATTGTGAACAATGCTGCAATGAACATGTCTATTCACGTGACTGCTTTTATTTCTCTAGGATATATTCCTAGGAGTGGGATTGCTAGATAATATGGTATTTCTATTTCTAGCTTTCTAAGGAAGCACCATATCATTTTCCAAAATGATTGTATCATTTTGCATTCCCACCAGCAGTGCATAAGAGTTCAGATCTCCCTGCAGCCTCTTGAATATTTGTTATTTCCTGTTTTTGTGTGTGTGTGTGTGTGTGTGTGTGTGTGCCAAAAATGCCAGAGTGAAATGGTATCTCATTGTAGTTTTGATTTGCATTTCTTTAAGGCCTAGTGATCACGAACATTTCTTCATGTGTCTGTTGGCCACTTTTGAAGTGTCTGTTCATTGCCTTTGCCCATTTTCTAATTGGATTATTTGTCTTTTTGTTGTAGAGGTGTTGAATTTTCCTGTAGATTTTAGAGACTAGACCTTTGTTTGGTTTGTAATAGCCCCCAATTTTTTCCCACTCTGCAGGTTCTCTTTTTACTCTTTTGGTGAAGTCTTTTGATGAGCATAAGTGTTTAATTTTTAGAAGAGCCCAGTCATCTAGCTTATTTTCTGGGGTTTGTGTACTGTTGGTTATGGTTTGTATCCTGTTAATGTCATGGTATTAGGGCCTCTAGCACCAATCCTATTTTTTCTTCTATGAACTTTATAGTTTTTGGCTTTATGTTTAGGTCTTTGATCCATTTTGAATTAGTTTTTGTGTATGGTGGGAAGTACGGGACCTGCTTCATTTTTTTGCAGATGGACATCCTCTTTTTCCAGCACCATTTGTTAAAAAGACTTTCTTTTCCACATTTGATAGGTTTTGGGCCCTCGTCAAAAATCACATGAATGGAGGTGGATGGATTTACATCTGGGTTCTTAATTCTGTTCCATTGGTCAACATATCTGTTGTTGTACCAGTACCAGGCTGTTTTGACTACTGTAGACGTATCGTAGGTTCTGAGGTCAGGTAGTGCAAGTCCTCCTACTTTATTCTTTTTCTTCAGTAGTGCTTCACTTATCCTGGACTTCTTTTTCCATATAAAGTTAATCATTAGTTTTTTCATCTCTTTAAAGAATGTTGTGGGTATCTGGATCAGGATTGTATTGTATTTGTAAATTGCTTTGGGTATAATTGTCATTTTCACAATGTTGAGTTTACCTATCCATCAGCATGGTATGTTTTTCCATTTACGTAGATCTCTTTTGGTTTCTTGCAGTAGTGTTGTTTTCTTTCTATAGGTCTTTTACATCCCTGGTTAGATTTATTCCTAAGCATTTTATTTTTTTAGTGGCTATTATAAATGGTATGTTTTCCTGATTTCCTTTTCACCATTCTCTTTATTGGTGTATAGGAATCCAACTGATTTTGTATGTTTATGTTGTATTCTACTACTCTGCTGAATCTTTCTGTTAGTTCCAGTAGTTTTCTCATGGAGTCTTTGGGTTTTCTATGCATAGTATCATATCATCTGCAAATAGGGACAGTTTAACTTCTTCATTACCAATTTGGATGCCCTTTCTTTTTCCTGCCTTACTGCTCTAGCTAGAACTTTGAGCACAATGTTAAATAGGAGTGTTGATAAAGGGTATCCTTGTCTTGTTCCTCTTCTCAAGGGGAATGTTTTCAGCCACTCTCCATTAAGAATGATGTTGGCTGTTGGTTTTTTGGTTTTGTATAGATGCCCTTTATTATGTCGAGAAATTTCCCTTCTATGCCTATTTTATTGAGAGTTTTTATTAGGAATGGGTGTTGGACCTTGTTGAATACCTTTTCTGTGTAGATTGAGATGATTGTGTGATTCTTTTGTTTTATTCATGCGGTGGATTGCATTGGTTGATTTTCTAATGTTGATCCATCCTTGCATACCTGGTATGAATCCTACTTGGTTGTGGTGTATTATTTTTTTGACATGATGCTGAATTCCATTGGCGAGAATTTTTGCATCTGTATTAAAAAAAAAAAAATTTTTTTTTTTATTCATTAAAGATATTGGTCTGCAATTTTAGTTTTTTATGGTGTCTTTGCTTGGTTTTGTTATCAGGACTATGCTGGCTTCATAGAACGAATTTAGAAGTATTGCTTCATTTTCTACGTTCTGAAGTAGTTTGAGTAGTACCGGTGTAAGTTCTCTGAATGTTTAGTAGAATTCTCCAATGAAGCTATCCAGGCCAGGACTTTTCTTGGTTGTGAGTTTTTTTTTTTTTTTTTTTTTTAAGTACCTTTTCAATCTCTTCTCTTGTTATGGGTCTGTTCAAATTTTCAACATTATTTTGTGTTAGTTTGGGTAGGTAACGTATTTGTAGAAATTTGTCCATTTCCTCTAGGTTTTCAAATTTGTTGGAGTATAGTTTTTCATAATATGCTGTTATGATCCTTATTATTTCAGTTGGGTCTGTTCTAATGTCCCCAATTTCATTTCTTATTTGGGTTATTTGCGTGCTCTCATGCTTTTCTTTTGTCATTTTTGCCAGTGGTTTGTTGATTTTGTTGATCCTTTCAAAGAACCAACTTTTAGTTTTGTTGATTCTTTACACAGTTTTTCTATCCTCTATTTCACTTATTTCTGAAACCCTGGTGGCGTAGTTGTTGAGTGCTACGGCTGCTAACCAGAGGGTCAGCAGTTTGAATCTGCCAGGTGCTCCTTGGAAACTCTGTGGGGCAGTTCTACTCTATCCTATAGGGTCAGTATGAGTCGGAATCAACTCTGTGGCACTGGGTTTGGTTTGGTTTTTGGTATTTCATTTATTTCTGCTATGATCTTTACTATTTCCTTTCTTCTGGTGGCTGTGGGCTTCTTTTGCTGTTCTCTTTCTATTTGTTTGAGTTGTATACCTAATGTTTTGATTTTGTCCCTTCTTTTTTGATGTGTGCATCTATTACTATAAATTGAACTTGGAGGACTGCCTTTGGTGTGTCCCAAAGATTTTGGTATGATGTATTTTCATTCTCATTTGATTCTAGGAATTTTTTTTAATCCATCTTTGATTTCTTCTATTAGCCAGTGGTTTCTAAGCAGGGCATTATTCCATTCCACGTAACTGATTTTTTTCCTTGCTCTTCCTGTTGTTAATTTCTACCTTGATAGCACTGTGGTCAGAAAAGATACTTTGTATTATCTCAGTGTTTTGGATTTCGTTGAGGGTTGCTCTGTGACCTAAGATGTGGTCTATTTTGGAGAATGTTCCATGTGCCTTGGAAAAGAATGCATACTTTGCAGCTGTTGGGTGGAGTGTTCTATATTTGTCTATGAGGTCAAGTTGGCTGATGGTGCCCTTTAACTCTTTTGTACCTTTGCTGAGTTTCTTTCTAGATGTTCTGTTCTTTACCGAGAGTTGTGTGTTGAAGTTTCCTACTATTATTGTGGCACTGTCAATTTCTCTTTTCAGTGCTGTCAGAGTTTATGTATTTTGGAGCCCTGTCATTAGGTGTGGAGATGTTTAATATGGTTATGAGTTCATAATGGATCATCCCTTTAATCATTATATAGTGTCCTTCTTTGTCTTTTATGGTGTATTTTGTTTTAAAGTCTATTTTATCTGAGATTAGTATTGCCACTCCTACTCATTTTTGGTAGCTGTTTGCTTGATATATCTTTTCCATCCTTTGATTCTTAATAAATTTACATTTTTGTTTCTAATGTGTGTCTCTTGTAGACAACATATTGATGGATCTTGTTTTTTATCCATTCTGTTACCATCTCTTTATCGGTGCATTTAGGCCATTTACATTTAGTGTAATTATTGATAGGCGTGAGTTTATTGATGTCATTTTGTAGTGTTTTTTTTTTGTGGTGCTCATATCTTCTCTGTTACTCTTACTCTTCTGTCCTGAATTCCTTTTGTTTGTGATTTTTTTTATTTCTTTTGTTTTTGTTTTTATTGAAACTTTTTTGTTTTTCTTCTTTATTTTGATGAGTAGGTTTGTTAACTGTCTTTGTGGTTACCTTGAAATTAACCCTTATCTTCTTAGGTTTGAATCACTCTATTATTTTACCTCAAACAGAGTTGTATCTAAGTGTTTGTCTTCAATTTTGCTAATTCTGTCTTCCGTCATTTCAAACCTGCTCCTCTGCCCTTCTATGGCACTGTCCATTTCTGAAATGTTGTTTATCTTTTGGACTTCTAATTGTTGTTTTTGTACAATTTCTTGCTGTGAATTCATTTTGACATTTTGTTACTGTATTATTTTCCTGAATTCTTACTTTTTTTTTTTGTCAGTATTTTCAATGAATTTGTCTGCCAAGGCTGTAAATCTTTGCAGGAGCAGATTGCTACATCTTTTTCCTGCAGATCAGCTGATGGGCATGAACTGCCAACTTTTTGGTTAGCAGCTGAGTACTCTGACACTGCAACAACAGGGCTCCTTTCATAGCTATAAAAATATGTTGCCATCTAGTTGAGTCAATTCCAACTCATAGCAACCCTACAGGACGGAGTAGAACTGCCCCCATAGCATTTTCAAGAAGCAGCTAGTAGATTAGAACTGCCAGATTCAAACTGTCCACCTTTTAGTTAATTAGCCAAACTCTTACCTACCGCACCACCAGGACTCCCTACTTAACAGCTATAAAAAAAAAACAAAAACAAAAACAAAAAAAACTATAGCACTGCCTTATTGCCAGAATGTTGATTTCTCTTGTTTTGTATAGTTTGTCATTGAAAGATTTGTAAACTAATGCATTAATGACAAGACACAAAGGAAATATATTGGGATTCAAGTTTGTGAAAGATATTGAGTGCAATTCTTGATAGAAAAAAAATATAACTGACAACTTCCAAAAGTAAGCACTCCAATATAACAAAATCACAAAACTATGTTGTTTTTCATAGCATAGCCTGTTACACCATTCATTACAAGCTACAAATGCAAAAGTAAACCAATGCTTGGAAATATTCTGCTTCTTTAAAACTAATGCAAACATACTAACTGAATTTTGGGAAGGTTCATTAAAAATTGAAGAATGATATAGAGTTAATACAGTTTAATTTTTAACCAGTGGCAGATTTCAAATAATTCCTAAATCAAAACATGGAAAGAAAGTAATTGCAGTTAAGTCATTTCCCAATGTCCCTTTTCTTATATCCCAACAGAACTATCTACCTATATATACATTTCTAAGTATAATTGCTTATTCTAGCAGATACACAGCATCTGCTTTAAGAGTGGGAAAAGCTGAAAAATATCTTTAGGCTTAATGACGTGGCCATGTATTTTTGGTGATTTTTTTCTTCCTGAATAACTTTTGTGCTGTGTAATGTCTCTCAGAAACTTGTAATAATTGTTGAATCAATGGTAATTATGAATAATACATGTTACATTCTCCTATGGGGAAAGTGATAAAGTAAACATTTATTTGTTCATTAATCTGGTGAGAATTTCTCTTTGACATTGTTGAACTGACAAAAACAAAGAAATCATGGATGAGTTTTCAAGATTTTGTAGCAGAAACATTCCATTAAACGCCAGCTCTTCAGAGATACACCAGCTATCAGATAATTGCCAGGAGTCTTAGTTTTCAATTAAAGAGCACTTAAAGGACAATTTAGTATGTTTACATTCAAAGTTATAGTTTATGTCTCAGGAGAACTGATCTGTAGAAGTTTAGACCAAATAAGTGAAACATTTATATTTCAAGGCAGAGTTGAGGTGAGCTTTTTCATTACTGGTACAGTCAGTGTTTGATTAGATTGATAAGTTGAGGAATTGTACCTTTTCTAAGACTTATTTAAGAGGGTTAGTATAAAATAAAAAAACAAAACAAAACCCGTTGCTGTCGAGTTGATTCCAACTCATAGTGATCCTATACGACAGAGTAGAACTGCCCCACAGAGCTTCCAAGGAGCACCTGGTGGATTCGAACTGTCAACTTTTGGTTAGCAGCCATAGCTCTTAATCACTACTCCACCAGGATTTCCAAGAGGGTTAGTATAGTAACAACAAATTTATAAGATATACATTTCCCAAATATTTACAGTTTGGGTAAGTTACTTAGCTTTTTTAAGTCTCAGTTTTCTTTTATTGTAATATTTATAATGAAATATCAATTTCATAAGGTTAGTTTAAATATTAAATAATATAATTCACATAAAATACTTAATAAGTTGTACAGAACATAATAAAACAAACAAACCCATTGCTGTCCAGTTGATTCTGAATCACAGCAACCCTACAGGGCAGAGTAGAACTGCTCCATAAGGTTTCCAAGGAGCAGTTGGTAGATTCAAACTGCCGACCTTTACGGTTAGCAGCCATGCTTAATCACTGTGCCACCAGGGCTCCTCAGCACATATTAAGTACTCAATTAATGGCAGTCAAAACTTTCTCTATTTCTTGTGATTACCATAATTCATAAGCCAATCACATTTCCTTTCACAAATCGTCTAGATAAATTTATTTCTCTGGCCCAATTAGCTATCTTCTGATAAAAATTTAATACAATGGAGAATAAGTGGCAAATGTCCGGGGCTTCATTACCAGTAACACACAGCTATTACCTCAGGCTGGGCCCAGCCTATCACTGAGCCCCATTTAGAACCAACTGTACGAGAGCTTCTGCTACATTCACCAGCTGGTTGAGAGCTCAGCAGAGACTGGATTCAAAGTATTGACATGATTCTTATGTGCCATAGTTTGCCTCATGATTTTAGCCTGATAATCTGTGAAGGAAGATTCTGTGGGAACATTTCATCATTTGCCTTTGCCCCAATTCTAGTCTTGCAAATACAATTTTAATAGATAACTCCTCACATGGGTATGAAAGAAATAAAAAGATTAGATAGTATAATTAAAAAAAAATTGTGGTGATACATATATACGTATATATATGTGTGTGTGTGTGTGTGTTGTTGATAGGTGCCATTCAGTTGATTTCAACTCACAGGGATCCCATGTAACAGAGTAGAATTGCCCCATAGTGTTCTAGGTTGTAATCTTTAAGGGAGCGGATCACCAGGTCTTTCTCCCATGGGGCAGCTGGGTAGGAGCAAGTGGCCAACCTTTCAGTTAGCAGCCTAGCACTTAACCAAATAACAAAATTTGTCATTTTAATCATTTTTAAGTGAACAATTCAGTGACCTTAATTACATTCATAATATTGTGTAACCATCATTACTATTTATTTCCAAAATGTTTTCATCACCCCAAACAGAAATTCTGTACTCATTAAGTGATAACTCGCCACTCTCCTCTCCATTCAGCCCCTAGCAACTTCTCATCTACTTTCTCTCTCTACGAATTTACCTATTTTAGATACTATAGTTCATATAAGTAGCATCTTACAATATTTGTCCTTTTGTGTCCGGCTTATTTCAGTTAGCACTTATTCCTAAGGTTCATCCATGTCATAGCATGTATCAGAACTATATTCCTTTTTTATGGATGAATAATATTCCATTGTATGTATATACTGCATTTTGTTTATCCATTCACCTATTGATGGGCTCTTGGGTTGTTTTCACCTGTTGGCTACTGTGAATAATGTTGCTATGAATATTGGTTATAAGTATCTGTTTGAGTCTCTATGGCAATTCTATGTCTAACTTTTGGAGAAACAGCCAAACTGTTTTTCACAGAGTCTACACCATTTTAGATTTCCAACAGCAATGGGCAAAAGTTCCAGTTTCTTCAGATTCTCACCAACACTTATTTTCCTTTTTTTATAATAGCCATCTTAGTGGGTGTGAAGTAGTATCTCATTGTGGTCTTGCATTCCCTAATGTCTAATGTTGAACATCATTTCATGTACTTATTGGCCATTTGTATATCTTCTTCAGAGAAATGCCTATTCAAGTCCTTTGGTCATTTTTAATTGGGTTGCTTGCCTTTTTTGTTGTTGAGTTGTAGGGGTTCTTTATGTATATTGAATATTAAATCCTTATCATATATATGATTTCCAAATATTTTCTCCATTCCGTAAGCTGTTTTTCACTTTCTTTATAATGTCCTTTGGTAGATAAAAGTTTTTCATTCTGATAAAGTCCAATTTATCCAATCTTTATTTTGTTGCTTAAACTTTTGATATCACAGCTAAAAATCCATTGCCAAATCCCAGGCCATGAGGATTTACCCCTATATTTCCTTCTAAAAGTTGTATGCCATTAGCCCTTATATTCAGGTCATTGTTCCATTTTGTACAATGGTGTGAGGTAGGGTACATCTTTATTTTTTCACATGTGGAAATTCAGTTGTCCCAGGACTAATTTTTGAAGAGATTTTTCTTTCCTCATTGAAAAGAATTGGCATCCTTGTTGAAAATTAATTGGCCATAGATGTATGGGTTTATTTCTTGATTTTTAGTTTTATTTCTTTGCTCTGTATGTGTATCCTTATGCCAGTACTACACTGTTTTGATTACTTATAGCTTCATAGTAAGTCCTCCAACTTTATCTTCTTTTTCAAGATTGCTTTGGTTATTTGGAGCCTCTATGCAGTTATATTTGAATTTAAAGATTGATTTTTTTTCATACCTGCAAAAAAAAAGGCTGTTGGAATTTTGACAGGGATTCAGCTGAATCTATGGATTGCGCTGGGTAGCACTGCCATCTTAACTATATTAAGTGTTCCAATCAATAAACACAAAACATCTTTCCGTTTATTCAGGTCTTCTTTCATTTCTCTCAGCAATGTTTTGTAGTTTCCAGTGTACAAGTCTTTCACCTCCCTAGTTAAATTTATTCCTAGGTATTTCATTCTTTTAGATGCTATTGTAAATGGAACTGTTGTCTTACCTTCCTTTTTGAATTTTTCATTGTTGAAGTATATAAATACAGTTGATTTTTTTGTGTTGATTTTGTACCCCTGCAACTTTACACAGTTACTTAGCTCTAGTAGCGTTCTTGTGGATTCTTTGAGTTTTCTATGAATCTGTAATTAGAGATAGTTTTACTTTTTACTTCCTAATTTGGATGCCTCAGCATCACTTTTACAGGTCATGGTTTTTAAATAAAAAGAGTAAATTATATTCTAAACAGAATTGTTTTCACACATTCATGTGTGAACTAATGCATTAATTCACTTATAAAGGCAGGGGAAATTCCTATTCCACTCTTATTGTTAAATCATATAATTTTTTAGAATTATATAAGCCTTTACACAGCCACGACATCCCCGACATCTGTGCTAAAATTTGGTCCAGTTCTACTTAAAGAAAACATGACTCTAGTAATGAGCACACCGACTTGCCTCCATACTGCTCCAGCATGCCAGAGGAGTTGTGGAGAATGGGTAACACTGTCTTTCAAATATTTTCTCAAAGAGACCTGTTTGGAAAGGAGCATTGGAAATGCCAGAAAGAGGACCAAATTCAATATAATTATTCCATTTTTATCAACTGCCAAACAAACATTAGCAGATAGTCTTCAAACAGGCTTGTGGGAGGTAGAATAGGTTTATTTTAGATGTATACAGCTGCGTGACTCGCTGGGGGAAAAAGAAATGTGTTGATTTCCCAGTATGTTATATTAATTACAGACACTCCTCGGCCCAACTGCTGTTGGGATCTGCATGCTTAGTAGAGAATGAATCTAAATTTGTCCAGGTATACATTTAGGGTTGTGCTGCAAAATAAAGTTCAGTTCACACTGTAAAATAAAGGCATTTGTAGGTGGAAATTCTAATACAGATGAAAAATTTTAAAGATACTAGTGGACAGGATCTGACTGTAGAAAATGAAAAGTGAATGTCACTTCTTATTGTTATTCAAAGTCAAAATATTGATCGAGGATACTTTCCAATTGTAATTCTGATGTCACACTTTCCAAATACCTTAAAGACTTCTTTTGGTTACTGTTATGGATTGAATTTTATCACCCAAAAAGATATGTTGAAGTTCCAACATCTGTACCTACAAACATGACCCTGTTTAGAGAAATAGTTTTTCTTTGCAGATGTTGTCAGTTAAGTTACTAACATAGCACCAGAACAGGGTGGGTCCTAACCCCTTCTAAGTGGGATTTTATAAGAAGGGAGTCACACAGTGGGAAGATAGATGCCATGTGACGATGGAGGCAGATATACCTATAAATAGCAAAGGAATGCCAGAAACTAGGAGAGAGGCAAGGCATGGCATAGTTTCTTTTTCAAAGCCCTCAGAAGGAATCAGCATTGCTGATACCATGATTTGGACTTCTAGCCTAAAGTATGGTGGGAAAATAATTTTCTGTTCTTTAAAGCCGCTCACTTTGTGGTATTTTGTTATAATAGCCTTAGGAGACTAAGACACTAACCTTTTATCAATTTGATTGGGTTTTTTTCCTCCTGGGTCTGTGAAAGCAATTAGCAACTTGGATTTTAAGTTATCACTTTAACAGTGTGTGTGTCATTTTTTTTTTTAATGAGTCTGCATTGATAACTCTGCTTGTAATTCATATCACAGGGCTCATTCCTGCCCTTTTGTAACTTTTTACCCTGACAGTGGGAATCCTGGCTCTCATTATCTCTGACATATTTACTTATTTGTTCAATCCTAGCAAACAAATAGTTTAGAATTCCTTACTCATATGTCTGTGAGAAACAAATTTACCAACTAGATTACAGTGTTTATGTACAGTTCTTTTTGTTGTTATAGTATCCAGTCATGACACTTTTTTCCAAAATTACTTGAGTCACCTCCTCTCTTCCCCGTTTCCTTCAGTGTGATTATCTGACTCATTTGTAATACAGTTAAAGTTTGTCACAGCCTGCATCCCATTCTTCCTCCCACCTTCTATGTGATTTGTTTTACAATTCACTATTTCTAACGTACAGTTCTATGGATTTGGACAAATGCATGAAGCCATGTATCCACCTGCACAATTTCATACAGGAGGGTTTTATCACCCCTCCCCTCATTTTCCCCATGCTCCCTCTGTATAGGCAACCCTTCACCCCATCTTCCAAATCAAAGCAAACTTTTGCTTCAATTCATGTTCCTGGTATCTGGTTTGGAATTAACTAGAATGAAATACAGCTGTTTAGTTATGCTGTAATAATAATGCACCTGAAAGTCAGTGCCAAGAAAACGTAAAATCAGCCAAGTCACAAACTGCCATTGTTCTAAACTACATTAGTGTTCAGATTTGGCCTTTACAAGTAATTGCAGCTAAATAGCTCAAAAAATTAAACCACAGATTTTGTGTGTGTGTGCGTGTGTGTGTGCTGTAATTTTTCTTTCTTTGAATACTTACATTTGGAATCCCATAAGTAGCCCATAGTTGAGTATCCCCCTTTATAGAAAAGGAATGAAATTACCCACCTGCTCTCTCTCCTACTCCTCCACATGGTGGAAGACCTCGTTTCAGAATCGCAGTGGCACTTGTCAGAGGTCCCTAGAAGGGCTGCTGCTACAGAACCCTACCTGGCTCCTGACCCAAATAGCTTGTGTGGCACAAAGTGCTAGCATATTTGTGTGTGTATGACATTATTTTGTTATCATAGTAGGTAACAGTGGATAATGTTGGAGTAGAAAGGACAGGAGGTCAGTGATTAGCAGAACGTTAAGAGAAGGAAATAAAGGCAAATGCAGTACATTTTAGTCAGGAGGGGAAAAAAACACTTAAAAATCACTTCTGATTATCATTATGTGGACTTTTCTATGCTTAAATAGCAACTTCTCAATGTGTCCTTCGTGGTGGTTACTATTATTGGTAACACTATCATACAAAAGCATATAAGGATGAAAATAAACTCATTTCTTGAAAGAATGGCATCTCCTTGAGGTATAACCAAGCAGAGGTGGTAATACCCCAACTACAGACTGTGCAACTCCAGGCAACCTACTATTTCACTCTTGAGTGTCTTTCTATGTAAAATAAGCTGTGTAATACTTAACTTTTACGGTTGTTGTAGAGATTACCAAATCAGGCATAGGAAGCACCTGTATAAGTAAGCACACAATAATAACAATAATAGTTGTTATTATTAGTAGTAGTATTTGTACATATTTTCATAGATGTTAGGGAAATATGATAATATCAGAATAGCAGTGTTAATTGTGAAAGCCAAATGTATGGTTTTTTTAAGTAACCACGATGGCAAAGAACCTTAGTATAGTTTGGTAATCCAAACTCCTCCTTAGATCCTTTGAGTCTACCTTACAGTAAAGAAAGCTCTCAGTATTTTATACAGAGATGCAGACCTAAACGTCATTATAGTGAGGTCCCAGCTTCACACTATGCAGAACTCACAATGAATTTCCTCCAGTTTACACAAGCCTAAACCACCAGTCAGGATTCTTGGTGGTGCAATTTTTAAGTGCTCGGCTGCTAACTGAATAGTCGGAGGTTTGAATCCACCAGCTGCTTCAGTTGCTTCATGGGAGAAAAGACCTGGCAATCTGCTCCCGTAAAGATACAGCCTAGGAAGATTACTCAACAGCACCTAACAACTACTTACTAGTAGTTCTGACACTACTTTATATATTATGGCATTTGTAACTCACGTTTGTCTTTCAAACTAACCACCTCCCCACCATGGGATAAAATGTAGCGTGATGTAATGAAAAGCATTCTCCCCTTGTATGCATGGAACAAAGTACACAGTCAGTGTGTTGAGGGTTTCAGAGAATCTCTGCCACCTTAAGGTGTGTGCTGCAGTGCAGGGGTGGCGTGCAGCAGTGAAGGGGCAGGGAGGATCAGTAAACTAGGTGGGGCCTTCATACAGCTCAGCAGCAGACATCCCTTGAGAAGGCAGGAGCAGGGAGAAAAAATGTCTGGGTTTGTTCATAAGAACTAGCCCCTCTGAAAACCCATTGCCAGTAAGTCGATTCTGATTCATAGTGACCCTATAGCACAGGGCAGAATTGCCCCATAGGGTTTCCATGGCTGTATTCTTTAGAGAAGCAGACTGCCAAATCTTTCTCCTGGAGAGCAGCTAATGGATTTGAGCTGCTAACCTCTTGGTTAGCAGCCAAGTGCTTAATCACTGTGCCACCAGGGCTCCTTAGCCCCTCTGGGGATTCCCAAATACAGTCTCTCTCAGTCTGACATGAACAGGAATGAGCAAAACAGAGATCTTCACTATTCATGGGATTCCACTTTAAACCCAAGGTTAGCTAACTTGTGAAGTATACAGTACCTAGAAATATCAAATTTTTGGAATAAACTTTGCAAAGAAGTTGGTAAAATTGGAATTTTTATAGAAAATTTTCTGAAGTGTCTTTTTTTTAGTAAGGTTTTTAAAAATTCTCTTTTATCTCCTATCTAAATAATGGATTATTGGATAGAACAAACATTTATTTCATGCCTCCTATATTTCAGGTAATGATATCATGTAACGCCCCTCTCAACTTTATGAAGTATAATTATCTTAGCCTTAGAGATAAAGAAACTGGAGCTTTAAGAAGTTAAATCATTTTTTCAGGAGTTCACCTTCTTGTCCTATATTACAATTCTTAAGACTTAGAAAGATCTTCAAAAGATTTTTGGGCTCAGTTCCTGCCATCCAGGGTTGAAGGTCTTGTTTTGCAGATAAAGCTTAAATTTTCCTCTTTTTTTTTTTTTGTGGTTAATTTATATCAAGATTAGTCCTCTTTACCAAGTAGGAACTCAAATTCATGTGTTTACATTCAAGATCACAAAGGAACAGCTCTAAACAAAATGCTGCAAAAGATTTCCAAAGCTGAAGAATAGTGCATTCTGAAAAAAATATACAGATTCCCACTTTTACAAAATGAGGACACTTGGGATAATTACACACTAAAAGGACTGAATCCTGGTCCTGATAAGAGACAGGCAAAAACCCACGTAATTAAACAGAAAAGCAAAACATTAAAAAA
The DNA here is from genome assembly GCF_024166365.1 of Elephas maximus indicus. NCBI lineage: Eukaryota > Metazoa > Chordata > Mammalia > Proboscidea > Elephantidae > Elephas > Elephas maximus. The sequence continues at coordinate 127,543,415 of NC_064820.1, forward strand.
AAAAAATTCAAAAACAGCAGACCTAGTGCATTTGGCAATGGTCCAAATTCATTTCTGGTAAACAGGAATTATAAACACTTCATAAACAGAACTTCACCTCAAAGGGAAGAAAGCAGCCATGTATCAGACAGATAGCTTCTAGAAGGCTGTACTAGCTACGTGCTTCAAATAGTGGATTCATTCACTCGTTTCACAGGCAAAAGCAAAGTGTGTTTCCCCTTTGTGCTCAAAAAAGACCTGCAAAGTTCCCATGATGTTGGGAGGTATTAATCTGAGAGAAGGCACTTCTTCTCATTAAGTAATTGCTTCCTTTTCTACTACTGGTGTTATCACGCTGAATGAGCATGGCACTCTTAAATGGAAACAATTCTATGTGCTTCACAGGAATGATGTTATCTGTGTGTATCCTGAGTAAATAAAATATGTGCATTAAAATCTATGGGCTCTGAATGTAATCATCGGGAGAGAGTCGGATGAGTACTGCAATGTGATAGACATCCTACAGAGTTCAGAGGATGCAAGAATTGGTACCTGTTTTACAGCTGAAAATATTTAAAGGCTCAAGGCTGCCTAGAACTGGTAGAGAAAGGAGAGAGAAGCGAGTGGAAGCGAACTGCCTTCTCCCGAATGTGGAGCAGAGGCAGGTGTTCCTCAGTGACCAGAGGTGGGGCCTAGAGGAAGGGAGCCAGTCTGGAGTTGTTTTGAAAGTGACTCCACCCAGTGACCACAGAGATGGGAGGAGTGACTAGAAGGGAAGCATTGGTAGCCAGGGGTGACTCCACCCAGTGACCCTGACAGAGATGGGAGGAGTGACTAGAGGGGAAGCATTGGTAGCCAGGGGCGGCGAGGGAGTTAGCTGCAGGGAGCTAACTGAAGGAGGCTTCACCATGCCAGGGAATTGGAAGACTGCAGTAAAGGGCTCTCCAAGGAACCCACAAGAGCACCTCACAGGAAAAAGAATCCACATTTGAGTATCTGACTCTCTCAGAAGGCACCAACAGCATGCCAGGCCTTCTCTGCCCCCTTACCTCTCTCCTCCCTCTTCCTCACCAAAACCTGGAAAATAGAGTTAGCCTACTGAGTGGAAGAGGAGGGGAAAATAATGAAGAAGCTAAAACTAGCATGCACAGGGGAAGAGAGAAACTTTCCATTTAGTGAGACATTGAAGCTTTGATATTAGGCTGAAGTGAACTTTTATTGCTGAAAAAACAAAACCATTTCTTAGTACCTGGAGTGAATGCAAAAGCCACGGGAGTGGAGAAGGATTTTAGCCAGAAGCATGAAGGAAAGACAGTGGTGTGAAAGAATAAAGATGCATGCTCCCTACTGTGTTCAGCTTGTTCAATAAATCAGTTACAAGTGCACTTTCACACTGAAGTGTACATATTGGATGAACAACCCTTGTTAGCTCACAGTTGTTATCTGGACACATGCTAACAGTAATAAGCTTTCGCTTTCCTTGTCACCAGCTTCATGGATGCCAATTCACAGAGCTCTACATTGCCTTTACCTAAACCCTGGTGGCGTAGTGGTTAAGTGCTACGGCTTAACCAAAAGGTCAACAGTTCAAATCTTCCAGGCACTCCTTGGAAACCCTATGGGGCAGTTCTACTCTGTCCTGTAGGGTTGCTGTGAGTTGAATTGACTCTCTGGCAATGGGTTTGGTTTGGTTTTGGTTATGTGTATACATGTATACACACAGAAATTGATATAATTATATACATGCACACAAATAAATAACAAGAATCTAGCTTTCTAAAAGGAGCCCTGGCAGTAACGATGGTTAAGAACTCAGCTGCTAACCAAGGTTGGCAGTTTGAACCCACACAATGGCTCTGAGGGAAAAAGACTTGTTGATCTGCTTCGGTAAAGATTACAGCCAAGAACACCCTATTGGGCAGTTGTACTCTGTTACGTGGGGTTGTTGGGAGTTAGAATTGACTGGACTGCACCCAACAACAATAGTTTCCTATATAAAAAAAAAAAAAAAATATATAGGGGAAGTAATAAACCAGGCACGGTCAAGTCAGGCAATGTCTATTCCTTTAACGGTAATTCAGCAAATATTTTCAACCAATACTTGTATCTCCACTGTCATAAATCAGATGCTGAAAATTTAAGTCAAGGTTATGCAACTAAACACATTTTGTAGCATTTGCAGGTTGAAACTCTTAGTAAGAAAACTTTTATTATTCCTTGAAGGCAGCTTTTTTTTTTTTTGTCACTTGATGCTTAATTAACCTACCAAAAACTCAGTTTTCTGTACTTGGATAAAATAACTCTATACCAGCCAAGATAGGAAATGCTTTGATTTAAAAATCATCACAACTACAGGCAATTCTTCTGACACTGAGCAGAATCATCTTAACCTATTTGCGATATTTTCAAGGCTGCTTTCCATAACATATATCCATATCACTATCTGGGCAACAACATGTACCATATTTTTCTGTTTAAAAGTTTGATATAATAATGTCCCATTTGTTGAACAGAGTAGGTTTCCAGTAATTTCAGGTATCTGAAATGTAGTCATAAACCCAGAAGTAAATGGAAGAAAAAAAAAAAAGGGCCTTTTAAAGGGTATCATACAGCTAACGTAAATCACCTAACCAAACCAAAACCAAACCTGTTGCAGATGAGTTGATAAGGAGACTATAAAACACCCCTCAAGCCATAGAGAATCTTCAATTGTGGCTAAATTACATCCATTGGTTTAACACGATTAGCTATTACTAAAAAAAAAAAAAAATATTACTAGGTTAGATTAAAAAGAGGTAAGTATAAGGAGTGGGCAGTAGGACTATTTGATTTTTATGCACATTTATATGTACCTTTCATGTTTAGAGGGAAGAAAACATAGGAATACAACCTCCTACTTAAAAAAAATGAAAAAGAAAGACCAGCCCAAGTGTACTTACAAAAAGACCAAAAATTTTATATCCCTTAAAGACTTCTGAAATATTCCAATACAGAAAAACAAACAAAACACAAAAACCTATTTATGATAATGACTTTGAATCATCATAAAAAGGTATAGTATATTTTAAGAATTCTTAGAAAATATAAACTGCATTTTAGAAAGATCCTTTTGAAAGGAAACTTGTCAAAATGAAAAATTTGCATAAATAAATAAATGTTTTATTATCTAAAACATTGATTTATACTTATCATATAATTCCTTAATGATGCCAAATAAATGAGAAGCTACCGCATGTGATGACTCAAATTTGTTTTAATGTTTTTCTTGTCATATTTACGGCTCAGTAATGATACCTGCTTATGATGTGGAATTGTTCCCTTCAAGGCAATGGGAATGAGTTTTGAGAGGAGAAGAAGATAAGGTGCTATTTTCCTACCCATGCTTTCCCATAAAATGCTCACAGAGTAGAAACACATTTTTAAAATAATAGAACAGGCTCCAGTGAGAAAGGATGCTTTGCCAGCTCAGGACCTGTTCGTTTCTCACATACATACATATGTAGAAAGATGAGGAACTGAGAAATGAATTTGCTTTACTGAAGAGAAAATGTGCACCCCAAATGTAAAATGTAGTAATTGATAGGAGGCCAAATAGTGGTATTGAATCACAGTTGTCACTTTATATGAAGAAAATCACCCTCTGCCCCCCCCCGAAAAAAAATAAAATAAAAGCCCATTGGCATTGAACGGATTCCCAACTCATAGTGACCCTCCAAGACAGAGTAGAACTGCCCCATAGGGTTTCCGAGGCTGTAATCTTTACAGAAAAAAGACTGCCACATCATTTTCCCACAGAGCAGTTGGTGGGTTCAAGACTTTTGGTCAGCAGCTGAGCACTTTAACCACTGTGCCACCAGGGCTCCTTATATTAAGAAAGAGAGGGACAAATATTCAGGTTTTGGGGAAGACATTTTTCCACATCACATTTGAGTGGGAACGTGGAACATGTATGATAACCGAAGCTTCTTATTTCTGTCATCTCTGTTTCTGTCACTAACTTCTTCAAAAAACGGTGCCCAGCACCTCAGGAAAACTCTTGTCACTCAAGCACGTTTGAGTAATTAAGTGCACTCCACTCCCGGAACCAGGAAACTAGTGCTTATTATGTGTTTGTTGAAGACTTTTCACAGGCACAGCCATGTCATATTAATTTGACTTCTCACCCTCACTCCACCTCCACTCAGCTCAGGGATCCCCCATAATCTCCAGGGATAAAACACATTATGTTCAACAGGGAAATAATCATTTTTTAAAAATCACTAGACAGGAATTTGGACAGGTTCTTTAATTTAGGTATTAACACTAATGAGATTTATTCAGATGAGCTCTCATAACAATAGAAGAGACGAAATACCTTTCAAAGCATTCAGAACCAAAGATAAAGCATTATTTAAAGCAAACCATACTGAGATTTAGATTTCTCATTTCTGAGCAAAATATACTAGTAGCTGCTTTTCAATTTATCATATTCAGGATCCTTTTTATTAATTTTTTATAGAGAATTCATATTTAAAAATATTCATCTTACTGCAATTATTAAGAATTCTTATTGTATATTTTAAGTCAAAACTTTTTTATACAGCATACAAACAAAAATTCAGTAATCTACTCTAAATCTCATTTTTGCTGTGCCTTTGAAATAGTGACAACCCTCACCATTCTCACCATAGTTCCACGAGAGGATTAACGCTGACACTTTGGTTCCCTTTAGCCTGGACTCGAGAGATATGATTTTCCATTGTATTCCTATAACATGCACACCAGCCTGTGAGTATTCCTAGGAGGATTATGTTCAGTATACAGTGTCTTTGGGATTTATTTTTGATTAAAGGCACGTAAGTAGAGAGAATTTCTAGTTTTAGCCATTTTTGGGGGGAAAGCCCACCTTAATTCCTTGGCTAAATCTTTGTGCCAAATATTCAAAAAGAGAGAAGAACATCAGTCAGGTGCCAGGTGCTGTTCTGTGATATTACACAATATTCCTAATTTAATCGCCACACTACACCCATGGGGTAGAATCTTAAATTCAGAAATGGAGTCTAAAGTAAAACATCCGGGACTCGCTCAGCTGCTTTCTCTCCACATGCTGCCCGTAAGTTTTAGTTACTCATGGAATGAAACAATGCAGATGGTCTTTATTAAAGAGTAGCCAATCTTCTCTGATCAGCACACATGCTGACTCCTGGTCTTGATTATTTTCCAAGAATTACATTTAAAAAATTGCTAAAATTTTGTTAACATTCCCAGATTTTACCTAATATACTAAGAACATGGCCAGCATGGTGTAAACAAAATAATAAGCTCATTACCGAGTACCCTGTTTGCAGAAATATACTGTAATAAGAAACAGGCTCTACTGGGCTTCATCTGGCAACTCACAGAAATTGGCCATTGATTATACACTGGCCCTACCATCAATATGGAAAAAGTGCCTACTCTGTGCAGGCACTATGGTAGTGGTGGGCAGAATGGAACTTACAGAATTCATAGACCAATGGAGAAACCCTAATCACACATAGAAAAAAAAAATCATATATGCACACACACACACGACAAGTGTTATAAGAAATGAGTACACTGTGCAATGAAAGTATATTAAAGATTAGACCTCATGTGAAGGTAAGGAAGGATTTCTTGATGAAGTGGCTTGACATATAGATAGAAATAAAGACGGATGTAAGTATACGTATATATGCATAACACACACACACATATACACATATATACATGTGTATATGTGCATTTTAGGTATTTTTATTTAAATGTTCTGGTATGCTTTGGAAGGGCTGCAAATATTTTCCCACACATGACTATGAGCTTGTCAAAAAAGGAAACAACAGAAAATTTCAATGACTTTATGAGATCACTGGTATCACTAGAGGGAAGCTAATAGAGCGAAATGTTAGCTTTCTAATTTTCATGCTAATATTATACTCATAAACTCTTTTGCTACTGATATGAATTTGAAATGCATGTAGGCACCAGCAACATTCATTCACTTAAAACTCACTATGTGTCTTCATAAGATCCCTGTGCAACACGTATGATTATTTTTCTACTTTTATAGAAAAAAAACTTATAAAGATTGAGCCCAAAGTCAGGCAGCTTGGGATCGTCAGATCTAGTTTTAGCACCCAAGTCTATAGAATTCCAGCATTCATGTTCTTAAATATGACGTCCCTCTGACTCTCTCTAAAACCATTTTCTATAGAATCTGGGGAAGAAAACCATTCTACACATGAGAACAATCACAGAATCATAAATATAAGTATCAAAATGTTTGCTTTTAAACCTAACAAGATTATTTTCCCCATGTAGTCTAAAAGCACAGTAATTTATCCCCGTGTCAAAAAAAAAAACCATAGCGAGGAAAAAGTTTCCTATGTAAAATTTAGCTTTAAGTGTTTTAAAAAAGAAATCTCCATTTATTTAAGTACATCTCTAGGTGCATAAAATATACTAGAAAGGAAATGCTCTTCTTAGAAGAAGTGATATCAGTACAAGCCAGACCTATATGTCTAAGGAAAAGAATTAAACGCCATAGCTCCCGCCTCAGCTTTGAGCTTGGTCCTCCTTGCAATTCACAGCTGGGCTGGGAAAAACAGACAAATAAATGTTGTCATGGGTTTCAGAAGCAGACAAGAGAAAAAAGCAGAGAAGAATGATGGTTTGCTTCAAATACAGCAGCTCTTGATATGCAGGCAGTGCTCTTCATTTGATGTTTGCTGGAAGCTTTCACAAATGTAACCTTATCAACCTGCATAATAACCTCTGGAGGGAAAGAAATCTCAGTACTTAACGTCCTGCTTTGAGGGCTACGGCATATTGGACAGTGATCCCAGGGGGTGGGTGATTAAAGAGAGGCTGTGGAAGAGAGGCAGGGTCGGGGTCATGTACCAGTGGAAGCTGCCTTGTCCCCCACTGCTCTGTACAACGTTCCCCATAAACACGGCCGCTTTCTGAACAGCTGTGTTTTCTTCTCTCTCCTCCAGGCCCCAGCCAGGTATCAGCAAAGGCTCAAGTGCTGAGTAAAACAGGTCCGCTTTGATTAAGACAACAAGGATTTATTTGGGGATTTTGTATTGTGTGGTTTTCAGGAACAGCTATGCATCTTTTATCCAAATGTTCTTTAACACATTATTCCTATAATAGGGACTAGGAGGGCAACCTGGCTTATCAAAGACTGGCTACAGCAATACCCACTCCAAACCCACTGCCTCAAGTACAAATAATATCTATGGTTTTTGAACATCTGATAAAAAACTAAAAAGTAACCTCCCACTGGTAACAAAACTGATGTGTAAACCTTTACAAATCTTTAAAAATGAGAAATTAACCCCATTTTAATCCCAGCATGATCATGTTATTGAGATGGGGAAGCTTTTCAGGGGACCATGGTATGTATTTCTTTATGTGGCAGCTGTATAGGTAGATCACCTGAAACCACACACAGGTGCACAGAGTAAAAGCATCGCAGCATGGTGAGTACATACATTTTATGGATATTAGATTTAGTGTTTCTGAAGCCCCTGTTCAGTAGGCTGACAGAGGTGTTTATGATTCAGGCAACACAGATATGCCAGGTAAAGTTGTATGGATGGCCTCTAACACTGTGTATAAACGTTTGGGAGTTCGAGTCAGACTGCCTGAGTAAATAGCCTATCACAAACATTTATAAGCTATTCAATCTAGGACAAGTCATTTAACCTCTCTAAATCCTAGTTTCCTGATCTTTAAATTGCAAAAAAATACTTAAAAGTGTTGTAGGGCAAATCAACAGAGAAAATATACATATAGTACTCAGCATAGTGATTGGCAAGTAATAAGTGCCCAATAGATGCTAGTTGTTTTAAGTGCAAATTCATTTTTATCTTTCCTTAAAAGTAGTCTTACTAGGAGACTTCTATTTGTTATATACAATAAAACTAAATTTAAAAAATTTCTTCGATACACATTCTAGCTAAAAAAAGGATACACACACACACTATATGTGTTTATTTATATATCTCTCTCTCTATGTATATGCCAAAGCTAGTAGTAGGTTAATTAAAAAGTTAGATACGATAATTTGACATCATGAATTTAAAGTGTTAAAGGATCAGCTAGAGGGTAATACAGGTACTTTTGAACTATCCCCATTGATACTCCTGTTTCCGTCCTGTGAGCACCTGAACCAGAATGTACAGTCAGAAGCATCAATTCAAAGCAGCAGAGTGATGCTTCGGTAATTACGAAATCTTCTGAAAGTGAAATTGGCAATTAGTGCATTTTCCATCTTATTTTTTAGTTTTCATGGGAAACTCAAGTGTATTCAATTCTTACACTTGCAATTACAGGGCTAATTAACAGAAATTGGTAGTGCTCTGTGTATGATAATGACACTTAGTTGTTGGCTAGAAAACCAATAAAGAATTATAAATGAAATTAAATTCAATATGAAAACAGGCCATGTTGAAGAAGGGGTAAGAAGAACTGTTGTCAACTTAATATTCAAGTGTTACATATAATACATGCTATAGTTGACTGTGCATTTATGAGACTAAATATCCAGGAAGCGATTCATGGGGACTGTTTTTTATAGACTGACAAACATTAAATTTCTGTTGACATAAATTACGACTGAGACTTATTTTCTAAAAAGTTCTATATTAATTTTAGGAATCGATGCAACATTAAATTATTCAACAAAGCTTTATTGTGCTAGAAGCTTGGGACTCAAAGATGAATAAAATACAGTGTATGTTTTTGGGATCACAAGCTAGTAAAAAAGGCAGATATTCCCACCAATTATGATGAGCCATATTCTCAACCTTTACCTTGAGCCTTCTCTTCACCTTCTGTTTTCTCTCCTAAAAACTCAATATCAAATATAGAAGTTGGACTGGGTGTCTTTGTTGCCACTTCTAGATATTGTCCAATGTGCCATGAAAACATCCAGTTTGGGGTTTCACATCATCAAATTACACCTAATAGCCCTTTGTGTTACAGTCAACTGTGGCAACTCTGGGCCACTGTCCCTCAATTCTTGAAAATTTTAACTCCTGGCTTCATGTTAAGTATTGTCAGTGTTATTAAACCTGTCATAATTCATGCTGACATCAAAATCCACAAAAAACATCCTCCCAATATCCTTGCCCTTCAAATTCTGATCTCTTTACCTCTAATGATCAAACAATCTAATCTATCACCTTACCTCAGTTCTTTTCTACCCAAGGTCATACTCTCTTATTATCAATAAATGTAATCCATATATTAAGTAGCTCAATGTCCATTATCCCACATATGAGCATCATCTTCTATTATCACAAATCACTCTTTTTGTACCACAACATTATCAAACTCCTCTAGGACCAATAAAGATTTCTTTAAACTTTAAAAAAGCAAAGATATCATTTTGATGACTAAGGTGCATCTGACCCTAGCCATGGTCTTTTCAATTGCCTTATGTGCATGGGAAAGTTGAGTAGTGAGAAAGAAAGACAGAAAAAGAACTGATGCATTTGAACTATGGTGTTGGCAAAGAATACTGAATATACCATGGACTGCCAAAGAACAAACAAATGAATCTTAGAAGAAATACAGCCAGAATGTTCCTTAGAAGCAAGGATGGTGAGACTATCACTAGCTTACTTTGGACACATCATCAGGAAGGACCAATTGCTAGAAAAGGACACCCTGTTTGGTAAAGTAGAGGGCCAGTGGAAATGAAGGAAACCCTCCATGAGATGGACTGACAAAACAGCTGCAATGATAGATTCAAATATACCAGGGATCATGGAGATAGTGTAGGACCAGGCAACATTTTGTTCGGTCATAATATGGTCTCCATGAGTTGGAGCCAACTCAGCAGCAACTAACAACAGACATTTCCTCACATGCTTCTTTACTTAGCTTAAATTCCATGGTCCATTACCATAATCTTTCTCTTGCATTTGCCCCCAACTGTTGCCACTCTCTTGGTTTATTTTACTCACTTTTTGAAACCATATACCTGAATGTATCCAGCTCTCCACTTTAGCTGTATCTGCACAGCTGAATAAAACAGGAGGGGAAAACAATGTTTTCTATAGCATTCTTCTCATTTCTGTCAATGGCAACTCTATCTTCCAGTTGGTCAGGCCATAATATTTGGAGTTATCTTTAACTCCTCTTTCTCTCACATCCCAAATCCAATACATCATCAAACCTTGTTGACTCTATCTTTAAAGAATGTCCTGACTCTAACTACTTCTTACCACTTGCACTGCTGCCACCCTGATTCAAGCCACCATCATTTCTTCTGTAGATTACTGGATTCCTTGTTTCTTCCCTTGCTCTTCTATAGTCCATTTTTAACACTTCTTCGCTTACTTCTCTCCCTCTTGCTCTCTGCCTGCTAGCCATACCAACATTTTTGTTATTCTCAGAATAAATGAAGTACAAGCCAAAACTTTTGCTCTGATGTTGTCCTCTGCCTGTTATGCTCTTCTCCCACGTAGCAACATGGATCACACTCGCAGGTTCGGTAATTATTACATTATTATAATATATTAAGTGGGACCCAATAAACTATTCAGAAAAAAAGATGACAAGGACATGGTGATGGTCAACTGAGCCAAGAGGAATGAAAAGCAAAGCCAAAAGAACCAAACATAGGTTGAGTAGCTTACGAAAATCCAGGGAAAAGAATGTCATATCATATTCCTCTAAGGGTCTTTCTAATTGGTTTAGGTATATTCTTATAAACATAGATGGGTCCAATAGGATTTCAGAGCCCGATCATGATCTTACTAAATATTTCAATCACATAATTTTCTACTTTCATATTCCATCCTCTCCAAAAAAATTCAAATAATTTAGATTTCCATGCAACTTGTTTACTGATGCAGAATGCACTAGTCACATAGATGTCAATGTCTCTCTACTGTTTCGTTTCTTTTTGTTTTAATTCATTGTTTTATAGCTTTCTAGGCACTTGCCTACAGGCAAAGAATATACTATTTACTGATGTAAATACATTGGACTTGACATTGTGTATATTATTTTCAATTAATAAACTGACATTTTGGTATCAGTGAGTTTATTTAGCCCCAAGAAAAGACTATGAATCAATGTATTGACAGACACTGATGTAAATTTACATAACATCACTGGGCCATGAGAAGTCTGCAGGTGAAAGCCCCACTCTGGGGTCCTGTGTGTGCAGCTGCCCATCAGCACCTTCTGCCCCACCAGCCTCCATGATGTCTTTTCATTTCAAAATGACATGGAAAATCTCAAGAAGGAGTTTCTACAACGATCTTAAGGATGTCAGCCTGGCACATGCTCTATTGAATGTATGGTTTGTTCCAGCAGAAAATAATCACATAGCAAAATGACACTTTGAAATAATACACTTGCGTGGAAGACAAAAATCTAAAGAACACAAATCATTCCAAATTTTACACCTAAGAACGATAATTATTTCATCTAGTTATTCAAAGACATTGGTTTCCTTCCAATTTCCCTCCTAGTTGTGTATTATGAACAACTCTAACCCTTCTAAATAAAAATATGCACCATGAAAAAAATCTGTTTTTGCATAAATACTCTATATTCATGCTTTTTTTAACATAACTATTTCAGAAACTGGGAGAGAAAACAACATATCATTGCCTCAAAGAGCCATTCAATTCACAAATATGAGTGCCCCCTGTGTGCAAACTTGTAAAGGATATGGCATAATTTTTCAAATCATCTCTGCACTCAAACCGCATCAAAAAATAGAACTTACTTTCTAAAAAAAAAAAAAAAAAAAACAGAGAAAGAAAATTCACAGAGATATTTGTAGCTTAAAAAAAGATTGGAATACATAAAATGAAACTCTTTGGCCAGGGGGATTAGGGAAGGCTTCCAGAAGGAAAATATTTCACTGTAATTAGAAAGTCTTACTTGTGAGTTTTAGCAAATCATGATGTGATGACTTTAGGAAAGAACCATTCCCCATCCCAATTCACCACAGCTTGTGGTGTGTAAGGAGTCACTGGGTAGCACAAACCCTTAGTGCTCAGCTGCTGACTAAAAAGGTGCCTTGGAAGAAAGGCTTGGCAATCTGCTTCAGAAAAATCATCCATTGAAAACCCTGTTCAGCACAGTTCTACTCTAACACATATGGGGTTGTTATGAGTCAGAATCAACTCGATGGTAACTGGTAAAGCTGATGTGTGGCACAAAATACATTTTAAGAAAAGAAAATTAAATGCAGGCGGGAAGAGAAAATGTGGTGTTAATTCACAAAATTCTAAAGCACTGTTATGAAACACTTATCTTAGGGGGTCACTGAAAAGCAATTTAGCACCGTGGCCTGCCTGGCAGTAAATAAAGCAAAGGATAAAACAATGCCCTCTCTAAAGTAGCCACCACACACCTATGGCAGACATTCACATCTTGTACCGTGCCAAGAAGCCTCAAAATTGTGAGGTGTGCTTTTTGCTCACTGCTTATTTAGGTCCTGCATTTCAGATCCTTTCCTGGTTTGAGAGAAAGATAAGCCTGGCTACTAAGGGAAGATGACCCCTTATTTTCTTCATGAAAGAGTTAGACAATAAAATGGAAAACATCAGAAATGTCAAAGTGCATCTGCGAATTAAATACAAATACAAAAACAAAGAAATGGGACTCTGAATTTTCACCTACTTGATGACTGAACAGAATTCCTGGAGTTGTTAGGAATGCTATGCTCTGTTTTTTTCTCATACTACCTTTGGGCTAGGCAAGTCCTACAGTGCTGAATATCCCAGTTCAACTTCCTTTTGAGGGAAGATCAGTATAGAAATCACTCTGGACTTACAGTATGGAGTCTTAAGTTCAAACTTGATCTAGGTTATAATTGCTTGTCGAACTATGGACAAGTCACTTAAATTTTATGCTTCTCAGTTCTCTTATTGCTCAAATAAAGGAGGTTGCCTAAGTGGCTTCCATGGTTCATCATGCTCCATCATTTTACAGGTAGAAAAAGATTATACTCTGAGTGTTCTGGAATAACACTCTGTATAATTGTGTTTGAAATTACTAGGGAAAGAAGAATTTGGTCAGGGACTCAATAATCAACCATGTATCCTCTGGAATATGTTAAGAGAGAAAAATAAGAATAGGGAGACTAAAAAGGAATGATTAACAGAAATCTTAGACATGGTAGAAAAGGCTGGCGTTATGGATTGAATTGTGTCCCCACAAAAGATATACTGAAGTCCTAATCCCTGATGCCTGAGAAAATCATCATATTTGGAAAAAGGATCTTTAAAGATGTTATCAGTTAACATGAGGTGTCATACTGGAGTAAGATGGATTCTAATCCAGTGTGAGCGATGTCCTTATAAAAAAGGAGAAAAGACAGAGAGAAACAGAGAGAGGGAGGATGGCCATGTGAAGATGCACCTACAAGCTAAGAAACACCCAGGGCTACCAGAAGCTGAGAGAGACCAAAAAAAAAAAAAAAAAAAATCTTCCCGTAGAGACTTTCGAGGTAGCATGGCCTGGCCAACATGCCGAACTGGACTTCTAGCACCCAAAACTGTGAGACTGTAATTTCCGTTCTTACAAACCACGCAATTTTCAGCCTTTTGTTTTGGCAACCATTGGCAACTAATACAGCTGCTTTGAAGAAACATGGAGAAATGAGGGCAAAGATCTGTGGCTTTTTTGTAGTCTCAGGACATGATGCATCCAATTTTTGGTTTATTTTCCAATGCAGAAGCCAGTACGTATTTGGGAATAATGAGTTAATGCAATAGAACTAAAAACACATTGATATAATATAAAGCAGCCTGAAAAAGGAAATTGTTTAGAATTAGGAAAATTGTGGGCCATGAACCAATATGACAAAGGAGGCTGTGAACCAGACATTTCAGCTTAGTTAGGTGGGATCTCACCAAACTGGAAAAGTTGTTGAATGGTTGTGATGAATCCTTTTATGATTCTTGGGCCAACAGCTGCCCACAAACATTTCTGGGCTCTCAGGTTTCTTGGGAGGCAACTTTTCCCACTGAAAGTATTTGGTGCCCTCCAGTGGGGGCTTGTGTAATGGTGAAAAATGAAAACTCATTTGGCTAAAATTCACTAAGGTAGGAGGCTTAGGTGCATCCAGGAAGCATGATTGAGTCAAACTTTTGTCTCTTTTGGCTTTTGTACAGTTAGATAATCCTTGTAAGCATACTTACGGCTTCCTGGTGATAGTTAGGGAGTTTGTTGTTGCTTTTTTTTTTTGAGTGTGTCATGTTTGGAAAACCAGAGGTGCCCAATATAACAAAACAGAAGGCATCACCCTTCAAAAATCTTTGGGACACTCAGAGCCCACTAAACAGCACATCAGGCTACTGCCAACATTTTGTGGGAAAATGTCTGCCCACATGATATTTCTCAAAATCCGCATTACCAACCAAAAATTTGAACACATTCAGTAAGCATCCCTCCCATTACTGAAAACACATAGTATCAAAAAAAAATTTAAAGGAGAAAGTAATAAAGTCTTGAATTAAACAATGATGTGAGACAATAAGTTTATGAACATATTAACATATTAGACCAAACATCAAAAAAGAAATACATCTTTCTCTCATCCTTTTATACAGTGGGGAAACAGCAGTGATATCAAAAGGCATGACACTTAAACAACTTTTCTTGAGTGATGAAGTCAATCAGCAGGGTTCTCAAGGAGAGTCTTCGGTGGTCTGTGATAGGAAAGACTCATGTAAAGGACAGACCTTAGGTAGTATAACCACCACTATGCAACCTCTTATTACAGGAAGTGCCTTTAAGTCCCTGCACTCAGAATTTCCCAAAGAAAAGAAAAGATGAGGACCACAGACCTACATGGCTTCCCACCCCCACCCCCAAGAGGCTTAGGGTTACCACTAATTCTTCAATGAATATTCAAACATTGTTAAGAGAGGACTTTACACCACAGTTCTAAATGTCACATATTTTATTAGCCAGCAACAGTGTTGTTCTTCCCGCAAAGAATTTATTCTTTTAAAATAATGAACACTAAGTTCATATTTTAAAGACAAACCCAAACAACCACCACAAAAAACAGCAACAGATTTTTAAATAAATTCAATTGTTCAGAGGCATTTGCATCTGTTGACTCAGTAGGAACAAAACAATGGACTTCTTCCAGGTGAATGAGTTACAGAAAGCAAGCTCTATTCACAGAACATGCAGGAAATCATTGCACACAGAGTAGAGAAGAAAAAGAACCTGCTCTCAAAAACTGATGCATGCAAAGTAGAAAATACACATGAATCCCTGGCCTGTTCACAATGAAAATATCCCCTTTAGGCAGCTATCAGAGAGGCATTTCTTTAAACTTAACACAAAGGCGGCACCAGAAGGAGGGAAAAGAGAATAGTTTGTCATACGAAGCATGATTATTTGGTAGCCTAGCCAGCTTTATGCCTTCCTCATGCTAAGTTACTTTGTTTGGACTTAACTTCCCGGACCCTGCAAATTATTTGGGAGAATTCTGGGACCAGCCCTTGCCCTTGCCCTTGGGAAGGCTCTCAGATTTGGCTCTAGATGAAGATTCAGAAATATGAGGATTTAAACATAGTATATTCATTACACAAAACGTTAAGCCAGTGAGTAGCGGACAAGACATTCATCTGTTTCCCAAATTACCAAAATTATTTGTGCTGTTTTCTAAATTCTTAACATGTGCCACAGAAGTAGGTTTGCTTCTGAGTCTTGCCTAGAGCAAGCAGAAACAATTTCGAAACCGCTCCCTCATTCCAAACACAAAATGGATGGTCAGTGAAGAATTGGGGCAATAAATAGACCTCATCTCCAGGTCTGGCTCAGCCACTGTATAATTTTGTGCAAATTCCTTAACCTCTGTCAACCTCAATTACTCCACGTAAAACAGACTTTATACCTAAGTGACAGGCCTGCTGTGGGGACTGGGGAGAATATGTGTAAAGTACCTGGACAGGTTTTTTGACAGAGTAGAACTGCCCCATAGAGTTTCCAAGGAGTGCCTGGTGGATTTGAATGGCTGACTTTTGGGTTAGCAGCTGTAGCGTTTAACCACTTCACCACCAGGGTTTCCTGACATAGTGTACCAAAACCAAACCCCGTGCAGCTGAGTAGATTCCGACTCATAGCGACCCCATAGGACACAGTAGAACTGCCCCATAGAGTTTCCAAGGAGTGCCTGGTGGATTCGAACTGCCCACCTAAAAATGACTGCTAATGGTACTGTTAGAGAGCAATGCCAATCAGCTTACGAATTGATGATGAAAATGTTTTTAAAAGTAAAATTTTCTTCAGCTCAAGTGCCAAGTCAGTTGCTTTCTAAATCTTTGGTATATCTGTATCCGTATTTGGTATATATGTTTTGGTATCTGTATGTATGTTCCAAACCTCCTGTGGCTCTTCTTTTCTTAGAGTTTATTCAGGGAGGCAAGTTCAGTGAGTAAGAGTGATTTTTCCTACAGTCACCTTCAAGGACTTCCCTGTGAGGAACTTCCTAGTCAGTACTCCCTTCCCTAATTAGTGTATAATGTTGGGGGTGGGGTGGGGGGCAGGTGAATATACTAATTTTACAAAAAAGACTGGGCACCCTTTGCAGATATTTAATAATAAAAATAGCAACAATAATAACAATAGTTTTTCTTGTGGAATGAAGATGGACATTTAGGGAAAAAGGGAGAAGAGAGATCACAAAAAAAAAAAAAAAAAAGAACTACTATACAGATGCATGTTTGAGATGCCACAACAAGGAATAAGAATATTTTACTATAGTAAAAACTGCATGACTGGAACGTTCCCAGGTTTGTGGGTCTTACGACAATCGGGGCAGTGTGTAAGTGAAAGTTGAGCTCCAAAAAATATTTTAAAAGTCACACAGTTTATTCATTTATGTTGAGAGTTTTTTTCTTTCTTCATTATCAGCTCTTTCTTCCACCTCCTCCCCACCCCCAAATATAAACTGCTAATGAGATTCAGGTCATCAGCCGTATATTCACAAAACTATTGCTCAGATTATTTGTTATAATAAGAAAATCTTAAAAATGTACAGTTTCGAAAAGGTAAGAAAAATTAAAAAGTAAAAAAAGAAAGTATGTAGTCATTTAACATTGTTAGTTATTGTCAAGTTGGCTCTAACTCATGATGGTTTTACGAATAACAGAATAAAATGTTGCCTGCTCCCGTGCCATCGTCATGATTTTTGGTATGTTTGAGTCCATTGTTGTGGCTTTTGTGCAAATCCATTTCATTGTGGATTTTTCTCCCTTTTGCTGGCCCTCTACTAATCCTTTTCTAGTGATTGGTCTTTCCTGATGTCCAATTGCTTAGTAAATGAGCCAAAATCTCACCATGCTTGCTTCTAAGGAACATTCTGGTTGTACGTCTTTCAATACCGATTTGCTCATTCTTCTGTCGGTCCATGGTATATTCAATTTTCTTTGCCAACACCACAACTTGAATGCACAATTCTTCTTCTGTCTTCCTTTTTTATTGTCCAGTTTTGGATGCATGTAATGCTACTGAAGCAGACCATAGCTTTGGTGAGATGTACCTTAGTCATAAAAGTGGTATCTTTGCTTGTTAAAACTTCAAAGAGATTTTTTGCAGCAGATTTTCCATTTTATATAAGGGTACTAAATTATATTGTTGAATTTCAAAATAAATGATTTTGAAATACAAAAAGGAAAAGAATGCTTAAAGAAGCCACACTCAAAAAAGTCCAGGAGCTATTTATTATCTACTGAATACAAAATTGTTTTTAAATGAAAGTCTGTTTTTTATTTGGGCACTGATTCCTATCTGAAAAATAATCTGTATTTTCTCTACATGCTTAAAAAATTTGGACAGGCAGAGAAAAGTAGTATTTACCTTAAAAATAAGGTCATTATTTATTTCAATGTGATATATATGACACTTGAATAAATTATTCATTGGAAGAAAAACTTCATAAATTCTGACAAATATGCAAATTAATAAAATAAATATAATATGTGCTAACCTCTAAGCCTGATACTTGGAAATTTAGTTTCTGGTGTGTAGAAAGAAGGATTTCCTTGTACATTATTTCATTTCATTTTTTGTTTTTTAAAGGTGGCTCATACTCTAGATTTCATTAACAAATATAGCTATATGTATGAATTTTAAAGTTACAAAATCACTACATTATTTTTAATCCACCTCAGGATACTCTTCTCTCTTGAGAGTCCCATGTGACATATACATTCTTTCTTGGATGTGAAAAAAACTAGTTTTGTGTTGGTAACTGTTTTGAGAATTCTATGATACTTTTGAAAACACTGGAAACCCCGGTGGCATAGTTGTTAACTGCTACTGCTGCTAACCAAAAGGTCAGCAGTTCGAATCCACCAGGTGCTCCTTGGAAACTCTGTGGGGCAGTTCTACTCTGTCCTATAGGGTTGCTATGAGTTGGAATCAACTCGACAACAATGGGTTTTCTTTAAAACACTTGGTAACATTCTGGTCTATCCCTACCACAGAACCAGGAATTCCTAATTGTTATGCTTTGAAATGTGTGCCTCAAAAGATATGTTAAGTCTTAACTTCCGCACTGGTGAATATGACCTTGTTTGGGGAAATAGGGTTTTTCTTTGCAGATGTTATCAGTTAAATTAAAAAGTCATACCAGAGTCAGGTGGGTCATAATCCTAATCCCTTTGAAGCGGTATTTTATACAAGAAGCCAGACATGGAAACAGAGTCACGCACAGGGGAAGACAGTATCGGAGGATAAGTTTACAAGCCAAAGAACATCAAGGAATGCCCAGGGCTACAGAAGCTAAAAGACATAAGAAAATATCCTCCCCTAGAGCAAACAAAGGGACAGCATATCTCTGCCAGCTCTGAATTCATACTTCTAGCCTCCATAATTGTGAAAAAATAGATTTATCTTCTTTAAAGCCACCTACTTTCTGGTTTTTTGTTACTGCAGCCCTAGTAACTAAGACACTACTTCAACAGTTAGCTGTGGTAGGCTGAAAAATGGGCCCCAAAGATATCCATATCAACTCTCTGGGCTCTGAATGTGACCTTATTTGGAAAAAGGGTCTTTGCAGAGTAATTAAGTTAAAGATTTTGAAATGAGGCTGTGATGGTTAAGATTGTTAGTCAACTTGGCTGGGCCATGATTCACAGCATTTAGGCAGCTGTATAATGCTGTGATCATTCCTCTGTTGCGATTCAATATGTGATCATCCCCATGATGGGATCTGCTGTAGTACCAGCAGGGGTGGGTCCTGTGGTGGCTCACTGACACCCTCAGCCTTCATCTCTCCACCCTTTGCCGCCTAGCTCTTCCTGCTGGATTGCCAAGGCTTTTGTTTGTTCCGGATCCTGCAGCTGGCTCCTGTTTGTCTGACCTCTGGCTCTTGGGACTTGAGCCGGCAGCTTGCCTGTGGGCTTGCCTCCCAATCTTGAGATTCATCGATCTTCACAGCCTGTAAGCAACAGCCCTGCTCTCTGGCCTGCTGATCTTGGGTTCGCCAGGCCCTGCAGCTACGTAAGTCAGGAGAAGCCTGCAACAGTCTTGTCTTCCAGCCTCTAATCTTGGGTTCGCCAGCCCCTGTGGCTATGTGAGTCAGGAGAAGACTTTTTCTTACCCCAAGGACTTGGGACATTAAAAAAAAAATTTTTTTTTTTTTATCCTCTAAAATCTGTTTGAGCCATTTCCTTGATATAAATCTCTATATATATACACTTTACTGCTTTTGCTTCTCTAGAGAACCCAGCCTAAGACAGAGGTGATCATCTTGGATTATCCAAGTGGGCTCTAAATCCACTGACAGGTGTCCTTAAAAGTGTCCAGAGGAGAATAAGCACACAAAAGGAGAAGGAGATATGAAGACAGAGCAGAGAGATGTGGCCACAAGCCATGGAAGTCGGCAACCACTAGAAGCTGGAAGAGTCAAAGAACGGATCCTCCCCTAAAGCCCCAGAGGGAGTGCAGCCCTGTTGACACTTTGATTTCAAACTTTTGCCCTACGGAACGGTGAGAAAATTAATTTCTATTGTTTTAAGTTACTCGAACCTAAATCTGTTGCCGTTGAGTCAACTCTGACTCATCACGACCCTATAGGACAGAGTAGAACTGCCCCATAGAGTTTCCAAAGAGCTGCTGGTGGATTTGAGCTGCTGACCTTTTGGCTAGCAGCCAAATTCTGAACCACTGCACCACCAGTTTGTGGTAATTTGTTATGGTAGCTACAGGAAGCTAATACATTAGGTATAAATAGAAAATTAATATCTACCTCATCTCGGACAATTACTTTCAACCAATCTAAACTTCCTCTCTATGACTTTATTTATGATATTATTATATGATTTTTATCATCCTACTTTCATTTTTCATCTATGCACACCTAAAGAATAACTAATCAATGAAACATTTTGAGATCAGCGAGCACCTTGCATCTAGATTTGATAATTAAAAGTAATGTGATCAATCAACAAATACAGATTGTTAAATACAGTGATAACATGGAAAGACAAAAATCGGAAAATAAATTAGGATATTTCTGAATCAGTTAGAAATTGTCTTGAGTCATGACAAAACAAAAAACACCACCACCAAACCCACAGACGCCAAGTTGAGTCCTACTCATAGCAACCCTATAGGACAGAGCAGAGCTGCCCCCATAGGGTTTCCAAGGCTGTATATTTTATGGAAGCAGATGGCTGCATTTTTCTCCCAAAGAGCAGCTAGGGGGTTCCAACTGCTGACCTTTCAGTTAGCAGCCAAGCACTTAACCACCAGCACTCCACCCTTTAAGAAAAACTATTGTTTAATTGCCATACTTCCTGATAGTAATTGGGGAAATTACTTAGCAACAATTAAGTATATATGATGTCAGATTCATAATTTTTTTTTTTTTACAATCAGCTTTAGAAATAATTCCAGTATGTATAGTCTAAGAACTTAAGCTCTCACATACTTTCAGAAAACACTATTAGGAAACAACTAATGGCAAATGCATATAGAGTGTTTCCCATGTTTTACATGCTTTCCATGGATCGATCCTCTCAACAACCCTAGCTCTGATGAACCCAAACTTTCTTTTACCAGCAGAGTCAGAGTATGTTTAAGTGCCAAATCGATGCCATCAGATACTTTCTGGGTCAATGAATTCCATTCAACTCAGAGAACTCAGGGTTTGCAGAGGAAAGAAATTACAGTGTGAGGTTTTCAAGGCATGTCACATAAGCCTCAGTCCTTAGATAGGGCATTGTTGGCATTCTTCTCTTCTACCAAGGAGAATCTTTATAAGCACAACGTCTACACAACATTGATACTTATGCTCTCAACAGCAAAAAGAAGCAACATCAATTCTCATTCCGATGCAAATTGGAATTAGCGTCATTTTTATACCAACCAGTTGCCACAACCAGTCCTCTCAACAACCCTATCAAGCTAATACTATCATTATCCTGTCTTATACATGAAGAAATTGAAGCATAATGAATCTCAGAATTGTGCACAAGGCTGCACAGCTAGTAAGTGACTGAGCCAGGACTTTACCCATGATCCAAATCACTAAGCTACACTACTCTAGGTACTGCTTGCCATAAGTAAAGGCTGATATATAATAGGTGCAGTCAACTTAGTTTCTTTATTTGAAGTGGAAACAAGTTGTAAAACAAAAAGAGCAATTATGAAAGCCAAGCTTCCATGTATTCTTGTCTTCTCTTCTGTTAAGATCAGTGAAGATTCATCTTTGGTTCATTTTATAATTCCTTTTCTTAAAAATCACAGCTATATTGAACAGTCTACAGTGCTATCACCTAACTCTATCAAAGCTCTTTAAGCAAAAGAAAGGAAAAAACCCTAAATATGGGAACCACAATAAATAGAATGCTATCATTTTAACAAAAGGGCAGCACAGTTTAAATCAAAGTGAACCCTGAGCTGTCAGATGGATTGCTCAGTTGTTTTATTATTTTTTTTTTTAACTTTTCTTTCTGATGAACCAGAACTTTCCTTTACCAGCTGAGTCAGAGTAATGTTTAAGTGCCAAATTGATGCCATCAGATGCTTTCTGGGTCAATGAATTCCATTCAACTCAGGGAATTTAGGGTTTGCAGAAGAAAGAAATTACAGTGTGAGGTTTTCAAGGCATGTCACACAAGCCTCAGTCCTTAGATATGGCATTGTAGGCCTTCTCCTCTTCCACCAAGGAGAATCTTTATAAGCACAACTTCTACGCAACATTGATACTTATGCTCTCACAAGTAAAGAAAGTCTACATCAGTTCTCATTCCATTGCAAAGTGAAATTAACATCGTTTTTATCATAGTCTTCCGTTGGTGTTGGTAACCACTTACTACAATGACAGCTCTGCAGGGGGAAGGAGGAAGGTGGTATTGCCATCACTCTGTGTGAGCTCAGACACTGAATACATCATCTGGTCAAAATGCCCAGACCTCACTGGCACCTCGCCTGGAAAATTGAGTCCACTCCCACCACAGTACTCTGGCTGCTGCTGCTGCTGCTGCTGCCTACCACTCCCCTATTCAAAGGATTCTTCAGGATGTGGAGAGGGCATACAGAGACTGCTAGGGTACCTGGGTTTTCTCATTTGTGCCCTAAAGGCATCATTTGATTCCATGGAAATACGTAAGCCAGCTCACCTAGGTAAGAGCTAAAGAAACCCTCATATCTCTTCTGGTATTTCATCAGTTCAAAATAAAACAAGGACTAAAAGGTTTTCCAGTTGTTCTCAACTCTTGTTTCTAAATCTAGTAATGAAAACCTCACTTACCTCTTGAGGAAAAATCTATACTTTGTGGTATTAACAGATATATTTAGACTTTATAGCCACATATCATAAATTACAGAATGGAAACAAAGATCTTATAACACTGGTGAAGACTGCCATATCCGTAGCTAAAAAAGACCATTTTTACAAAGGGCAAATTAGGAAGGCTACTGGCAGAAAAGAGGGCATGTAAAAAATGCAGTTGTTTGTTGAACAGTATTATGCAACTCCCATTGAAAACAATCACTGAAGATTGGCTCAAGATGTGGGACAGAGCAGAGGCCACACTTCCCTTTCCCATCATAACTCTACAAATGTCAGAATATGGAGACCCACATGCACACACACTGCCAATATGGCAAAGAGTGTCGACAGCAGATTGGAGTAGCTGGGTAGTCCTCTACCTCCTCACACACACTTGGACTTAGGAGTGTGTAAGAGATATCATGCTCTCTCATCCCCACCCCCATGTCCCATTTGGCCCTATTGGAGCAGTAAGTACCCTAGGTGGCTGACTACATTCAGTAGGATCAGAAAGTCCACACACCTAGAAAACAAACATCCTACCCAGCAGCACATACAACCACTAGAGTCTGGCTGCAATGAAAAGTTTTGGTATTCACATAATGATAAAAACTAATATTAATCAATACTAAACATTTCAGTATTTAAAGCTAATATTTACCGAGTAGTAGATATACGGCGGAGCCCTGGTGGCAAAGTGGTTAAGAGCTCAGGCTGCTAACCAAAAGGTTGGCAGTTTGAATTCACCAACCACTCCTTGGAAACCCCATGGGCAGTTCTGCTCTGTCCCGTAGGGTCGCAATGAGTTGGAATCGACTCGACAGCACACGACAACAACAGATATGTGGTAGGTGTCTTCCAAAAGCTTTGTATGTATTATTTAATTCTCACACACACAAAAAAAAACCCTCTGAGGTAGAGGCTATTATTTTCTTCATTTTATAGGCTAGGAAATTGAGGCATAGAAACATGAAGCAATCAATCACAAAGCACCTTAGGTAATAAGATTATTACATGGCATGGTATGGTAGAGCAGAGATTTCACCACAGGCAGTTGGGCTCTGGACCTCATACATTTAACTACTTCACTAGACTCTTGTGCTCGCAAAGAATCTCAGTTTCCAAGATGAACACACAGTCATTTGAAAAAAGCCAACACTATGAAAAACAGGTAATAAATATTAACATATAAGGTAATAAAGTTAACAGAAGAAACTGCTCGAGAATTTAGATTAAGAATAATTAAAATCAATGGGAAAAGAGAGTACAGCATCTGTAACAAAATCAATTAGTTTTCAGAGAAAGGACAAAAATTGTCATTGACATTTACATCTCAATAGATAGGCACAATAAAAAAATGGGCACAGCTGAAGAACAAAGTAGAAGAACAAGCCAAGGAATTCTTCTAGAAGCAGTTAAAGATAAAAAGAGATAGAAAGAATGAAAGACAAAAGATGTAGAAGAATGATTCCAATATTTGACAATAGGCATCCCAGGAAAAGAAAACAAGAGAATAAAGCAAGAGAATATGTAAAGCAATAACAGAATAAAATGTGCAAAAACTGAGGAAAGTTTTAGGTTATTCAGCTTACAAGCTCCAGTGAATGCTGGGTAGAATGAAAAAAATAGACACATCTTGGCTCCTCATGATGAACTTTTAGACTTACTAGATATTAATGTTTTAGTGTCCTTAGTTCCCTCAAATG
Organism: Elephas maximus indicus; assembly: GCF_024166365.1. Classification (NCBI taxonomy): domain Eukaryota; kingdom Metazoa; phylum Chordata; class Mammalia; order Proboscidea; family Elephantidae; genus Elephas; species Elephas maximus. The sequence continues at coordinate 127,567,877 of NC_064820.1, forward strand.
TTATATAAGTAAAAACTTAGCATATCTAAAACTAAGCTTTTGTATTTTATTATCCTTATTTTTATCAATATTTTTATTAATATTCTTCCAGTCACCCAGGTTCCAGATGCATGCCTTCTTTAACTTTCCTCTCTTTCTGACCATACTCATTCTACTGTTATAATTTGGCTCTTTCAGTTATAAAGAACAAAGACTCACTCAGGCCAGCACAGGTTAAGGAGCAGAGGGGTCACTGTAAAGACTACATGAGGTGATAAAAGAGATGAAATTGTATGGAAGTTCACAATCAAGAGATAGCTAGTGGAGAGTTGTGGAACCAAGGCAGCATCTATGGATCTAAGAATCAGAAATATGAGGAATGAGCATTATTATTAAAGATTCAGTTCCGCTCTATATATTCCTTCTCAACATTAGCTGACTTGGGCTTCTTACTTCCAATTCACAAATTCTTGCCTTTCACTCTATATAAATTCTGCTTAATTACAGTTTCCACTTCCTTATAACTTTGAATTCCTGTGGCCCATTTCGGTCTTGACTTTGTCTGTGCCCTCATTGCCTATACTCTCCATTCGTTACTTAAAATCTGTTACATTTCAGTTTTGGTTTTTCTCTCATTGTCTTGTGACTCATTCCTCCTTTCTGAGACTAGGTCTATAATGAGTATCTATTTTTGTTTTTACAACAAACTCTTTCTTAATTGTTCAATTTAGTGGGAATGTCCCTGTAAAGGAATACATAAATTGTTGAGTTATGTCCAACTTTACAGTTATCGCCTTCTCATGAAATAATAATATTTACCATTATACAAGTGGCTCAACCATTAATCATGGGTTTGCTGCCAAAGTATCTTGTTTCTTGTCTTTCATAATTATTAAATTTTTATAATGCTGCCTTAAAAAAATCATGGTTTATTGTGTCTTGTTTTTTCTAGGCATTATTTTCTAGTACTGAAGATTTTTCTAGTACTTAAAGTTATATGTTTATTGATTAGAGGCCATTTTTCTCAGTCTCATGAAGCAGTGAGGAAATTCAAGTGCTTCAGTTCCTCCATTTCTATAATAGGGACAGAAACGGGTAATCAAAGTCTGTGGACATTAGCTCATTACAATATTTAAGTAGTATTGAGATCCAGAAAGCCATGATTAAAGACATAGGCTCCATTAGAAGACTAGGAAAAAGCTCAGCATCTCTGGTTAGATAGAATTCTCTCCTGTGTGTTCCCTCTCACTAAAATCCTTGCTTATTTTCTTTCAGAGAATAGAAGTATTCCATAAGTGAAAATCGTTACTAATGATGGCAAACGTGTGTGGCCAGCGACATGAACTAATAGTTTCTCACAAAATATTTCTTAGCTATACTTTTACAGACAATAGTTCCAGAATAATAACCATCATATAATTAGTAGTTATACAGTTAGTAGATGGAGAAGGTGTCTGGTTCATAATTCATCCCCTCATTTTCTCTGGAAACTGCACCCCCACAGGAGTCATGTTTCCACTATATAAACCTACTCCCCTCCTCACTCCTAGATTATTGGATGGGTTCTTGAGCCAGCCCAGCCCAAGAATGGATAATTAGATTTAACCCGCCCTCTTGAGTGAGACTTGAGCAAGAGGGAGTCCAGTAACTCTGTGGATCTACACCATGCAGAGCAGGAACTATGAGAGTGACCATCTGTGGCAGTCTAGACTGAGAGTCTGAGAAAGCTCTTTTGCAGAGAGATAGGAAAGAAGGATGCAGATACACCCAGGTGAGCAGAGAGGGAACTACTTCCTGATTTGCTCTGTCCTGATCCTTTTATCTTCCAAGTGAGTTCTGTAATTTATTCTTAAAAGACTTTAATGCACACAGTTGGTATTACCAGTTCTTCCTCCAAACTTGATTTGTCTCTTTAGTGTATTGCATTTATTTTTTTATGCTGCCCATTACTTCTTCTGGCTACTGTACTTCCACATCTGGTTTACAAGCGCATTCACCATTTTACCACAATTTGCTTTTCCACCCTTATCTTTCTCAAAACTCCACATCAGTACTGCGTTTCATTTGTACTGGTCTCTGATTCCTAAATATGCCTTAACTGTTATCTTTTTTTTTTTTTTTGCTTTTCTTTTCCCTACTAGATTATCCCTGAGACTCTGAAACTTGCTCTCGAAAAAGCAAGAGGAAAAAATGATGAAGTAAAATTGCTGAACAGAAGATTTCAAAGGGTGGCTCAAGAAGACAAAGTAAAGTATTACAATGACATGTGCAAAGACCTGGAGACAGAAAACCAAAAGGGAAGAACACGTTCGGCATTTCTCAAGCTGAAAGAACTGAAGAGAAAACTCAAGCCTCGAGTTGCAATATTGACGAATTTTACAGGGAAAATGCTAACCAGCGCAGAAAGCATCAAAACAAGATGGAAGGAATACGCAGTCACTATACCAAAAAGAATTTACACCAAAAAGAATTGGTTGATGTTCAACCATTTTAGGAGGTAGCATGTGATCAGAAACGAATGGTACTGAAGGAAGAAGTCCAAGCTGCACCGAAGGCATTGGTGAAAAACAAGGGTCCGGGAATTGATGGAATACCAATTGAGATGTTTCAACAAACAGATGCTGTGCTGGAAGTTGCTCACTTGTCTATGCCAAGAAATACGGACGGCAGCTTCCTGGCCAACTGACTAGAAGAGATCCATATTTATGCCTATTCCCAAGAAAGGTGATCCAAACAAATGTGGAAATTATGGAACAAGATCATTAATATCACATGCAAACAAAATTTTGTGGAAGATCATTCAAAAGCAGGTACAGCAGTATATCAACAGGGAACTGCCAGAAATTCAGGCTGGATTTGGATGAGGCCATAGAACCAGGGATATTATTGCTGATGTCAAATGGATCCTGGCTGAAAGCAGAGAATACCAGAAAGATGTTTACCTGTGTTTTACTGACTATTGCTAAGAAACTCGACTGTGTAGGTCATAACGAATTATGGATAACATTTCAAAGAATGGGAATTCCAGAACACTTAATTGTGCTCATGAGGAACCTGTACATAGATCAAGAGACAGTTGTTGGAACAGAACAAGGGGATACGGTGTGGTTTAAAGTCAGGAAGGGTGTGTGTCAGGGTTGTAATCTTTCATCATATTTATTCAATGTGTATGCTGAGCAAATAATCCAAGAAACTGGACTATATGAAAAAGAAAGGGGCATCAGGATTGTAGGAAAACTCATTAAAAAACTGAGTTATGCAGATGACACAACCTTGCATGCTGAAAGTGAAGAGGACTTGAAATCCTTACTGATGAAGATCAACGACCTTAGCTTTCAATATGGATTATACCTCAACATAAAGAAAACAAAAATCCTTACAGCTAGACCAATAAGCAACATCATGATAAATGGAGAAAAGATTGAAGTTGTCAAGGATTTCATTTTACTTGGATCCACAATCAACAGCCATGGAAGCAGTAGTCAGGAGATCAAAAGATGCATTGCATTGGGCAAATCTGCTGCAAAAGACCTCTTTACAGTATTAAAAAACAAAGATGTCACCTTGAGGACTAAGGCACGCCTGACAAAAGCCATGGTGTTTTCAGTCACCTCATAAACATGCAAAAGCTGGATGATGAATAAGGAAGACCAAAGAATTGACATCTTTGAATACTGGTGTTGGCAAAGAATATTGAATACACCATGAACTGCCAAAAGAACGAACAAATCTGTCTTGGAATAAGTACAACCAGAATGCTTCCTGGTTGTTCCTGGATGGCAAGACTATGTCGCACATACTTAGGGCATATTATCAGAAGGGCTCAGTCCCTAGAGAAGGACGCCATGCTTGGTAAAGTAGAGAGTCAGCAAAAAAGAGGAAGACTCTCAATGAGATGGATTGACACAAAGGCTGCAACAATGTGCTTAAGCATACCAAGGATTATGAGAATGGTGCAGGTCTGAGCACTGTTTCATTCTGTTGTACACAGGGTCGCTGTGAGTAGGACCTGACTCTATGGCACCTAACAACAACAGATTGTCCCTTTCTTCACTTGCCAAATCAATATTTACTACCTGATTCTGGATTATCACTCCAGGTGTAGTCAAGTTCATCCTCTTTATAGCTTGTCCACCTATCCCTTGTCCCAGGTGTTTTTTTTTTTTTTTTTTTTTTATGGTAGTTTTTTAGATCTTTCTTCTAAGAACTATTACATAAAGCCCATGAGGTCTCTGTTAGTTCTCTTTCCCTGATAGGCAATAACCCGACGACATGCTGAACACTACGGACTCACTGTGGGCTCAAAATTAGTGGGCTCGTGAGTAAGATATGTTCCCTTTCTTCTGAAAAGATATGTCGTTCTGGGATGAGGAAAATAAATAAGGTTGGAAAGAATCAAAATTTATTAGAAGCCTACAAATATCAAAGAGACATTAGAGTTCCTAAAGATGGTTAATCTCTCTTCAAAAAGTTCTACTATACTAATGTAAGAATTAACCCTACTGTTTCAGGTGACTTTCAATTATATTCTTAATATTTTAATTATATAGAAGCAATATATGAATATATATCTACTCTAAAGACAAATCCAAACAATATAGAATTACACAGAATAAAATATGAAAGTCTCCCTTCATGCACCACTCAAATCCCCTTCTCATCCCCATCTCCATCCACTCCTCTCTGCAGAGAGGAACTCTGTTGAGTTCATATATATATGTGTATATATATATATATATATATGTAATTCAGACACCTAGTGACCCTATAGGACAGAGGAGAGCCGCCCCATAAGGTTTCCAAGGAGTGGCTGGTGGATTTGAACTGCTGATATTTTGTTAGAAGCTGTAGCGCTTAACTACTATGCCACCAGGGCTCCAAATACGTATTGCTTTCCTTGTTTCTTAACAAAACTAGGATTATGCTTTATATAGGATTCTATAACTTACTTTTTTATGTTATAATCTATTTTGTTTAGCTCCCTATGTAATAACATGTAAATCTAACATATTCCGTGTAACAACCACATTAACAGTTCAAAGATGGATGTAAACCAATTAATTAATCATTACCTTATTGGTGGATATATGATGTTATTATACTCATGCTGCCGTAAACAAAGATAAATAAGTTAGTGGCTGAGTTGGGTTACAATACTGTTAGTTTTCCTCAAATATTGATGAATCTTGTTTGCCAATTCTGTAGATAGGTGTTTATATTGAAATTGAGTGCATTTATACAGGCGAAGCAAACTTTCTCATACCCTAAATAGTGAAGGCAAGTTCTCAACTTGAATTCAAACCCAACTGGGTGTGATTATGGTGCCCACATTTCTTTCATTCTATCATGTTTTTAGTTTTAAGACATACTATTCCTAAATGTTAAAAAAAAAAAAATGTTAGTGCTTATTAAATCTTCCGCAAAGTGTAAATTTGTATACACAACTAGCTATTGTTGTGTAATGCTTATTCAAAAATACAATTTCTCTGGAAATTGTTGTAATTTAAAAAAGCAGTTGGTCAACATTTTACAAAATAACAATAAATTTGTATTCTTTGTGTAGACACAGCACTGCTCTTTTCTCTGGTTGACAGATGGTGTCATTTATAAATGTGCTTTTTAAACTATATTGTTTGAAGATACCTATAAATGAAATTAAAATTACTTTTTTAAACAGAAGAGCATAACAAATGAAAGCAAATTTAAATTATTCTCACAAATTCTTTAACAAGAGATAGTAGAGGATATTTTACACTGAACTATCAGCAGTTCTATAACACTGGGAGGGAATATACTAGCCAAAAGAAAGAATAGCACTTAAATATAATCTTGTTCTTGTTCCATGTATATTCATCTACATGGAGTCGCTAAACAACACCAGTTGGTTTAGTTGTAATACTTTGGTTATTAGTGTTTAAATATTACAGAGACATAGCTTAAAAACCATACCCACAAAAGGTTCTCCGAGGAGTCTTTTAAAAGATGAGGAAATAAATTATTTTTATTAAGTTTAATATAATCTTCCCAAAAATACCCAGCCTTAAGATACGAAGTTCTACATTTAAACACTCAAGAAGGCATTCAAATCAGTACAAATCATAGAGAAATTTTGCCATCCTACCAAGAGTTTACCAAGAAAGCAAAATGATGGCCAGTTTATTCCCTCCTTATGCTGATCTTATGGAGCAGAAAAACTTTATTTCCTAATGATGGCCAGTTTATTCCCTCCTTATGCTGATCTTATGGAGCAGAAAAACTTTATTTCCTACTATATGTGAACTACGAAGAAAGAGGCACAGTTATCGACAATCTCAGTCAAGGACATGGGAAGAAATGTAGGAAATGTTCTACCACTGATTGACTGTTGGCCCTGGAAAAGAACAACCCAATTATGCACTAATTAATGAGTACATCAAACAGCGTTTTACCATGGTGTTGACTAAGGTCATCCTACTGGACGGGTTTATCATCATACTTTCTCAGTTAAGCAAGCTTATCCTGTTACTAGAGCACTTGATAGCCCCTCTTTCCATTTAAAAAAAAAAAAAAATCTGATGTCAAAGAAAACATCTTTAAAGGTTTTTCCCAGAAGTCTAGTCAGCATCCCTAATTTTGACGATGCGCCACATGGTGGCCTTTACCATGTAAGGGAACATCTGAGAATGATTTCTTGTTCTTTTTCATGGCATGTGCCAGCTATCTGTAGGCAGAATGTAAGAGGACACAGCTTTAACAAATTATTTTCTTTCATAAGAAAACACTGTGTTACACAAGCGTGTTCCCAGCTAACATAAAGAGATGCTACACTCTCTGTCAATAAAGGCATTAAGAAAAACAAAAACAAACCTTGGTGTGATATTTTCTTCCCAATCACAAAAAATCAAAATTCTCAACTCTGGTCACATAAATGTCATACTTTCTGTTTTATTTAGAGACTCTGCATCAAGTCGTAAAGTCAGAGTTTGGAGACACACTAATAAAACTTATGACTTAGGGTCATATTTTAGACATTGTTAATTACGTAGCCCCCTAACCCATCCCTTTTCCTGCATCTTTGGTGAAGAGCAAAAACTAGAGGGAAAAACGGATTTTTCTCACAATCCAAATCTTAATATCCATCCTCACCCCAACCTACCTCAGTCATACTTTAGAAGAGAACTGGGGAAGAGAAGAACTTGGAGAAAAGGGGAATAACAAGAACAGAGAAGAACGAGAAAAGCAGTGGGGAGGGGGAGAAGAAAGACAAAGAAAGAAATGTGTCAGAGTAATTCGCCCAGATCTGGAAGTGATTTGTTCCCTAACTGAAGACACACTCAGAAACCTGCCACGACATGGCCCTATCGCATCCAATTCTGCCTTGACCTCATGCTGTGCCCTATAGATCTGGGGAAGACACTAAAAGAAAAATATTGCATCTGCTAAAAAAAATGGCATACGAAGTGATCATTTTTCAAAGACACACACTGCAAATAATGGTTTCAAATTATAAGATGGAATAAAGACAAGAAATTACAGGAATATAGAAATAGCAAAGAAATTGAAGGGAATAGCTATATATTCCATTTTGTATTAAAAGAAAACTGAAACCTCCTATCTTTTGGATTAGATGAGGGAGGTTCTTAGGTGCTCATTATAATATTAAAAACTATAAACTATGTAAATAAAAAAGGTCCTGCATAGACCAACAATGACAGTGTATCATAAATTAAGGATTGGACCTAAGATTCAAAGAGGGGAGAAAAATAAACCCCAGAACATCCCACCTCTACATATGCATTCTAAACCCATACTCTGTTTTGTGAAATTTGTTCACTTTTTTATTTTATTTTTTACATTTTCTCTTTCCTTTTTTAAATTTTTTTCTCTGCTTCCTTCTTTTTTAAAAGTTACACATTTGCAAAGGAAATAAGGCTGTACTTTATTTTTACTTTAAAAAGAGTGAGCACTCCTAAGATTTGCAAATTACAAAAATGAACTGACAATATAATCCATTTAATAACTACAAAAAGTGAAAAGTTATATTAAAAATTACATTTAAAAAAGTAGTTACTACCTATACTCAGATATGCATGCCTACTGCAATGGTAATATTCTATTCCACTGAATTAGTTTAGGACAAAAGAGAAGTGATGAGAAAGTAAAATATAAGCTTATATTTCCTGGCTTCTACAGTCCAAATGGAATAAGACATTATTGTTGCTTTAGGGCATCGGTGAGAGTCCAGTAGGTTGTTATTGAGGCTTTTTAGACTCTATTATGGCAGAAATATGTCTTCTTTGAACTTTATTCATCTCACTTTACAAATTACACCCAACAGGAATTTCCCTCTTACGAAGGGGTAGGATCTGGTCCAGGAAAGACCTGGATGATGAACAAGGGACCATGATGGTCTCCAGTGGCCAGTGGAATGCTTATCTCAAATCTCTTGGAAAACAATCATTTCCCATAATGTAGTATTTAACTTGTAATTGGTCGGGGTGTATTCGTAAGATTGTTGAGGCTGGTGGCCCCTATCTCATTTATCTTTACATCACACTGAGAACTTGTATGGTACTTTTATACAGAGGAGGTGAAAAACAAATATTTATGGATGAATGAGTCATTAATATTCCTAAAAGCAGTTAAATCTTAAGGGAGAAATTCAGAGAAAATGTGAGGGAGCTGAAGTTATTTCAATGCATTCTTGAACATGAATGCAGCTTATACTGGTCGAAGACAAAGCTGAAAGCAATTCTTTTCTTTAAACTTTTATTATCCCAAGGTTTTTACATTATACAGCATCAGATTTTGTAAGTTTTCAAACATACTTTTTAAATTTAACTATTTTTCTTGTGTTTACAAAAGACATAGGAATAAATATACCCACTGAAACAGGGCAGGAGAAACAATACCATGTTTTAAATATTTTAATTAACTAATCCATCATTTAATTAAAAGCCAATGTCTTCCACACAAATAATTGAATGCATTAAAATTATTTAAAATTAAATTGCTGCTAGTTAAAATGTCACAAAAAGTCTGATTTCCTAGATAGACATTTTTAATAGTAGGTTTAAAAATGGAAATTCTGACTACATACAGAGATCTCTGTGAAAATTATTTATTGATCAATAGATCGACATTCATTTGAGAGGTCTTCCCCAACACCGTGTCCCAAATTTAGGTTCCCAATTCTTTCCATTTGGGTGATTAGGGTATTTTAATTGTTAATTGATTGCATCATTTGATAGATGACAGTCTCATTAAAATCAAGAAATGTGTCATGTTTAATTTTCTATCTGCAGGTACAGCTTCTCTCACAATAGTTGCTCAACAGACATTTGGCATAAGCATGAAATCAAATTTATTAGTCTATCAGTTTAAAGTCAAACCTGAGCTAAGGTGAAAATAGTCAAGTTTTGAGGCATTTTGATAACTAGCCAGTTGTTTTTTCATGGTGACATCCCTCTCAGCCTCTCCTCAAACTTTGACCCTATATTTTAGCCTATACTAAAAGAATAGCATAACACAAGCATTTGGTTACGAACCAGTCTACTTTTTGTCAGGGATAATGTAGTTCACCTTCATTCTATGCTGTACTGTTTTTCTGTGCTCCAGAAAGATTAGGATGTAAGGAATGTAAGTTCCAAACGCAGTATCATTTTTACCTAAATGTAATATGATCTCAATAAAGTGATTTCCCTGGACTAATACTTTTCCCCCCCTTTAATATAGTAATTTTAAAGATGAGGGTATAATAACATGAGTTAGAATAGTTGTTTCCTGCTTACCAGGCCTTACTTGAATTTTAGTAGAGAGGAGACCATTGTTTACAAAATGAGCAGAAAAGTAGACTGAAGACACAATAAATGAGACTAGATATATAAGAGTCTGGGACACTAGGACACTCAAAGTTAGTTCCCTTCATTCCTTGCCCTGACATTGAGGGCAGGGAACTTGCCACACCAATCAGGTTTGAAACACACCTCGGGCAGGGCTGAGAGCCTTTAACCACTCTGAGCATTCACAGGGTGTACATATTTGCTGGCCATAGTGGTGACATGTTTTCTATCTCAGAAGGTTCACCAGATTTAGTAGAACCCAGACTGAAGCAAATTAAAGGGGAAATGCACAAAGCTTCAGTATCTTGGTACCAATAGTTCCAGGACCATAGATACCATCCCCGTGTACTTCCCATGGAGAGCACCACATCTTTTACATGAGGCAATTTTTCAGGCACACAGACAGAATTGACTAATTTTCTTTCCACTCTGATATGCTCTGGATTGATCTCACTGAACCCCACATCCCTGGCCATCACCAGAAGCCAAAACTTCCAGATCATGTCACTCGCTATCACCCAGACTTTCACCCCCATACCATATTCTTACTGTCTAGTCTTTCACTCTTTTCCTTTAGTCTTTCACTCTTTTCCTCCCTTCTAAACACATTGACTGTGTCCTCTAAAACCGTATGTCTATGATAGCTAAAATTTCCTGTACCCTCAACTGCTTCTCTATTTCTTTCACCTTCCCCCAACCCAAATTTAAAAGTTCCTACCAGCTCTCCCCAGTGAAAAATAAAAAACCAAACCCACTGCCACTGAGTTGATTCAGACTCATCAACTCCATAGGATTTCCGAGGCTGTAAATCTCTACGGAAGCAGACTGCCACATCTTTCTCCTACCGGGCCACTGGTGGTTTCGAGTCACTGACCTTGTGGTTAGCAGTCAATTGCTTTAACCACTGTGCCACCAGGGCTCCCCAGTGAATGCTTTTTTTAATTCTCTCTTACAGTCTATGTGCCTCAGGACCAGGAGGTGGGGATGAGTGTTCTTGGCCTACTTTCACTACTTATAATTTATTTAGTCCCATCAAAAATCCCAACTAGCTGTGCCACCCAAATACTCCATTCACCCAACCTTCTCACTGCTGTCATTTATCAAACTCCGGTCCTTCATTAAAACCATCAGTATCCTCTCCACTATAATTTCTGCCATCTTTCTGGGTGACACCAACATCTTATTCAATAATCTGATATATTAATTCCTCAACTTCATCGCCCCCGGCAACCTCTTCCTATTCCCCAGTACAGCCTCCCACTCGCATAATAATATCCTAGTCCTAGTCTCCACCCGGAAATACCCCACTGCCTTAATTTTGTTTACAGGCATCTGGCTCTGAATATATCCTCCTATCCTTTACATTTACTCAAATGTCACATTTAAAATTCTACTACCTCATAGTGATTTTCACTGATGCCTCCCTCCACCATCTTCTTATCTTCACTTATTTCCTTTAAAAACCCATTGCCGTCGAGTCAATTCTGACTCATAGTGACCCTATGGGACAGAGTAGATCTGCCCCATAGGGTTTCCAAGGAGCAGCTGATGGATTCGAACTGATGACCTTAACCACTGCACCACCAGGGATCTGTTTCCTTAAAACCAAAAACCAAAACCACTGCCGTCTATTTCCTTACATGGTTTTAATTCTACAGTCCATTATTATAGTCACCATCTTATAAGTATTTAAAACAAACACAACATGGCACACAAAATTGCCAGGAAATTCTATTATGTTTCCTAATAAATTCAATTTTCCACTTTCCAAAATGATTATTTGACACATTTTCTTCTCCTCTAAACCATCCCTAGCTTAGTTAGATTATGCCTTTTACTTTCCTGATAAAACAAAAGCTATTAGATGAGAATTTCCTCATCTTCCTAGCACTGAATCTGTAAATCTGCCTGCTATCTGTACTCATCCTCCCTGCCTTCCCTCTTGTCACAATGGGAGAGGAGTGCCTTCATTTACAAAAAGCCAATTTCTCCACTGAGGGAAGCCATCTTTCCTTGTCTCCTTTGGGATTTTGCTGCTGCAAGATATTATCTTTGCATTGTATCATGAATTTCTTCTTCCTATTTATTAGGTCACTCTAGTTAGTATGTAAAAAACATGGATAAGAGTTTTCCATCTTTGGAAAATATTTATCTCCTCTGGCTCCACATTCTCTCCAGCAACAATTTTTCTTCTCCTAACTTCACAGCAAAAGTTTTTAATAGGTTTGACTCAACAATCTCTACTCTTTGTCTCCTACCAATCACACTTCAGTAGACTCCAACTGCTGTCTGTCCCACCATGCTTCCGAAACTTCTCATCAAAGCCACCTACAAAACCCCACATTGCCAAATTCAGTGACTATGACTCTATCTTCATTTTTCAGTCACTGCTGACACAGCTCACCACCTCCCTTCTTCTTGAAACACTCTCCTCTTTTGGTTTCCATAACACTACAGTCTGCTGGGTTTTAGCCTACTTCCCTGGAGGCTCCTTGGTCTTATTTCCTTATTCTTTCTCCTCTACCTGACCTCCAAATGACAAAGTTCCTTTACAATCAGTTTGTGGACTTTTCAGCTTTTCTCAATCTATACTGTCTTCTTAAACTCATCTAACCTGGACCCTTAAATATCACTTACATATAGTTTAGACGATTTATACATATTTCAGCATATTTATTTCGAACATTTATATTTCCAAATTTTGCTGCTTCCCTAAGCTTCAGGCTCAACTCAGCTGTGTACCTGACATCTCCATACAAATGTATAACATGAATTTTAATTCTTGATTTCCACCTCGATACTGCTTCCTTCATCTAGTTTCCCTCCAGTCTTCACCATGTCTATAAATGGCAACACCATTCAACCAGCTAACTCAAGTAAGAAAACGAAGATAATTCCTGATTATTCTTTTTCTCCTCTCAGCAAGATCTACTGGTTCTATCTTCAAAATGTATCAGTAATTCATCCATTTTACTTTAATTCTACTGCTACTAAACTCATCTGCATGGATCTCAGTAGACTAACTGAAGCTCCCAGCTTTCACCCTTGCTCCCCTATAATTTATTCTCCAGAGACAGACAGCCAGAGAATTCTTTTAAAAACAGTAATTGGATCATATTGCTCCCCTGCTCAAAAAATAGTCAATGACTTCCTGCTGTTTTTACAATAAAATTCTCAATTTTACCTAAAGGACTTGTAAGATGTGGGCACTGCCTACCTTTCTGACCTCATGCTCTAACACCCTATTGCTCAGTATGTACCAGTGACCCTGGATGTCTTGGTTTTTCTCAAACACATTCATCATCAGCCCCAGCTCACTCACCAACACAACTAATGTAGCCTCGCCATTATTTTCCATCACATCATCTCATTTATTTCCTTCATCGCATGTATCAAGATTTATAATTATCTTCTTTATTTGTTTCCTTGTTTGGTTCCCCTCAAACGCCTTAAGTTTCATGAGGGAAGAAACCTTGCTCTGTTTTTCCTCTCTGCATCCCCAGCACCTAGCACGGTGAAGAGCACAGAGTGAGCCCTCAATAAATATTTACTTAATGAACAAAATGAAAGAAGGGATGTATGAGATCACTCAATTCTTGCTCAACTTTATCATTTACAGTACATCATTTGTTACAAAACCACAAAGCTGACAATGGAGGCCTTGTATGGCAAAATGGTGCTTTTCAACATAAAAATAATGTGATCTTGAGTCTAGAACTAAATTGTTACTTAAATCCAAATGCCGATATTTCTTCAAAGAAGTTTTAAAGGCCGCTCTTTTTCCACTATCTCTAGCACAATTCTAAATATCATAAAACTTGCATATACTTCAGGTGCTTTTTCAATGATCTCTTAAGCTAATCCTACCACATGACATTCAATACAATAAATATTTGGCATTATATGTAACTTACTTGGTTCCAGATTAGAAGGCAAAACACACTGTGCAGTGGTACTGCAAAGAATAACGGTACTGTCAATGTCCTTTATTTAGGACTCTAGGTGGCTTATGTTCTAATACTCATTTTGGAGACAGTGTATGCATTATTCCTGTCTGCAGAAACAGGTAATGCAAAAAAGCCCTATGGAGGCAAGACTGTGGAATATGGCAAGCATGCCAAGTAACCTGCTACCCATCGCCATTCTCTAAGTCTCCTCCTCTCCAAACATCCACATTCTTGCAAGCCTCTCCTTCTTGACCCCTTGTCCCTTTTATTAAAATCTATCCTCAGGAAAAAATCTGATGAATCATCCTTCTGGTATTATAAATTATAGTATAGCTAAACATGTGACTTCTCCCAGGAATCTGAGCATTTAATAAGACCCTAACTTAGCACAGGAAAAACAAAACAAAAAACAAACAGAAAATCTCTCTAACTTGTGGGATTTTTGCATTTCTGATCTAGTTAGTGGAGGCAGTCCTGAAAGAAAAACGATTTCTTGTGAAACATAACATTTAAATCACGATTAAGGAAACACCTCAGCTTGCTCACTGGGCCAGCAGTAACCCCACTTAAGTGTCAGTTTTGGGGATAAATATCTAAGGCCAGTTCATGAACTCCTTACAATCACGGTTGACTATGCCAGTTCTTCTGGTAGAATTCTGTAAGTTACTATCTGCTGAGCAACCAGAACATCCAGCTACTTTCAATCACAGTTTTATGCTTTTAGTAATGAGGGTTAGATAGCATGAGCCATTGTAACAAGCAAAAATCCTCTAGGATACTCCATATTCAAAACAAAATAATGAATTCATATTTATATACTGTTTGAATAGTCATGAAAATTAAAAAAGAGTAATCATCACTTTGCCCTAAAATAACTCTACCCTGTTAACTGTAACTGTTATATACTTCTCTACATGATAAGAAATTAGTTTTATCACTAAAGCACCATCATTTAAAAAAATTAAAAACAATCTTATAGAGCACTTTTTATCAAACTTAGAACATAAACACTATATATCTTACAAAGAAACAAATAAATTTTGAAATCCTTTTTCATATGTGCAGGGTGTGGGTCAAACAAAATGACAAGCTTGGCTTTTTTTTTTTTCTTTAACTTTTATTGTGCTTTAAGTGAAAGTTTACAAACCAAGCCAGTCTCTCATACAACAACTTATAAACACCTTGCTATATACTCCTAGTTGCTCTCCCTCTAATGAGACAGCACACTCCTTCCCTCCACTCTCTAGTTTCGTGTCTATTCAGCCAGCTTCTGACCCCCTCTGCCCTTTCACCTCTTCTCCAGACAGGAACTGCCCACAGAGTCTCATGTGTCTACTTGATCCAAGAAGCTCACTCTTCACCAGTATCATTTTCTATCCCATAGTCCAGTCCAATTCCTGTCTGAAGAGTTGGCTTTGGGAATGGTTCCTGTCTTGGGCTGGGGACCATGACCTCTGGGGGTCCTTCTAGTATCAGTCAGACCATTAAGTCTGACCTTTTTACGAGAGTTTGAGGTCTGCATCCCACTGCTCTCCTGCTCCCTCAGGGGTTCTCTGTTGTGTTCCCTATCAGGGCAGTCAACAGTTGTAGCCAGGCACCATCCAGTTCTTCTGGTCTCAGGCTGATGTAGTCTCTGGTTCATGTGGCCCTTTCTGTCTCTTGGGCTTGTATTTACCTTGTATCTTTGGTGTTCTTCATTCTCCTTTGCCCCAGGTGGGTTGAGACCAACAGATGCATCTTAGAAGGCCATTTGCTAGTGTTTAAGACCTCAGATGTCACTCCCCAAAGTGGGATGCAGAATGTTTTCTTAATAGATTTTATTATGCCAATTGACTTAGATGTCCCCTGAAACCATGGTCCTCAAACCCCTGCCCCTGCTATGCTGGCCTTCAAAGCTCTTAGTTTATTCAGGAAACTTCTTTTAAGCTTGGCTTTTCAAAACCAGTAGATGAAAGGATTGGTATTATAATGGGAATTTATCAATTTAAAATAGTAAAAGGAGGTACACATAATTCAAAATTAGAGTGTATTAATATTTATTTTGTCTTGATCTAATTAAAATTTTGCCTAAATAATTGCTATCTAGGGGGAAATGCCTCGTACTTAGGTGCTCCACAACAATACATTTATATACAAATTAAGTGCTAGAAGGTAGTAATGATATCTGGTAAACAAATACGATTCTTGAATCTTAATTCCAAAATTTCCTAACATTTCTTAGAAAACTTCTGCTACTTCTACCACTATTACCTTTTCTCTACTCTTTCCAATTTGTAAAAAAACAAAAAAAACAAGCCCATTGCCATGGAGTAGATTCTGACTCATAGCAACCCTATAGGACAGAGTAGAACTGCCCC
Source organism: Elephas maximus indicus (assembly GCF_024166365.1). Classification (NCBI taxonomy): domain Eukaryota; kingdom Metazoa; phylum Chordata; class Mammalia; order Proboscidea; family Elephantidae; genus Elephas; species Elephas maximus. The sequence continues at coordinate 127,583,981 of NC_064820.1, forward strand.
ATAGCATTTCAAAGGAGTGGCTGGTGGATTTGAACTGCTGACCTCTTGATTAGTAGTTGGGCTCTTAACCACTGTGCTGCCAGGGCTAGGTGGCCCTAAAAGATGTGTTAAGAAATACTTCCACATTTCTTGTAATTAAAATATGATCATTATACATTTAATACCCTTTATTTTTTATTGTACTGTTTATATGTACTTATATTAAAATACAGCTTCATGACTTTCAAAATAAGCAAAATTTTTTAAAAAGTGTCCAAAAAGGAAAATTTAAAGGCTCCTACATTATTATTTCAAAGTCACTATGTGCACCTCTCTGTCTAGGTTGGAGTTGACTGGGCACCAACAGGCTTTTGGCTCTCTCATTGAAGAGTCACCTTTACAAAATTAGAATATTCTTTTTGAGAAAACATCCATTGCTTCTACCATTTTCTCACTTTAGTATAATGAATAGATTAAATAATGGATGGCTTTCTGGTCACTTCTAGTGTCTCTCACATTTGATACTAGTAATTTGAAGAAACAAAGCATTAATATTTGCCTTGGGTTGAGTTGCCTAGAGGCAGATTCAGGTGCACACGGCTTAGAGAAGGAGCACTTTCGGGAAAAGGGTGGAAGAAAAGCAGGCAGAGCAAGAGAAGTCCCTGAGTTGGTCTCAGCTAGAGTCTACGTTTGGCCTGATTCTGCCAGGAACAATACGGTATCAACTAAACAGCAGGGTTTTTTCACCTTGAGGCAAAGTGGTCACCTTCTTTTTCCCAATATCAGTCAGTCATTGGGCAGGGTAGGGACGTATAACCTCTTTGGGGGTAAGCTGACTCCTGTTTGTCTAAAAACAATTCTCCAGAGGAGACATCTCTGAGCTGTTAGCAGCTTGCTGGCGGTACAGGTAGGGATCTGAGCCAGGCCCCAACAGCTGAGAGAGCTGGGATATTTCTTCGTCATCATATCTGTTGACTAATGCTAATTCCTCTCTGTTACAGAAAGGTAGAAGCTCTTATGGTGTAGTAGTTAAGCGTTTGGCTGCTAACCTTAAGGTCAGTGGTTCAAACCCACCATCTGTGCCATGGAAGAAAGATGTGACAGTCTGTTTCCGGAAGGATTACAGCCTTAGAAACCCTATGGGGCAGTTCTACTCTGTCCAATAGGGTTGGTTGCTATGCATCGAAATTGGCTCAATGGCAAAGAGGTTTTTTTTTTTTTTGGTTAAAAAAAGAGTCTTTTTTTTCTGCTTGAGTTTCCTAAATATTATTTTTACTTCTGAAAATAGACTTCTTTTTGTATTTAATCATGTAGATGGCCTCCCAAAATGATTTCTACAGAATAGACACTGAAGGCGATTACGAAGAGCTTTGATAGAACCACTTTTCCTATTTCTTCAAGAAATACTGTCAATATAGTCAGGCTGCAAACCACTCAGTTAGGTATTTGGAATAAGGATCTATTTCTCTGAAACCTAACTATTTGCTCATTTTAGATGTCCAATGAAGTTTCAAATTGTTTGTCTTTCTGATCACCACTACCAAAGTAGTGTGCTATAATTTACAGCTTTCCATGACATAACATTGAAAGCACTAGACCCAAAGACAATGTATCATAGACTATCAAGTGAGTAAATTCCCTGCTGATCTGAGGCTTCTTCAAAATTAAATACGGGCTAAGAAAGGCAGTTTTGACAGTTCAAAAATTTTCACAGTCTCAAATACATATTATTACATGTCTGAACAATTTGAGGGAGCAAATTTTAGAATGAATGCTTTGTCAGACAATACAGAAATTGGTACTCTGGCAGCCTGATGACAATCTCCTGCTGACAGATGGACAAAGACAGCTTTTCCTGTGACTCGATTTCATATGGTATACTCTAAATGTGAGACAGTTACTCAGTGTTTCCATAAAAATGGTCACTGATTAGTGGCTGAAAACTCAATTTATTTTGAAAGCAGCTCTATCTCAGATTTAATGGGAAGTCACCCAAAGGCCTACATTAGCACTCTTGTGCAAGGGCTCCCAAGCATCTAGATGCTTAGGAATAATCAGAAAGGCAGTCGACAGAGCACAAAACTCAGAACCAAGGCTCAAAATGTTCACAGTCACACCCTTCACTTTCCACATGGAAGAACTAGATTAATTTTGCCTGACCCAACCTTCCTGAAACTAAAGTATCAGTGTGAAAACTTGAGCAACTTAGACTCTACCAGAAACCTCCAAAAGGGAAGCAGGAGAATCAAATATCACAAAGACCTCTACCATTCGCTGTTGAGTTGATTCTGACTCATGGCAACCCCACGTGTGTCGGAGTAGAGCTGTGCCCATAGGGTTTTCAATGGCTGACTTTTTGGAAGTAGATGACTAGATCTTTCTTCCGAGGTGCCTCTGGGTGGACTCCCACCTCCAGTCTTTCAGTTAGCTAGTGTGTTAACTATTTGCACAAGCTGGGAGGTCCAAAATATTATGAAGCCCTTAAACAGCATGTCAGAAAGACATAGAATACATAGTTCTTTTCAGCATACTTCAGCCAAGAGTCTACAAATTTGTGTTCGTTGCTTCTTGAAGTAATAAATTCCTTTTAGTGGTGCTTCTGTTTTTTTTTTTTTTTTTTCCTTCTGATAGTTTTAAGTAAATTTAATAATACTAGGTGAAAAAGAAGAACAACTGGAAAATAATCTACTAGCTATGCTGGCTTTTTCTTTCCTGATGACTTCTATTATAATTCTACTTAAAAAAAAAAATCTATTCGCTCCTAACTACGATAATGATGCAAATATCTTATCGTGCAGTGCAGAACAACCATTCCCTATCCAGGCCCAGCATGCTAATTTTCTTCTGTTGCAGATATAAAGTAGAGGAAACAAAGGTTTTTTAAAGCATTTTATGGATTTTTCCTCAAACTAATTATAAAAGCTCATGATCCATGCTAAGAAGAAAAGGAATAGCAAAAATAAATAAAACTTAAAAATTATCAAAGAAAGAAAGAGATGCCCAATTCCCATCAGCCATTCATCAGGAGAAAGACTTGGCAATCTGGTCCTGTAAAGATTACCCTACAGAGCAGTTCTGCTCTGCCATATAGAGTTGCTATGAGTCGGAATCAGCTCAACGGCACTCAACAACAATTTAGGTATACAATTTTAAAAGTATACTTCAACAGTCTGAGTCAATTATAAGCATTTTTAAAAATCCCTCCAAACTTGTATCACTTTTCTTGCCCTTCTGCCCAGGGCTGCCATGCTGACAACACAGGTGCACACTGCACAACTCCAGCAGGTGCCATCCACGTAAACTATAAAGACAGGAGTCTAATCATTTAGCAAAGGAATAAAAGATCTGAAATGGTCATACTGAATACACTATGGAGGGAAAGGTAGAGTCCCTATAAAGGAATTAGCCTCCTCAGCGCATCACTAAGGCCTGGATGCCTTCTGAACCTTCCCAGGCCCTGCACGTGGGGTATGAATTGATGCATGCAAACATCCCTACATCACTTAGTCTTTTTGGTTAAATACAAATTCATGGTCATGTATAAGGAGAAGTTTACCAGACTTTTTCTTTAAAGGTGTAATTATGGCCAAGAATGGCACAGTCATCCTGTAAGGTAAGAAGCGTATTCTCAAGTTTAATAAAATCAGCTGCATTATGATGGGAAGGCAGTAGAGCAATGCTGCCTCATAACTTCCTAAAGAGAAACATAAGGAGGTACCTTTTTCACTCTCACCGAATCTTTTTCAGGGACAAATGTTCTGGGAACAAGAAGGAAAAGATAACTACACAATATTAATACTCTGCCCTTTTCCTAGGCAGAAGGTATCTAACGTCATTTCCTACAGAGAGTTAAGTACAGAGCAAATGTAAATTGCAACGACTCCCTCTGTGGCAGAAATTAACCTACAAAAACAGGTATCTTTCAAGCTCAGTAGCACTGCATATCACAGGGGCTGATGAAAGATCAAGTTCAGGGGTAATAATATTTATCTCACTTACCATTCCTTCACAGCCATTTTTAACAGTCAAATAGCACCACACATTAAGGTTCAGGAGGATAAGTGATTCTAAAAATAAATACCTCATTACCAATACTAATGATTCTTGGATTAAAAAAATAATAATTCATTTCTTCATACATGAGTCTGTAGTCTGTGGTTTGGTTATGGCTTTTTCCCAGTTTCACTGACAATGGAGTTGTGGAGTTATTCCTCTACTTTTTAATCTTTGTGATTCCCCAACACATAAAATACACACACATAGTGGGTTTCAAAATAGGGAGGTAAGTAAAACTATATTTACTTTGTCATTTTCCCATCAATCCACACAAGAACCTTTTCTGCACATGAGTAAACCAAGGCTTAGGAAGGTGAAGGTAGGACTCATGGCTCTAGGGCCCCTAGGTCTGATATGAGATCTTTTCCTAACCACCTGCTCACACAATTGTCCACTTATTCAGTGACCTTTTGGCAGTTTAACAGGGAATATGATTTTTAAGCAGTGAACAAATAAACCTTATGTTGAAAAAGGGGAACATCTACCAACCCAAAGTCCTTGTAATTAGTAGTCACTTCAAAGGCAACCTTTGTGCATTTTAGATGCTTTTTCAATTCGGTGCTCTGGATTAGTTATGATAGGTAAGCAGAGAAATGAAAGAGATATGCTAGGAAAATACTATCTGGAGAATTTTAGAATGCACACACATTTTAAGTTTGATAACCTCCTCAAATGGATAAAATGAGAAGATACAGTTAGTGGTGAGTATGGGAAGCCTATGAGTCGGAATTGATGGCACTGGGTTTGTTTGTTTTTTTTTTTTTAATGGGAAGCCTGCTGCTATACTTTTCCCCTAAAGAACACACGCTTCATGAGGGCAGTGTAAGACGGAGTGCAGAAATGATTGTCATGTTACATTACAGCGTGGGGCAACACTGAAATGCTAAATTAATCTTATATATTTTTTAAGTCAGCCAGTGCGTCTGGAGCCAAAGCTAATCTCTTCATCGCCCAAGGATTGAACCCAGTGGCCTGTAACATTTTAGCATGTATAGCTTTTTAACCCAGGAGTTTGATGATCATGTTGTTCTTCCTGCCTTGACTCATTTCCTAACCAGTCTTTACACACACGTTATTTTCTCAGTGACAACTTTCCATTCTAAAATCGTAATCCACTGCCTACTTCGACCCCAACAGCACTCTCTGTCCTAATTATCTGCTTCATTTTTTGTTTTTTTACCATAGCACTTATTACCATCAGAGATACTAAACAGTTTCTTGTTTGTTTGTTTTTTCAATTGTTTATCTCACCTCTTTAGAATATGAGCTCTGTGAAGAGAGGGATTCTGTTTTGTTCGCAGTTTTATATTCAGCACCTAGAACAGTGCCTTCACCATAAATACCCATTGAGCGAATACTTTCCTGGTTTTGAAAGGAAACCAATTAACTGTCAATGATGAGCATAGTGAAAAATGCTCATCATAAAGTGTTGCTAAAAGTGGCACTGCTCAGGTTTCTATTTGGGGAAATGAACCATTCTTTAAGGAAATGTAAACTTGTTCCTCTTATAAATATAAAAAAGTTGAATTCTGAATAATTCAGGAAGTTAATAATACTAGAGTCTCCCTTCGGAGAGTCTTCCAAGATTAAAAGCTAAGAGCTCATTGGAGTGCCCATTGTAAAAGGAAGTAAAATTTCTTTCCATTTCATTTACACCCTTTGTAAACAACAATGGGGGAAAAAAATCCTAACTTCTGAATCATCCCAGCTTAAGAGAAAGTAGAACATGCCACAATTAATATCTTCTGTTTCAAGTGAGAAACACCAAAACAATTGAAAACAAACATCTGGGAGACCTTATTGTGTAGACACACTTGAGCAACAGTCAAAGACAAGATTCAGTTGAATTAGACCTGTTATTCTCAGCTAAACATACTTTCCTAACAAATTCATTCTTTTTGCAACTTGCTAAGATTTACTTTCCAAAAGCCAAAAAAAAAAAATAGATTTAAAACTACCTTCCAAAGATTCAGGGAATTGCACATTGAACTTGTTCGTTTTTGCTGTTGTTGTTGTTATAGGTAATTGTTATTTACACACTTGATCGATATTAATAGTGTTTTAAGACCAGTAATTGGTAAACATAATCAAACTCAAGATTGGGACAAAAATAAAAAAGAAAATACAAAGGAGAGAATGTAGAAAAGAGATAAACATTAAAAAAAAAAAAGATCTACCTCACATTTGGGCAGCCTAGAAACAAGAATTCTGGGATCCCCAGATATCCGGATACCAGCTCCTTCATTTGCCAGTGGGGTCTGTTTCTTCTCATAAGCATTATTATAAAGATTAAAATTAGGGTTTGTAAAATACTTTTTAGAAAGTCTGCCAGGCCAGTGGAGCTATCACTATTAATTAAAAACAATCAAAAACACCTAATACTTTTATCATTGAATAAAGTTCCGTTTATTACAAGATAAAGTTTCCCGAGAGAGTCTGTAACTGCGCATCCATGGCTCAGGGGAACCCACCAATATTTCCATTTTCCACTAACTCCTCTCCTGTCTGGGCCTAAACTGGAAGGGTCAGAGATGACCTCTGGGGAGTGGGGGAAAGAACGAAAGAGTAAGAGGAGGAAAACGAGCAGTTAAATTTGTGTTGGGACTGGAGAGCTAAAATTGTGGAGAAAATTCAGAATTTCAATTATTACACTGGATTAGATGTTTTACTTACTGAAATTAGACTACTTTTATGACTAAAAGTACTTAAAGAAATTTTATTATCTGAGCATAACCAGAAATGCCTAGAGTTTTGTGGCAGGTAGAGATGTCCATCCAGATCCCCTCAAGAAGGCACTGGATGCCCATCTGGAGGAGTATGGCTAGTCAGCAGCCTCTAGCTGTCAACTTTATTCTGGTCTACCTCAGCTTTTAAATCAGGGGAACGGTGTTCTCAGAGTGGCCCCCAGTCCATGACTTAGCAAAAGATTCTGGTACAAGGGCTTGACCATTTCCGTCCAACATGGGACTCCTGTAAAGTCTACTCTGATCAGAGCTCCTGGTTGGGCTGGCATAGACTTTGTCAGTCCATTTGGCTGCCCAGTCATTCCTGCCTCCTCCCTTTTCCTTTCATAGGTGTTACTGTGAAATAAACCTTTTGCTTTCTTAGTTACCTAGTGCTCCTGTAACACAAATACCACAAGTGATTGGCTTTAAAGAACAGAAGTGCACTTTCTCACAGTTCTGGAGGCTCAAAGTCCAAATCAGGATCTTGGCTGTGCTGAATCTTTCCTTGTCAGTAGCTTGTAGACAATACTCATATGGCATCTGTCTTCCTTCACATGTGATTCTCTGGGTCTATTCTAGTCTTTGTACAACGCAGAAGTGATTAGGTTTAGGACCCACCCTACCATATCTGTTGCTGTTACATTGATGCCAACTCATGGTGACTCTAAGTGTGTCAGAGTAGAACTGTGCTCCGTAGGGTTTTCAATGGCTGTGACATTTCAGAAGTAGATCACCAGGACTTTCTTTCCAGGCACCTTTCAGTTAGCAGCCTAGCACTTAACTGTTTGTGCCACTCAGGTGGTACCATCTCATTAACATAAGAAAAACCCTGTTTCCAAACAGGATCACATCCACAGGCACAAGGAGCTGGAATTTAATGCATATTTGCGAGGCAAGAGGGGAGGACACAGTCCATAACACACTCGTAACTCCATCTCAGTGTCTGCTTCCTGGAGAATCTACGCTGGAACAGAACTTGTCTGAGACGTCATCCTGGGAGGCTAAGGAACCAACACACATACTGATTTTGAAGGCACAGTTTGTAGAAAGAATAGTTGTTTTTTACTTGTCCTTTATTTATTCCAGTTTCTTACATGCATCCTAGGGATCGAGGATCATCACTACCAATTTGGGGTTGTGGTCCTTTTCCTCAGTGCCCTGTCATATGATTATAATGTCATCTAGCTGCCAGTGTTACAAAGTGGTAGTCTGTCTGCAAGCTGATTTTTCCTCCTCATTTTTTCTTCTTGGATGCTTTGATCTTTATCCTTACAGTACAGGAAATGTTACCAGACTATACTTGTGTACGTATCTTTCCTTATCAATCTACCATGGACCCCATTAAGTCCTTTCAATACTCATATAACACCTTTCTTACACTCTGGAAAAAGATACTCCGTTTTAGCATAGTTATGGTTTCTTCTACATTTTTTTTTTTCCTTCTGAAGCTTGCAAATCAAGACTCTTGAATCTATCCTTCCATGTTTCTGCTTTTTCTCTCTCAATTGACATCAGTTTATTGTGTTGGTATGTTTTTTCAAATATTTTTTTCTTCAACCTTCTAAGATACAAATTTAAGTGCCAAAAATAACCATTTCTTCAATTCATCCTCTGAATTTTTTATTGGGAAATAATGTTTTCACCTCCAGAAAGGCTTTATTTTATGCTGCACTGGAATATCATTAATAAATATTATTAGTTTATTGTTATTACTGTTTATTCATGTTTTCTTCAGTGTTGTCTAGCAACTCTAATTCACTGAACATATGTTCTAATAATTGTTTGATCTTCCTCTCTCTGGCTATCAGGTCCTCTTTAGTGGTTTTTAATTCCTTTTTATCAGCTTATAAATAATCATAACTGTTTGTTGATGTTTCCTTAACAGTGGGAATCCCACAGGTTATGAAAAGTCTCTGTCCTGAGGGCTGTAGGGCTTGTAGCAGGCAGGGTATTAGTCCCTTGTTGATACAATTGGACAACACCTTCCAGCTCTCTTGAACTTGATTACAGGTTGAGATTCCTGCCCTCATTCAACAAAAGTGGCAACAGGAAAGAAGCTTGTCACTCAGAAGTGGGCCTATTTGCCTTTCCTTTCTTTCCCCAACCTTCTAAAAAGGGGTGTGTGGCAAGTAAGGTTGAAGTAAGAGGAAGGCAGAAGTTAGGAGGGCAGAAAAGTTCTCACCTCACTGCTTCGGTGACAACAGCACGGTCAGGACTCCCTGGACTTTGCAGATGTTAGCTTTCTCTGCATAGGTTTAGCTCCAGTGGGTTCTTTGAGAACCCCATCCTACATACATCTGTATCACTGGGATTCTAACTTCAAGTTCCCTTGATGGGGGGAGTGCATTTCAGCTTGACACTTAGTCCTTTCTTGGTGGAATCTGGTGATACTTCTACAGAGGCCCATCCCCATGTGGCTCTGTTGGGCAAGATCTAAGACAATAGGTCGTTTCTGCACGTGGCCAGCATTCATGTCCATAGAAAACACTCCTGCACTCTTTGATCCCACAAACTTTGAGGGTGCAGGCTTATCCCAAAGCAGGCACCTCTCTCTCCCTTTTATTCTGCAGTCAAAGCAGGGAGTTGGTTTACTCTTAGACTTGATTTCCCACACATATTTTAGATATCAGTCCACTATATCTCTGAACTTCAGGGGACTCATTTTATGCCCTTAGAGTGGTCTCCTTAGAGCCCCTCTCTCTTAACCTGAGGTGAAGGAGGTAGCTCTCCTTGGAAGGTGGGGGGATGGGATCCACACCAGAGTTTTCTCTAGTGAATTTCCCTGGGCTTGAGGTAGAAGACAGCATCCTCCAGCCTTCCCTTTTTGAAAATGGGGGAGCGGATTGACTCACAGCAGGGTTATCTCTGAGGAAAGCCTCAGGAGAAATCTGTGTTGGCTAAATCTTCCATTTTAACATCCTGTTATACAAATAAGCATAACCTAACACAATATTATTACATTATTAGAAATACGTGATGAACAAAATCCAGGTGCTATGGATAGTGGAAATCCTGGGGCATAGTGGTTGAGTGCTACGGCTACTAACCAAAAGGTCTGCAGTTCAAATCCACCAGGCGCTGCTTGGAAACTCTGTGGGGCAGTTCTACTCTCTCCTTTAGGGTCACTATGAATCGGAATCGACTCAACGGCAACAGGTATGGTATGGATAGTATCTTTTAAACAATAATAATTTAAGAGAGAAACACTCTCTTATCATTTAAAATTGTCTCACATTTCTAATATATGGATTAAAAAAAATTTACTAGCAGAGATGGATGGCTGTCCTAGTAGAGCGTGACTACAGTGAATAAAACCTATCACGTTCTTAGGGCAGAGGTGCAACAGATACATTCCAAGCCCTGCATATGTAATTATATAGTTCGATTTATTGACAACAAAGAGTAGAGGAATAGAGACCAACCATAAACGAAATACAAGTCTTTGATTTTACTTTGAATTTTCTTAATGTTTCATCGAATGTCTAAACTCTCTGATTTACCAAGTTACAGACTTGTTACACCTGAGTTGAAGATTACCTCTTTGACTTAAGAGTCTCTAGGCTGCCCCTGTGAAATATCAAAATGTTTGGCTTGAGCATTGTTCTTCTAAAATAAATTTATTTTAAGAGAGGGTATTTAATTTTTAAAGTGAAAATATCAGACCCTTACATATTTACACAAATTATCATGTATTTTTATGTGAAAAAAAAAGTTGCTGTCAAGTCGATTCTGATTCTTAGTGACCCTAAAAGGACAGAGAAGAGCTGCCCTATAAGGTTTCCAAGGAGCAGCTGGTGGATTCGAACTGCCAACATTTTGGTTAGCAGCCCTATGGCTTAACCACTATGGCGAAAAGATACAATGTTTATATGGTTCACTTTTGTGCCTCCAGAATCTTACAATTCCAATCATGGTTAAATTCAGGCTTCAAACCATGCATGGTGTGAAAATAGATCTTACAGAACAATGCACATGGTACTTACATTTTCTGCAAGGTATGTACCCCCTTCAGACTCCAACCATGTATAATTCAGATGAATCCTGATGACCAGTGGCCGGTTTATTTGATTACTAGCCAAAGCAATGTTACCACATGGTAATATCATAAAAGCAGTATGTAATAACCACTCAACTTGGAAATTTTGCAATTGTTTAACAAGTAAAAGATTAATTTGGTGTATCACTTTGTTTCAAATTTTGTGCACATGGTGAGACATAATATTGCATATCACACTATTTCAAATCTATGTAATTCAAATTTACATAAAATCTATGAAAAGATGAGATAGCAGCAAATAAAGAAGTACATCTTGGGTGAATTTAAAAAAATTAGAGTCATATAATATCAGTTCTTAAATAGGCCTTCAACCTCCTCATGTGTCAGTAAAGGTTCAAAGAATTAACGAACCGTCCAGGAACACATAAGCAGCAGCAAAGGCCAGCTTCTCTTTACATTGTACCATCTGCTTCTATCTTAAATAATTTTTTTTTCCAAGAAAAAATAAAGACCCAGGATATAATTCTCCCAGAACAACCCTCCTTCTAGTTTACTCTAGCTATTAAAATCAAGAAAGTAAAAACTATTCCTTGTTTTGCTTCTGGGATGCTGTGCAATTAGGCAAAACCCTTCTTTCATTTTTCCTGTAGCAAAATGTTTTATTAAAAAAACTTACATGCTAAAGAGTTTTAACTATCATTCTTTAGACCACCTCAAGGCAAGTTAATATGCTTCAGAGGAAGGTTTAGAAGCCCAAGAGGTTTGGGCTAGTAGCACTGTAACAGCTGCAGGGAGTAACATGGAGTCCCCAGTAGCTGTGTGTGATGGACCTGACTCAGTGAAGGGCCCGCCCAGAGGGCACCGTGGGATTACATCTCCTACTATCACAGTTTACTGGAACTAAAACATTAAATTACTACTAATATAACACATATATTCTGGGTTGGGTTTTTAATATAACACATTCCAAAAAGAGTAATTAGCAACCACAAATTACTTTCAGAAAACTAAGTAACATTAAAAATTGTCTATTTTTGAACAATGTCCTAAGCACCAGCAGTGATGTCAGAGTTGTGAAACACACCCCTTTTGAGGAATTATGCCTGAGAAATAAAGGATTCCTATCAAGGAAATTGAAACCATGCTGCATCCACTGCTATAGGAAATAAAAAAAGATGCCTAAATTTTCTTTTGACACTCTTCACAACATATACAAAATAGGCCAAACATCACATAAGTAGAAAACTGTTACCTTTAAAGCTTTCTTTTCAATATATCAGAACAAAGCATCAAAGATGATAAAGATATTTTAGGGGAGAAAACTCAAATCATGGTTAAAATATAAGAGTAAAATAATAATAACAATAATAAAAGATAGACCAACCGAGAAAATAAATTATAGGATTTCTTGACAGAAAATAGAAAAATAATAGAAAATAAAAAATCAGGAAACTAATTTAGGAAAAAAAAATTAGCCCAAGGAAGATACAAGTATCTGTGCCTATAATTTCTAATATTCAGAGGAAAGACAGTTAATACACTACTTCTTACATTATTCAGCTCTGCAACAAAGGCAAGATTTGGCATGTTGTTAAGGACCAGAAGTCTTTGGATTTCAAGCTCCCATTTTTGAAGGAAAGATAGGAGTGTGGTGGGGCTGCCTGGGGGAACCAGCACTGTCTCTTCCATGTGAACAGTGGGCAACCAAAGCCAATTTTCTCTCCGACAATGGAAAGGGGTTATGCAATAGACTCTGGTAGATCTAAAATAATGCACTAAATAAAAAAATTATTAATTATTACAAAAACAAAGAATAGCTGAAACGTATTGGGGAGGGGTGAAAACACTTAAATACACTTAATAATATGGTGTACAGTGACTGCAAAATTAATTTGGACTGAAAGTTTGAAGTCAAACACCTCATTTTACAGATGAAGAAATGGAGACCTTGAAAATTTAAATTTCTTGAAGGCAGTGTGTGTGCGTGTGTGGAAATAAAAGCACAGCAATTGGGCCAGCCAGCCAGTCTATATTCTCATGCCAGCTTGGTTGTTGATTTGAAATACAACCTTGGGTAAGTTATTTAATTTCTCTAAACTCCATTTTCCTCGCTTGTTGAATGACTATAGGATAGTGCTTAATATTCAAAGAGGTTATGATGAATTAACAAGATTATAAAAATGTTTAGCACAGGACCTACTGCAGAGTCAATACCTAATAAACTGCAGTACTTATTATTAAACAAAAAAAAATTATTATTATCGAACACGACTCTCTTTCAGTCTAAGCCATTTGGGTGGAGCAAAGCTTCTGGGTACAGACCTGGATAAAACAGTACTTTACCCACCCTTGGGGTATGAGGAAAAATGGATTTTTGCAATGGTTAAGCACGCAGCTGTTAACCTAAAGGTTGGCAGCTTGAATCCTCCCAGTGACTTCATAGGAGAAAGACCTAGCCATCTGCTCCCATAAAGATTACAGCCTAGGAAACCCTATAGGGCAGTTCTACTCTGTCACATGGAGTTGCTATGAGTTGGAATAGACTTGACAGTACTTAACAACAACAATATGGGAGAAGATGTATTCTCTTTTCCATGGGATCACCAGCACTGATTCCCATATAAGCTGTCAGGGGCCATACTGACATCATAATCTGCCAAGAATTATAACCAGCACATAGAAAAGCAGGAGGGAGGGGGAAAGAATAGATGGAGAGACAAAGACAGACAGGCTCAGAGAGCCAGAGGGAGGAACAGAGACAGAGAGTGGAAGAGAGAGAAACTGAGAAAGACAGACAGACATAAAAATATAGAAAGACAGAGAGATAGAAGAAGGTGGAAAGAAACAAAGATAGAGAGACCATTTTTGAAAGGGATAAAGACAAAATGAGCAACAGAAACGGAGGCAGAGACAGAAACAGAAAGTAAGAGAAAGAGACAGAATGACAGAGATAGGCCAGTAAGAGACAGAAAGAGACAGAGATGGAGAGATTTTTTTCCCTACAACTTTGTCCAGATGAGCCTGCAGTTAGAACTACCCCTAGACCTTTCAGTGAAATGATATATTAAATTCCCGTTTTCACTATTGCTAGCTTAAGTTGGGTTTTACTTCAACCAAATTAATTACTAAGCAACTATTATGTACCAGGCAACAAGTTGGATGCTTGACAACAACGATACAAAAAATAAAAAACCATTGCCATCGAACTGATTCTGGCTCATAGCAACCCAATAGGACACAGCAGAACTGCCCCATAGGGCTTACAAGGCTATAACCTTTACAGGAGCAGATTGCCAGGTTTTTTCCCCTGTAGAGCAGCTAGTGGGTTCAAACTACTGACCTTTTGGTTAGCAGCCAAGTACCTAACACTGGGCCACCACGACTCCTTAACAACAATGATAGTTCATCGTTACTGAAAACTTACTATGCTTCTGGTATTGTGCTCCAAGCTTTGTTTAACTGAATCTTCACAGTAATCCCATTACCACATTTACTTTACAGATAGTGAAACCTATGGTCAGAGAGGTTAAACAGCTCTTCCAGGATCACACTCATTTTTAATAACGAACTCATAACCAACAGAGCCATAACTGGACTGTTCTCCTCCTAATTACATTCTCCTTCACAAAGTTGTCTGGAAACCCTGCCGGCGTAGTGGTTAAGAGCTACAACTGCTAACCAAAAGACCAGCAGTTCAAACCCACCTGGCACTCCTGGAAACTCTACGAGGCAGTTCTACTCTGTCCTATAGGGTCACTATGAGTGGGAATCGACTCAACGGTGATGGGTTTTATGCAGAGTCAAATTAAGAGACTGACAAGTCAGGAAGATGCTTAGAACAATGGAAATGAGTGTAAGATGATGGAGAAAATTTGTATTTATCAAAATTCTTCTTAAGGAAAGAACTCTGTTTTGTTTTCTTCTGTATACCCTGTTCCAGTACATAAACTATCATCAAACACCTGGTGAGTCAATGAACCAATTTAGAGTAATGAAACCAGAATTCATTCTCAGACCTGATATTCTCAGTTGTTTAATCCTTACAAGTCTGAAACCCAGATTCCTTATATGTAAAATTGGATTTAAATAGCTTTAAAAAAAAAAAATCAAACCTGTTGCCATCTAGTTGATTCTGACTCATAGTGATCCTATAGGACTGAGTAGAACTGCCCCTTAGAGTTTCCAAGGAGCGCCTGGTGGATTAGAACTGCTGACCCTTTGGTAAGCAGCCGTAATGCCACCAGGGATTCAATAGCTGTTTAGGCTATTTCATGTTTTTTTCCCCCAAAAAAGATTAGCTTAGATTGCATAAATGAAAAGGAGTTTCAACACAACTGAAAAACAATTTCAATGTTTGACAACATAATTAACATGCCCAACTAATTCTTACTAAGTTCTCATACATTTTCTTTTGCAGAGAATATTGGAGCTTTGGGGGTGGGAGGACTAGTTTTATGCCCAATAATATCAATTACCTTTTGAATTGTACTGTTATTAAGTTCATACGTAGTAATGTACAAAATTCTATACAAGCCTTGAGTTACAATAGTGAAGGATTCTAGGAGTAAGATATTGAACAATACGTTGTTGTCGTTAGGTGTCATCCAGTTGGTTTTGACTCATAGCGACCCTATGCACAACAGAATGAAACACTGCCCAGTCCTGCGCCATCCTCAAAATTATTGCTATGCCTGAGCCCATTGTTTCAGCCGCTATATCAATCCATCTCAGTGACAGTCTTCCTCTTTTTTTGCTGAACCTCTGTTTTACCAAGCATAATGTCCTTCTCCAGGGACTGATCTCGCCTCATAACATGTGCAAAGTATGTGAGATGTAGTCTCACCATCCTTGCTTCTAAGGAGCATTCTGTTTGTACTTCTTCCAAGACAGATTTGTTAATTCTTTTTGGCAGTCCATGATATATTCAATATTCTTCACCAACACCACAATTCAAAGGCACCAATTCTTCTTCAGTCTTCCTTACTGGACAACAGAGGAAGCATAAAAGAAGATGGAAGGAATATACAGAGTCACTGTACCAAAAAGAATTGGTTGAAGTTCAATCATGTCAGGAGGTAGCATACGATTAAGAACCACCAACATTGAAGGAAGAAGCCCAAGCTGCACTGAGGGCATTGGAGGAAAACAAGGCTCCAGGAATTGACAGAGTATCAATTGAGATGTTTCAACAATCGGATGCAACATTGGAAGTGCTCACACATCTATGCCAAGAAATTTGGAAGACAACTACCTAGGCAACTGACTGGATGAGATCATATTCGTGACCGTTCCAAAGAAAAACGATCCAAGAATGTGGAAATTATTGAACAATATCATTAGTATCACACACAAGCAAAATTTTGCTGAAGATCATGCCAGAAATTCAAGCCGGATTCAGAAGAGAACCTGGAACAAGAGATATCCTTGCTGATGTCAGATGGATCTTGACTGTACACAAAGAATGCCAGAAAGACGTTTGCCTGTGTTTATTGACTATGCAAAGGCGTTCCACTGTGTGGATCATAACAAATTACGAATAACATTGTGAAGAATGAGAATTCCAGAACACTTAATTCTGCTCATACAGAACCTGTACATAGTCCAAGAGGCAGTCTTTCGAACAAAACAGGAGGATACTACGTGGTAAAATCAGGAACAGTGTGTGTTAGGGTCGTATCCTTTCACCATGCTTATTCAACCTGTATGCCAAACAAATAATCCCAGAAGCTGGACTTTGTGAAGAATGGGCATCAGGATCGGAGGAAGACTCATTAACAACCTGCAATATGCAGATGACACAACCTTGTGTGTTGAAAGTGAAGAGAACTTAAAGCAATTAACAATAAAGTTCAAAGACTATACAGCCTTCAGTATGGATTGCACCACAATATAAAGAAAACCAAAATCCTCACAACAGGAAAAATAAGCAATATCATGTTAAATGAAGAAAATACTGAAGTCAAGGATTTCATTTTACTTCGATCCACAATCAATGCCCAGGGAAGCAACAGTCAAGAAATCAAACAACATATTGCACTGGGCAAATGTGCTACAAAAGATCTCTTTAAAGTGTTAAAAAGCAAAGATGTCACTTTGAGGACTAAGGCTCACCTGACCCAAGCCATGGTATTTTCAATCACCTCATTTGAATTCAAAAGCTGGGCAATACATAAGGAAGGCCAAAAAAGAATCAATGCCTTTGAATTTTGGTGGTGGCAAAGTATATTGAATTTTCCATGGACTGCCAGAAGAACAAACAAATCTGTCCTGAAGAAGTACAGCCAGAATGCTCCTTAGAAACGAGGATGGTGAGAGTTCATCTCACATACGTTGGACATGTTATCAGGAGGAACCAGTTCCTGGAGAAGGACATCATGCTCGGTAAAGTAGAAGGTCAGTGGAAAAGAAGAAGATCCTCAATGAGATGGACTGACACAGTGGCTACAACAATAGGCTCAAACATAATAACAGCTGTGAGGATGGTGCAAGACCAGGCAGTGTTTCCTTCTGTCGTACATTGGGTCTCTATGAATCAGAACTGACTCAATGACACCTAAGAACAATAACAACAAATGTACAAAATAATGTCATGGACCACTCAGTATTTGCCTATCTGAAAAAGAAGATTATTTATGGTCACTGTCTCTGTGTTTTGTCTAGATTTTTTTTTTTCACAGCAAAGAACTTCCAACCTGTCATTACTTCTCCACGTAGGTAGAAGAAAACTAACTCTCTGAATTATCAATGAGAAATCAGCAAAAGTACATTTGGTAAAACAAAATCATATTAAGGCTATTGTACAATGTGTCCTTAAATAAGATAAAAACAGAGATTAGATGCTCCTGTGAGATCCCTGAACAATGCAGGAAGCCTGTTTCACAGTCGGCATATTATTTTCTTCCCTACAAATAAGCCCTCTCTAAACTAATTGTTTGTAAATTCAAAGCACACAAGGCATTTTGCTTATCTTAACTAAATAAAGACTCAATAAAATAGAGGCGGCTGCAATAAGATTCCATATTTTAAAAATTTAGATGTACGATTACCATTTTGAAATCTTACCAAATTCATTTAAACTGAATTCTATCTATACTGGAAAACACAGGGGAAAAAAACTTGAAGATATTTTGTTACTAATGTGGAAAGAATTTAGACCTCCCAGGGGTCAGATTACACAATTACACAATTACAAGGCAGCGAAGGGAAAGTTCTGAACGAGAAAGACAAGATTTTAGGTGTCTGTTGGCCATCTACCACAGGGCAAGACAGGAACAGCATTGGATTATCACACAGGGGATATAAGCAGTACCCAGGAGAAATGTCTACACTGACTGCATATTTTATGTGGGATAAATTGTACAGAAACATTAAGAGGTGCAACCATTACCTGGCATTAGGAAAATTTGATATTATGAGTTGTCATAGTAGTTCGTGCCATGAAACTTACATTTCCACCTTAAGAGCTATTCTGTAGACCAAAGGTTTTGCTACGTTATGTTTAAATAAATAAGTGTACTTTAATGCTGCACACTTAGAGAATAAGTGATTTTTCCTATGTTAGATTAAATTTCCTGACCCATTTTTTCTCTCCACACTTTATTAACACATGAAACCAATAAAAGGGAAAAAGATCGAGATGTAAGGCTTGGGTGTTAATTTCTACAACACTGTTCTCAGGACTCTTTAACTCCCTGTGGTGATGGTTTTAGACTTCAGTGTCCTTTATTCACTGCTTACATAAATTTTATCAAAAATTTGTAAATCTGAAGGCATAAAGGCACAATGATTGGCTCTCACTCAACCTTGGTAACCAGGCTCTTCCCCTCTGTACATTAAACACATCGGTTTTAAATCATTTACAGGATTCTCATAAGCCCTTTTAATTCCTTCCCAGAATTTATTTCCCATTATATTTTGCAAAGAACTTGACAATAGTTATTGAGAAACAAACTGGTAGGCAGGCCTCTAGAAAAATTAAATCACAGTTCAATGAGAATTGAAGCCCAGATTTATGGTCCTTTTTGCCTTGTCAAGTTTCTATATAGAAGATATACATACAAAAAATTCTTAATATTTACCAGATTCATTATAGTTGGATTTCACTAACATCAATACATCAATAGCACCCACAAAAATTTCTTTTTGTTTTTTCTGCACAGGATGGTAAATACAAAAATCAAAAAACAAAAACCCAAACACAGTTCAAATCATCTCTAGGGGTTTCCTGGTTTCTAAAGGGAAAGTTGACAATTTTGTTGTCCAAGGGTTTACCATAAAGCTCCCACTAAACTGGAACTTTTTAGAAGATGTTTTTAATTCTTTCCAGAATTTTGAGAGGCATTTTCTAGTCATTTTTCATGGTTACCATTTTTTTTTTTCAATTAAAAGCATTCATCATCATTTGACTTCAAAACCACCCTTCCCCTCAAATACAACAATCATGTCATTGTTGTTGTTAAGTGCCACAGACTCAGTTCTGACTCACAGTGAGCCCATGCACAACATAACAAAACACTGCCCAGTCCTGAACCATCCTCACAATTGTTGATATGTTTGAGCCCATCGTTGCAGCCACTGTGTCAATCTATCTCATTCAGGGTCTTCCTCTTTTTGCTGACCCCTACTTTACCAAGCATGATGTCCTCCAGGGACTGGTTCCCCCGATAACATGTCCAAAGTAAGTGAGACAAAGTCACTATACTTGTTTCTAAGGAGAATTCTGGCAGTACTTTTTCGAAGAAAAATTTGTCCATACTTCTCGCAGTCCATGGTATAGTCAATATTCGACAACACCATAATTCAAAGGCATTGATTCTTTTTGATCTTCCTTATTCATTGTCCAGCTTTTGCGTGCATATGAGGTGACTGAAAACACCATGGCTTGGGTCAAGCACACCTTAGTCCTCAAAATGACATCTTTGCTTCCTAACACTTTAAAGAGGTCTTTTGCAGCAGATTTGTCCAGTGCAATACGTTTTATGATTTCTTGACTGTTCTTTTCTGGGCGTCGATTGTGGATTCAAGCAAAATGAAATCCTTGACAACTTCAATCTTTTCACCCTTTATCGTGATGTTTTGTGAGGATTTTTGTTTTCTTTATGTTGAGGTATAATCCATACTGAAAGCTGTAGTCTTTCATGTTCCTCAGTAAGTGCTTCAAGTCCTCTTCACTTTGAACATGCAAGCTTGTGTCATCTGCATACCACAGGTTATTAATGAGTCTTCCTCTAATACTGATGCTGTGTTCTTCTTCATACAGTTCAGCTTCTCAGAGTATTTACTAAACATACAAATTGAATAAGTATGGTGAAATGATACAACCCTGGCACACACCTTTCCTGATTTTAAACTACACAGTATCCCCTTGTTCTGTTTGAACAACTGCCTCTCGGTCTATGCGTAGGTTCCAAGCACAATTAAGTGCTGTTGAATTTCCATTCTTCACAATGTTATCCATAATTTGTTGTGATCCAAACACCTTTCTGGTATTCTCTGCTTTCTGCCAAGATCCATCTGATATCAGCAATGATATCACTTGTTCTATGTCCTCTTCTGAAGCCCGCTTGAGTTCCTGGCAGTTCCCTGTTAATGTACTGCTGCAACCATTTTTGAATGATCTTCAACATAATTTTACTTGTATGTGATATTAATGATATTGTTCTACAATCTCCTCATTCCATGAGATCACCTTTCTTTGGAAGGAGCGTGAATATGGATCTCATCCAGTCAGTTGACCAGGTAGCTGTCTTTCAAATTTCTTAGTATAGATGAGTGAGCGCTTACAGCACTCTGTTTGTTGAACCATCTCAATTGGTATTCTGCCAATTAGTAGAGTCTTGTTTTTCACCAATGCCTTCAGTGCAGTTTGGACTTCTTCCTTCAGTATCAGCAGTTCTTGATCATATGCTACCTCCTGAAATGGTTGAACATCAACTAATTCTTTTTGGTACAGTGACCCTGCGTACTTCTTCTATCTTCTTTTGATGCTTCCTGTGTCATTCAATTTTTAGCCCCTAGAATCCTTCCATATTTCAACTCGAGGCTTGAATTTTTTCTTCAGTTCTTTCAGCTTGAGAGATGTTGAGTGTGTTCGTCCCTTTTTGTTTTATCCTTCCATATTTCAACTCGAGGCTTGAATTTTTTCTTCAGTTCTTTCAGCTTGAGAGATGTTGAGTGTGTTCTTCCCTTTTTGTTTTCTAACTCTAGGTCTTTGCACATTTCATTACAACACTTTGCTTTCTTGGGTGGCTCTTTGAAATCTTCTGTTCAGCTCTTTTTCTTCATTATTTCTTCTGTTCACTTTAGCTACTCAACGTTCAAGAGCAAGTGTCAGAGTTTCTTTTGACATCCATTTTGGTCTCTTCTTTCTTTGTAATGACCTTTTCCTTTCTTCATATATGGTGACCTCGATGTCATCCCACAACTCCTCTGGTCTTCAGTCATTAGTGTTCAATGTGTCAAATCTATTCTTAAGATGGTCTCTTAATTCAGGTGGGACATACTCAAGGTTGTACTTTGACCCTCCTGGACTTGTTTTCATTTTCTTCAGTTGCAACTTGAACTTCCATATGAACAATTATCTGATCTGTTCTGCAGTAGGCCTCTGGCCTTGTTCTGACTGACGATATTGAGCTTCTCCATGGTCTCTTTCCACAGATGTAGTAGATTTGATTCCTGTGTTTTACATCTGGTGAGCTCCACGTCTATATCCACTATTTATGTTGCTGAAAAAAAGGCATTTCCAGTGAATAAGTCTTTGGTATTGCAAAATTCTGTCCTGTGATCTCCAGCATCGTTTTTATCATGAAGGCTGTGTTTTCCAACTACCGATCCTTCTTCTTTGTTTCCAATTTTTGCATTTGAATCATCACTAATTATCAATGCATCTTGAGTGTATGTTTGATCAGTTTCAGACTGTAGAAGTTGGTAACAATCTTCAATTTTTTCATCTTTGGCCTCAGTAGTTGGTGCATAAGTTTGAATAAGAGTCATTAACTGGTCTTCCTCATAGGCTTATGATTATCCTATCACTGACAGCTTTGTACTTCAGAAGAGATCTTGAAATGTTCTTTTAGATGATGAATGTCACATCATTCCTCTTCAATTTGTCATGCCCAGCATAGTAGACCCATATGATTGTCCTATTCAAAATGGCCAATATCAGTCAACTTCAGTTCACTAATGCCTAGGTTCTTGATCTTTATGCATTCCATTTCACTTTTAAAGACTTCCAATTTTCCTAGATTAATACTTAGCACATTCCACATTCTGATTATTTTTGGATGTTTATAATTGTTTCTTCTCATTTTGAATTCTGCCAGCTCAGCAAATGAAGGTACTGAAAGCTTTACTCCATCCATATCATTAAGGTCAACTTTATTTTGAGGAGGTAGCTCTTTTCTAGTCTTATTTTGAGTGCCTTCCAAACTGAGGGGCTCATCTTCCAGCACCATACCAGACAATGTTTTGCTGCTATCCATAAGGTTTTAACTGGCCAAGTTTTTCATAAGTACACTGCCAGGTCCTTCTTCCTAGTCTGCCTTGGTCTTGAAGCTGCACTGAAGCCTGTCTACCATGGATGCCCCTGCTGATACTTGACATACCAGTGGCATAGCTTTCAGCATCACAGAAACATGCGAACTACCACCGTATGACAAAATGACAGGCACATGGTGGACAATAATCATAGGACGTGTTTTATACTTCAAATTTCAAGAGAATTAAATTTCACACTATACTGGGAGTTTCACAGAGCCCTTCTACATAACTGAAGATAAAAAACAAGGTATCTCTATTCTACACTTACAGTCAATGTAATATATTTACCATTCATATTGAAATAGTATATTCTAAAGTAACATGCATGCTAAGAAGGCAACATTTAAACAGTGTAATTCCAAGAACATTTGGAAAGCCTCTTTAAACAAAAGACCATGCCCTTGAATGTAGAATGATTGTATTCTATACTCAGAATGTTATTCACTATTTAAAATACATTTAAAAAAAAAAAAGGTAGTTGGCCAAACTGGGTGACAAAAAGAAGAAAGCAAGATATCATCGATGGGGAGAATAAAGAATAGATTTGATACTGCTGCCAAAGACTTTCCAATATTTCACATTTTGCTAGAATCAAATGATTGTGATATGCAAACAGTATATAATTTACATAAATCTATGTTTGCAGCACATTATTAACGGTGGCAGTAAGGGCAGCAATCAAGCGAAACTGCATGCATAGAAACCAAAAGCTTCTTTCTTAGCACAATGCTTAGCCATGACCACTTACTAAGATTACGTACATACTGCTAATGTCTGCTAATGATGTAGACAGACTACAGAGTGTTATGACTCACAGAGGGAAATCAAAGTCAATAATGGCCGTGGCAAACCCAAAGTACTAAAAATAACAAGCTGCCATAAGTGGAAACAGATATTCACTAATCTTATAGGTATAAAGTTCCATTTTCTACATTGATACTGTAACTCAAAGTGTCACATCCATCTAGCCCTCACTGGAGGAGTATTTCCAAGAGGAAATTCAGCCTTTCAAAGGACAGAAGAAATGTAATCTACTTTTCCAATAAATGAACTAATTCATTCATACCAGTAAAGAATAATGCAGTCAGTTAATTACCCTTCTGCCCCACATATCTGGCCAGTTTTATCAACCTTTCCAATATATGGTTATGCAGAGTCCAGACAAGCAAATATGTATTGCTTGCTCATAAAGTGTATATTGGCAAGACAATGAATAATGACAGGAATGAAAATTGTCTACTTTCTAATTTTATTGAAATTCCAGTAATTAGAGAAATAAGTCTTTACAACCTTGATAGTTGTAGTGTGTTTTGAAAATGTGACCTTTTTGCTCCATTCTCATTTTCAAAATATTCATCATACGTAAGAATTTGGATAGATTATCTCTCTCTCTTGCTCTCCCTTTTTTTTTCTTGATAAAGGGACCAGCATTTGGTAAGACAAATTAACTGAAGCAGAAAGAAATATTAAAATTTATTTTATTTTGGCAAGATTTTAACAGAATAAATTTTGTAGTGAGTACTTATGTGTATATGAGCATGTGTGCATATGTGTGTGTGTGAATGTGAAAGAAAAAAAAAGATTGTTCTAGCATTCTTTCTTAGTTAAACACATAGGAGGCTCCATTACCATGGAAACTAGCAAAAAAGGCAATTCTTTTTTTTCCCATTTATTCTCTCCCTATATTTAACAGGATGTGAAGAAAAGATCAGGTTACATAGACATAGTTAGAACAGGAATTCAATGATGACGAAAAATAATAGTAATAAAAAAGCTTCAATATTGCTAGTTAGATATTATTACTATGTAGGGCACATTATTAGTGATGGTAGTAAGGGCAGTCATCCATCCACAGGTGTATCCATAGAAACCAAGACTTTCTTTGCAGAGCTCTTAGCCACAGACAGTTCACTAAACAAAGACAATTCAGTGCTTAGGTGAAGGTTTTCAGATTTAATGTGCATGAGGTTGCGGGGGACTGGAAGGCAGGTTAGACAGATTACTAGGCTTCACCTCCAGAATCTCTGATTCTGTATGTCTGGGAACAGTTTGGGAATCTATATTTTTAATATGTATTTCAGGTGATTCAAATACATGTGGTCCTGAATGCAGAAACACTGCCTAAGGGGCAGGGTGAAAAGTGTTAGGGAGGTATAGAAGGGTTTCTCCGAGCAAGACAGAGTGTGAATTTAATCATATGGCTGTAGGAGAGCCAGAAAAAGATTTTAATCTGGAGAGTAGGATGGTCGAGTTTGTGTTTAGTAAGGTCTCTAAGGCCACAGTGTGGAGAAAGTGTATGTACCGCATTCTTAACATCAGTAACTGATTCATGAATATCGGGTGCTCTTCAGCAAAATGCTAACTGGAGCTTATTTCCCTTCTTCTATGTGGAAAGAATTATAACAATAATAAGTCAATTAAAAATCCCTAAAATTTCTTAAACTGTAGCAAAAATATCCACAGCTATCATTTCCTGATCAAACAATGTGATTGCTAAACTACAGTGCTTTGTAAGGAGTAACATGACTTCTCTGATATCAGTGATGCACGCACCTTTAGCTGACACTCAAACTGATGCAGGTTTGATATATTAAAAATGTATAAAACTTTCCAATACAAACGTCAAGCAAAAAATGTTCTATGAAGTTTTAGGACTAAAAACCAAGAGGAACTCTACTAGGGAAACACAAACCAGACTCAGGGTTCTACCAGGTTTCTATTCTGCAAGGATAATCTTGTATAAAGACTAGCCAACCTGAACACTGAAAAATGCAGTGGTCTAGGTGAGAAGGGTTAAAGAATTGAACTAAGGAGCAGGCAAGATCAGTATGGAGAGAGGAATCTAAAGACAATGATGGGATCAAGAGATATTAAGAAAGTAAGATCAAGGAGATGAGTTATTGGCGGTGGTGGGGGCAGGGATGAATGAGCGCTGGAGGCAAAGGATGATGATGCCCAGGGTTGTAGGCTGAGTGACAGCGTACTTCATATTGTCATTCACAGAGATAAAGAATACATAGGAAGAGAGGAAGGAAATGAGTTGTGTCAGAATGTATTTCAACATGTAATAGTACTGCCAGGATGATGGCGATTGTAAGAGCAGTTACTCTTCAAACAAACAGATGTAATAATAGTCAATTAAATGGGAATATAATATGCTAGAATTTTGCAACACCAATGACTTCTTCATCGCAAATACCTTCTTTCACCAACATAAACGGCGACTATACACATGGGCCACACCAGATGGAACACACAGAAATCAAATTGACTGCATCTGTGGAAAGAGACGATGGAAAAGCTCAATATCATCAGTCAGAACAAGGCCAGGAGCCGACTGTGGAACAGAACATCAACTGCTCCTATGTAAGTTCAAGCTGAAACAGAAGAAAATCAGAGTAAGTCCAGGGGAGCCGAAATAAGACCTTGAGTATATCCCCTCTGATTTTAGAGACCATCTGAAGAATAGATTTCATGCATTGAACACTAGTGACCAAAGATCAGACGAGCTGTGGAATGACATCAAGGACATCATACATGAAGAAAGCAAGAGGTCATTGAAAAGACAGGAAAGAGTGTCAGAGGAGACTCTGAAACTTGCTCTTGAACATCGAGCAGCTAAAGCAAAAGGAAGAATTGATGAAGTAAAAGAACTGAACAGAAGATTTCAAAGGCAGCTCGAGAAGACAAAGTATTTTAATGACATGTGCAAAGAGCTGGAGATGGAAAACCAAAAGAGAAGAACATGTTTAGCATTTCTCAAGCTGAAAGAACTGAAGAAAAAATTCAAGCCTCGAGTTACAATAGTGAAGGAAACCATGGAGAAAATATTAAATGACACAGGAAGCATCTAAAGAAGATGGAAGGAATACACAGAGTCATTATACCAAAAAGAATTAGTCGATACTCAACCATTTCAAGAGGTAGCATATGATCAGGAACCGATGGTACTGAAGGAAGAAGTCCAAGCTGCTCTGAAGGCATTGGTGAAAAACAAGGCTCCAGGAATTGACATAATATCAATTGAGATGTTTCAACAAACAGATGCAGCGCTGGAGGTGCTCACTTGTCTATGCTAAGAAATATGGAAGACAGCTTCCTGGCCAACTGACTGGAAGAGATCCATATTTATGCCTATTCCCAAGAAAGGTCATCCAACCGAATGTGGAAATTATAGAACAATATCATTAATATCACACGCAAGCAAAATTTTGCTGAAGATCATTCAAAAACAGCTGTAGCAGTATATCCACAGGGAATTGCCAGAAATTCAGGCCAGTTTCAGAAGAAGACGTGGAACCAGGAATATCATGGCTGATGTCAGATGGATCCTAGCTGAAAGCAGAGAATGCCAGAAGGATGTTTACCTGTGTTTTATTGACTATGCAAAGGTATTCGACTGTGTGGATCATAACAAATTATGGATAACTCTGCAAAGAATGGGAATTCCAGAACACTTAATTGTGCTCATAAGGAACTTTTACATAGATCAAGAGGCAGTTGTTTGGACAGAACAAGTGGATACTGCATGGTTTAAAGTCAGGAAAGGTGTGTGTCAGGGTTGTATTCTTTCACCACACCTATTCAATCTGTATGCTGAGCAAATAATCTGAGAAGCTGGACTATATGAAGAAGAATGGGGCATCAGGATTGGAGGGAGGCTCATTAACAACTTGCGTTATGCAGATGACACAACCTGACTTGATGAAAGTGAAAGGAACTTGAAGCACTTACTAATGAAGATCAAAGACCACAGCCTTCAGTATGGATTGCACCTCAACATAAAGAAAACAAAAATCCTCACAACTGGACCAATGAGCAACATCATCATAAATGGAGAAAAGATTGAAGTTGTCAAGGTTTTCATTTTACTTGGATCCACAATCAACACCCATGAAAGCAGAAGTCAAGAAATCAAGAGACGCATTGCACTGGGTAAATCTGCTGCAAAGGACCTCTTTAAAGTGTTGAAGAGCAAAGATGTCACCCTGAAGACTAAGGTGTGCCTGAGCCAAGCCATGGTATTTTCAATCGCATCATATGCATGTGAAAGCTGGACAATGAATACGGAAGACCGAAGAAGAATTGAAGCCTTTTAATTGTGGTGCTGGCGAAGAATATCGAATATACCATGGACTGCCAAAACAACAAACAAATCTGTCTTGGAAGAAGTACAACCAGAATGCTCCTTAGAAGCAAGGATGACGAGACTGTGTGTTAAATACTTCAGACATGTTGTCAGGAGGGATCAGCCCCTGGAGAAGGACATCATGCTTGGCAGAGTACAGGGGCAGCAGAAAGAGGAAGACCCTCAGCGAGGTGGGTTGACACAGTGGCTGCAACGATGAGCTCAAGGATAACAATGATTGTTAAGTATGGCACAGGACCGAGCAGTGTTTCGTTCTGTTGTGCGTAGTGTCACTATGAGTCGGAACTTACTTGATGGCATCTAACAACAACAACAAAACAATGTGTTTTAGAAAAAACAGTTTCTACAAGGTATACTATGACAGAATCGTAAAAAGCTCTACAAGGCTGGCCCCAGTTGCTGTAAGTCAATTCTGACTCATAGCAACCCTATAGGACAGAGTAGAACTGTCCCAAGGGTTTCCAAGTAGTGGCTGATGGATTCGAACTGCTAAGCATTTGGTTGGCAGCCAGAGCACTTAACCATTACACCACCAGGACTCCGTAAACCTGGCCCATGGTTGAAACATCAAACCATTTGGTAGAGAGTAAAACCCTAAGAAACTTGTTTGACCTGATATAAACCATCACAAATACTTTCATAACAACAAATGTTCAGAGGCACAAAACATAGACACAAAAGCAGAGTGTGGCAAAACTTATTTAGCATCTCAATTACTATAGCTATTTCACAATCATTGGCTAACTATGTTCATAGTTGGAGGAGCGTGGATGTTTTTAACGTAAACAGCAACATTTCTGGATACTTATTATAATACCAGGAGATGTCTATCTGGGCAAGACGCACATAAATTCATTTGGCAAAAAAGGACTTGTATTTCTATTAGATTTAATATGACTTTAAAGCAAATAAGAATCTAAAATCATATTCTTGATTTTTAAAAGAAAAACAAGATAGATGAGCAAGGAGAAATGTGTCTATAAAAAAATAAAAGGACCTGAAGATGTTCCTCTGCAGTCTGCTTTGAGTCCTTCAGTGGCAATTCCCACATAAGGTTACCGGAAGTGGGCACACAGCTGTGACCCCCAGGCCACTTAACAGGAGACTCAGCAGTTACTACAAAGAAATCACAAGCTCTTCACTCCCAGTTTCCCAAGAGTAAGTTTTTCCTTCTTCAAAGAGATCTGAAGAGGGTTACTGCTGGTGTTATCATCTAGTGACCACATAAAAGTAGTGGAATCAAAGCTGTAGTTGTTCCTTTCTGCAGTTCCTACAGTAAAACCCCTTCCCATCACTGCTAATTTAGTACATTGTATTTCCATGCGTTTAAAAACTATGTTTTAGTGAGCTTTATATTCTGCAAAAAAAAAAAAGACTGTTCATAGAACATTTAAAAAAACATATTTCAGTAAGTTAGCACTCCACTTAACTAAAGGAAGTAATACATAAGAAAGCATAAACATTATTCATTAAAGATACACACACATATATAAGTTTCTCTGTGTGTATGTGTATACGTGTGTGTGTGTTTAAGAGGAAAGGAATCCTGGTGGCATAACTGTTAAGCTCTCAGCTGCTAATGGAAAGGTTGGAGGTTTGAATTCCCCCAAGGGGTTCCGCACGAGCAAGACTTGGTGATCTGCTTCCGTACAGATTACAGCCTAGAAAACCCTATGTGGCAGTTCTGCTCTGTTACATGGGGTCACTTTGAGTCACAAATCGACTCAATGGTACCCAACAAAACAGCATTTAAGAGGAAGAAATATAGAGTAGTTTTCCTCAAAAAAAGTATTTTTAAGAAGCCTATGAAACTTTCTTATTGTAGAAAATAGGATAATAATGACTTTGCAGGAGACCAGTTCAGCCAAGTAACTTTCTCTTTCATTGCTTTCCACTGCCATTAAACAAACCACTGCCATTAGGATTAGAAAATCCCCACCCCTCTCCCCGCTTGTGTTTACAGGCAGTTAAATACCTACTGGAGAGGCAGTGGGAGCGTTAAGGACCGGAGAAAGCCCGAGGCAATGGAAAGACTAGCTTGTTAGGGGATCTTGAGTTTACAGAGTAGGGGAGAAAGCAGCAGGCTTCAAAACATGGTGCAGCCTCTAAACCAGAGAATATCTAGAGACAGGCAGCATCCTATACCACGACCTTGCACACTGAAATCTCCACACCAGCATAGCATGAATACAAAACACACAAACAGGATAAACTGCCAACTCTATCCTTTTTCTCAAAGAACTTCAACATGCTGTAAAGAAACTACTACTAAAGTAAAACATACATAAATCCAGTTTATATTCAAACAAAAAAAAGTAAACCCATTGCCATGGAGTTGATTCCGACTCATAGTGGCCCTATAGGACAGAGTAGAACTGCTCCATAGGGTTTCCAAGGAGTGGTTGGTGGATTCCAACTGCTAGCCTTTTGGTTTACAGCCATAGTTCTTAACCACTGTGCCACCAGGGCTCCCCAGCTTATACCAGTGTCTTTAGATTTCTTTAATCCTGGTCCTTATTATCTCACGGCTGAACTGTTAGGATAGTCTCCTAAACGTCCCAGCTATCTTCAGACTCTCACCAACATCACCTACGTTATGCTCCACGTCGAGATTCGCCTTCCTAACGCATCTCCGGGTCAGTATCCCTCCACCAGTCCCCCTTTCCTAACCTCTACTAACTCAGAAGCTGCTGCCCATCGTCTGCTAAATAAAATCCAAGCTGGAATTCTAGGTCTAAGATGCCATTTCAGCTTCATGTCTAATTAAACCTCAACATGGTCTCTATATTTCAGGCATTCTGGGGTTCTTTTTTCCCTTGAACGTTATTACTATCATAATTGGTAATAATGTTCTATGATGATGAACTAACTAAAGCATCAGCTGTGCCACGTTATTTTATTTGATCACTCCAACCAAAAACAAAAAGCAAATAAAACCTGTTGCTTTCTATTCAATACTGACTCACAGCAACTCTACAGGGCAGAGTAGAATTACCCCACAGGGCTTCTAAGAGTGGCTGGTGTATTTGAACTGCCGACCTTTTGGTTAGCAGCCATTGCTCTTAACCACTGTACCACCACCCAACTCCTTGATCACTACAGATATAATTAATCTATTAGATATAATCTATGCATGGCCTTGCATCTTAGTTGTATGACTTATCTCCGCTTTTAAATAAAAATTTCTGAGGCGATGATAATATCTTTTGCAGAATAGTAGAGTGCTTAGGACCAAAGTCTTTCATTACAGCCTCACTGCAAACCTGTGCATAGAAAATAAAGACTGCAATAATCTTTTTCAAGTTATTTCACTTTGAAATCTTACTGAAAATACCCAGATTCCAATGCAATTTAAAAGATGCAAATGATTTTTAAATATGGAAGTTTTTAAAAGCTCCATAATATCTTTAGAATATTAATGTGAATTTAAATGTAATGTGTTGAGTCATGTACAACCAATACTATACCAGTTAACAGTTGACATAATAAATACAAACAGGTTTTTTTTTTTTTTTAGGAATGACTTCTTAAAAATCTCAGCTTATTTCTTACCTAAATTCTGTTTTTTTTTTGCCAAATTAAATTACATAATGTCTCAAAAATTAATATATTGAGTTTAAATATGTGCTGTTGAAATAGAATCCTTGAATTATATACTGTTGACATACACACAAGCAAGTCATCCTTGGATAATGTTTAAATAATATCCACTTAAAAAAAATTTTTTTTTTTTTTAGTTGTCACTTAATTTTGAAATAACAGTATAAGGCTATTATCTATCATAGGCCAATTTCTACATCCAGAACAATATTATTACAAAGAAGATATTAGGGGACAAGGAAAATACATTAAAACATGTATAAATATCATTTTAAAGTGATAAGCCTATTCAAGGTCTACCTCCTTATCTTCTAGTATTATAAATATTATTTCTCAGTCCTTAATCAGTATCCAAATCAGTTCTGAACACTTGCTTTTTTCTAACGGCCTCCTCCTAGAGATGCCCAAGTAAATACGTCAGGTCCACCTCAATACTCAAATGTCTGTATTTAAAGTTACACTATTTTTAGTTTCCTTCATTTTTACCCTAATATTTCATAGTTTTGTCTCATTTTCCTCTTCCTTTGTTCAAACAGCTATTATTAAGTAATAAAAATAGAAGGACAAACAGGCAAATAGCTGGGTAACTACACTACCAAGGGTTATCTCACTTTTTACTTTAGATCACCATTAATAAAGACTAGTTCCAATCTGTATTTCCACTCTGGGGGGTTTAAAAAAATTCAAAGTAGACAGAACTATACCACTGGCATTTGTAGATCTAGATATAGGTATAGATTCTGTATGTTGTAATACCCCACTGCCTTTGAGTCAATTCCAACTCAGAGTATACCCTACAGGACAGAGTAGAACTGCCCCATAGGGTTTCCAAGGCTGTAATCTTTACGGACAGCTTGGTTGCTAATCAGAAGGTCAGCAGTTGGAATCCACCAGCTGCTCCTTGGGAGAAAGATATGGCAGTCTCCTTCCATACAGATTTACAGCCTTGGAAACACTATGGGGCGGTTCTGCTCTGTCCTATAGGGTGGCTATGAGTCGGAATCCACTCCAAGGCAACAGGGTTTGGTTCATTTTTTTTTTTTTTTGGTTTAATCTTTTTGGAAGCAGACTGCCACATCTTTCTCCCACGGAGCAGCTGGTGGGTTCCAACTGCCCACCTTTTGGTTAGCAGCCAAGTGCTTTAACCACTGCACCCCCAGAGCTTCTAGAGTTTAATAAAAGACAGACTATTCTATACTTGCCACCCAATAGTAAACTTTGTTATGTGCTTCAGTTAAGAAACGAATATTTATAGTTTATGAAAAGCCTGTTCAGTGGCCACTACATAAACAAAAAAAGCCAAACTCATTGCCATGGATTCTGACTCACAGCAACAATGTAGGACAGAGTAGGACTGCCCCATAGGGTTTCCAAGGCTGTAAATCTTTACAGAAGCAGACTGCCACATCTTTCTTCTGCAGAGCACCTGGTGAGTTCGAACCACTGACCTTTTGGTTAGCAGCTCAGTGCTTAAGCCCTGTGCAATCAGGGCTCCTAATGGCCATGATAGGCAGGATCCAAATACACACAAGAGATAACCTCTTTCTTATATTTTAGTATTTCGAGGATTATGATGTGCATAAATTTCAAGAATTGCAGTGAATAAATTAAAGCATGTTTAAAGATCACATAAATCCAGGAAAGTATCCTATTAATCAATGGTTTTGCTTGTTACAAAACATATTCCAGATAGAGGTCTTGAATAAGTTTTTTTTTTTTAAGTCTATCCCTTCAAATCAGTATTTAGCTAAATAAATATCCAAGTTATATGAAATATTTAGGCCAATTCTAAAAGATATGATAAAAATTGACTCATGATATTTCCAAGGGTGATATTCCCTGAAAAGATGGGGCACAAACAGGTTTGTGCTCATTGGAATTAACCTCTGAGGGGGCCGAAGTATGTGAGTCGGCTTTGCAATTGCGTATTTACTTTTCTTCACCTTGGAAAATTCAGATAGAACTGGACCTCAGGTTCTCAAAATTCTTAGGGAAGAAATTTAAAACCCCTCTCCTCTTATTCTCTGGGATGATTTTTTTGGTTTGCTTTCTTATTTCTTAATTAAATGTTGTTTTACCACATCTGGTTTACCCCTCTCTCCCTTGCCTCAGGAGCACACGGCTATACTAAGAGTCGAATGAAAACCAAATCCTGCACCTGTGACTGAAGTCAAACACCACACGTTGCTCAGTCTAACTTAAGCCACAAAAAAACCTGTGACAAAGCTTAGGGTAATTTTTTTTTCCCCCCAAATCAGCTAACCACTTAGGTTGATCATCTCTCAGACAAAAGTCTGGAAGGGCAGTCTAACCAAAATAAACCCCACAAGGAACTAAAAATTTTGCTCCCTTGAATGCTTTCTGTCCATCAAAGGGAAATGAAGTCATTAAATATTCTTTTTTACATACTAGCAAAGTCTATTACCACACGGCATTGTACCTCATGGTACACTCATCACCTGAATAGTAATGCTGCCAACCACACGACAGCTTTGATAACAAGAACCTGAACTGTCATCGATACCCAATCCAGAGTCCTAAGAATTTAATTAGGAACAGAGCAACAACCCTATCAGCAACATCAAAAAACAGGACAAGATTTCTGACAACAAGCACATCAGATCTTCAGCTGTTGACGGACAGCTTAGTACAAATCGGTTTGAACAGGGCAGTTACCTGAGAAGTCCTGATAACATTTGCTGTGCGAAGTAACCTGAGGAAACTGGGACTGAGCACGGGAAGTCAAGGTGGAGGAGAGAGGGAGCAAACAGAAATGGTAATTCCAAAACAAAGAAATAAAAACATTTATATAGTCATTTGGGAACACAAACATTAGGTTGTGTGGCTATATAAATTAAAATAGTAAGCCGAAATCCAAAGAAAAAACAACACACCTAATATATGTCTCAGGCCCTAATTATGAAAAATACCAGTTGCCATCAGGTTGACTCATGGTACCCCATGTGTATTAGAGTACAACTGTGATCCAGAGGGTTTTCATGGTGGATTTTTTGGAAGTAGGTTTCCAGGCCTTTCTTCTGAGGCACCACTGGGTGGATGTGAACCACTGACTTTTTGGTTAGCAGAGATTGCATTAACTGCACCACACAGGGATAAACATGTCTCTAGATCTTAATATGCTCTTAGTGACTCTGGGAGGATTCTGGTTGCCTGGAAAATGAGTTACCTGGAACTGGGCTACTGTCCCTGGTAGCAGGGGCTATCCAAACTCAGCTTCTCAAGGTTCCTGCCCACCTGTAGAGGAATGTGTAGTAGCACATGGGTCCTAATACCTGCCAGTGCTCGGCAGCAGGTATTTCCAAATAAGGCTTTGAACAACCGACATCCTAAATCCAGGCAGCCTGACACCAATCAGACCGTGTATTCTCCATGGCAACATGGGCCCATCAGTAACCAAGCCATGACAGGCTTCTCTATGGAATGATGGGAGAATCAGGGGAACCCATGCCGTCTGTCCTCTTGCTAATCCTTGGCTATGTAGGTTTCCCCAGTAATAAGTGCATAAGCTTCACAGACTTTGTTATAAACCCAAGGGCATTAAAAGCAGAGATCCACTGTGGACTGTGGTTTCAGGGGACAGCTAGGTCACTCGGCATAATAAAGCTTATTAAGAAAATGTTCTGCATCCCACTTTGGTGAGTGGTACCTGGAGTCTTAAAAGCTAGTTAGCAACCATCTAAGATGCATCAGTGGGTCCCAATTCATCTGGAGCAAAGGAAAAGGAAGAACACCAAAGACATAAAGAAAATACTAGCCCAAGAGACAAAAAGGACTACATAATAAACCAGAGACTACATCAGCCTGAGCCCAGAAGAACTAGATGGTGCCCGGCTACAACTAATGACTGCCCTGATAGGGAACACAACAGAGAGTCCCTGACGGAGCAGGACAAAAGTGGGGTGCAGAACTCAAATTCACATAAAAATACCAGATTTAATGGTCTGACTGAGACTAGAGGAATCCCAGAAGACACAGCCCCAGACTCTCTGGCAACCCAGAACTAAAACCATTCCCGAATCCAACTCTTCAGAAAAAGATTAGACTGGACTATATAAGACATAAAATATTAATCGTGAAGAGTATGCTTCTTAGTTCAAGTAGATACATGAGACAAAATTGGTAGCTCCTGTCTGGAGGCAAGATGAGAAGGCAGAAAGGGATAGGAGCTGTTTGAATGGACACGGGAAATCCAGGGTGGAAATGGGGAGTGTGCTGTCACATTACAGTGATAGCAACTAGGGTCACATAACAATGTGTGTATAAATATTTGTATGAGAACCTAATTTGAGCTGTAAACTTTCACCTAAACCACAACAACAACAACAACAAAGACCCATATGGTTCTCACTAGGGTTACCAGACAGCCACAGAAGGAAGCCACCTTGTACCACCTTCATATATGCAACAGAATTTCATCTTCTTTTGCTAAAGCCATAGGTTAAAAAGAACACAGAACACATGCATAGGGAGTAACTCAGATGTAAATGTAAGCATTGGCTTACATATCAATACCTAAAGGAAATCAGGCAGAATGTTAATTAACTGTTTCAGCTATGTTTATTGCCCTTTTTGGTTTACATGGGATAACGATTGTGGGTTAAATCTTTGAATGCCAATTGCAGGAATATAGACATTTGTATGCCCCTAACCTAGAGATACAGGAAGCTGCTGGTGAGAGGATATTCAGAATCAGGGATGCAGATTTTCACCAGCATAAAAGTTTTTTTAAAATAATATGATGTTAATGTTCTGAAATAACTGTGAAGAAAAACTTATATATAGGCTTATAAATTATTGTATATATAGTACTCTACCTCCTAACTAGAAGCAACAAGAGGATTTTCAGAGAATGCTCACTTAGTATATTCTTATGAAATGAAGGCAAGGTGGGCGAGAACACTCTCAGTGGAGTCCTGCGTATCTTGTTCCCATCCCAGATCCTTCACTCAATCCTGGTACCAATCCCTGCCACAGACACAATGAGGAAACACCTAATGTGTTAATGGCGACCCTTCCGCTATCTGGTAATTTCTTCAGTGGCCTACCTACTCAATTGTCCTCCAAAAAAAGAAAAAAAAGAATTTTTTTTTTAATTGGATTCCAGAGAGACCCTAAAACTAAAACTTTCTGAATCATGATTGTTTCTCAGGTAACCTTCTCTTACTTTTAAGTAAATTCAATTTCTGAGAAACTTGAGGCACTGAGAGCCTAAATTCCTGAGCATGGACATTAAAAAAAAAAAAAAAAGAGGAAGCTAGAAAGTGTATCTGGCTTTTACTACAGCCTGTAAAATAATTATCAACTTCTAAGTTACCTGTATTGGGGTGGGGGGCAGAGGGGGAAGAAAAAGACAGAGAGTGAACAGAAAAAGGTAATAAAAAATAATATAAAAATGTTGGATCTTTTAAACTCACAGAAATAAGGCAGATTTTTTTATAAAGTGTAAATTTGCACTGACTTGAAATTTCAAATCATAGCTAATTCTAGTTAACTCTTCCATTACTGACAGTTAAATAAAAATTACATCTCCTCATTCTACCTACCTTGTTATTTGTACTTGTTACCAAAACTGATATTTTTATAGTGCAGCGTTTCAAAATTTTACACCAAATTTCCCAAAGCCTTTTAACTAAGAGATAGAAAAAACTTATTTAGCATGCTCTTATCTTACACAAAAATGTAACAAATGGCAAAATACATATTATCCATAATCATTATCTCTTGTTGTTGCTGTTAGGTGCCATCAAGTCAGTTAAAACTATAGCGACCCTTTGTACTACAGAACAAAACACTGCCCAGTCCTACGCTATCCTCACTATCATTGTTATGCTTGAACCCACTGTTGCAGCCACTGTGTCAATCCATCTCATTAAGGGTCTCCCTCTTTTTCACTGACCCTCTACTTTACCAAGCATGATGTCCTTCTCCAGGGGCTGATCCCTCCTGATAACATGTCCAAAGTATGTGAGACAAAGTCTCGCCATCCTTGCTTCTAAGGAGCATTCTGGTTGTACTTTTTCCAAGACAGATCTGTTTGTTTTTTTGGCAGTCCATGGTATAGTCAATATTCTTCACCAACACCATAATTCAAAGGCGTCAATTCTTTAGTCTTCCGTATTCACTGTCCAGCTTTTGTACGCATATGAGATGACTGTAAACACCATGGCTTAAGTCAGGCACACAGATGTCAGGTAACTGACATCTTTGCTTTTTAACACTTTAAAGAGGCCTTTTGCAGCAGATTTGCCCAATGCAATGCGTCATCATTATGTCTAAAAACTGTCTGTTTTTCTAATAACCCCATGAGTTTTTTAAATATAGTGATCATCTTTATTAAAAAAAAAAAAAAATTCACCACTGTTCAAAGTTGCTATCCCTGTGACACAATGCTGGAACTCATGACAAGTTTCTTGGCAAGCAAGAGATTTTAGCTTTTTGAATGAACAAAGCGATGCTATGTAAGAGAGAAATGACAACCAAATGCTGCTGCCTTACAAAAATCAGCAGTTCTTAGAGAAAATATGAAATGATTTCAAATGTGGTCTTCAATGATTTGTACTCACATAAGCTAGATTGAGGGTTTATTTTTTTCTTTTTGAAAAACCAACCGTGATTTCAGCCTGTGGCAAATGCACCCTCCGAACACTCTGAGCATAAATACTCACATAGTTAAGGTCACTGCATGACTTTGTGTGATTTAGTGCTCATTCAATAACCATTCCTCCAGGTAGCAGCAGGCAGACACTATGTCATATATTGGACATATCACTGGCAGTTACAGAAAGACGATTCCTGACCTCATGGAGTTTGCAGTCCAGTGAGCAAAACAGAGATTAGATTTAAAAAAAATCACACACAAATATGTAATTATATTGTGATAAGTGTTATTAAAAGTTGCCCTAGTGGGCTAATTTAGAGTGCAGTATCACAGGAGATCTCTCTGAGGGGAATATTCAAGATGGGTCCAGATGACGAAAAAACAGATGAAGAATGGAAGATTTTCATTTCCAGTAATATAGTAGGCGAAGTATATGGGCCTAAGTAGTCTAAAATATCTGGGATGACATTTCTAACTCTTATTAAAAGCTTTAGTGAGCAGCCATGAACATTAAGAAATATTAAAGTAAGGCACTGAGAAAGGAAAGCTGAGCAGATGAAAGGGTTATGAACGGTAAATCCAAAAAAATCCAAAAATCAATAGTCAAGATTAAGGCTGCTGTTAAAATAATATCAATATACAAAAAAAAAGTTGCATTTCTACACGCCAGCAATAAACATTTTAGAGAATGAAAAACTTTAAACACCATTAGAGTAGCATCGAAAATCTGAAATACATAGGAATACATCTAACAAAAGGTGTATAATATCTCTATGGAAAATATATGAAAACTTAGAGATATGAAAGGAGACCTAAATAAATAGAAAATATACGATATTAAGGGTTTAAAGATTCTATATTGTAAAGAATATTTCTAAAGATTCAATACAAGCCCAATTAAAATGCCACTAGATTTCTGTTTATTTTTGGAATTTGACAAGTTTATTCTAAAATGTATTCAGAATCACAAAGGACCAGGCAGAGAACAGGAAAAGATGAGGTTGTAGAGATGGGAAGGATCTAGGTAAAGCAGAATCTTGTAAGATAAAATTCAACATCTTTATCCAGGCCTTAGTGTGTTTCTCTAGTGTAACCAGTACATGTCTCTGGACCTTCCAAATGGAGGAAGATAGCTAGTCTCACCACTGCCATTGATGTTGTCCAACTAAACCTTCTCGGGAACCTCAGTTCTCGTTGTAGTATATGCCACCAAGACAAGGTAAGGCTCAAACTGCTATGTGTTATGCAACCATTGCAGCCCTTCCTGGACCTCTTCTTCCCCCTAACTGCAAATAGAAATAAGCAATGAAATAATACTGTTCTAAACTAAAACACATTATTTTCTATGTCTTTGAAATTTTTACTTCTGGTTGGGCTTCAATATAAATGGGAAGTGTGTATATGATTAAGGCACCATATAAAATTAGAGTAAAAAGCAATGGATTATTCAAGAAATAGCATTGGGACAATTGGCTAGCCATATGGAAAAAAAAAAAGTTGGATCGGCACTTCATCCTTTCCAACAAAATAAGTTCCAGATGGTTCAGGGATTTAAACACCCTTAAAAATCTGTAAAATTTTTAGAATAAATGATAAAATTTTTAATCTAATTTTGGAGTAGGAAGGTCTTTCTCAGTAAGTTAAGAAACCCAAAAGCCTTAGAAGAGATCAACTATATCCAAATGAAAAAAAAAAATTCTGCGTGAGAAAAAATATGGTCAAGTTACAATAAAATGGCCAAACTACAAACTGAAAAGAGAAGTTTGTAACATATGGCAGATAAAGAGCCAATTCTGTACTGCATGACATCTCTTAAAATCAGTAAGAAAAGCCAACAACCCAAAAGAAAAATGGGCAACAGAAGAACTACAAATGGATTTCAAATATATGAAAAGATTTTTAAATCCTCTACATAATCAAAGAAATGCAAGTTAAAAGATTTTAAAAAGGATATACCATTTTTCACTAATCAGTTTAGCAAAATTTTTAAAAAAGACTGATAACAAACAATATTTCTGGTAGAAAAGGCACTTTCATAGATCCTTGGTAGGAGCGCAAATTGGTATGAAAAACTTGGATTAAAATTTGGCAAGATCTACTATCGTTTAAAAAGCACAACCTCTTTGACCCAACATTTGTACATTAAGAATTTATCTGCTAGATACATTTATGTTAAAGTATTTATAGTAATATTTATTATAGTATTATTTCTAAATATCAAAAAACTGAAAACAACCTTAATGTTCATTGATATGTTAATAATTAGATTAGTGACATTATATCCAAACAACTGTGGAGATGTTTAAAAAAAATGAATCAAATCATCATGTGTTAATATGAAAAGGTCTTAAACATATATACTTTTAAGTGGAGGGAAAAACCCAAAGGGTTAGAACAGAAAGTATAGTATGCATTTAAGTATACACGCCATATATATTTACATAAGAGGGAAATGTTTCTTGATATTTTACTGTTAAATTACCATAAACTGAATAAGTGATTACTTCTGGGCATGCATCCAAGGGGTCTACAGTGGCAAAGAGACTTATATGTCATTATGCATTACTTTTGTTTGATTTTTTAAAAAACTGTATGCATGGGTAGCTTTTTCAATTAAAAAAATAATAACTTGTTTGAAAAAGGTCAGATTAAGCACTAGGTAGCATCACTGCTGTAATTTGTCTATCATCTGAGAGAAGATGAGGTAGTTGTCATATACTGGTTTTGAAAAAGTAAATGTAGACAATGAACCAATCTGATTTTCTTTAAATTGTTCAAAAAAGTCATCCTCAAGAATGAAATGAAGGAACTAGAGGTTTTGTAACATGCTTTCTGATGTTTAAGATGGTGTGTCAACTTGGTGGCCCATGATTCTCAGTGGTTTGGCAGTTATGTAATAATGTAGTTTGGTAGATATGTAATGATAGAATTTGGCAGTTATGTAATGAGGTAGTTACCTTGCATTTTGTGATATACTCACCCCCATGATGTGATTAGCCAATCAATTGTAAGGGGAGTTTCCTTGGGACTGTGGCTGCATCCAATATACATGGATGTTCCAGCAAAGCTTTTTCTTACTCTGGATCCTGCATCCAGCTCATTATCATCTGACCTCCAGTTTTGGGGGCTTGAGCCTACGGCCTGCAGTATTGTCTGCTGATCTTTGGATTCATAGGCCTCCACAGCCTGTGAGCCAGAAGCCTGCCGTATTGTCTGCACATCTTGGGTTCATCAGCCCCCGCAGCAACGTGAGTCAGGAGAAACCTCCGGAATGATGCTTGACCCACAGACTTGGAACTTGCCAGCCTCTACAACCACATGAGCCATTTCCTTGAGATAAACCTCTCTCTGTCTCTCTAAAAACCCAGTGCATAAATAAATGTATGTATGTATATGCTTCACTGGTTTTGCTTCTATAGAGAACCCAGCCTAAGCCATGCTTTGAGTCACTTAAGAAATGTGTCTAATCTACCAGAAATTGAAGCAAAGGTGATCTAAGAATGGGAAGAAAATAACAAACATTTACAGAAGGCTTACCTATAATCCAAGCATTGGCAATCTACATGGTTTCGTCCATTTGTTCACAAAACTTGAATGAACCCAAGTATTGTGCTTTATATACGGATACTGAAAAGCATTCGGATAATATCTCTACTTTTATTGGGTGGCCTGAAGTATGGTGGAAAGACACATCATAAATGAATAAATAAATAAGGTTGTTTCAGAGA
Source organism: Elephas maximus indicus (assembly GCF_024166365.1). NCBI lineage: Eukaryota > Metazoa > Chordata > Mammalia > Proboscidea > Elephantidae > Elephas > Elephas maximus. The sequence goes on from NC_064820.1 coordinate 127,625,373, forward strand.
TAATAAATGCTACAAATAAAATAAAACCAACGATGTGATTGTGTGTGTCTCTGTTGAGGGTGGCAGATTTCGGTTGTTATGCTTGTCATTAAGATAATTAGACATTCTTTGAAGCCTTCTGTTTAGTTTAAAGCACCTAGTCTTCAAAAGCCTAACCATGAGAAACTTATCTATGATATTTTAAAAACAGAAGCTGGCTGTGCATTTTTTAAAAATGACAGAGAATTTGTCTTAATCCTCTTAATTCTGACAGAGAATTAAGAAACCAAATCAAGAAAACCGGTATATTCATTGGAGGACAGAAAGTGTAGAAACTGATGTTGGCATTAAATTCTAGACAGTAAAATACTGTGTTGTTGTTAGGTGTGTTGAGTCACTTCCGACTCATAGTGACCCTATTTACAACAGTAGGAAACACTGCCCAGTCCTGCATCATCCTCACAATCGTTGCTATGTTTCAGCCATTGTTGCAGCCACTGTGTCAGTCCATCTCATAAGGGTCTTCCTCTTTTTCACTTATCCTCTACTTTACCAAGCATGATGTCTTTCTCCAGGGACTGGTCCCTCCTGATAGCATGTCCAAAGTATGTGAAACAAAGTCTTGCTATCCTTGCTTCTAACAAGCATTCTAGTTGCACTTCTTCCAAGACAGATTTGTTTGTTCTCCTTGCAGTCCATGGTATATTCAATACTCTTCACCAACACCATAATTCAAAGGCATCAATTCTTCTTCAGGCTTCCTTACTTATTGACCAGCTTTCACATGCATATAAGGTTACTGAAAACATCACGGCTTGGGTCAGGCGCACCTCAGTCTTCAAGGTGGCATCTTTGCTTTTCAACACTTAAAAGAGGTCTTTTGTAACAAATTTGCCCAATCTAATGTGTTTGATTTCTTGACTGCTGCTTCCATAGGCATTGATTGTGGATCCAAGTAAAATGAAATCCTTGACAACTTCAATCTTTCCTTCATTTACCATGATGTTGCTTATTGGTCCAGTTGTGAGGATTTTTGTTTTATTTATGTTGAGACGTAATCCATACTGAAGGCTGTAGTCCTTGATCTTTATCAGTAAGTGCTTCAAGTCCTCTTCACTTTCAGCAAGCAAGGTCGTGTCATCTGCGTATCGCAAGTTATAAATGAGTCTTCCTCCTGTCCTGATGGTGCGTTCTTCTTCATATAATCCAGCTTCTCAGACTATTTGGTCATCATACAGATTGAATAAGTATGGTGATAGGTACAACCCTAACACACACTTTCCTGACTTTAAACCACATGCTAGCACCTTGTTCTGCTTGAACGACTGCCTCTTGATCTAAGTACATGTTACTCATGAGCATAATTAAGTGTTCTGGAATTACCATTCTTTGAAATGTTATCCATAATTTGTTATGATCCACACATTTGAATTCCTCTGCTTTCAAGCATGATCCATCTGACATTAGCAATGATATCCTTCATTCCACATCTTTTTCTGAATCTGGCTTAAAATTTCTGGCTGTCCCCTGTGGATATACTGCTGTAGCTGCCTTTGAATGCTCTTCAGCAAAATTTTACTTGGGTGTGATATTTTGTAGATGATGTAAAAAGTAAACACATTTAAACAACTCCAAAAGAGCCCTGGTGGTACAGTGGTTAAGCATTTGGCTGCTAACAGAAAGGTCAACAGTTAGAACTCACCAGCTGCTCCATGGGAGAAAGATGTGGCAGTCTGTTTTCCTAAAGATTATAGCCTTGGAAACCCTGTGGGCAGTTCTATGCTGTCCTAGAGAATCACTATGAGTCAGAATCGATGGGTTAAATAACTCTACAATTCTTCGAAGCAAAAATGCCACCGTGTCCCACTGGCCTTCTTGAACAGTTTGCTAGGTCACTCACAGATAACAAATGAAATAGTAAAGTTTCTCGAAAAAGCCTATAATCAACTAGCCCATCAGCTCTAAACAGATAACAAAGCAATTTGCCTGCACTGGCTGGTGTATAAATGACAGTGGTATTGAAAGCAGGGCTCCAATGTGACCTAAAGTAATAATATGGACAGTAAGAACAATATTAATCATGATAACAATGACCATTGTGGTTAAGGGCTTTCCAAACAAAAAATCATTTAAACTAAAAGCACCCGGAAAAAAGTATTACTATTTAAAGGGGAGGAAACTGAGGTTCATGGAAGTTCAGTGACTTTCTCAAAATAAGGTGGTTACCATGGCAGAAACAGGCTTTAAAATTAGGTCCATTTTGTTCTAATCCCTATGCTCCACACATCTAGAAGTTCTCAAAAAGAAAGACAAAAAGGGAAAAAAAAGAGGGAGAAAGGGAAGGGGGGAAGAGAAAGAGAGTGGGAAGGAGGGAAGGAGGGAGGGAGGAAGAAAAAAAAGGAAGGGAAGGGGAAAATAAAAAAGAAACCCCAAAACACTCTAGCTCAGAGTTTTCAGAACTGAACTGTGGCCCTTAGAAGGCATTACTGAGTGGAGCTGGAAATCCCTTTAGTGCACACTCATTATGCATGTATACTACTTTTTCCATTTTTAATACATGCAGATGCTTTGCTGTCAGTCTATTCTTAAAGGATAGAGCATAGTGGGTAACAGTGCAGGTGCTGGAGTCAGAATAATGACCAGCACTAGAATCCTGGCTCTAAGACGTATTAATTTCCTGTATGTTTTAGTCATCTAGTGCTGCTATAACAGAAATACCACAAGTGAATGGCTTTAACAAACAGAAGATTATTCTCTCACAATCTAGTAGGCTAGAAGTCTGAATTCAGGGCGTCAGCTCCAGGGGAAGGCTTTCTCTGTCGGCTCTGGAGGAAGGTCCTTGTCATCTATCTTCCCCTAGTCTAGGATCTTCTCAGTGCAGGAACCCCAGGTTCCAGTGCTGCTTTCTTGGTGGTATGAGGTCCCCCTATCTCTCTGCTTGCTTCTCTCTTTTGTATCTCAAAAGAGACTGATTCAAGATACAACCTAATTTTATAGATCAAATCCTGCCTCATTAACATAACTGCCTCTAATCCTGCCTCATTAACATCATAGAGGCAGGATTTACAACACATACGAAAATCACATCAGATAACAAAATGGTGGACAATCACACAATACTGGAAATCATGGCCCAGCCAAGTTGACACACATTTTTGGGAACACAATTCAATTGATGACACCATACAAGCAAGTCACTTAAGCTTTCTGAACTCAATTTTCTTCTCTGAAACGTCATGTAACAGTACTCTCGTTTTTGAGTTAGGATGAAAAGTAAGTACGAATATTGTAAAGCATTTAGAGCAGTGCTTGACACTCAAAACACTGAGAAAAGCTGGTTATGATTTTACCTATTACAATAGTGATAATAACAATAAGTGAGGGTGTGTGAGAATTTAAACCGAGAACTGACTTACACAGCCACAGAGTTGGTCTGAACTGCTTTAGAGCATTTTGCTATAACATTGCGTGACTGGGAATTTACTAGGAAATTGCTTCAAATAGAACAGCATGTTGCAATTAGAAATTGCTTGGTTCTTTTGAGCAAAATCCTTAGACAGATCAGAAGTTTAAAAGGCAAAGCCAAAAAAGGCAACAGAACTACAAATGGTTGCTCTAGCCATAAAACAGAGCACACATTGATGGGACATGTGTACTGGTCACAACCCATCTCTTCTTCTCACAATTCTGCCAATATCAGAGATCAAGGCTGCTTTCTCAAGATGATATAAGATATATATCCCATTGGAAAATCTAAAGACCATGAAATGGATCCAAGACCTTTAAAGGAGTCTCTTTAAATACCAGAATGCCAGCTCTTTCTATTCTTCAATTCATCTTGTATTTGTAGTTTACTCCAGTACCTTTTAATCATTAAAAATAACAATAACTCAGTGACTTCTGATTTCTACCTGAAAAGTTTGTATAAAATCAAATGCTATTAAAAGAATAAATATGGGTAGGGGAAGATATTACTTCTGAAAACTGTATGACTTAATCGAGGAAATCCTTAAGTTGGAATGCCAAGGTAATATACTATTCAACTCTAACCTTTTTTAAATTTACTTTATTGTCCTTGTGAGTGAAAGGTTAAAAAAATAGCGTGTGTCTTAGCAAAAGTGTGTAACATCGTAGAAGAGAATGCTGGCAGGCTTTCAATCTCAGCAAGCTGACTTATATAGCCACATAGCTGGTGTGAACTGCTGAAGGAGCTCCCCAAAAAAGAAAACAGCAAACGGAACCTATGAGACAACTTTAATTAATTGGAAGTTTCTTTCTTCATACTCTATTGTCTATTTCTAGTGCTTCTTGGACAGAATTAAATGGAGAAACAAAGTACAGCTTGTAGTATAAAAAAAAAAAAGGATGAGTCTATTCAACCACTCTGAAGAGACAGAGGATACTTACCAGAAAGCAGCTACCTAGAGATGCAAGAAGCAACTTTATTTCCTCTAAAATCCCCTGTGACGACATTTGCCTTGCATTTTTTTTTTTCTTTTTCTTTTCTACATATGGGCTAACAGTATCTGCTTCCCTGATTCCCAATCCGGAACAAGAATTCTCTTCCTTTTTCCCTTCATCCAGTGATAGATTATCCATGCTGTTTTGAATGTGTTTCCCAGTTACATTACTTATAAAATCAGAATTTCATAATTGTAATGATGCCAAAAGAATAGATTTGATTATGGTAGACACCAGTCATGGTTCTTGACTTTCTGAAAAACTCAGAAGCTTGTTGCTCAGATAGCAATGGCCTACATGTTGTTTGCAATCTGTTATGCTCTTCAAGGAGCAAACACAGCAGCATTGTCACTGCACTGTAAGAACACAAAGGATAACATATTGATGAAATTTCTCACTTGAAATACCAAATGTAAATTAGCACAAGAGAGCCAGAAATCTAGAAGTCATCCTGATTCAATAAACACTCTCACCTTCCACTTTTAATCAATGTTCACCTCTTTTAATTCTACCTCCTAAATTTTCCTCCAGAAGTCCTAAGTTGATATCATCTTTCACCTGGGTTATTACTACAAAACCCCCTTAATTTGTTTCAACCTCAACCTCATTCTCCTCCAATTAACTCCTAATCTGCCACTAGATTGTTCTTCCTGAAGGGAAAATCCAATCATGCTACTAAAAAACTACTGGCCAACTTAAATCCTTTAGTCACTATCCCCAGAGTTACACAAACATTTGAGATATCTTCAGCCTCCTCTCATGTCACTCACTCCTAATGATTCACTTGGTGTCTTTGGTGCTCCGTCACTCTGAAAGGCCCTTCCTGGCATTCTTAAACCTACTAACAATATCCCATCCACTAGACTTGGCTCAGGTGTCGTCTTCTTAGACCGGCTAAGTTATGTGTCTCCTCCCTTCTGCACACTCACAACCACTTGGGTGTCCTTCTAATATAATTGCCTTACTGCTTCTCAGTTGTCCTTACTCTCTACCGTGAAGCTTCTTGATGGCCTGGAATATGTTTGTTTGTCTATTTCATTTTGTTGTCCTAAGACCCTAACTTAGAGAAGTTGCTCAACAATTAATTACTGAATGAATGAGTCAAGAAATAAAGGAAATAACTAAAAATCACTACTCCATAAACAACCTTGATATAAATAGGATTGGGAAAATATTTCTAGAATTCAGTCAGATAAAACTAGACAGTGAGGTTTAGGTCTATAAAATAAAAATTTTGGTTTGATAACATATTGCCTAACCATTTTCAAATATGCATATTGCTTTGTATTCATTTCTGCTTGGCCGAGAGGTAAGCATGCTTTCTGTACTCAGTCACACTTAAGACTGGCTGGTGCACCAGCAAGGCGCGTGCGCACACACACACACACACACACACACACAGCCTATTCTTGCTGCTTCCCAGTTGCTTGACTTGAAGCAAATCTTTTGAGTATCATTAATAGTCTTTTAAAAGTATTTCCCAATTCTATCCCACAATTAATTTGAGAGCTTCCTACCAGGAATTTTCAGACATTTTTTCAATACTATAATTATTTTGTATTTTTATTTAAAAACCAGATTTTTAAACATGCTGTTTTTATACACATTGAAGAATTCTATGTGTCCATGATAAGTTAATTAATGAAAAATTTTCAAAGGTAGAGTAAAAATACCTAATGATTTTGAAAGCTGACTGATTATATGTAAGCAACATTGTAGCCAGGGTTTGGCAAACTACAGTGCATAAACTACTTGTTTTGGTAAATAAGATTATATTGGAACATAGCCATACTCATTCATTTATTGAATGTCTATGCTGCTTGCACACTACAGCTGAAAATTTGGGTAGTTGTGACAAGGACCACATGGCTTGCAAAACCTAAATATTTATTCTCTGACCTTTACAGAAAAAGTTTGCTGACCCTTGCTCTAGGTACTTTACCTATATTATACCTAATATCACACACACACACCCCCTATGAAATGTGCACTAAAATTATCCCCATTTTATAGATAATAAACTGAGGCACCCAGACTTAAGTAATTTGCCTGATGTAATCTACAAAGCTATTAAGTGGCAAAGATGGGATGAAGGCACTCTGACTCCACACCTGTATTCTTAACCACTGCCTGTCAATCTATCCTAGTAGAAGGGCACCAAGTAAAGAACACCATTCAGAATCTCCTAACACGCACCCCCTTTCATTGGAACATCCCTCACTGAATAAAGCTATGTGAAGCAGTATGCCAGATGAGCAGCAGTGTGGATAAATGTCCCAAGCTGCCCTTCCAGCAGGCCTAATGTACCCTCTGATGACGTCCAGAAGCCTACGAGACTGAGCTGGGTTAAAGTACAGGTTCTAAGCTAATTCCAAGTTTTAAATTCCATAGCGTGGATTCATATACTTCCATCAAAACCCATTTCTAAAAGCTTAAATAGCAGTTCAAATAATAAAATTATTATAAAAGACCAGATTTCACTCTTGGAAAATCAGTAGCTCCGTGTGGCTACATCTTTGATTTGATTAGCTTGATGATTTAGTAAAAGTTAACTGAATCCCATAAGTCACAGTTGCAATAGAATACCACATGAGGTACTCACTCATCAACAGTGTTTACTCAGTACCTACTATGTGCTAGGCTCTGTTGTATGTGCTAGGGATACGGAAGTGAAGAAAATAGACAAAAATTCCTACTTTGACCCTTGAAATTGTATCATAAATGAAGCCCTAAACTAACTGGATCTAATTTCCTGGACAAGAAAATTAAAAAACAAAACAAAAAAACCCTGCTCTTCTGGATTTTAAAGAAAAGCAAAGAAGTAAAATAAATGTGCATTTTTCACTTTCAAACTCAATACATGCTGGAGAGAAAATTGTTTTATTATTTGTGCCACTAAGTTGTAAGAAGATTCTTTCCAACAGATATTACTTTTCATTCTGGCTTTATATGCTCCATTTGCTAGATCTTTCTTTAGGAATTTTTACACGTGTTTTTAAAATGCTAGTATCTAATCTTTTCCCTCTTGTCAGAATAGGGCTTTTTCTTTTGACAGTTATGACTTGGGGGAACAAAGGAAAAGATGACACAATTTCTGCCTAATGCCATGAAAGTAGAATCAGTAACCAGTCTATTACCTATCCTGTGAGGTTATATACATACTCTGTGCAGTAGAAAAAGCAGAGCTCACAGCAGTCCTGATTTCTAAAATATGCATGAACGCATGTGCACTGATAATCACCAATCACAGAAAAGAATATTTCTAGAAGATGCTATGACAATGAAGGAGGTGTACTTGGAAGTCCACACCACTGTGTCTTTCTTACAGTGCTCATAAATAGGCCTAAACCTAGGCATTTTGTAAGAAAAGAAAGAAAAACATTGATAATCTCTGAGGTGATGAAGGTATGACATTTACTAATAACATTTTCATGGTCTGGCAGAGACTGGAGAAATCTGAGATTATGGCCTCTGAACACCCTTTTAACTCAGTACTGAGGTTACTCCTGAGGTTCACCCTTCAGCCAAAGATTAGACAGGTCTACAGGGCCAACAATAACACACATGAAGGGTATGCTTCATAGCTCAATCGTGTATATGAGATTAATGGGCACACCAGCCCAAAAGCAAAGACAAGAAGGCAGGAAGGGACAGGAAAACCAGACAAATGGCGACAGGGAACCTGGGTTGGGGAAGGGGAGAGTGTTGACACATTGCGGGACTGACAACCAATATCACAAACAATTGGTTTATTAACTGTTAAATGAGAAACTAATTTGCTCTGTAAACTTTCATCTAAATTACAATAAATAAATAAATAAAAGTCACGTTTTCATCCTTTGTACTCACTGACCACCCAACTAAACCACCACCACCATCATGCCAGCTGCTGTCTAGTCGATTCCAACTCATGGCAATGCCATGTGTGTGTCAGAGGAAAACTATGCTCCATAGGATTTTCGAAGGCTAATTTTTAGAAGTAGATCACCAGGTCTTTCTTCTGAGGTGCCAGTGCATGGACTCAACTCACCAACCTTTTGTTCAGAAGGTGAGCTTATTAAGTGTTCATACTACCCAGCAACTCCATCTAACTAAACAGGATTTATTAAAAGAATTTAAGCCATTCAGGCTCACTTAAGCCTAAAATGGCTTTAGTGCTGTTAGTCAAGCAAATTTAAGAAACAATATGTCAGTATCAGCATTTCCCCAGACAATGAAAGTAACCTGTTTTTAATCCTGAGCCTAAAAGGCCATTTTGGACCAAGTGTCATTTTATATCCAAAGTGTTCCATAAATTTTTTTTATTACTCTCTCTGGTTTACTAAACAAGCATATGTGTAGATCTCTTCAGCTACCTAAAAAAAAAAACTATATTGCTTATAAATTTCATGGCACAATGTAAGTATAAAAGGAAGATACTGAAAATGACCTGAAACAGGAAATCATGAAATCCTCACTTGATGATGTAAACTATAATCAAAAGAAATGACTGAAAACAGTCACAACGGTACCTAGAATTAGTAACTCTCCCAACTATTAAAAAAAAAAACAAAAAACCATTGGCTCTGAGTCAGTTCCAACTCATAGTGACCTTACAGGACACAGCAGAACTGTCCCGTAGGGTTTCCAAGGATGAGCTGGTGGATTTGAACTGCCAACCTTTTAATTAGCAGCTGAGCTTTTAACCACTATGCCACCAGGGCTTCTACTGTTTAGTACCAACTAAAAAATGATCCAAGTATAAGGTCATTCCTCCCAAGATATTGATGTTCTTTTTCTTACTGGCCAACTATTGTTTAAATATAATTACAAACCCTGGTGGCATAGCGGTTAAGTGCTATGGCTGCTAACCAAAAGGGTGGCAGTTCAAGTCTACCAGGTGCTCCTTGGAGACTCTACAGGGCAGTTCTACTCTGTCCTACAAGGTTGGAATTGATTCGATGGCAATGGGTTTGGTTTGGACATAATATAGTTAAATTATATGTAACACAAATATGACTTGTTACATGTATGATCAAGAAAGAAAATTACTTTACATTGACAGCTTCTTTTGGGAAGAACTAAGACCTGGTGGCATGGTGGTTAAAACCTACAGCTGCTAACCAAAAAAGGTTGGCAGTTCAATTCCACCAGGCGCTCCTTGGAAGCCCTATGGGGCCGTTCTACTCTGTCCTTTAGGGTCGCTATGTGTTGGAATCGATTTGACGACAGTGGGTAAGACCAAGCTACAAAGCAGCACCAAAACTCTAAGATCTGAATGAGATCATTATAACTTTTGAGAAATCATTCCTTTTATCATATGAGCAATTTGTGTCTGTGCTAGAAACACTATTCAGTATATTTTAATTAAAAGATAACCCTGGAAAATATGGTTGTAAGGAGTTGATATCATGGATTAAGAAATATTTCCTGTTATTGCTTAAACAGAATCTGTTCTAAGATCCAATTAGTAAAGAAATGTCTGTTGTAAAAAAAAAAAAAAGAAAGAAAATTTGTACCCACTTTCTATCACAAGGACATTTGGCGTTCTTAGCAGCTGTTAACGGGAAAAAAGTATTTGGTATTGGTTTTGTATTATGAGATTCTTCTAAGTTTTTCAAATATCTCTACTGAGAACATAATGTTGACTCTTCTGCACATGGCCTGGAGAATTTTATGAACAGACATATGAATGTAACTCCTTTGATCATCAAGTTAGATTCTATGCTAGTGGCAGAATCTTTATATTTCCTGTATTCCTTCTTTCAATGTTTACATTTTGCTAAATATTGAGGTCTACTGTGGCCATTAAACTTTGCAACAAATTTATCTGTAATGAAATCACATTTTCAGCAATTTAAATAATTATAAAAATAAATGAGAATATTGGTATAGTTATTGATGGTATTTATTTTCTTTGAGAAAAATGTGTTTAATTTCTTTTTAATCAAAGAAGCTCATGAGCAAGAAAACCTTTTTTGAAATATAGCCAATGGCAGTAATCCAATCATGGTGGTATTTTCAAAATGTGTAGTATATTAAGAATTAAAGGATAATTTCAGTCCAATAAAATGTGAAACCTTGATTAGTAGGAACACTTAAGGAATGAGGGTACTGATGCACTTCCTGGTTAACCATCAGGCACGAAACCTTCCTCGTTTACTACACTTAGAATTTTTTATTAAAATGTATTAGGATGTTTTAATAGTCAGGAAATTATCATGATCCTAAGTGAATCTTTACTGATGACTAAGGGTTTGGCGATAACTCAGAAGGATAATTCTGAATATAATCATCAGTCTAACTTCTGAAGAGTTGTTGGGCTGAATTCATTTCCTGGAAGCTGGATTAGGTAGTTCTCTGACACTATTCTCACGGTATTTTATGCATACATTGGTTTTAGCACTTAACAAACTCGATGAGTTTTGTATGTGCCCAAGTACCCTAAAGGCAGGTTTGTCAGCTGTATCTTTAGCACCCACCCTACAGCCTCATACATAGTTGTCCAATAAACATGTGCTGAATCGAATCAATCATGACACACATCAGAAAAGAATGAAAGAGTCTTCTTTCTTCATCTTCCACAGAGATAAGAGAATATTTAACCTTAATCTTTATATTTTAAAATTATACATTTAAGTATGTATGGTAGAGCAAAACAATGTAGATGTGCTTCTAAAAGTGGAGGAAATCATAAATTTATTTTAATTTATATAGAATATTGATAGAGTTCTGGGGGACATAGAATGCTAAGCAAAACATAAGGCAGATTGAATCACACTGTCTCTCTGAGTATAAATTTTAAAGAATTACAGTTCACCACAGCCATAAAAGAGATCTGAACAAGACACTGAGAACAAAGAGATTTAATCTTTCATTCTCAAAACAGTTATTGGGTTGATGAATGAAGAGAAGTGAGCTGAAGAAAAAGCACAATTTAAAATAAATAGAAGTATCTGTTTTATCACACCTTTTAACTTAGTAGAATTTCCTACAGTCCTTTGCAATACATAGCTTAAAAGTTCAATTTTGTAAAGAAAAAAAAAAAAACCTCACTACGAAATGGAAGAAGCCCTGGTGGTGCAGTGGTTAAGTGCTATGGCTGCTAGCCAAAAGGTCAGCAGTTCGAATCTGCCAGCTGCTCCTTGGAAACCCCATGGGGCAGTTCTACTCTGTCCTATAGGGTCCTGTGAGTCAGAATCAACCAGATGGCAATGGGTAGATAGATATAAACTGCTCAAGATAAATTAGTTACACTAGTATAGATTCAGGAGCCCTGGTGGCATGGTGGTTAAGAGCTAGCCAAAAGGTTGGCAGTTCAAATCCTCCAGCTGCTCCTTGGAAACCCTCTGGGGCAATTTTACCTTGTCCTATAGGGTCTCTATGAGTCAGAATCAAATCTATGGCAATGGGTTTTGTTTTTTTTATAGTATAAAAAGTTACATACTGGTTAACTTAAGGGAAAAATAAAAACTTAAACCAGAAATTACAATGAACATTAACCACAAATGAAAGCAGTCTTTTATTGAGGATATATTATGTGTCAGGTACTATGTTAAGCCCTTTAACTACATTAGCACAATTAATTATTACAACTAGTCTGTGAGGTAGCTATCATGAGCCTCACCTACAGAGAAGGAAACACTGTTAATAGGTGAAATAAACACTTTTAAACCAAAAGCTTCAAGTATATAAGCTTTAATCCAGTTTAACTCAATTAGTGTCTATATAATTTACCATGAATGCTGCTTCTGACACTTTTCTTTAAATATAAATTTTATAAAGCCTAGACATGGAATGTTTTCTTTGCATTTGAATTTGATAAGACTACTAAAATACATTGGGAAGGGTTAACGAAAGCTAGTGCCTTAAATATAGCAACTGTTCTTTACTTCTTTTTTTTTTAAAAAAACACAGCTCTGAGTTGTCCAAAAGAAAGCTTCACATTAGGCTAAGGATCCAAGATGCAAATTTTGATCAAGCTACATAACTGCCAAAGAAGATATGATTTCATTCTCACCAAAGGGGGAAAACAGTTAAAAAAAAGTATTCTAATTTACACGTGAAGATGAATTACAGACAGACGTTCTTTGTTTTCCCTATGTTTCAGCATAGCCTTGGTTTTATAAAGACAAGCAGATTGTTGTAGAGCGGAGTTCATAAATGGGTTGTTTGTACATCAAAATAAAATAGGTAAATACAGAAATACATGGGGACAACCGCTGAAGACTATGCATTCTTATCATATAAATGAATAGTGCATTACACAGAACCTAAAACAGGATTTTTTTTTTTAAAGGAACTAAACTATGAAACTAGTTTATGAAAAAAGTGACATTCACATTGGTAAAATTAAAAATTGACCGATTTACCAAATCCTATTAAAGGCCATCCAGAATCTCCCACTAATTGAACTCCGTGTTAACTTTACGAACTGAAAAGTTGAAATACTGCATGATATTATACAGTGAATGAGCAGATAGGATATACAAAAGTCAGATCTAATTCTTAAGTCAATCTTTAAACCTCACTTATTTGATTTTAGCTTTTTAATACAGTATTTCCTTTACTGGGTTAATCTCTGGGTTAATCTCTGGTGTATATTACCACTAAATTAGCAACATTTTTTCTAATTAAAATATAATGCTAATGAGCATTTCTCTGTTCCCTTAAATAGCTCAACAAAAATAAAAATAAATAATTACAATTTTAGTTGGGAGGCTAATCATAATTTCTAGCTTAAAATGTAAATTTTCAAATATACTTTGTGCTTCTTTCCAGCTAAATTATTTTTATATATTTAGATAAAATAAAATAACATTTACTCACCGTTTAAAATAAATAGAAATGTTTTTAAAAAGAGACAATATTCTCATTGCCCAGAGACAAATCCCATCGATACTATGAGTTTACCTTCATGCCCATCTGTACATACAAATATGTAATTTTATATAAATAAAATTATTTTAAACATGCTATTTTACAGCCTGTTTTTTCTTACAACATGTCAGAAAAATCTTACTACGTCAACAAATATAGATAAACATACTTTTTAGCGACTGCGTCATGTTGTACTTTACAAGTTTTTCTACTCTTGTAAACAATGCTTTGAGAGATATCTTTATACATTTTTCTCCCAAAACTTTTCAGCTTTCTCCTAAAAATAAATGTTATGGAGCAGGATTTTTGGGTTAAAGCATGTACATATTAAATATTTTTAATAAATTGCCATTTCACCCAAGAATTTCTTAATACTGCTATTTCTTAATAACCAGAGAGAGTAGCTATCCTAATTTGTAAAAACTCACCATCTCCCTCCATCTTTCCGTGTCCTCATTTCTTCTGTTAATGCACAACGCCATTCTGTTCCTCAAACTAATTTAAAATAACCAGAAGGCGGGGATTCTTATTAACACAGAGGTACAATTCTATATGATTTTTCTATGTATATATAGTCTTTCTTTCAAACATATCATATTACATTCAAGGAAGTCACATCAAAATCACAAGAAAACCACAACATTTATGCCAGCCCTGTCACATATTACCTTCCCTCCCCCAAGCTTGGTCCTGGTGGAGAATGCACTCAGAAGAAAAAGACATGATGCTTGATTCTCTTACTTTTTGAAAGTGATAAAACTGGGGACTATAGTGCTGAATGCAGGAACACTAGAATATAGTGAGAGGTGACATCAAACCTGTTTTAATTCATTAAATTGAATTAATACATTCTACAAAAGAAATAGTTAATATCAAGAATATTTATATACACACAAGCATCCTTTAAAACATATAAATATACAGTTGTTGTGAATACTCCTGCAATTAATGTGCAACTTAAAAACTATCTGCACCTTCGAAACTGTACCAATACCTGTGGGGATATAAAGATGAATTACATATGGCTCTTTAGCTTAAGGAGCTTTCAACTTATCTAACTTAAGAAAAAATATGAATGAAGCTATTTTAAAAACTCATGTTAGCGTAATTTCCATTGGCAAAAAAACCATATTAAATAACTAGAAATTACTAGAATGAATCTTTTAGATATTATAAGTTAAAATTGCTTTGCGATGAAAGACATAACATAAATACTGCTTAAAATATATCCTTGGAAGCAGAACTGTGATAATCTTTTTTTCAAAAGCAAACACAACACTGAAAGCCAACAACAAAATAATTAGAACACAAGCTTGAAGCTGAAGGAATATCTAAAAATAAATTACATTACTGTTTAATTCATAGCACTGTAAATCCCTGTATAAGTAATTAACACATTTACTTTTTAGAAAAACAGAAGGCTGTGTTTAAAGTGGGAAACAGAAGCACAGCAGAGACCGACAAAGGACTGAGGAGATCTGGTGGGTTTCTTTCAGTACTCCCCTGCTATAATCCACATTTAGAAATCTATCTCTGATTTATTTTTTTCAGCTGAAGTAAGTTATTTATTTTGATTTTTACTTATTATATAATGGAAACCCTGGTGGCGTAGTGGGTAAGAGCTATGACTGTTAACCAAAAAGTTGGCAGTTTGAATCCACCAGGCGCTCCTTGGAAACTCTATGGGGCTGTTCTACTCTGTCCTACACAGTCACTATGAGTCGGACTCTATTAGCAATGGGTTTGGTTTATTATTTAACTTGTAATGGTCATACTGAGCAAGCCAAAAATCAGGTAAATTGCTTGATATTTCCATATGCTTTTATTATTGTTGTTGTTAGGTGCTGTCAAGTCAATTTTCCACTCATAGCAACCCATGTGAGAGAGCAGAACTACCCCATAGGATTTCCTAGGCCGCAGTTCCCCAGCTCTTTCTCCCTCTGAGTATCCAGGTGGGTTCCAACCACCAACCTTTTGGTTAACAACTGAGGGCTTAACCATTACACCACCAGGGCTCCTTATATGTTTGTTAAAAACTTCATTTTAAATAAAAATTGCAGTGGAAATCATCTCCCCATTTATCTTTTGACAGTTTCATGATCATGGTAAAACTTGATATCCTTCAATCTTTTTTTTCCCCCCAAATTAAAAAAATAGTAACTTATTTTAAGGGAAATAAATACCACTGATATGCAGATATATGGTTAAATGCTATATCCATTGCATTCTTTTTTTTATTCTTGATGAATCATCGGCATATTTTACTTACTTTTTCCTACATAGTTAAAACTGTCTTATAGATAACTTAAGCCAGTTATGGGCAACCTTAAGCAAATATGCATTTAGCTTATTCAATAAAGGTATAATATATGTGTGAAAGGCTGCTTGGTTTATCTTTTGAGCTGCAAAAGTTCACAAGGGCACGTTTCATCCAGAGTAATCTGTGCCTAACCAAAGCATTGTCCAAAATCTTGCACGTATTTTACCCTTTTGCTGCTAATCAGTATTTGAAAATATAATCTACCCTTGAAATTGCTTTCTTTGGATTCATTTTGTCCTTGGTGCAAGTGTGATGCAATGAAAAGTGTATAAGCTTGGAGGCCAAAGTGACTGGGCTTTGAATCGCCACAGCCCCACTTTCTGCAAGACCTTTGGGAAGCCTCTTTACTTAAAATTTTCTGAACTTTGGCTTTCTTGTCAGCAAAGCAGGGTTAATAATTCCCATTCTGAGTCATCCTTCTATACATCAGAGGTGCTATATATAAAACATCCTGTAGGCAATGCTTTGCCTAGTAGCCACTCAACTAAAAAAAACTAAATGCCATTAATTAAATGCAAATAGTGCATGTGTGTATTAGACTAAAGTCTGAAACAAAAAAGCAAAACTAAAACAAAAAAATCTTGTGCATACACACACATGCACTCACATGATAATCAAAAAGTTGCTATCTCTTACCAAATTATTAGACTTTTTTTAATGAATTGTTCAAGCGAACTATCCTTAGGCAGAGGATGCCATAAGAAAAACAATGCGTTATATTTGTCTTATTTTTAACAAATCTTTTCAGGTTACTATAGTTTTCTTCATTGTAAGGTAAAAATGAGAAAGTAGCCAGTTCCTAAAAATCTACCCCTACATCTTCCCTCTACAAGCCAGTGTATACACAGCTTGAAATCCCATTATAACAAAAAGTATATCTTATGTGCGACAAGTTTTATACATATATGTATCTCCCAGACAGAAAAATTCATATTAATTTCCAAAAAAGGCAGGTTTCCTTGGTTCAGTTATTTTCATTTGTAAGATTTGATTCTATCAGCCAAAGAAAATTTGCTGTGTCTTTAAGTGGACAGTCAGTTACAGCAAACATCTGAAGACATTCACTGGGATGTTATATATGAAACCAGGGTGGGAATGGTTATGGAGCAGAAACCACTGTATATTTGTTTATATTAATTTTTATAATTTGCAGACTTCACAGAAGTGATCTTATTTTTCTGTCATCCCTTATGTTACCGAAACAGTTCAGGGAGAAACAGCATGCTCCATGCTATAAAAATGGTCCCTCTAAATATTTGGAATCTCCTTATTTTTGCCATCACACAAACATTACACTCTCACTAAAATAGAATCATGTTTCATAAATGAGCAAAACAATCCCTAAGATCTTCAAAATATCCTTAAGCCTAGTTAACCAAAATCCCAACCATACACACACATATATATGTATACACACACACTCATATATATATATATATTCTAAAAGTCACCTCACAGAAAGTTCTGGTTGGAAGTTAAGTGATGACCATACTCCTAAAAAAAATCCCAAAACTATGGTTTCCTGAATCTCCTTCCATTCTGGCACATAAGGAGAGTGACTTTAAATAGTGATAATGCTGACCTAGTAAGAGAAAGCAGAACTGACCACCCAGCGTGCTGACACCCAAGTGTAACATGTAAGAAAATCCGAAACAGTTATTGAATATAATATGGTTATTGAATGAAGTCAACTATGAGAACACAATTTTGGTCCAAAGTGGGGAAATATGCTAAAAAGACACCAGAGTTGTTGATGTTGGAAGAAAAGGATTCATTCAGTTTTTCAAACTGCTAAAGGTGGTCTGAGTGTGACCAGGTTCCAGTATTCTTCCTCAGGAATCTTATGCACATCAGTATAATTTCCAGTTCATAAAAGACTGATTGTAGTCACAAAATGACTGACCATATTCTGCTTCTTTGTGAAACCTTCACTACCCACCTCCCACAGCTGTGGGGGTCTAAAATGGGGATATTTCCAAACCCCAATATTGTACCAGAAAGAGTGCAAGCAAAACAACCCATCCTACCCAGGGTGAAACCCCATTTCTGGAACAGGCCTCTCTGAGTGCCCTCTGTTGCCCAAAACAAAGGGAGCTCGTGTAATGGTTTTAGGCATCTGAGCCAGTGAGTTCAGTCGCTTTAAAGCCCCTAATTATTTATTAGCTTCAATAAGCCTCTAGATGTAAGTCTCTAGGTGTTCAATCAGTTGTGGAATTAATGAATGCCTGGTTCCTGACATAACCGTGGTATATTAAAGTAAAACTAAATCTTAGGACAAATGATGCAGCAAAAACAATACTTGATGGGCAATAATGAGAAACTGATTACTGATATGTGGTTCTGGGGAAGACACATGGCAGTCACTTGATCTTTCTACACAATAGTCTTGAGCTACAAAATGAGGGGCTTGGACCAATCTCTCGATTCAATCAAATTGAACCTATAGAGGGTGATGGATGTGGAGTGAATGGGAAGCTCTAAATTGCACCCATAATTTCAATTTGAGCAGCTCTGCTTTTATCTTTTTTCTTTTTGGAAAAAAGAGAAGAGCACAGAGCTGGGGTCAGGACAGCTGGGACCTAAGTAACCACTTAGTAAGCTGGGCAAGTTACTTCAACTTGCCACGCTTCAGTTGCCTTTCCTGTATGAAGGGGAAAATGATAGCAACTCTCATAAACTATCTCAGTTAATCCTTTCAACAACCCTTCACAAACTACTCAGAACACTGACTTGCACATAATATGGGCTCAAAGGAAAGTTAGCCTTTCATACTGTAGCTGTCATATCATCATTGTCATCATTATCATTACCATCCAACATAAGTTCCACAGTAGATGGTTTAAAAGCAGGGCTTCTTCCTTAACTTGATGCCTCACTACACTGAACACATGGAAAGATTCAAAGCCAAAGTGTTATTACCCAAATAGTCACAGAATGACATACCACAAAGTATGTCAAAAATGGCTTATAAAATGAATAATCATCAAATGATTAGATTTAAGAAAAGATTTTTCTACTTGAGTTTATATTTGGTCAGCATAGTCAAACTTTTGAAAAAATAACTTTGCTATGGATAATGTAATTAATAATTCATTGTTGCATTAAAAGCTTTTCTTAATATTAAAAATCATAATCATAAAAATCATAATTTTACTGTTAATGCTTTGCTGTGTTCTTCAACTTACTATTTCCTCTAGAAATTAAGGACCATAGAGAAGTTATTTTGTCATATTATAAAATAGAAAGTAACCTTTTTTAAATAAAAAAAAGTTGTACACAGTTTGAAAGACAATGTTTTGAGCAGATGCTATCCTAATTTTATTAGAAACGACAAAGCAATAGTCTTGCTGTTGTCGTTGTTGTGTGCCATCGACTCAAATCTGACTCACAGCAACCCTAATGACAGAGCTGGTGATGGGGTTGAATCGCCGACTTTTTGATTAGCAGCCAAGCACTTAACCATTACGTCACCAAACCAAAACCAAAAAAAACAAGGAATGGCTGGTGCACTCAAACTGCCGACCTTTTGGTTAGCTGCGAAGCTCTTAACCACCGTGCCAGCAGGGTTCCATTAAGTCACCAGGACTCCTTAAAGCAATAATCTTACTAGACTTTAAATATCATTATGCCTAACATTACTTCTCTACAATATCGGTTATGCCAATAATATATTTCCCACTATAAATTATAAATTTAGATACATCCTACAGAAAGAACCAAGGCCATTCTGGTGGCATAGAGGCTATAAGAACAGTTGCAATTCATTGCCATCTGCTATGCTGCCCAGCCTAACCCCTACTGAAGCAAAGAAACCGGTGCTCAACTTTCTGCTCCTGAAATCTCATCTTAGCACCACCACTTACAGTTGTGTCCTGCGGTTCCTCTAGAACTGTCAAGCACACCAATGACCCAACCACACTTGGCAGCCCCATGAGACCATCTGTGCACAGACCCTTTGCTTTTAATGCTCAACCACAGCACTTTTATTGGCCAGCTGTAATTCAAAGGATCCTTGTATTTTACAAGCCTCATTCAAACATTAGCAACAGCAACTTTATTAAGGGCACTGGAGGAGAGGGTTGAGCACACACACATTTTCAATATTTCTATTGGAATTACTGTTGCCTCTGACTGGTCTAACTCTTATTGAAGGTCACAGCACTAACAAGCCAGGGTCAGTACACCTAAGGACCAGTTAGTTTCTCCTTTCTATGGTGATAATCTGCACACCAGACTTGCACATTCTATCCCCCATACATGACCTACAAGGAGGAATAGGCGGTGTGTAACCAGATCAGTGTTAAGGCCTCAACAGCTCAAAGGCATCTCTTCTGATTAAGGGCTACAGGGAAGTAGGTCTGTTCCAGGAAATTCCATTTGACCCAAAATAGATTTGATGAATTTCTAACATTTTGTGTTTAGTTATTTGGGCTAATAAGTTATTTTTACAATGATATATAGCCCAGGGATGGTCAATCTATTAAGAATGTGGGGCAAATAGGAGACTGCCAAACAGGCAGATAAAGTAAGGGCGTTCTAGACTGAGGATCCAGTATATGAGAAGTCATAGTTGTGAAATAGCATGTAAAGGAAAATACAAGAGGTTTGGGTTTTATAGGGAGTAGGGTAATTTATTATCGAGAAACTTAGCAGGAACAGACTTTGCTATGGAGTCTGGTTTTTGTCAATGGGGAGACTCTGAAGAATTCCAGGCATAAAAGTGCCTTAGCCAGAATGGTATGTTTTAGAATGATTACTATGGAAGCAATCATGTGCAGGGAGGACGAGCTGTGAGGATGCTGCCACGGCTGCTCATCATTTCTCTAGGAGAGGGAGTGAGGACTTTAATCAAGGCACTGCCTATAAAAAATGAGGATAAGTAGATTTTAAAAAGTGACAATATAAACTCCTGAAAATTTCTCAGAGACATCACACCAAGCAGCATATTAGAAAGTATAATGATTTTGAGATCCTGAAGAAATAAAATTGCATTTAAAATTATATAAAAAATTTAGCAACTATTCAACAAGAAGCATTTTAGACCCATTAGAATAGGAACAAGAGTTTTATATCAAGAAAACAGCTGGTCATACAGGAATATAATTCAGAGGCATAAAAAGAGGCAACATTTGCTCAGTTCATTTAAATATGCAGTTAGAGGTAACAAAGCTAGGACTATATACAGGACTCTAGGTTCTCCTTAAAATTCTCTCTAAAATTAAAAGAAATAAAACAGGAATGTACTCTTTTGGGAAAGCACACAAACTTGCACTAAGTAATATAATGTGAAACAGCGATCATAATTGATGGGACTAAATTTCTGATGAGGCATGATCAGTATAGACAGGATCTATGACACAGAGGTTTCATAAACATCCCTGCTAAGCAATAACTCAAAAGAGAGGCATTTAATGAAAGAGCCATCAAAGGGGATACAGGAGCAATGAGCATCACATGAGAGAGTTACAACCACAATGTGAGAGAAACAGAAGGCATGAGACTCATCATGGGATGAGAAAGCATGAATGGCCCAGCACAAGACCCAGCTGATGGGCTAAAGATCACGTAAGACTGAACAGGGCAGTGCATGGGAGAAAAGCGCAGAGCAGCCAAGATAGGCCTGCAAGACAGAGAAGATGACCATGAGCAGATACAAGGCACAAAACAGAGATACAGACAACTAGCAACAAACAGCACTCAAGATGGCAATATCCAAGAACTGGATATTGGAAGAGGAACATCTCCTGACTTATTTCTTACCTATGATAGGTCTGGTTTTGAGTGTATGGGGTAGGGGTGGGGGTTGTCTGCGGAGGGTCCAATTGCAGGGACTTTCACCACATTCAACCAGACACAGTGCACACACACACACACACACACACTCTCTCTGTCTCTGTCTCTTATGTAAGAGAGATAAGGACAGTAGCTCATTTCATGGTGCAGATTTCACAGACCAGAGCTACTGAAAGCTATGAGTTTTACTTAGGTAAGAAGGGCTACTACCCTCAGAATGCCTCCTTCTATGTAGATGCAGACTGAAAGGACTAAAACAGACTTGTTTCACCATGTCCTGGAGTCCTAAAAATAGAAAATGGGGAGGGAAACATTCTAGGGGCTGGGGTTTAATGTCCTCAAGTCATCCCCTCTTTCCCTGCATGATTTTTCATCCTTTTATCTTTTTGGAACACTGAGGACTGTTTAGACATTGAGATTTTCTCAGATGTTTTAGTCTTGGTATACACAATACTCTATAAATTTTTTATTCAATTAAAAAAATGCTTTTTTTCTTAGTTGTGTTATTCTAGGTAAATTTGCAGTAAAGTACTAAATACAAATAAAACAAAGGCATAGACCTAGCAGAAGGGTCTCTCCACCTTGGGTGTCCTAATGTCACAGAATGCCCGCTGCTGGCTGCTTTTGTTGATGCAACTTTAGGGACACCCAGCTCCAGCCCTTCATTGTCACCTCAGCGTCTGCTCAATATGAGGACCCATTCAGAAGTCCCTCATTTTCACCTAGAGGCCTGCCTACTCTCTCCCCTCCTCATAGTCACATGATACCCTTTCCTTCTGGAAAAAAGTCTAGAGAAAGAATTTCAGTTCTAGCCACTCTATGGGGCAATGGATGGTTAAAGGTTGCCCCAAATGGAAGCAGAGATTGTAGGCATATATTAGTAGAGCGCTATTCACCTCAATAGCCCAGTGATTAAGAGCTTGGCTGCTAACTAAAAGGTCGGCAGTTGGAATCCACCAGCTGCTCCTTGGAAACCCTTTGGGGCAGTTCTACCGTGTCCCACAGGGTTGCTATGAGTCAAAATCGACTCGACAGCAGTAAGTTTGGTTTCTGGTTTTGGTTATTCACCTCAGACACTGAGGAACTCCCGCACTCTTCACCCCTACCTAAAGCTAAATACTGGGTTAAATAAAAAGAGGTATAACTCTGGTATAAATACCACATATGCATTTTGTTACTTATATAATATAAAGACTGGAAAAAGATCAAAATATATTTATGCAAGTTTATAGATG
Organism: Elephas maximus indicus; assembly: GCF_024166365.1. Lineage (NCBI taxonomy): Eukaryota > Metazoa > Chordata > Mammalia > Proboscidea > Elephantidae > Elephas > Elephas maximus. The sequence goes on from NC_064820.1 coordinate 127,648,020, forward strand.
ACACCCTGACAGTGGGTTATTAAGGGAAATTAGATATATTTAAGCTTTATAATCTGGTTAAAGGCAAAAACTAAAACCAAAGTACACAGCCCATGATGACACTGTCAGAAACACAATTAGCCTGAATGGAACACTATGACAGTCCAATGTGCTTGTACTGTTGATGCTATATGCACATTTTATGTTCAGTTAAGCTTTTAATGGATTTCTAGCATGAGAATTTCTTTTTTTTTTTAATGGAATCAATTAAACTTTTGTGGATTTTCACAATCAAAGTACCAAACCAAGTATAAGTACAATTTCTATCACCACAGATTCCTTGAAACAAATTTTTGTGCCACTAATGTTCTGTCTCATAGATGACGGACAAGGGTACCAAGTAGGTATTTCTGCTTAGAATTATTCTCAAAGGTACAAGCTATCCTTAGTGCAATATTTAATGCTGATGAATTAGTTGTCTAATGAAGTTTCAACCTGAATAAACTAAATATAGTTAACGATCTCTAGAAAGGACAAGTTCTCACCTAGAAATTTATACACATATATGTATTAAATGCCAGTTGTGTCTATAACTCCAGCTGGCTGTTGGAAGAACAAAATATAAATGTAAGACTTGATAAGTGATCATCAAATGTTTAAGATCTATTTGAAAATACAGTTACACAATGAGGATAGAGATGAGTGACCATAAAAGGGGTTAGGGAACAAAGAACTGTGAAACAATACAGCCTAAAAGCGTTCTAGGAGGGATGATTAATAGGGATGGGAACAGTTGAGAATGCCTTTGCCAGGGAAGTTGACTTGAGCCAGACATGAAATACAAGTAAGATTTGCCAAAGCAGCAAAAATCCTCCAGGCACAGAGAACCCTAATAGCCAACGACATTGTCTATAAACACCAGGGTAAGTCTGGGGAATAAAGAGGTAGACAACTGGTATTTGAGATTTGAGATTTAAGAGCAGTCAAATCTGGAGATAATTTCAAATGTTATAAACCTGGGGATGGCATATGATATATTTTTAAAATCTGAATAATTTAGACTTTCTCCAAAAGTAGCAGGCAACATTAAACTTCTTTTTGCTTCAGATCACCTTCTTGAATTCAGTCAAAATTCCAATCTGATTCATAAGGGAAAATCTGTCTCTTGCCAGACGATTTAGTACATTGTTGGTTAAACAAGGCACACTGAGAGTTGCTCCAGGGAAAGCAGCCCTTTCACACTTCTGAATTAGCTACAGATTACGAGATGTGTAAAGCAGTATATCTGAATTCCCAGTAGAATCCCAGCATGTGCAGAAATTTACAGCCACCAGCAACCATCTCACTTTACAACAATAAAGTCCTTGGGGACAAGTCTCATCTAATTTTAGAGTATTCTGTGTTTCTCAGAGAAAGAGACCAGTGCCTGGTCATTCCCTAAAATGTTTGTTGATTGCCTACATGAAATGGAAAATACAAACTATGCTAATAATGTCTCTGAATAGTGTTTTTAAATTGCTAAAGCTATTTTCTAGGCAGGAACCCTGGTGGCACAGTGGGTAAAGCGCCTAGCTGCTAACTGAAAGGTGGGCAGTTAGAAGCCACCAACCACTCCATGAGAAAAAGATGTGGCAGTCTGCTTCCATAAAGATTACAGCTTTGGAAACCCTACACGGCAGGTCTATCCTGTGCTATAGGGTCTCTATGAGTCGGAAATGACTCAATGGCGATGGGTTTATTTTCTAGAAGCAATGTGATAATAAACTCAACTCGGCAACATCCTAGAAATACAGCTTTAAACCAATAGCTTAAGTTCTCTAGCCGCAATTTTCTCACTTGTAAAAGAGAATAGATTTCTTGCTGTGAAGAAAAATATGTATAAAGCCTGCCTAACTCAGTGCCTGGTAATATAATGTAATAAACTATTTAACCTACAGTACGTAGTTTTCTGGTACTAGTCTTTTATTAATCAATGATTGAAGACTTTTAAGCTAAATAAATTGCATGAATCAACTCTACATTTTTATTATTGTTATTGCCTATCTTTAAAACAGCACTGCCTTAAAATAATTTATTGCATTTTTACACAAATAACGTAAGCCTTCTGTATTTGTTTGCCAACCACGCCCTCCCCCCCCATTGAGGTAAGCTCGTAAGCGCCACTATGCCAATTTTGTAAGCATAGCATGCTTACAAAAATACCTCGCAGGAGGAGGGAGCGATTGGCAAACAAATGGAGAATGCGCACATTATTTGCATAAAACACGGTATTACATTTTCTCTAATTAAATGATGTATTGATTATCTACATCTTTCTCTGTAAAGTGATGCCAAATTAAAAATGCAGTTTCCTAATTTACCGTTAAAATTAAAATAGATACAGAGTTACAGGCAGTACCCAGGTTATGAACATGATCTGTTCCTAAGCCTGTCTTTAAGTTGAGTTTGTTGGTAAATTGGAATATGTACATACAGTTCTTATTTAGGGCCTGTTAGTCAAATGTTTTTCATAGTATACATTTTATCTTTTTATGCATATAAAACATTTAAGAAATGTTTCCAATGTTTTCATGAGTGTCACAAAATAGTGAGTGTTCCTTCTTATAAACTATTGCATTTAACTAAAATTTTTAATAGTCTTTATGGAAGTCCATAAATCAGGTGTTCATAACCTGGGGACTGCCCGTATTTCCCTTTTTTTACAAATTAGAGGACAGAGTGATCCTGAAAACTACGCACTTTCAATCATTTGTACTTGTGTGCATTCCCTTTGGATTCCTGATATTCCATTTAATTAAATGTTTACATACATTTTTTAAATGTAACACCAAGGAATATACTAAGTACATATTTTGTATGCACATACTGCAGTATACCTTCATTTTCTATCTTTATGGAGAAAAGCTGATGTGACTTTATATTTATCTGATAGAGTAGAGGCATTTACACTGATATTTAACAATAATAATCTAGAGTTGCACACAGCAACTAGCTTTCTCCACAGTGCTGTCACATACATCATCAGGTTTGGACATTTACCACAACCAAATCACAGCACGCCTTCTGCTGACATGAGTTTACAGCCTAGAGTAGCTGGTGACACTATTAATGAAATTTCACCCACAAGTCATGTATCTTTTACAAACATGAGAAAAGGTATGTCCACAGTAACAAAGAAAATTACTTCTATATTATCAACCAAACTACACAAAAGAGTATAAGAATAGCATCTCAGAAAGATGATACAAATCACAACATGTTCCAACCTGATTTGTCTAATTCCTCTTAAATGGTTTAGAGAAATATAAAATTATTCTAAGGGATTACCCACTCCTCACCAGTGATCAAATGTAAGCATAGCATGGCCAAATTTTTTTTTTTAATTTTTATTTCATTCTATCACGCCTTTTAAGATGTTTTTCTCTCCACCAGACTGAATCCAGCACAACCAGATGATGCCTGGCTACCACCACTGACTGCTCTGACAGGGATCACAATAGAGGGTCCTAGACAGAGCTGGAGAAAAATGTAGAACAAAATTCTAACTCACAAAAAAGGACCAGACTTGCTGGTCTGACAGACACTGGAGAGTATGGCCACAGATACCCTTTTAACTCAGTACTGAAGTCACTCCTGAGGTTTGTCCTTCAGCCAGAGATTAGAAAGGCCCATAAAACAACCAGTAATGCATGTAGCTCAACCATGTATATAAGACTACATGGGCACACTAGCCCAAGGGCAAGGACAATAAGGCAGGAGGGGACAGGAAAGTTGGACAAATGGAAATGGGGAGCCCAAGGTCAAGAATGGGAAAGTGTTGACATGTCGACAGTTGGCAACCAAAGTCACAAAACAATATGTGCCTTAATTGTTTAATGAGAAACTAATTTTCTCTGTAAACCTTCATCTAAAGCACTATACACACATACACACACACAATCAGTTTAGACTGATTTTCTTTGGCACTGGGGTTCACTACCACATGGCTAACTCCTTCTGTTTTGTGCGCCAGTGGAAAGAACACTAAATTGATGGCTGAGGGACAAGGGTGCAGAACATGCATCCGCCATTAACTGTCTCTCACTGCTCGAGCCACCGAACATCGCTTAGAACCTACATTTCTCAAAATAAAATAAGGATAATGATGCCAAGAAAAAAGATGTTTTTCTCTCTGTAAACATTTTCAACCAAGAGAATTCATTTTCTATCATCTATCTATCTATCCACCTATCCTTCCATCCATCCATCCATCCATCCATCCATCCATCCATCCATCCATCCATCCATCCATCCATCCATCCATCCATCCATCCATCCATCCATCCATTTACCTATTCCTTGACAGACAGAAGTATACATATTAAGTACCTACTATCTGCCAGGCATTTCTACTAGGCTTGTGTAATGAAAATGTATACAAAACAGATGTTTTTTCTGATTTCAAGAAATTTACAGCCTAGTAGGAAGGCAGGCAAGAAGTGAATAAACAGACAAATAAAACAAGCATAAGTTGTGATAAGTTTTAAGAAAGAAGTAAATGAAAGGGTAAAGTGGAGATTACATTAACTAGGTTAAGGCCACTCTGAGAAAGGGGCACACAAGCAAGCATCTAAAGGATGAAAAGGAGGAAGCTTTGCAGAGCTCGGGGCTGTTTCATAGGCAGAGGGGCAGTTATGGCAATAACCTCAGGGAAGAAATGGCTTGGAGTGCTGGAGAAATTAAAAGAAGCCCAACATTATTCTATTTTTTCAACAAATAAATATGTGCGTAGTGCTTCACTAGTTTTTTGGTTGAAAAGTTTTTTTTTGTTCCTTTTGATTCAACAGAAAGAAACTGCCTTAGTACATTAATTAAAGTGGAATATTTTGCTCAAGATTGTACCCCTGGCTGACCTTCAGCTTTTGTAGAAATGGCACTTACAAGTACCTTACTAAAATGATTTCAGCACGGAATAAAAGATAAAAGTATTTATACTGGGGAAGAGAATGTATTTTCTATCCATTTTTCCAAAGAGTCTTGCAAGTTCATTTACATCCTGCTTTGAAATTGCATGCCCTTTGTGCGAAAAGAAATGAATTAAATACTGCATGAGAAAAGTTTCTGTTTAGGCCTGAGATCAGCCAGAAGCAAAGAAAATAACTTATAGTTGTTCACATAGTATTTCAAATTAAATATCTGCACAAAGCAAGAAAATATCTTTAGTATGCAGTGTACTTAATTACTTAATTACAATTACCTAATGCTAACTTGAAGAAAATATACACTGCCTCATAAAACATGATCCATTTAATTACATTAAGTAAAGTTTAATCATTAAACATTAATGAGTAAATCATCATATGATAATGGAAGTAGTACCAACTACAATAAAAGTAGTGATATTTATATTGACTTCAGAAATTTGGTCCCAAACTTGTGCCAGTTTATTTAACTCCAGCTGTTTTTTTATTCTACTTGGGGAAACCCCGGTGGTGTGGTGGTTAAGTGCCAAGGCTGCTAACCAAATGTCGGCCGTTCTAATCCACCAGGTGTTCCCCGGAAACTCTACGGGGCAGTTCTACTCTGTCCGATAGGGTTCACTATGAGTCGGAACTGCCTCCATGGCAACGGATTTGCTTTTTTGGGTTATTCTACTTGGAGTCCTGGTGGCACAGTGGTTAAGAGCTAGGCTGCTAACCAAAAAGTTGGCAGTTCAAATCCACCAGCTGCTCCTTGGAAACCTCATGGGGCAGTTCTACTCTGTCCTATAGGCAATGCATTTCGTTTTGATTTTATTCCACTTCTAAGGAGCCCTGGTAGCACAGTGGTTAAAGCACTCAGCTGCTAACCAAAAGGGCGGCGGTTCGAGCCAAGCAGCCTCTCCAAAGGACAAAGATGTGGCAGCCTACTTCTGTAAAGATTACAGTCTTAGAAACCCTGTGGGGGATTTCTACTTTGTCCTATAGAGTTACTATGAGTCAAAATCAACTCAATGGTAATGAATTTGGTTTTTTGTCTTTGTTTATCTCACTTCTTACAGAGCCATGATGGTACAATGGATAAGCACTCAGCTGATAACCAAAAGGCTGGTTGTTGAACCTACTCAGAAAAAAAAGATATGGGGATTTGCTTCCACAAAGATTACATCCTAGGAAACCTTGTAGGGTTGTTCTACTCTGTTACATGTGGTTGCTGTGAGTTGAAATTGACTTAACAGCACCCAACAACAACAACAACATTCCACTTCTTACTTTGGACGCATCACTAGGAAAGGCCAATTTCTAGAAAAGGACATCATGTTTGGTAAAGTAAAGGGTCAGTGAAAATGAGGGAAATCTTCAATGAGATGGACTGACGTAATAGCCACAACAGACTCAAACATCCCAGCGATCATGAAGATGGCACAGGACTGAGCAGCATTTTGTTCTGTTACACATAAGGTCACCATGAGTAAGAGCTGACTCAAAGGCAACAACATTCTACCTCTTAACTTCATGTGTGTATGTGTGTGCGTTAGTGTGCGTGTGCTTATGTATAAAGTAAATTTTCAGAAGTAATATCTTATAAGAAAATTAGAAAGAACTTATCACAACAGCATCGATATAGCTCTTTTGATCCACAGATACCTCTTCTGAAAGATAGTAATGCTAAAAAAATTTATCAATATATAACAACATTGACTTAACTACAAGTATCCATTAATTATGAACATTTTTCAAAGAACTAAATCACTACTCGAAATGCCAGAAGAAAACTTAAATCAGTGGTTAAGTACCATCCAAGGAGTGGGTTAAATGCAGAGGCCCAGGTTCCACTCCCAGATATTCTGGCTCAGTTAAGCCTGAAGTGGGGCCCAGAAATAGTATTAACAAATTCCCTGTGTAATTCTGTAGATGGACTACCAGTGGCCTGTATTTGGAAACTGCCGTTTACATTTGAGAAAATCTTAAGAGCAAAGTGTTTTAAATACACACTGGCCTACTTGTTTGGGGATCTTATTGTCACAAAATGGTTACTATTTATTAAAAACCTACATTCGAAATTGCTGGTTCCCGCTAGTATGTGCCCCATGAAACTTTGAGAAATAGCTGTCATTAACACACCCAGTACCATCTAAACTCATAAGGAATTTGAGGTAAACCAGCTGGTCAGATTAGATAACTGAACACTCCCTCCACACCATGAATTTATTCAGGAAATTCTCTCTTCCTTACTCTGCTTTGTTATTGTTGTTGTTAGGTGCTGTCAAGTCGATTTTGACTCATAGTGACCCCATGTGACAGAGTAGAGCTGCCCCATAGGGTTTTCTTGGCTGTAATCTTTACAGAAGCCGATTGCCCAAGTCTTTCTCCCACAGAGCCACCAGGTGGATTGAACAGCGAACCTTTTGGTTAGCAGCTGAGCACCTAACCAGTTGTGCCTGGGGTGTGAGTGTACCCAGTTCCCACCTTCCCACTTAAACAGCTTAATGTAGCACAACGTGTTTTGTACTCCATACTCAATGTAAGTTTGCCAAACTTCATTAAGAGAAAAATAATAATAACATTGGAACATGTACTTTGTGTACAAAATTAGATTTATTGTAGAAACACTAAACATTTGACTTTTAAGAGACCAAACTTGAAATGCATAGCCACATTTCAAAAATGTCAGCTACACAGACAGAATGTATTACAAGTTTTCAATCTATATTTATATGTGGATTTATAAAAGTATATTGTGAGAAGATGTCACTCTAGTAGAAATGGAAGCAGATTTTTGGTACCGTCTATATTTAACAAGACACAATCTCTTTGCTGACATCTTAACAATAAGTGTGATTATTGCCTCTTGTCACTTTCTACGAAGGAAACATTTTATTTTTAGTGGATTTTAAAAGAGTACATCAATATAGTTTATGATGGGGGGATTTCATTCATAAAAACTGATCTGTACCTTCTCAGGATTTATTCCTATTACATCATATATGCTTTTTTTTGCCACCTCAACCAAGCAGTCTTGCAGGCTCAAGAAAAATGACTGAGCAGTAAATTAAATTTAAAAAAAAAAACAAAACAAAAACCTAGGCAGTAATGTTGTTTCTAGACGTGCCCTTTAAAAACCCTTACTGTGGCTGATTCCAAAACCTTAGGCAAATTAATGCCTGTCAGATGAAGTGTACAATGCTTGAGGACACAGTCAGGTTTAAGCATGGTTTGTCTTTGAATGATCCTTTCTGTTCACTCACCGTCTTCTGTATAATTAATAGCCACTCTCCCAAATCACTTGCCAGTTAATGAGATGCAGATAAAGGCTTAAAGGTCTGTGCTGCATTTCAGCCCTAATGAAAGTCAATATCCTTTTGCCAAGAAAGCCCAGATCACATTTGGCTGTCTCAGATAATTAGGAGGGTTTTTATGGAATCAAACAGTAGCAACGACTGGTAAATATTAGACATATTAAATCAATGTCATATTTAGCCAGAAAAAGACACAGAAGTTACTTTTCAATTTCTATAGAAGTATATTTGTCTTATTCTTGTCAAAGGATATTTAAATGTGATACACACATATGTGCATGCATCTATACCATGCATGTTACACAAATATTTCTATCAACTATGATTATTTGAAGAGTCCTAGTGGCGCAATGGTTAAGTGCTCAGCTGCTAACTGAAAGGTCAGAAGTTCGAACCTACAAGCGGTTCTGTGGGGCGGGGGAGGGGGGAGAACTGGAGGTCTGCTCCCAGGAGGATTACAGCCTTGGAAACCTTATGAAGTAGTTCTACTCTGTCATACAGGGCTGCTTTGAGTCAGAATCGATTCAACGGCGTACAACAACAACATGATTACTTGAAAATAGTCTTCATTCACTTTACCTGGCCTCTGTTAACTGTTTCCATCTTATTTCCCTCAAATTCTTTCCTCATCCTATATAAATATAGCCCAGGCAGTTTTACTTACTACGCTGTATACTCAGCCTCATCCCCGTGTTGTTTGGGACTCATATTTCTTGAACCACATCTCATGCCCCAAAATGTTCTTGTTTCCCGCAATGCCCATTCCAAGTTTCCACTTGGAATTCCACTTAAGAATTGCTCGTTAATCCTGCCTAAGGCAGATGTCTAACCACTTGCTGACAGTGTTGTCCAGAAACCACTCTCTAGCTATTTCTTATAGCAAGTATCATCCCATTGATTATGTTAAAAAACCCCAAGGAGCTTGAGCCACTTCCATTACCTCCCAGCCCACTGGCACCTGGGTTCGTGCAGCGTTTTGAAAGACATTTGATTTCATTCAGTCAACCTTGCTTACATCAGTAAAATATCTGAAAAGAAAGAGAACACTTTTCCATTTACCTCTCTCCCTTTTTTAATAATGAGGATACCATGCAAAAATTAGGGGAATTCTAAGGGGGAAGAATCCAGGTTAAATTATTTATATGAAAAATCCTGCCTTTATGGCTCATTGATTTACCTTTTACTAACTTTAAATATCTAAAATCTAACACTCAATCTGAAGAGTTATCATAAATTGCATTTTTAAAATTATCCTGAAGACATATAAAAGACTTCTTCACTTTTAAATATTTAAATTTTTGAAATTTCTGAACAAAGGAAAATCGATTTTTAGTGAAAACTAAAGAAAATTGATATAAGCAAATCCAGTAGCTAACTTAAGCTACTTCCTGTCTCCATATATTTAGAACCATTTTATTACATACATTGAGAAATACTCCCCGTCAGACCAACACCCAAATAAGCAAACCTTCACATAAGTTTAAGTTAGGTTTTGATGTTTCTCCAAAACAATATTTGAACACAGCATGCCTAAAACCATTAGACTAAGTTTCATATTTAACATATTTAAAAAAAAAAAAAAAAGCCCCGTTGCCATCAAGTCCATTCTGACTCACAGAGACCCTATAGGACAGAGTAGAACTGCCCCTTAGGGTTTCCAGGGAGCAGCTGGTGGATCCAAACTGCCAAGCTTTTGCTTAACAGCTGAGCTCTTAACCACTGCGCCACCAGGGCTCCTAATTAACATAGGGGTGTTTATTCTGACAGCACATTAACTCTCGGAATCTGTGAGATAAGTATGTTATTTTTATTTTGCAGATGAGGACACTGAAGTTAGCTGAGGTGTGAAGTCTGATTTCAAACACAAGGTCCTTTGATTGTGAGTGTTTTTTCCATTACAACCCTGTCACTTTAAATTGGTTGTATAAATAGAAGATGGTCAGAAACTTTCATTTATTACCTTCTTAAATTGCTTTAGACACAAGTAACACTAGCCACGTTGAGACCCTACACAAGGAGTCCTTTGACTTTAAGTATAAAATTTTTACTTACAGTAACCCCAGTGTAGGAAGGGCAACTTGGTCACTGAGAGAGAGAAAATAAAGTCAGGAATTGGCTCCCTCGTATTGTTACTTCTTATTGCTCTCTCTCTACCCTTTTTCAGGGCCAGAACTAAAAATATTTGAAGAAAATTGATCTACAGAATGTAGGATAGAGTTTTTCCCTCAAGTAGACACTGCATAAAAATGGAACTTTTTCTGGAATACCAAAAATCTTCTTTTAGTAAAGAATCTCTTCTAAATTTGCAGATTCTATATATTGCAAACAGTGACTTAATGGATATGTCATGGAACTCTTTCAGTTTTGCTGCCTCCAAAATGTGCTAAGCCAAAAATAAAAATATTATTTTAATATTATTAAAATGTTATTATTTTAGTAACAGCTTATTGTCCAATTTAATGCTCACACCAGCCCTAGGACACAGGTCTTGTCATTGTTCCATTTTTCAGATGAGCACATATAGGAGCCCTGGTGGTGCAATGGTTAAGTGCTCGGCTACTAACCAAAAGGTTGGCAGTTCTAACCCACCCAGAGGCTCAGTGGGAGAAAGGCCTGGTGATCTGCTTTCATAAAGATTATAGCCAAGAAAACCCTATGAGGCAGTTCTATTCTGTCACAAGGAGTCACTATGAGTCAGAATCAACTCGATGGCACATAACAACAACACACAGAAGTATGGAAAGATAAGGATTAACCACCAGGTAGGTTGGACAGGCAGAATGCAAGTTTGCAAAGGGTGGTGAGTTTTACAGGATGAACGACCTACTTGTTAGACTGCACTGAGAAAAGAGATGTTGATTCTGTTTATTCACCAATCACTTACTGAGTTCCTGGTATGTACAAGAAGCTGGGTAGTTTTCAAACATAAATGTATTTGAATCAACGGATTAAATGGAAGAAAATATTCCACACATTTGCTTCTACCATACAAACACTCCTCAAAGTTTCGATGATTATTATCTTCCAACCATTTTTGAAGACATTTTAAGATAATTTTCACCTAACAACCTACAATACAAATATAGCACTACTCCCAGAATAAAGTATGTTGTCAGAAACGTTAGGATGGATCTTTACGTCTTTGCAAGTGTGCACATATCACAAAAAAAGTATATATATATATATATATATGTTTCTGATGGATAGAATCCAGAATGCAAGGAATATGAAGTTACTCAGTCAACTGTTCCTTATCTAATAGCTTTTCAAACTAACTTTTAAGACTCTGTTGTCACTAACTGAAATGCTTTCCTATGAGTCAATTGAACAAGAAGCAAATAGTTGATAAACTAGTATTTATAATATAAACCAAAGTCTTTGGTGACCCCAAAAGAGGCATATCTACTCTTCCTTTCTTACTGCTGCAAAGAGTAATTACTGAAAAAGTAAGTATGTGGCAAATGTGGAAAGACAATTACTCTTTATCAATGATAGGTTAGAAATTAGTAACCTCCCTACTCTCCCAGGGTTTCTTTTAGAAACCTGTCAGTTATCTTGTTTTCAGTGAAATGTATAGTGAAAAATTTTTGTTCCACTATTCTCTGAAGCATTTCATTAATATACAATGTGTTTAAATGGAGCAATCTCAAGGTGCACTGTAGCTCCAAAATATGATAATGTAAATCAAAAAGTCCACAAAGAAAAGGGCATAAAATAAACTTTTGATGAGTTGGATGTCAAACAAATTGTACTACAGACAAATTTAATTTGGAAATTCTGAAATAAAATTGAAGAACATGTGTTTATATTAGAGATTAAATGCTGGCAAAGTCCTTAGAATACATCTAGTCAAAGTCTGCCCATTTTACAGAGAATGTTTGTAAGGCCTAAAGAGTAACAGCAATTGCCCAAGGTCAAATGCCAGAGTTTACAATCAGTTGACCTGAAAACCAAATTCCTAATGATCATTTCAGTGCTCTTTCCACAAAATAACATGGGCCCACACCACTGCCCAGTCCCTTGCCTCTTACTCCTGAAATGTATATTCTTCTGAAACCCAATCCTTTCTGATACATATAACCAAGAAAATTCCAACTGATGTCAGGATTTGGAATGACAAAAAGTTAAAAGGAAAAGTTTTTTGAAATAATATGTGTTGAGCAGGGAAGAGAGGCACAGGGCAGTATCATCTGTCTTCTCAATACATTTCTCTCAGGCTAGCTCTGATCATAAGTACATTGTCCTTTGCAGCAACCGTAACAATACTGCAGACACCCTAAATAGGGAGGAGTTGCTCCATTAGCCAGTCACCTGCACAGTGACTAGGAGGGTCCAACTCTCTCATACTGGTGATCCCACTGCCAAGTCATTCGAAAAGCCTCCATTGGCTTCCCAGCTCAAAGTAAAATCCAACATCCTTACAGCAGATTCAAAGCCTTCAATAATCTTCCTCCACCCCAATATTTCACTGAGCCCGTGTTGTTGCTGGGTGCTATAGAGTTGATTCTGACTCGTAGTGACCCCATGTGACAGAGTAGAACTCTTCCATATGGTTTTTCTTGGTTGTAATCTTTACAGAAGCAGATCATCAGGTTTTTTCCCCATGGAACTACCAGGTGAGTTTGAACCACCAACCGTGAGGTTAGTAGCCCAGCACTTATTACTCTATGACTATTTCACCTTGTCCACTCATCTTTAACCTTATTGGATTTCTTGTTGAGGCTTGAGCACACGAAGCATGTTCTGCCACAAAGCTTTGCTTTCCTTCTGCCTAGAACATTCCTTGTTTAGATATTCACAAGGATCACTTCTGCACTTCCTTCAGTTCTCTGCTTACATGTCACCTCAGAAAGGGCTTTCTTGGTTTTTTTCTTTATAGCACTTGACTGAACTTTGCATAGAATAATGTATTTATTGCTTGTTGCCTGTCCTACTGGACTAAAAGCTGAATTCCAAGATGGCACCTAAAATACTTCTTGGCACTCAATATTTTGAACAAATAAGTTTGATGTACAAAGGTTTTTATTAATGCTCAATATATTCATGAAAACACTGCATTAAAATAAATTAAATTTTAGAAGAAAATGACCTACATGCATTTGTCCTCTAGCTGCAAAGGGATTATTTTCAGAGTATAAAAAGCTGACACACCCCCTTGAAGACCACTTCATTGATTCCTAAGTTGTTTACTGATCACTTACTATGTGTCAGACATAAATACAGGTAATAGAGACATAACAGTGACAAAAGCACATCAAAAAATACTCTGCTGTCGTGAGCTTACTATGTTCTACAAATTTGCTAAATGAAAAGTCGCAATCCGAGACACTTAGTTCTTTAATGAAACGAGAGCCATCACTTTTAACTAAAATGACACAGTAGCAACGGAACTATTTATCAGCAGAAGTAGGCCCTGGAATGTATGTAGCCTGATAGCCTGATAGTTTCTAGTATCTACCCCCTACTTTCCATACTGCCAACCACAAACACACACAAACAGGCACACAGAGACACGCACCCGCACACACACATGTGCACGTGCGCACGCGCACACACACACACTCACAGACTTCTTTTGCCATTGTACCGTCATCAGCAATTGTGTCAACCTATCAAACTGCAGCCAAGAAAACAACCCAGAAGCGAGTGTCCTGGTGGCAACGTAAAAGGCACAGCTACAGCCCCTGATGCCAGGAATTACCACAGTCCGTTGTGTGTAGACTGGTAAATAAGGTAGATAGCAACTCAGCATTTTCATGATCTACTTAAAAATGTTTTTCATTTAAGAAAATTAAAAGTTTAAATTGGTAGAACTGAAAGGCTGTACATGACTCAAACTATATTTTGTGGTAGCAGAGTAAGCATCTTCCACATACGACATTTGTGTTCAAATAATAGAGAACACATGGGAAAAACAGAAAATAGATCAAGAATCTTTTGTGTTTTCAGTCACAGCTCTAAAAGTGGGTAAAAAATGAAAAGAAATATTTACACTTTGAACAGCTTCATAGCTCAAGAGTTTGTACAGGGAGGAATACTCTTCAGATGTAATCTGAATTCTTAAACACACTAGAATTAGTAATAACCTGTCTTGTATGGCAATAATTTAGATTATTTTTAAAGTAATTAAGGTTCTATACATACTATTTGCTACACAGAGGAAAAGAATTCTCCTGAATAATCCTAAACTGTTAAACAGTGGCTGTTAAAATAAGGAACATTGGAGACCATGGGTTGTTTCTGGCTGGGAATTCCAAGCAGAAGAGAGGCATATAATATTGGCAGGAATGAACTGGAAGCTATCAGACACCTCGAAGCTACATCTGGATGCACACTTAGACTATGCCAACCCTTACCTTCAGGGCAAGTCCTAATTCTCCTTCCCTCCTTCTGTGCTACCGTCACCTTCCTCTTTCCAAGCTAGGAAGGGGCTAAGCGGTGTGACAGAAGAGCAGGGACACTTTGCCCAATAAGCAAGGTACACTCAGGCTTAATCGTGCTTATGTGTTAATTTATAGTACACAGTTTCACCTGGTTTTCACCACATGAATTAAGCCCGTGCATACCTCACTTATTGTAAGTACCTGCATATCATGTTTACTGGTTAATCCACCCCTGCAGAAGAGGCTACAGTGGCAGGATTGGGGATCTCACATCCACCTGATACAAGGACTCACCTGTTCTCCTATACAAATGTGCACATTCAGGGTCAGTTCAGACCCACAGTTACTCTAGGGTCACAGGCAGCAGGCAGATGGAGTTTCTTCTACATCTTCTCTGGAAGCAGCTTCCAGACCACACAGGAAATCTGGCTTCCAGAAATGAGAGGCACCATCAGCTCCTCCCCACCCAGCACAGACTTCCCTGATGCCAATAAGGGCCTTGAGGGGGAGGTTACCCACCGTATTTATTCCTAACTGGTACGCATTCTTCTGAGAGGTAAGGATGAAGAAAGTGAGTCGTGATCATAATTCAGAAATGTTTCATCACAAGTGAAGTACAGACCACAGCTGTTAATACACACACACACATGCATGTGCACACACACAGGACAATCATTTAATAGGTTTCTTTCAAACTCTTAAAGAAATAAAAACTCATTGGTTCAGATGTTCATAAAGACAGCTAAACCAATATTGTGGAAAAAATCAAAATGTGGATTTTCTGAGTCAGATAACACTAGAAACACTCAGATGATGACTAAGGGCGAGTAACATCCGCCAAAGGCTGTACGCTCTGTACTGTACTGCTCTGGGCTTCAACCCAAACGTAAGTAAAAATAGGTCAATTTAACTGCTGAATAGAAAGCTGCATTGTGAAAACCTACACAAAGTTGACTTCTGAATGTCATCTGCTAGTTATTTCCCCACTACCTCACACTTCACTAATATGTTACTAGTACACACTGCAACCAGAATTTTATACCATCCCCAGTGCAGTGAAGGAATTAAAAAATGTGGCTGCTCATTTTGGCTTTGGTATTCAAGTGATGGCCAAGTCATATCCTTTCTTCTAGGTTCCTCATCTATACAAAAGGAAAATTAAAAATGGCTGCTGCACCTACCTTAAGATTTAAGCGTGAGCTATCAACCAAGGTAATAAATGAAAATAGTTTCATAAACATTAAAATGCTACAGAGATGTAAAGTACCTGAAATAGATATAATCTACTTCCTTAGCCTGAGAAATAAAATAAGGTTATATTTCTCTTTTAATAATCAATAGGATCCGGCACAGAGGCAGGCTCTCTCCATCGCACCATATTTTGCTGGAGTGACAATTAAGTAACAGTTAATTCTACTCATTCTGGCCTCACCATTGAAGCTGGAACCCTGGCAACCACACTGAGGTTAGCAGAACTCCAGCACCAGAACATACAACACAACGTCCACCTGAAGCTGGCTTCTCTGGAAGGGGCTACCAAAACTCAACCCACCAAAAACCAAACCCACTACTGTCGAGTCAATTCTGACTCATAGCGACCCTACAGGACAGAGTAGAACTGCCCCATAGAGTTTCCAAGGAGCAACTGGTGGATTTGAACTGCTGACCTTCTGGTCAGCAGCCGTCATACTTAAGCACTACACCACCAGGGTTTCCCCAAAACTCAAGGTAGCCACAAAATCAGCCTCAACCTATGTGTTCTAACTCTCCTGGGGTCAACTGACCCTTCCAGATAATTCCTCTCTTCCTGCAGGAGTTATAATTTGAATTCAATCCTTAAGGCCAGAATTCAGCCATCACTGAGTTAATAAATGCAAAAGAGCCAGAGTCCATAGACTTGATGTCACCATCAAAAAGGAGGGATCAGAATGGCCTTGCTCATGCAGAGGAAGAAGGCTGGTATGGTTGGAGAACAGGGAGCAGAGAGAGCTAGGCAGGGCTGCAAAAACACAAGCAGGGGTCAGACTATGCAGGATCTTCCAGGGGAAAAAAAAGACCAGAGGAGCTTGGTCTTCATTTTGAGTATTATGGGAAGCAACTAAAGGGTTTTAAGGTGAGGAGTAACAGATCATATTTATAATCAGAAAAGATAAACACAGCTGCAAATTGGAGAACAGCCTTGAGGGCCCAACAGTGGATATTGAAAGATGAATTAGGAAGCTTCTGGATCTCTCCAGTAGCAACTAATGCCAGCCTAGATAAGGTTATTCAGAGGGGATATGGAAAGTAGTAGATATATTGGAGACATTTAGGAGACAATAGCAACAAAATCTGGGGACAGATTTAATCCGGGGAGAGGGATAGGAACAAATCTCATGAATGATAAAGGTTTCTGACATCCAACTGGTTTAGTGATGGTGCCATTCATTGAGATCAGGATTGCAAAGGAAGGCCAGGGATGGTGCTGAAGGTCATGCATTCAGACATGAAGTTGTCGAGTCTGGGTTCTGATGGAAATTATCTGTTGAAGGGGGAACAGTGGTATAAGAGGGAGAAGATAGTAATTAATAATGAAAGTTTTTGGAGAAAGTTCAGGGAACATGGAACAAAGCCCAGATGTGGGGTTTGGTATAAGATGGTCAGAGCACCCCTTAACTAAGTGGAGAGAAAGTACGAAGGACAGCTGTGATATCGGTAGCTTTCTAGTTTTGGCTAAGGGAGTTGAGTTTCCATAAGATGATTTTTGTTTTCTTGAATATGTAAGAAGAAGGATCAACTGTAGAGAGTAATGTGGGAAATGAGAAGGGTGAGAGTAGAGAAGGTTTGCAATAGTTATTTCACAAGTTTAAAAAAGTATGTTAAACAGAAATAAAGATGGTCACTGTGCAAGTTGTTGGTGTCAAACTGTGGTCTTACCAGAAAGTTAGAGTTTAAGGGGAGTTACAAAAGAGGGAGCCCTAGTGGCACAATGGTTAAGCAGCTTAGCTGCTAACTGACAGGTCAGAGGATCAAACACACCAGCCGCTCCACTGGAGAAAATATCTGGCAACCTTCTCTCTTAAAGTTTACAGCCTACTAATAACATGTTTAGTGCTTCTGTTCTACCTCCTAGTTTGCTGCATAGTGCCTGGCATCTTAAAAGCTTGCGAGTGGCCATCCAAGGCACAACAATTGGTCTCTATTCACCTGGACAACAGGAAGGAGAGTCAGGAACAGGAGGAGACATAGGCTAATTGCCTCCATGAACAGCTACCTCCTTTGCCATGAGACCAGAAAAACTGGATGGTGCCTGGCTATCATTACTGAACATTTTGATCAAAGATTGTATAGAAGAATCCTGATTAAAAAGGAGGAAAATGCAGAATAGAATTTCAAATTCTCATGGAATCCAGACTTCCTGGAGCCATGAAGGTTGAATAAACCCCTGAAACTATTGCCCTGTGATAATCTCGAAACCTTAAACCAAAAATATCTCCTGAAGTCATCTGAAAACCGAAAAATAGTTTAGCTTAACTAGTAAAAAAATGCCTGCCTTGAGCATTATGCTTTTTTTAAGAACTATCTATATGTGATCAAAGTAACAACAGCAACTCAAAAGATTAGATAAGAACCTTAGTGGGCAGTGAGTTTATATTTAACGAGGGAGGAACAACTCAGAAAAGGAGGGTGAGAATGGTTGCACAACTCGAAGAATGTGAACAACGACACTAAATAGTAAATGTAGAAACTGTTGAATTGGTATATGTTTTGCTGTGTATATTCTCAACAACAACAAAATAAATAAAATTTAGGAAAAAAAAAGATCACACACACACAAAAAAGATTACAGCCTAGAAAACCCTAGGGGGCAGTTCTGCTCTGTAATATAGGGTCACTATGAATTGGTATCAACTCAACGACACACAACAACAACATGATATAAAGTATTTTTGAAATTTTAGACCATGGGATATGTATATATACACATACATATATATCACAGTTAAGAAAGTACAAGAAGCTTGTTCCTGTTAAAACCAAAACCAAACCTGTTTCCATCAAGTCAATTTCAACTCATAACATGCCTACAGGACAGAGTAGAACTGTCCCATGGAGTTTCCAAGGAGCACCTGGGGATTTCGAACTGCCAGCATTTTGGTAAGAAGATGTAGCTCTTAACCACTACACCACCAGGGTTTCCTTGTTGCTGTCAGTCCCGACTCATAGCCACTCCGTGTACAGCAAAATGAAATGCTGCCCAGTCCTGTACCATCCTTACAATTTTGCTATGTTTGACTCCGTTATTGCAGCCACTGTGTCAATCCATCTCATTGAGGGTCTTCCTCTTTTTGCTGACCTTCCACTTTACCAAGTATGATGTCCTTCTCCAGGGACTGGTCCCTCCTGATAACATGACCAAAGTACATCAGACAAAGTCTTGCCATCCTCTCTTCTAAGGACCACTCTGGCTATACTTCTTCCAAGACAGATTTGTTCCTTCATCTGGCAGTCCCGGGTATATTCAGTATTCTTTGCCAACACCATAATTCAAATGCCTCAATTCTTCTTCAGTCCTCCTTATTCACTGTTCAGTTTTCCCATGCATATGAGGTGACTGAAAATACCATGGCTTGGATCAGGCACAACTTAGTCCTCAAAATGACATCTTTGTTCTTTAAAACTGTAAAGTGGTCTTTTGCAGCAGATTTGTCCAATGCAATATGTCATTTGATTTCTTGACTGCTGTTTCATGGGCACTGATTGTGGATCCAAGTAAAATGAAATCATTGTCAACTTCAATATTTTCTTCATTTATCATGTTGTTGCTTATTGGTCCAGTTGTGAGGACTTTTGTTTTCTTTATGTTGAGGTTTAGTCCATAACTGAAGGCTGTAGTCTTTGATCTTCATCAGTAAGTGCTTCAGGCCCCCTTCACTTTCAGCAAGTAAGGTTGTGTCATCTGCATATCACAGGTTATTAATGAGTCTTCCTCCAATCCTGATGCCCCGTTCTTCTTCATATAGTTTCTTGGACTATTTTGCTCAGCATGAAGATGGAACTATTGGAAAGATACAACCCTGACACACATCTTTCCTGATTTTAAAACACCCAGTACCTCTTTGTTCTGTTTGAATGACTGCCTCTTGATCTATGTACAGGTTCCTCATGAGCACAATTAAGTCTTCTGGAATTCCCATTCTTCATAATGTTATGCATAGTTTGTTATGGTCCACACAGTTGAATTTCTGCATAGTCAATAAAACACAGGTAAACATCTTTCTGGTATTCTCTACTTTCAGCCAAGATCCATCTGACATCAACAATGACATTCCTCATTCCATGTCTTCTGAATCCGGCTTGAATTCCTGGCAGTCCCCTGTCAACGTACTGCAACCATTTTTTAACTATTTTCAGGAAAATTTCACTTGTGTGTGATATGAATGATACTGTTTTGTAATTTCTGCATTCGGTTGGATCACCTTTCTTTGGAATGGGCACAAATATGGATCTCTTCCAGTTGGCTGACCAGGTAGCTATCCACCAAATTTCTTGACACAGACTAATGAGCACTTCCAGTGTTGCATCTGTTTGTTGAAACCTCTCAGTTGGTATTCTGTCAATTCCTGGCATCTTGTTTTTCTCCAATCCCTTCAGTGCAGCTTGGGCTCCTTCTTTCAATACCTTTGGTCTTTGATCATATATAACCTCCTGAAATGATTGAACATAGAAGGAAGCTAGGGAGGGACTAATGGATTTGGGGGGTGGAAAGCACAAACAGTTGCATAATTATGCTGAAAGGGGAAAAAAAAGTGTGATGGGAGAATGGGTTGCCTGAAGAAGTGTTTAAAATTAAGAATACAGAAGGGTAAGGAAGGACTGGTGCAGTTCAGGGCTTTTTGGTGTCAGAAAAAAAAAATCCCCAGGGCTAAGCATATATTGTGTACAGTGCACTTAGATGGTAAACGAAGTATTCACAAGTAGCCAGTGTTCCTTGAAGGGCAGAGTAAGGGATCTAAAATTTTATTCTCTAGTAAAATGTTCAATTTGGAAAGTTCAGAAAATTTGGAGGAGTAATTTTTTCTACAGCTCTATGGTTTTACATGAAATTATTCTAAGAGATAATAAGCCAGTGTAAATGCACTTTTATTTTCTCCCAATTCAAACTCTTTTAGCACTATTATATACCTTCCCTGCTTTTATTGACTTAATATGTTGCAATTAGGAAAGTAAGCATTTTGAGCAAGTTTTGCAATGTCAGAAATACTGAATTTAAAGAGGGGAGGAAGAAAGCAATTACCCCTTTTGGTGTATTCCGTGCATTAGCTGCTATTTCCATGGCCCATTTTCTGAAAACTCACGTCTGTACCATTTATGGTGAAAAGCAAGGCAGACTTGCTGCCATTAACCAAACATTCCAATTCAAGTCACTCTGGGAAGAATTTCAACTCAGAACAGGCTGCGGAAATTTTCTACCGGTTTGATCATATCCACTGTAATATGCCACTGGTGGACATAACTTTCAAAGAGTAGTTTGGAAAATAAATTATAATTTGATAATTCAGTCCACGAGGCAAAATAGTCAAAAGGGCAGCCCTTTATAACAATGTTCCCTATTTATGCTAATATTTGGAGTAGGGCACATGTAAGATGTCCCCTAAACATCTGTTAAGTATAGTGCAGCAAAAGTAAAAACTAGTTTACCTATTAAACAATGAAACAAAGTCTTTGCTTTAAAAGATTATAATGAATTAGTATATAAAATAATTCATCTACTAAAACAATGCTGATGCAAAATTTTATATTTACCAAATTATCAGATATTATTATATTAAGATTTTTTAAACTTTAAAACAAATAGATGTAACTAAAACCAGAGTTGGAGTTTAATTGCACTTTTTGTAGTTTGCATTTTCTCATGTATTCAAATAAAATGCCTCAATTCTTGCTCATGACACTATAGTTTTTTTTAAATGATAAAAATCACAAATATTTTTTGAATTTTCAGTAAATTTTTCATAAGGAAAAATCTCAATCTTTGATTGATATTGATCAATATCAGTCTCTGAATGTAGGGCCTTTTATTTATTAAAAAATGTATTAAGTGATAAAATGCTAATATTTTAAAAAGTATTGAGAAATAAATGTATTAGAGACACTGTTTTCACTAGATTATGTTGGTCAAAAACCTTCAAAGATCGCCCAAGTTTCAGGAGATCAACTTTATTCATTCACATATTCAAAGATATTTAGTAAATATCTACTATATGCCAAGTTCTGCCCATCCTTCTGCAAACAGTCAGATAAGCAGGGCCTGTAAAGCCAAAAATGACATCATAAGGGCCATGTTGGAGATGTGCACTGAGTGCTATAGGAACAGAAAAGGGTAGGCATATCCCTGTCTGGAGGATGGGGAAATTCCACTTATAGGGTCCCAGAAAAGCCAATTCTAACTTCATCAAATAGTCTTCTATTGTCGTAAAACCAACTTAGTCTACTCAAAAATCTCTGGAATAGAGATATTCTACGGTTTGTCTGAACAATATATCCAGCATCAAAAATGCTTAAACACTCAACACCACTCAAACACAAGTAGTCCCCAACTTAAGACATATTCAAGTTATGACAAACCACACTTAATGACAGTCCTTTTTTTTTTTTTTTGCACTTGTTCCGTTAGTAGTACGTACAACATACAGTGTTACAACACATAATTTGCTAATGTTATCATTCTCAGATGCTCACTTCCAGATGTTTAATGTTATGATTTACTGGTCAAAACACTGCCATAACGCAAGCTGTGGCCTGGTCTACAATGAAGTTTGTGTTGGTGTTGGTGTAGAAAGTCGTAAACTGATAGAAAGTCGGGTAACGTTCAACTCTACATTCATATGACAAGTGAATGGTGCATGTGCCCAAAGGCTGTAATGGGTTCCAACTTCACTGTTACGACACTGATACTGACAAATAAAGATTGGATTTATAAAGATTCTGATAATAAAAGGCAATATATATAATAAGAAAACTAAAAAAAAAAAGGTATTCACCAGACGTCAGAATTCGCTCAGGATGGGGTCATCAGAACAGGACCCCGTCATACACTGGGGACTATCTGCATATCATATTTGAAATAATGAAATATGATATCATAGAAGTTTTAGAGTGCCATTAAAAAGCTACAAAAATGATATATACTTCCATTGCAATAACGAGAAAAAGTATACCTTAAACTATAACAAAATATATATGCAAAGTAACACTGTAATCAAAGAAAATTTTCAAATTTATCATAGCTGTCAGCATATTTTCCACACTGGTGACATAGAAATCTTAATGCAAATAAGTTTAAAAATGCTATCTATGGAAACTGCTTATATTTATAATCTTGTCTTTTTAGTTGCATATTCAAACTGCATACGAATGAAGTCAGCTATTCCAGATCAAAAAATATGTTTATTGTTATTGATCCCTAGTTAAAATATTGAAGTTGACACAGCTCACATTCATGTAAATTAAGAGTTTCTCTGATTTACTAAGTTATAATAAAAGTGAATGTGAAAAAGCAGAAGAGAGTACTTGTTTTCAACTCTTTTATTCATAATATCCAAATTTCAAGATGCAAACCATAAGACAAAACACAAAATACAGTCCCAGAAGTAGCTCTAGGAAATGTGAAGCAAAAGCAATGAAAGGCAGCAATTCAGAATACGTGAGCTTAAAAATGGCAGCAATGTTGTTAGCATAGATAGCAAGAAACAAATATTGGAAAACGGTAAGACAGTGAAAACAGTGATGACATTATATTTTAATCATTTGACCAGTATTATTTACATATCTACTAGTCAAAAGAATCTAAGAAAAATACAAAGATAAATAAAAACAAGGTTTTGTGGACAACAAAGTTAACATCTAACTGTAACTGTAATATTCGTGCACAAATTAGTGTATGAAGCAACATATAAGTATTACAAGACAGAGAAATAAAGAGGTGGATGTGCTAAGGAGCTAGAGAGGGCACAATCGGTGGGGATTTTATCAAGGAAGGTTTCATTAAGAAGGCAGGATCCAAGCAGAGCTGTGAAGGATCAGCAGGACTTTGAAATGTTTGCCTATCTAGAGTTACAGCTCACTTATTTAGGTTCGGAGGGAAACATGGAGCTCAACATTTTATTCTTTCCGTGATTAATCTTTTAAAAATTTTCTTTAGCTATTGAAAAATAATCTGTCTTTAAAAGAACTCCTTTCTTTATCTTCTTAAAAAGAAGGCACTGAACACACCTTAATCTAGAAATGGTAAAACATTATTCATATTGTTTGGCTCCATCTTCTTTTTAACTTTGATCTTTAGCAAATCACCTATTTCTAGCTATGCCCCTTTTCTTTTTCTGTTTTCTTTTTATGTAGATAAACAAGAAAGCACTCTTCTTAATAAGACCTTGAAATGTAAGAATCAATAAAGTCCTACATGAAAGATAAGAAATAAAGTTCATAATTTTACTCTAATGGCTTTCTGACAGATACTTTGGAATCACAGTGCCTTTTTCTTTTGTTTTTTACTTTCAATTCTGCTTTGAAAGCTGAAAATGATTCTTAACTTGCTAATAAGCAAGTTTTCCATGAATGAAGAACCAGCAGTAAAGCAGCATTTAATGAGCAACAAAAATAATTCGACAAAGGTATATAACAAAAAAAGGTAAAGTATCTGGAATAAGGCTTTCTATGGGGCCAGCAGCCTGACAGCTGTTTCCCTGTCCACTTGCTCTAAGCAAAAATTTTCAGTTAGCTCACCTTCCTCATACACATAGCTCCAAGTCAGATGCCCCACTCCAGAGAAAGGCCCAGCAGGAAATAAAACTAGTTCTACAACACCAGAAGAAATAAAAGCCAGTTTATTAGAATAACTAACCAAAACCTTCACTCACAGATGAGCAGAAAATCAAGCCACTAGATTAAAAAAAAAAAAAAAAACAGTAACATAAGCAAGAAAAAACAGAGAAAACTGATATTTCAGGGTAGAGAAGAACACTTAAACACACAAACTCATTTAGTCAAGAAGGGTATCACATCCATGAAAATGACTGGATGCTTTGAAAAGGAACACTCATAGAATACTAAAAACATTTAGAAAGTTAAAAGACTATGAATTTTAAAAATCAAGAGATCATATGGAACATAAATTTGAAGATATCACCCAAGAACTCAATCAGAGAAGGAGGAAGACATGAAAGAAAAGATAAAACATAGACAAGGTTAATAACCAGATAAAGCCTCTGGCCAACAGGCATTTATTTCAGGATAAAAAAGAGTGAAAAAGAAAAAAATAAAGGGGAAGAGAGTATCAAAGAAATAACAGGGGGAAAAAAAACAATCTGAAGGGCACAAGTGTTTTTTACTGAAGTAAATATGAATCCCAAACCCCTAGGCACAAACCATGAAACTTTAGAACACTGAAGATAAAGAGAAGAACCTAATACCTCCAGAGGGCATGAGAACAAGGAACTGATGCTATTCGGATAATCAGACTACCATCAAACAGTACTTCAGTAGTTAACAGAAGACACTTGAGCAATACCTTTAAATTCTGTGGAAAAACTACTTTTCTATATATTTTTTACATTCTCTCACATGCACATTCTATGTGTGTGTGCATATATGTGTGTATTTCTACAGAATTCCATACTAAGTCAAAATATTAATCCAGTGTGAGAGAGGAATAAAGATATTTTCAGATTTGCAAGAATTCATCCAGTTTATCTGCCACATACCTTTGAAGATGTACTTTAATAAAGAAGTAGGTCAGGAAGTTACGAAGTTGGAAGGGAGGAAGCTGGAAGGAAGTTGTAAGAAAGGAAGAAAGGAAAGAAGGAAGGAATGAAGGGAGGAAGGAAGAAAATGGAAATCATATCCAGGAAGACTGAAACCAGGCTCCCATGTAAGAATTGTGCAGCTGGCTCAGAGAGTAACAGGTAAAATCTGAGTAGGAGGATAGAGGGCTCCAGAAGAGAAGGCCTCTTCTAAAGAAAACTTACTTCGTCTAAATATATATATATATATATCGGGTTTCAATTGTTTTACCAACTTGATATTGCTCATCCCTCCTATCAGAACCCTCCATTTCAGCAGCAATATGGCCATTTATTGCTCCAGGAGATACATGCATTTTGCTTTTCTCAATACAGATAATTCAGCTTCCCCCTTTCCTTCAACATCAGCCAAGAAGTACCTCTTCCTTAAATGCATTCCAAGCTCTTTGTCCTTTATCTCCTCCCCTGAATGTTTACAAGCTCTTCTGACTCATACTACCTGTGGTATCTAATTTAAAGCTTATTACACTATGATTTAGGTTTCTATGTAGATGCTCCCTCTTCCTATTCAGAATGAAGGTGCCATTTCTTTTCCTGTACCCGGTACTTAGCAGACATCCAAGAATGTCTGTAGGTGGTAATGTAAAATTTTAAAATGGTTAAAGACATAAAGGTAATTTATAGGCGATAATTATACTATTTGCCAAAACAGATAGTGTCTTTCAATTATCTTTGGATATTATTTTTAAATGCAAATTGCAAAGCCAGATAGATGGGCAGTGATTTAAACTGGTGATTTTCTAAATACGTGGCTCCCCCAGAACCTCTTCAGAGTTCACAGTGAAGGAGAGGCACTGGGTGGGTGTGCCTATCAGGTAGGGCTCTGCTTTCCCATCGCCCCACCACAGCTGTGCATTTTACATATTGAATTACCAGAGAGAAGGATGAGTAATTGTTTAGCTGTTATCATCCACTGAAAAAGTATACAAATCACAAGATTTTGTTAAAAAAAAAAAAAATTGATAAAACATTATGTGCATGTGTGTTAGTTTAAACAATCCTAGAATTGAGGTATATCCTTTAAAAAAAGTCTCAAAGTTTCCATGGTGTTCTAATATGCCTCAGTATTAACTAAGCAGCGTAGGCTGTCATTGATTTCTCTTTATAATCTTCTATTTCTTTTCCTCAAAAATGTTAGTCGAAATGAAAACCTACATTATTTCATGCACTAACATTGAACATTTGAACTTAAGGAGATTTGTCAAAAACTCGAGAAACAATATTAAATAACTCTCAAAATATTGAAAAGATAATATAAAAAATTGAAAAAAAATACTGAATTCTTTCTTACATTATCTTTTCTCCCTGATTAATTTATTTATATAGACACGTGTTACTTAAATGTAAAATTACTCATATTGATACTATTAAATAATAAAAATCAATTTAGATATAAGATGCTTTGGTATTTAATATAACCCATATTTAATGTAAAATAGAAAATTTCACATATTTTGCTTAAATACACATTTTTAAATGAAAAGTGCAGAAAGTACACATTAACACAAAATTATCCATAAAGATTTACATAATTTCAATCTAAATCAAAAGCTTGCATATATTTATAATTGTGCTTGGATTGTTAGGTTCAAAACATTATTTTTTCGCTTTGTAACCCTATAATCTCATATTTTACTGTGACCTGTTGATAATAATTTATTTCCTCATATGAAGAATTCCTTTCTGGAAATATCCTTATGTCCAACATTTTCTAATCTGCTCTCAAAATCATTCTTTAGAAAGCAACTATGAAATGAGAAATACAAATTTCTAGAAATGTCTCTTTTTTGCTAAAAAACAAAAAGTTTTTACTTCAACCATGCTACTTCACATCAGCCCACATATCTAAAGATAAAAGAAATAGCTGGTGAACAAAACAGGAATATTCATAAAGGTGAAAAACTCAGCCCAGCACCCCCATTATGCTTCTCAGAATTAAGATGTGCTTCTATGCTTCTGCTCTTTGAGTCATTGCTAAGTGTGGGAAGGCTGTTAAAAATAAGTTCTGTGGCTCGAATAATATTTTCATAGGTTCACTTCTCTCAAATTCCTGTTCTTTTTTCTCTGAGAGAGTCATAGCCTCTCACATGAACAGAACAAAAAAAAAAAAGTTTTTTTTTTTTTTTTTTGGAAGTACCAGCCAGTTAAAAAGTTTTAAAGAAAACTTACTGACAAAGCTTGGGAGCTGGTGTCAATACTAGCATCATTTTTCCGTAATAAGAAGAGAAACTGAATCAAAACCCCACAAGCATTTAACACAGGTTATGCTAAATACTGTAAAGAATAAAAAATGAGTGAGAAATCCTAGATTTTTATCCACTCCTCTCTTCCCCTGTACTGTCCAAAATGAAAATCCATGAGTCTCTCTTCTCTTTCCTTTCTCTACCATACAGCACAGTTTCTCAAATTTTCTCAAAAAGAGGTGCCTTTAGTGGAAAAGGAGATGATACATATACTCTCAGCAACTTGACGGTATAAGCTCTTAGCTTAAAAACAATTTCTTTTGTTTGATTTAAAACTAAAAATCTCATAAATTAAGCATTTAACTTCATTCCTTAATATCACCTTATTTATTTTAACTTTCTTCTCTCAAAACATCAAGCAAAGTTGATCATTCAGGAAGTGGTGCCAGGTTTATTTCGTGGCTTTTCCTGGGGTGCCCAGACTAGTTTCAAAAGAAGAGACTAGAGTTTTCTGGCTTTTGTCTTCTCATAGCAGGTGCATGTGCCATGTTCCACATTCTTCCTGTCCCACAAAGTCTCCTAATGCCCATCTTTACCTGCAACACCCAGGGCAGCACTTTACAGAAGGCTTCAGAATGACTCACGGACTGTGAATATTGGAGTAATTGGGTATTGGATCTGACAACTGTTTTTATTGAATCATAAAGGGTCTGATCCATAAACTCATTTTATTGTCCTTTTAAATCCAGTTAATCTATTTCTACTTCTTTGAATTTGACAGACAAGTTCAAACAAATAGAAAAAGAAATATACTAGTATACTAAAATTGTCATTTGACAAGCAGCTAAGGAAATGACAAAAGAACCTTTACTGTAGCTTTAATTTTTTAATCATAAAACACTATTTTGTCTAAAATATAAACACATGCATTGTTACTGGGAAGCAAAAAGAAGAGAATATTGCTTTTCCCACCTTGCCTGTTTGTATTGTTTGATTATTTTGTAAGTGTGAACTAGTTTTGTAATTTTCAAAAAAGAAAAAATACAGAAATTGGGATTTTCATCTGTGAGTAGGATAAACTTTGTTTTCATGCACAACTTTTAAACATATATTGATCTAGAAAATTAGATCAAATATTTACAGAGATATGCTGTAGCCAAGAAGCCCTCATGGTACAATGGTTAAGCACTCAGCTCCTAATCAAAAGGTTAGTGGTTCGAACCCACTCACTGTCCCACAGGAGAAAGATTTGGAGATCTGCTCCCACAAAGATTACAGCCTAGAAAACCCTACAGAGCAGTTCTACTCTGTTGCATGGAGTCATAATGAGTTGAAAATCAACTCCATGGTACCCAAAAACAACAATGCTATAGCCAACATTTCAAAATAATATATCCATATCATTGTTCCAAATGAGTGACCTGAAACCTTTTTACCATTTTACCATAGGTGATTTAAAAAGTCATCTTCACACATAGTCTGTAATTATGTTTAAATGAATTAAAACTGAGGTCTTTCTTGTTACCTTGCATTATGAGTCTAGAACTACTAGTTTTCTAGTCCTCCCCACCTGCACCAGTACACTGTCATGGGTATTCAGATGGGTCACTTATTTTAGTCCCAGAAAAGAGACCTCTAGGCCAATGGGCATTAGCTGCAGCTAGAGCTTTTCCAAAGGAGCCCTGGTGTCACAGTGATCAACTGCCAACCAAAAGGTCAGCAGTTCGAAACCACCGTGGCTCCATGGGAGAAAGATGTGGTAATCTGCTTCAGTAGAGATTTACAGCCTTGGAAACCCTATGGGGTCACTGGGAGTCGGCATTGACTTGACAGCAGTATTGGGTAGCCCTCTTCCAAGCACCACAAGAGGGAATATGGTAGACACGGTGTTGAAGCCAAGGGGAAAATGATAGTTCTGTGACTATCATTTTCCAAGTGGAAACTCTAAGTTTGATAAGAATCATAGAAGAGCCATCATTAGAAAAGAGAAGTATAATGGAAAGGTAGAGAAACAAAAAACAAACCCACTGCCATTGAGTCAACTCCGACTCATAGTGACTCTATAGGACAGAGTAGAACTGCCCCCCATATGGTTTCCAAGGAGCACCTGGTGGATTCAAACTGCTGACCTTTTTGGTGAGCAGCCTTAGCTCTTGACCACTACACCACCAGGGTTTCCAGAAGAGTAGAAGGATACCAACAGAAAGCAGTTTTACCAGACTCTCACATAGGCATGTTCCCCAGCTCTGTGCAACTTGGTGCAACCTGTCTATCATTTACCTAATTTCATTAGATTTCCAGTTAATGCCTTTCGAATGTCATGATGATGTTTAATAGTTAAGCC
The DNA here is from genome assembly GCF_024166365.1 of Elephas maximus indicus. Lineage (NCBI taxonomy): Eukaryota > Metazoa > Chordata > Mammalia > Proboscidea > Elephantidae > Elephas > Elephas maximus. Next base: position 127,678,007 of record NC_064820.1, read on the forward strand.
CAAAAAGATCTATATGCTCCTCATTACAGTATCTCCTTAATAGTTATCTACATGTGATATTAAACAATTTAATTCTTCACAAATTTATTGAAAGATCTATTCCCTAGAGCTCTAAATAAAACCTGGTTCCTGTCTTCAAGGCATTTGGAGTATCTTAATCTGTCCTGTATCAAATCCTCATTGTTGATATAAATTATTTATTACATTAGCTAATTATGTAAAAACACATCACTAAGTATAAGATCTGTAGACTTCTATCACTCATAATAATATAGCATTATTTATATATATATTTTATTTACAGATAAAATGCAAACATGGCAACCATTAAAATTCAAATCAACAGCACTAATTTAGTGTGACAATTGTTTTGAGACTTTGTCTATGATACTGCCTAAAATGGCACAGGTTCTTTTGAGTTGTGCGTGTGTATATCACTGCCATCTAATGAATCAATTCCTCCAATAGTTTTCTCTACTTTAACTACTGTAAAACCTTCCTCATAGTGTGCATGAATGATACTTTAATTTTCATTTGGGACAAATGTACCATGTACATATTAAGTCTGTCTCTTTTCTGCTCTCCTTAGCTCACGATAATGAAAATATTTCTTTTTGGCTCCAATGAAGAGTAAATACAGATACAAACATGGATACTGGTACTGAATGGAAGGGCCCAGTTAGAACAGAGCTATCCAAATGTTCCAGAATCTGTCTGTGTGCCAGTATATATTTTAATTATCAGCAAAAAAAAAAAAACACAAAATAATGTCTGCAGAGAACGTTCTGATTCATAAGAATACAACTGTAGATGCCTTGGAATCCAAGAAAACATCCCACTGGGGTTTTTCCATTGGAAGCAGGGTAAATATAAGAATTGATTGACACTAATCTCATAAAAATCTGGTATCACTGAACCTGCAACATGTTATACCAAAAAAAAAAAAGCAAACCCACTGCCACCAAGTCGATTTCGATTCATAGCGACCCTATAGGACAGAGTAGAACCTGCCCCATAGGAGCACCTGGTGGATTTGAACTGCCTACCTTTTGGTTAGCAGCTGTAGCTTTTAACCACTACACCACCAGGGTTTCTGTAACGTGACATAGATGAAGAAAATATTAAACATAAGTTCAACTTCCCAAATTCATGATAAAATAAAAAATATTTTAAAAACTAAAAACCAAAGTAAGCACACTCTCCCTGATCTGGTGAGGTAGCGCACAAATAGCACAGACTTTAAAGTTACATAGATTTTAGGAAAATTATTTAATCTCTTCTAAACATCAGTTGGAACTCTGGTGGTGCAGTAGTTAAGTGCTTGGCTGCTAACTAAAAGGTCAGTAGTTTTAATTCACCAACAGGTCTTTGGGACAAAGATGTGGCAGTCGGCTTCCATAAAGATTACAGCCTTGGAAACCCTATGAGTAGTTCTACTCTGTCCTTTAGGGTTGCTATGAGTCAGAACTGACTCAATGGCAATGGGTTTGGTTTTGGTTTAAGCATCAGTTTCTTCATCTGTAAAATGGAGATAAAAATACAACCCACTCACCAGTTGCTATTGACTCAATCCTGACTCATGACAATCCTGTGTGTGTCAGGGTGGAACTGCACTCCATAGGATTTTCAATGGCTGTTATCTTCCAAAAGTAGATCACCACGCCTTTCCAAGGCATCTCTGCAAGTATTCGGACCACCAACCTTTCAGTTAGTAGCCAAGTATTTAACCATTTGCTCCACCCAGGAACTCCTACATGCACTCAAGGTTATTGCAAAAATGAAGCAAGATAGCATAGATCATGATGTGCATGGTGTATGATGCAACAAATATAAATTCCTTCTTTCATTATAGCTAATCTCCTTTGGGAGCTCTGGTGGCACAGTGGTTAACAGCTCAACTGCCAACCAAAAGAACAGCAGTTCAAACTCACCAGCCGATCCTTGAAAACCCTACAGGGAAGTTCTACTCTGTCCTAGAGGGTCGCGATCAGTTGGAATCAACTTGATGGCAATGGGTAATCTCCTCAGGGACTAAAATTTTTTAAATAATTATTATTCGATGCTATTAAAATCTATATTCAACAAGATGAGGTAAATTTAATTATTTTTATGAAAGTTATGGGAAATTTAAAAACTTAATTTCACTAATATATGATAGAAATGGTAGAGGCTAACAAAAGAGAATAATGCACTCAAAAAAAAATTAAGTGTTCTTATAATGTCAAGGTGTGCTAATGTCTGGTAATCTTCATATGTTAGATGGATCTTATGAGTTGGGATTCATATTATGAGAATTTAAATGGGCTCTGTTGTATCAAAAGTGATGAGTTCAGAAGTTTGGGAAAGTTCCACCTACACCAAGAAACACCATGTGGAAATCATAATTAAGGTACTGGCATAAATCTGTCTGCTGTAAGAGCTAGTGATAAGCAAAACTTTACAAAAGTCTAATGACGTATTTTTTTACAACTACCTCTTCTGAAAAACTTTACTTTCTGATTCACATATATCATCACTCCAAATGCTGAGAATTTGTTCTGTTAGGAAGCGCCAAAGAAGATTCATCACATTTTAAGTAATTCTGGGATCAGAAATTCACCTCACATCTATAGCAAACAAAGGATTCATATGCTTGTAAAAAAGAAGTTAGCAAGATGCCTACTCACACCCCTTTAGATCTATGAAGGATTTTCAGTCTCTTATAACGTGTGCAGAGACAATGTGCGGTGCATTTAAGCAGTGAGAATATATTCCCCTGAGCCCTTAGGCACTAAGGTAACCAAAACTGGAAAAAGGAATTTAGAACATTTCTATTTAATGTCAAGCCTTTTGAGAGTTCCTTTAATGACATTATAATTTGATTAACATAAATGTACTTAGATTCTAAGATAGTATATCAAGATCATACTTTAATAGTTCTATAACTCAGATAACAGAAAATGGTCCCTAGTGAAAAGGAATAATATCTGCCACTACAATGTGAAACAGAATAACTTTTGTCTTCATATCCTCAGGCTTTAAGTTATCATTTAATCTTGGGGAAGCACTCATAAAAAGATTTCCCATGTTAAGTGATATTACAGGCTCTGCAGGAAAAAGCTGTTAAAGAAAAAAAAAAAAAAGCTGTTAGCACCCCTTTATTTCCAGCTCATCTTTTTCAACTTCGAAAAAACCAAAACCAAACCCAGTGCTGTCGAGTCGATTCCGACTCATAGTCTGCCCATTAGAGTTACCAAGGAGCGCGTGGGGGACTTGAACTCTTGACCCTTTGGTTAGCAGCCGTAGCACTTAACCATTAAGCCACCAGGGTTTCCTTTTCAACTCCAGTGAAGATTATTCATGTCTTAAATGTAAATCCAGACTAAATGAAATCAAGTTCACCACATGGCATAAATTCAAACATCATTCAGATTGAATAAGACTGTCTATATCCGGAGTCTTCATTTAGCAAAACCCTAGGTTTATGTTTCCTTTTTTTATTATTATTCTGAAAAATTCCTTGTATTATAACCTACCAATATAAATGAATCTACATTTAAGCAAGCAGATAAGGAGGCTTGATTTTTAGTACAAAAATAACTTATGTTAACGTTATTGTACACATCAATTATTATACATTATTTGGAGAGAGAAACTTAACGTATGTAAATTTAGGTTTGCTTTGTTTTTCAAATCACGCAGAGAGACCATCGCTGAGGCTTTATGTAAAATGGTGCCTGGAGGAAAAATATGAAAACATGAATTCCCATGCAATTATTACAAAACTAGAGTCTTAAAGAGTCATGTTAAAAACTCTTTTGACTAGTGGGTACACCAGTGAATACAGCCTAATGTTCACTAGGACTGGAAGCTCCACAAAATGACTGAAGCATGGACCTCGTCTTGAAGAGCTTGCATTCAAATGGGGATGAGAGAGAAACCAAAAGAGAGGGAGAGAGTGAGAGAGCAAGAGAGAGAAATCTAAATGAAGGAAGAGATTCCTTCTACCTAGGGGAAAAAGGAAGATTTTATGGAGGGCGTGGTATTTGAGATGAGCCTTAAAGGGTAGTTTTAAATAGGAGAGGGGGACATTTCAGGCCAAGGGAACAACTTGAGCAAAACCACAATGTTAGAATGGTCTAGGGGCTGTTGTAGAGAAGATGAGGAGTCTATGGCCAGAATCTAAGACTCATGGGAGAGTGTGGGGGTGAAATAGAGTAGGCTATGATGCTAATGTTTAAGGCATTGTGTGCCATATCCATTTTTATTTTTTTCTGGACTGTCATCATCCATATTCCATTCCTATGCTTGAGGAATCTCCCAACTTATGTCTGTCAAAGAAGCAAAAAACATAACAATTCTGTTCACAACCTTCCTTCCAGCTAGGGTTCAGAAATCTGACCTGGTATTTCCCCGGGAGATCCATCTGACGGAGGCAGCTAGTGACGAGAAGCAGCAGCAACAGTGTAAACTGCTTCACTGCCAGGGTGGTGGCCACAGTGGCAGAGGCATATGATTTCCTATGGCTGCAGGGGCAGTGTTTCCAGAGTCAGTGTCTGATAACCGAGGTCTGGTACATGCCTGGTGGTGGCGGCACAAACAAGGCGCAGAGAGGCTATGCAGCCTGTTTCTGGGCCCTTCCCTGACAACCCAGCCTCACCTGGTTCTCGTAGCCGGCCAGTATTCTGACTTGCCCAAAATCTTTCACTAAGTCCCTTTCTGTGTACATTAGTCAGAGGTCATCCTCTGCTTTCAGCCAAGAATCCTGACTGATACGCCATGCAAAATTGTTTGGCCTTTATTTATATGCAGAACCAGAAGTTAATTAAAGGCAATTTAATTTTCTCAAAATCTGGGTTTAGTTTAGAAGTGTTAACTCTCTAATGGGTTTTATAAAGTCTATCAGATTTTCACAAAATCTTACATAAAAATGCATGTATTATTTAATTAATGGTTTTAAAACAATATGAATATAGATTATCTCTTAATGAGTATCTTGCTGAAGCTTTAAAATCATTCGTTTTCTTAAATTCCAAGTCATTTTTGGTCAAAAATTGGCTTCTGAATCAACAAATATAAGGATGTGCCCAGACCAGTTCCCAGATCTGTCTAGTCAGTCTTTGCTTTGCAGCAAACTGGTGTGAAAAAGCACTGAACAGGCCATTTTCCTGCACCTACTTTGCAAATGAATTTTGTCTAAACAACGACCCGACCCGGGGAGTTATGAGCTGTCTGAGTCAGACCTGACACGTGGCCACTTTCATTTTGCCAGGGCTATAAATGTTGTGTTGTAACACTTACTTAAAAATGCAACATTTCCACGTGATTGACGTGGAATTTGGTAAAGGGTAAATGAATTTAAAAAGTATCCACCATCTCATTTCTAACTGAGACAATTTGTTTTCCTTCCACTCCTGCTTTTTATCCAAGCAATTCTGTGGTAAAGCATTCCCCTTATGCAGTAGTTTGTTACCCCTGTTGTGGATGAATGAACTCTGAAAATCCAAACTGTGTCAAATGAGTATTTTATCCAAATGACAGATTGTGAATAGCCAACCTTTCAAGTGGATGACTAACACAGTGGCCAGAAGAGTGATGTCTGTCCTTCTTTATTTGACATAAGAAAATGAGTGTTCTGAGGTAGGGCTATGTAGTGACTCTAATTTACGGATTCAGCAGGAAGATAGAGATTGCCATAAGAAAACAAAAATTGTGTTTGACCTTATTTCACATCTGACTATAGGTAACAACAAGAAAGGAAAATGATACATAAAAAGACAACCTCTTTCATGATTATGATCAGCGGTGAGATTATTTAAACATTAAAGGGACTGCTTAAAATATTCCAGAAAGTTTACCTCAGAAATGTGAATCTGAATACTTTAAACTGTTCCCTCAATTAAAAAAAAAAAGACATAACTGTACTAGAGAAAATATGTTGTAAACAAGGAAATTTTATCTTTATTAGACTTACTCTTTAACACAGTAATTAAAATAGCTCTTTTTAGTAATTCGTCTTCCTTTTATAGTCTAGCTCCTAGTATGATTCATTTAATGTAAGATTTTAATTCATATTGTGAGAATTTCTTTGTACGTTTCTAAGCACGTCTAGCAACAAAGCTCCTAGTTGTCAAATCTAAGCATCTTTAAAGCAACCTATTTTCCTATCACTTCTCTTTCCTCAGATCTTATTCATAACAGACCACTAACGGAAATAAAAAGATGTATTATTTAAAAAAAAAAAAATAAGATAGCTATGTTTAATTTTGAGTTCTCCCCACGATCAGTACTGGCCTCTATTCACACTCGACCACTCGACTACCAGTGAAGAGCATATTCTGGATGAAAAATAAAAGCTTCCTACTCGACTTTCCAAATCCAAAGTTAGCCCTCCATTATTTTTCACATAATCTTCCTTCAATCACCTTCCTAAAAGGTTGTAATCACAAGATTTCACTACTGAAGAAGGTATAATAATGCCTTGCATTAAATTCAAATGTTTCTTCCATATTTACTATATCCCTATTACCTGGTGGCACACTGGTTAAACGTTTGGCTGCTATCAGAAAAGGCTTCGACTTGACCCCACCAGCCACTCTGCAGGAGAAGGATGTGGCAGTTGGCTGTAAAGATTACAGCCTTGGAACCCATCAGGGCAGTTTTACTCTGTGCTGTAGGGTCACTAGGAGTTGGAATCAACCTGACAGTGCACACACGTACACACTCTCATCTGGCACAAAATCCACTATTTTTTTTTTCATTTCCCCACAAAATAGCACGCTAAACATCAGTAAGCACACCATGCACGTCGATATTAACATATTCATATCAAGAATAATGAAGTGCAATCTACTGCTCCCAAAGTTGTAATTGCACTGCCGTATGATTATATATTGAATTGAGATGATTTATAGTCATTTTTATCCATTTTCTCTTTCCACATAACATTGTCATAAGCATTTTTTTTTTTTCTTATAGGAAACTACTTTTAATGGCTATCTTTAATTCTGTCACACAGATATACAGTAGTTTTTTTAAACATTGGAAACCCTGGTGGCATAGTAGTTAAGAGTTCGGCTGCTAACTAAAAGGTCAGCTGTTCGAATCCACCAGGTGCTTCTTGGAAGTCCTATGGGGCAGTTCTACTGTGTCCTATAGGGTCACTATGAGTTGCAATTGACTTGATGGCAGTGGGCTTTGCTTTTTTGGTTTATTTATACATCCCTTTTATCATTTAGTTTTCTTCTCAGATTTTCAGTTAAAAAATGTTGTAATATATACCATCAGTATGTCTAGTTTCCTTAAGGTAAATTACTAAAAATGAAACGGCTAGCTCGAAGATAGATTACACACAACCAATATAGAAAACTTAAGTGTCCATCACATGAACGTCAAGAAAAAGCGGTAACAGCTGATGTTTGGGCATTTCAAAATAAAGACTTTTTAAAGGAAGTAAATTATCAGACATACTTTCTAAGTACTATAAATAAATAGCTGCTTTCATACATAAATACATTCAAAATCATTCTCCTGAAGACATTAGGATTATATAAAATAATTCAGAGATTAATGTTGAATTTAGTTAGGGTTATGTACATTCCATTCCAAGGGTTTCTTTATTATCAACTTTTTTTTTTAATTTAGCTGATTTTTATATGCTTAAAAATAGCTCACTGAATTAGGAAATTGTCAGTGACTTTGAGTTGTGCCTAATTATCCTACATATAAATAAAATTAACTCAAGTAAAAATCACCTCAGGCAGTTTAAAAGCTGTTTTTAATAATAACTATACAAGGTAAACTCTTGTTACTTCCTTGCTTATTGAGATTTTTAAAAATAATATGCAGCTTTGGAAATTTACTCTCAAAATGAAGTATTTTTTAAATTGGATTTTCCCAGCATCTGAATCGTTGTTTATGTATTTTCAAAGGAGAGAGCCCAACAAGCATGGACTGAAATAGCTGTCACACTGACTAAAACCTGACAACCTCGTGCTAATTTCAAAAGATTTCTCATTCTGCCAGGATTTGGCATTCCAACTGCTTTCCACAGAATCACATTCTCATAGGATGGGTGTTCCTTTGAGGCCATCTAGGCTAGTTTACTCTGTCAGAGACTGGACCAGATAATCTCTGAGTCTGCATCTCGCTCTAATCTTGTCAGCCATGCCAGTCTCCAACCAGACAAGGGGTTGTCATGAGACATTTACTGTCATATTCTAGTGTTCCTTTACATATTTGTTACCACTCTGCGCTTTAAAAAGCATTTTTATATCCATTATATCATGTCACATCCAGTAGGAAAGGTAAAAAAAAAAAAAAACCACTGCCATCAAGTTGATTCTGACTCATGAACTGTCCCATAGGGCTTCCAAGTAGCATCTGGTGGATTTGAACTGCCAACCTTTTGGTTTGCAGCCATAGTTCCTACCCACTACACCACCAGGGCTTCCTAGGGGACCTACTATTAGTCCACTTTTATAGAGAGTTCAGAAGGGCAAGGCTATGAACTAGCTGATGTTAGAGATTATATAAAAACCTAGATCTCTTCATTTCCAAGCCCGTTAACATTTCACTATCACTCCTAACAGTTGCTGGTTCATTTGGGTAGAAGTAATCTTATCGCTTAAAATGCTATACATCATTTACCACCTTAGGAGTAAATAAGAGCCTAAGAAATCTCAACATAACTGGGTGGGCGGGGGGGAACCTTTTCCATTTCTTAAATGGATACCAGGTAACATTTTAACTGTAATTCAGAATTAACATGAAAATTTTCTGGAACATATAGACAAGCTATTGCATTTAGTGTATACAAACTACTACATGAACTATAAAGATGTCAACCCAAAGTAGCTGATGCTGGGTTTCAGAATCCAAAAGTTCTAAACCAGTAGTTATCATCAAACCTTAGTAGATAATATAGGTTAGCTTTATCAACACCTTTTCCCAAGCTCCTTCTCCATTGTCGTCTTCTGCTATGGAAGCTAGAATGTTAAGTACTCAATTTACTGGCCTCTTTTGCAGCTACAGGTGGCTATGTAACAGAATTCTAACCAGGGATATGTAGGGAGAAGTCCATGGAGAGAATTTTCATCCCTAGAAAAAAAAGACTACACCCATGCCAGGAAAAAGTCTTTCCCCTTCCTACCTGGAACTAGTATTAGATGCTGAAAATGCCTGAAACCAGTAAGTATAAGGACAAAAATCCACACTCTGAGGCAGTGAAGGAAGACAGTAAAACATGGGACCGTGATGACATCATTTTGCATCTAGCTAGACATAAACTGCTCACCTCCACATTTCTGAAAAATTGAAGAACAAAAGCCACTGTGGTCAAGTTTTCTGTTTGCTTCAGTCAAATGCATTCCTAACTGGCACAATAACTTATATGTTGGCCTCGTGCACGTCTATATCCAAATATCTACAGTCATAGCCTTACAGAAAGGTTAGTAAAGAATAATTTTTTAAAACACATTTAAAATTTAAAAATACATTTAGTTTATGGTAGTTAAAATGCATTCTACCTATTAAAAGCCTAGGTATAATTTACTAAGCACTTAATGGCTTCCTTAATTAAAAATGGGACAACAATTAATAAGTGGCTTCTTTTAAAAGGTCTTCATTTGAAGCTGTGCTGGAAAAGATTAATCACACCAATCATCTATAGCCCACAAAACAGGATGAGGAAGGCAGTCTGCAGAAATGGCTACAGATGGCTGTACAAATGGCTGTACAAATGGCTACAGAACAACATTAATAAGTAAGGGGACAGCCATATTTGTAGGCTGGATATATTTTTCATAAATACATGTGCTTCAAATTATTTGCAGAACTGCATTAAACAGGAGCCATGTTTTCGGTGTATTATTCAAAATGACCCCCAAAAACTTTTTTTTTTTTCTAGTTAGCATGATATATGAGCCTACAAATCTTACTACAGGCAGACTGTAATAAGATACTGGAAGCTGAGATAGAAGCAATTTGAAATGAACTGGATTGGAGAGACTGAGGCACATTGGACAAGAATTTCAATAAAGATGTTTTCAAAGAGGAGATTAAATTAACCTCACAGTCTAAGGGGGCTCCAGAATGTCAAAGCCTTACTTTAATTGGGTGGTTAAACACGAGCCTCAACCGCCAGCAGTAGGAGGGAAGTCTCATTCACACTTTTCAGGGTCCCTGTGTTGCTGTCATCTCTTATATGTAGTCTCCATGTTGCCTTCTGCTAACATTTCAGCTCTTAAGCACTCACCAACACAGCCAGCCCTGCACAGGAAGACTCTCTAGTACCTTCTTTGGTGCTTTGACACCTCATCTACAGCTCTGACCTAGAGGAGGCCAGTCTGACCATCACGTCTGCAAGGCATTATGTGCAATCCCATTTTGGCTGGTTCCTTCTCTGTGCCTGAGAAGTTTACCTATCTACTCTTCCAAGTTAAAAACAACTTCTCTATGAAGTCTTCCTGCCAAAATATTACCGCCCCAGTTATGGTTCCTTTTAAACATCTATAGTGCTTGTCTATGCACCACTCATTTGGCATTAATCCCATGCTTCCTTCTATATTACTCATATTCTTATGTAGCGATCCTTTTCTCTAGCTATACTCTAAACTCTTCAAGGGAAGACAGTGCATGCCTAGAACAAAGCATGGAACCTTATACTCAGTAAGTACATCCCACACACTCATACAGAGGTGCTCTGATGTTCTGATAGTGCTACTGTATGACTTTATATTTTAATTCCAGCAATAGCTGTACCTTCCATTGCTGTTATCTGGAACACCATCTTTATTTTCATATTTCACCTGTGGCTAAGCACACTGTTGGTGTACCACACAAGCCAGTTTACTATAATAATTCCAGTAAAGACGGTAATAATCCCACTTATCCACAGCAATTTTCACAAGAATTTATTAACAATATAAGTCAATGTAAGAGGCACTTACAGTAACTAATAATTATGAAACACTCATATTAAAAAATCCCAGAAACCATAAGAATTTCTACAAAGCTTTACCTGTGTGTTTGTTTTTTTAAAAAATGTTTAACTATTCCCGAGAAATTTTCTCTATGTGTATGTATTTTTGAGCAGTAAATGAGAAATTTTCCTCATCGTAACATAAACTAATTAACAGAACAAGGAATATTTTCCAGATAAACTGGATTACCCCAATCAGTAAAACCCTAGTGTGACATATATGTCCATGTATACTCTGTTCCTAAATAGTACAGCTAAAGGAAAAACAACTACTTTAGATAAAAATGACAGCCTACATTTTTATTCTCACTCTGAGACACAGTAAAATATACAATTTTCTCTTTCTACTGCAGATGAAAACTTTATTCTTAGATCTTTATCCTGTTAACATACATGCTAAGGACCAGAAGGACTGTAGCAATTTTGGTCCTTTTATTTCACTTTTCACAGGTGTCTTCTGGAAAGATGAAGAGATTCTTTATCTCTAACAGGTAACAATGTCTATTGGAGAGAATGCTAAAATTGATGGCAGCAGTTCCCCAATTTGGGTCTTTACTGTTCGACCTTTGTCGCCTATCTCTTCTCTCCAATTTCCTCATATTGAATGTACTTGAATTTGTCTATTCCAAGCTAACACTGTAGTTTTAAAATGAAAATGAAATACCATTATTTGAACTCTTAGGCAGAATGTCAATGTAACTTTTCAAAAACAATATGATCTTTGGAATCAAATAAATCAGAGTTCAAACTCACTAGCTGTGTGACCTTGGGCAAGTAACTAAACTGCTGTAGGCATGGTTCCCTCATGGGACAAAGGAAACTTCTCCTCACTTAATCGCTCTTACAGCCCTGGAAAGTATGTAAAAGCACCCACTACAGTGATTGGTACATAATGAACGGTCAATAATTTATAATTACAATTACGTATCAATATAAATATATTTATGCTTATTATTATTTTATAGACTCAGAAATGTTAAACACCTTAGATTACTGTTAATGATAAGCATAGTAAAATACTAGACATTTCTAACATATTTTTGTTCTGCAAAGAAACAATGTAAATGAACAGGACCACGCCAAGCTACAGGTCAGCATTTGGTCAGGTTGTCTACATGACTTTCTACAGTGCAATATGTCTTTATGTTCTGGCTTCCATTTCCTTCACAAATTATAAAACTTAACTACTAAAATGATATAGAGATTCATATAAATGTACCCCAATACTAAAGACAGCATTCAAAAGCAACAAGGCTGATCAAAATGATTGCACAAAATGATGCCAGCTTTACCCACTGCTTTTTTAAAATTAAGGGAAATCTATTATGCCAAGCTATAGTAATTCTGTTCTACAGGGGGGAAAAAAAAAATGGCAAATATGAGCTAACAAAAAAAAAAATACATTTTTCGTTATTTTCTGGTATTTTGAATCTGTGACTAATAGCTACATAGAAGTTAGCTAATAAAAATCATGTAACACTAACATCATTCTTGATTTTATTTGTCTAGGAGTCATGGGGACTGGCTGGTAAACTGGGTGTCCCTTCAACTCATGCCTATAAACTGGAATTCAATACTAGTATGGAGAAGTAGAATATACCAAGAAAGGGATTAGCCACTCAAATCCCTAAAAAGTACTTTTTTCACAGTGTTTTAAATCGAAAATCATTTGGACAAAGACTATGATGACAGCAGCAGTTCTTTAAGAAAACAAAATCCTAAACATTTTACATTATCGGGAACTGTCAGAATCATTACTTATATATTCATATGCAAAACCAGTATATGCTTCTATACAATAAACCTTGGAGAGCAATGAAACTGATCTCCTATTACTTCCAGGCACATTTTACAACTATGTCAAATTTGACAAAATCAATATCACTCATTATCAAATATTTTAAGCTATTATCCAGATGATATATTTGACTAAATGGAATTTTGGTCTAATTCAAATAAGATTTAGGTCTTATAAACCTGGGATAGTCTGCGAGTGTTGACTAGGCCGATATTCACATCTACGATCGTGTGGCATGAACGGAAAACCTAGTTTACATGACTACTTGTTTAAAAGTGTTAAAACTGAAATACAAAGATGCAATATTTTTACCCTTAATCTGGCAATTCAGTTTTCCAAGAAAAGTACTGTCAAAATTCACAATGTGACAATAATACACGGCAAGATGGCTGTATTTGGTAGCTAAGGAATCATTCTAAAAATGGACTAAGGCACAATAAAACCTGATAATAACATGTGAACACTAGAGAACAAAGAAAAATTAGGAGAATAAAAAATATAAAATTAAAATTTAGTCAAGATGAAGAAAATTAGAATGTAGCATAGATAAGAAAAAGAACAAAAAACTAAAATCTAATTTAGGGGTTTACAGGCCCTCATGTATCTCCATTTATAGCATTTGTTTCAAGTAATTTTGTTTTATTGTAGAAGTGTGATAAATATTTTGTAATTTTATTAATAATACTCTATCATTCATTAATTGCTTAGGTTTCCAAAATACAAATTTGTGATATACTATTAAATGCTCTTAAGTGAAACAAATCTATTTTAACTGATTTGAAATTATTTTTACAATTAATCAAGTGTTAGACAATCTATAAGTAGAACTCACTGTGTAAATAGCAAGAGTAATCATTAATGATTTGTTTATAACCAATGCAAATGAAACATCCACGAACACAAATATAAAATGTGTTGTTAGAAGAGCAAACACTGATTAACAAGGGTTATTTGATTACAGTAGATCTCGCCATAGAGTTCCCAAAATCAGAAGACATCCTTGCTGTAATTTGATTTTTGATTTACCACAACTTCACAAGTCTTTAAGCTTATTTAAAAAAATAAAATAAAATAAGGAAGCCAAGACAAAATAATGGTTAAATACAAAAAATGGAGAATTTAAAATAACCAAAGAAGAAACACATGAATCTTAATATAAGCAATTACAGGGGCAGGAATTCAATGCTGGTGAATTTATCTGCTATGCAATTAATCTAAAGTTATCGTGATCTAAATCTATGTGTAGCAGAATCATCCACAATTCAATTAATTAAGACAGGAAGCAGAATTATATGTCCATAAATCAAACACTCCAGTTTCGTTAAGAAAAACATATATCTTATGAGCATTAGAACACTAAACTGAAGCCTTTTTAGGTAATAAATTCTATAAAATGATTTTGTAGTACAAGAATAACTACCATTTATAACACATAATATTGTATAAATATGCAATGAATTGCCTCTAAAAAATATCAACTAAAATTTCAAGGGAAATAAAAAGAACTTTGGACTATTATCAAATAATAAAGTATAATAAAATTCTATGCTATGTACCCTAAAAACTCATTGCTACGAGTCAGTTCTGACTCATAGAGACCCTACAGGACAGAGTAGAACTGATCCATAACGTTTCCAAGATGTAATCTTTATGGAAGCCGACTGCCACGTCTTTCTCCCTCAGGACAGCTGATAGTTCGAACAGCTGACCTTTCAGTTAGCAGCTGAGCACTTTAACCACTGCATCACCAGGGCTTCGCTATGTGCTCTAATGACCCAAAATGTGTTTTGTAATCCTAACGCAGAAAACTAGACAATGAAATAACACATTGCATACAAGTTCTGGTAAATCCAAATAATATATGGGGACCCAAATTTACACGTGGACATTTATTATGCTTTGTGTGTATGATCCTCTTACTGGCCGTTTAGTAACTCTGTACTAAATCTGCCCTCATAAGCTCATGCATTAATAAATATTTTACATATACAGGGAAACCTGTGAGAGCTGGAACTGAACAGGACTGCCTTGCTTTTCTGGGTCTCACAAGTTTTCTGCCTTTGAGGGGGCACAGTCTTAACACTTTTCTATCGCTCTCTATTAGCAGAAAATATTTTAGTTTTTCTTCTTTGACAGGTTTCCACATTACACAGTTTCCGGCTTTCACAAGTTTTACTGTGTATAAATAGTATTCAAGAATATAAAATGTATTTTTAATATTACAGTTTATACAAAAATATCTTTGAGATCAAACTATTAAAAAACAAAAACTTGTTGCCATTCAGTTGATTCCGACTCATAGTGATCCTGTAAGACAGGCCAGACTGCCCCATAGAGTTTCCAAGCAGCAGATGGTGAATTTGAACTGCCGACCTTTTGGTTAGCAGCCGAGCTCTGAACCGCTGTGCCACCGGACCTACCAGATCACACTACACATATCTAAAAAAAAAAAAAAAAACTTCATGTTCATTTTTTT
The DNA here is from genome assembly GCF_024166365.1 of Elephas maximus indicus. Taxonomy (NCBI): domain Eukaryota; kingdom Metazoa; phylum Chordata; class Mammalia; order Proboscidea; family Elephantidae; genus Elephas; species Elephas maximus. Next base: position 127,693,241 of record NC_064820.1, read on the forward strand.
CACATTTAAAAAAAAAATATGTATTTGAACCTTTAAAAATCGTAGTCAGATTATTTTTTTTAGATCACACTATGCATATCTAAAAAAAACTATGATTTTTAAAGGTTCAATACATATTATTTTTTTAAATATGAAAAGAAAAAGGAACATGAAGTTACAGATAAGTCACTCCATTCAGCTCCTTAAAAATCTTGTAAGCTTTCCCATTTTTCTTAGTAAGTTTCATTCTGTCATCTGGCTCCTTTCTGTCCAGAACTCCATCCCATTCGTTTGCCTCCTGTATGTTTATACTTCAACCACACTGGCCTCCACCCAGTCCCTCACTTACCTCAGGGCCTTTGCACTGGCTATTTCCTTAGCCTGGGTATTCAACTCCCCGGGTATACTCTCTTCCTTTGCCTCTGGGTTCAAATTTCACCCCTTCCTAGCAGCCTTCTCTGGCGAATGTGTCTTCTCATTCCACATTTACTGTCTCCAGAACGCACTGCTCATTTCTTATCAGAGTTTGTGATTAGCATTCTATTTGTTTACCTGTTCATTGTCTACTTCCCTCCATGAGACTATAAATTCCACAAGGTTAGAGAATTCAAATGTCCTAGCCTCCAACAAGGAGCCTTGGTAGTGCAGTGGCTAAGAGCACAGCTGCTAACCAAAAGGTTGGCAGTTCAAATTCACCAGGTGCTCCTTGGAAACCCCATGGGACAGTTCTACTCTAGTTGACTCCATGGCAATCAATAGGTGAGCCCCCAGAAAAGTATCTGGTACTAAGAAGGTACTCAAATATTTGTAGAACAAACGAATGAGACATATTTTAAAAGGGCTAACCATTTAAGGAGTGCATTATTCTTTCTGAATTTTTTTTTAGCTATCTAGAAAGGGTGTATGTCAGGGTTCTTTCCTGTCAACATACTTATTCAATCTGTATGCTGAGCAAATAATCAGAGAAGCTGGGCTATATGAAGAAGAATGCAGAATCAGGATTGGAGGAAGACTCATTAACAACCTGCATTACATAGATTATACAACCTTGCTTGCTGAAAGGGAAGAGGACTTGAAACACTGATGAAGATGGAAGGCTACAGACTTCAGTATGGATTATACCTCAGCATAAAGGAAACAAAAATCCTAACAACTGGACCAACAAGCCACATCGTGATAAAGGGAGAAAAGATTGAAGTTGTCAGGGATTTCATTTTACTTGGCTCCACAATCAACACCCATGAAAGCGGCAGTCAAGAAATCAAACGACACAGTGCATTGGCAAATCTGCTGCAAAAGAACTCTTTAAAGTGTTGAAGAGCAAAGACGTCACCTTGAAGACTAAGGTGCACCTGACTCTAGCTATGGTGTTTTCAATCACCTCACATGCATGCGAAAGCTAGACAATGAATAAGGAAGACCAAAGAAGAATTGACGCCTTTGAATTATGGTGTTGGTGAAAAATACTGAATACACCATGGACTACCAAAAGAATGAACAAATCTGTCCTGGAAGAAGTACAGCCAGAGTGCTCCTTAGAAGCAAGGATGGCAAGACTACTTCTCACATACTTCGGACATGTTGTCAGGAGGGACCAGTCCCTGGAGAAGGAATCATGCTTGGTAAAGTAGAGGGTCAGTGAAAAAGAGGAAGCCCCTTGATGAGATGGACTGGCACAGTGGCTGCAACAACGGACTCAAGCATAACAATGATTGTGAGGATGATGCAGTACTAGGCAGTATTGTTCTGTTGTACACAGGGCCGCTATGAGTTGGAACTGACTGGATGGCACCTAACAACAAGATAAAGGGTGGGATTTTCATATTCATTTGAGGCTGTTGTGCAGTCCATTTTCCTTATGCTCTCCCCAAAGTGCATGCCCTTTTAAAATAATAATAAAATGGTTTTGAAATACTATGCAGCAATAGAAAAACAGAATGATGATACCTAGATACTGCTAAGAATAACTTCAGGAAATACTCTTAATTGAAAACAGAACAGTGTGTATGGGACAATGCATATAATATGAAACCTCTTATGACAAATAAAAACAGGGGGAATAGTCTATACATATAGTTGTCAGATGTATCCATGGTGTACAGTGGTTAAGAACTTGTCTGCTAACCAAAAGCTTGGCAGTTTGAATCCATCAGCAGCTCCTCGGAAACCCTATTGGGGCAGTTCCCCTCTATCCTACAGGGTCACTGCGAGTCAAAAGTGCCTCGAAGGCAATGGGTTATGGGGTAATTGACATGAGAGAGAAACACTAAAAATATATTTAAAAAAAAGTAGTTGGTTGGTAAGGAGAGGGTCTTTCCAGGCAGAAGGAGAACAGAAATGGAAAGTAATTTTTCAGTCTATGTATTTTTATGCTTTTTAATTTTTGAACCATTAAAAAGTATTACTGATTTAAAGCACTAAATACTATTTAAATTTTAAATACACCTTCTCACTTATCGACTATCTCATTATCTGACATTTCACATTTACGATAATAATAAAAAATCTACTACCCAAATGTTTTGTGTACTAAGGATGTACGTCTGGCAGTAACAAACTCCGAGGTGCAAGGCAAGAGTAATGCTGGTTATGATGGTTAAGGTTATCCGTCAATTTGGCTGGCCATGATTCTTGGTGGTTTGGCAGTTATGTAATAATGTAATTTGGCAATTATGTAATGCTGTAATTTAGCAGTTATGTAATGATGTTGTCATACTCCCTTTTGTGATCTGATGTGGTCATCCTCTATTTTCACATAATTGTCAATTTTGCATAATGACCTGGCCTTTGGAACCTAACCATGCCAATAAGTTAGGAGAGGGTGTAATAACTTTTAATCAATCCAATTTAATCTGGGTAAATTGTTCAAACAATGTGGTCCTCATTTTTCTAATAAAAAAATTTTTACAAAGAGTTGCAAAGCCATGTATAACGTCCCACCCCCTTTTCTTCTATGATCTCATGTTTTACTACTTTCCCAACCCCTTAACTCAACCCTACTTCCCTTTACTTCTGGCTAATTCTTGACCATGTCAAGTGCATTCCCCTGGGGACTTGCTCACCTACTGTTCCTTGGCTGGAAAGCTTCTCCCTCAGATGATTCAAATATTATCTTCTCAGTGAGGCCTACCTAACCACGTTATTTAAAACCACCCTGCACTCCTTAGCCCTATCCCCTACTAATTTATTATCTTTCCTGTCTAGAAAATAAGGCAGGGAATTTTGTCTATTTCGTTGACTGCTATAACTCCAGCACCTAGAACAGTGTCTGACACATTAGATGTTCAATAAATGTTTGTTGAATAAATTATTGAATGATTAAAATTAAAAGTATCCAATGCAGAACTCATTTCTCCTCATCTCCTGCCTATTTCCCTGACACACCACTCACCCAAAACCTATTCTTCTTTCTGTTTCCCCTATCTATAGGAATATTACTATCAAACCCATGAGTCATCTTAAACTTCCTCTCTCGTTCCACCTGTAATCAATCAATCCCCTAGTACTAACTGAAAGGTTGGCAGTTCGAAACCACCAGTGGCCCTGCAGGAGAAAGACCTGGTGATCTGCTCCCATAAAGAGCGAGGTTGAGTCGATCCCGGCTCATAGCGACTGTATGGGACACAGTAGAACAGCCCCATAGGGATTCGAAGGCTGTAATCTTTATGGAAGCAGGCTGCCACATCTTTCTTCCCCAGAGCAACTTGTGGTTCAAACCACTGACCTTCTGGTTAGCAGCCAACTGCTTAACCACTGTACTACCAGGGCTCCTTGTATCACCCATAATCATTCTTTATTCTCTGCCCTAAATCCTCTTCATGGGAACACTCTACTGAGAATGAACCAACAGTAGTAATCTTCATAAATGTGACGTATAAAACGACCCTTGTTAGTTGCTGCCCAGTCATTTCCAACTCACTGCAAACGACTTACCGTCCTATATATACCCAATACCTTTCTAAGACTGGTAACATTAAATGCTTATCATGACTCAGACTCATTTATATGTGATTAAGCCTTAAGCAAGGAGCCCTAGTGGCACAGTGGTTAAGCACTCAGCTGCTAACGGAAAGGTTCAAACCCACTAGCCTCTCCGAGGGAGAAATATGTAGCAGTCTGCTTCTGTAAAGATTTACAGCCTTGGACATCCTATGGTGTGAGACACTATGAGTTGGAATCAACTCTGTGGCAAGCAGTTTATTTATTTATTTTTTTCAGGTAAGCCTTAAGCAAGTATAGTGGTTAAACTAAAACCAAACCCATTGCTATTGAGTTGATTCCGATGCATAGCAACCTCACAGGACAAAGTAGGACTACCCCATAGGGTTTCCAAGGAGCAGCTGGTGGATTTGAACTGTCAACCTTTTGGTTAGCAGCTGAGCTCTTAACCACTGTGCCACCAGGGCTCCATAAAATGGTTAGGACAGTAAATGTGGAAAAAACTAGAATTCAAGGAGCTGCAATCCCTCAAATTTTCAGCTTACTTAAACCAAAACCCAGTGCCGTCGAGTCGATTCTGACACATAGCGATGGTTCTCTTAAATATAGTTCAATGATATCAAATAATGAATGATGTGCCTCAAGGTACTGAATTTTTCTAAATTTTAATGAAGTTTATGTTTAACTCAAATACCTGATCAAAAGTTACACCTTTGTCCAAAGAAGTAACATGCTATAATCAAAGTAAAAAGCAATATAGTTATGTAAGAGAAGATATTTCTTTGTATTTTGAGCACTAATTCATCAGGTAGAAAACATACTAAAATAAATGTTTCACAAATCATAGTTTTTTGAAGACCAAGAGAAAAAAAGTGAAAGTAGGAAAGTAATTTGAAAATTTGTCAGGAAAGTCAGAACACTTGTGATCCATAAAGAGGAAACGTGTTCAAAGCCTTTCGACTAACATGAGTATTTATGATACCATGGATCTTATTTCATATTGCCTGGATGCATCTTCCAAACTTAAAGTTTTTCACAACTGCTGAAAATCGTCATCTTGGGAAGCACAGGTTGTCAAAGTTCAGGTGGTGAGCATGAGTTAGCAATGAAAATGAACTAGCAAAGTCTACAAAATAGGCAAAAACTATACCACGTGCCTCCATCCACTCGGGATGCGACTTTACTTTGTACAACGGAGAAAACAGAGTTTTGGAAAAGAAATTTCATAAAATCAATGCATGATAATTTCACTTGACAAGTGGGAAGGAGGTGGGAAAAGAAGGTGTGAGAAGCTTACTGATTATAGCTAAGTTAAAAACTAAATTGTGACTGAAAGAGAACCAGGAAAATATTTTTAAAAGATAAACTTTTAGATCAAAATTCCAGTCTTACACTGTCCCATGTATATTAATATACTTTTGGGGCACCAACCACATTTATGATAGAACAAAATTAGTAAAAAGGGGGAAGCTCATAAGAAACCGCAAGGAAGCTCATAAGAAACAGGAGGAAGCTAAGAAGGATGTGCAACAGCCCTATAAAAATAACAGAGATTTTAACCTCGATGCATATGTTATGAAGAACTTAAATGTAGTTTAATTTCTCACGGTCTAGATATCTGGTATTACTTACAAGCGCAGAGAAGGACTTCCAGAATATATCCCTTTGTGAAATAATGGAATTTTCTAGGGTGTTTATAGCCTTTAGGGAACCAATATTGGACACAAGATGTTCCAGTGCGAAGTTAACTCCATAAGAAGCCTAATAAAAATCTGTTTCACCATATGATATGTTTTTTTAAACTCGGAGAGAAATGTTTTTACCAAGATAGAGATATACTGTCTTTGAAACAATATTTAATTAAATGAAATAAAGATATGTATTATTTGGCTCCATTTCACTGCAATGTTCCGCTGCTATTCATAAGATTTTCACTGGCTAATTCTTTTCAGAAGTAGGCCACCAGGTCCTTCTTCCTAATCTGTCTTAGTCTGGAAGCTCAGCTGAAACCTTGAATACCAGTGGCATAGCTTCCAGCATCACAGCAACATCCAAGCTCCCACAGTATGACAAACTGACAGATGCATGGGTTCATAAAAACCCGAGAAGCTGGACTATCCGAACAAGAATGGGGCATCAGGACTGGAGGAAGACTCAGTAATAACCTGCATTTTGCTTGCTTGCTGAAACAACCTTGCTTGCTGAAAGTGAAGAGGACTTGAAGCACTTACTGATGAAGATCAAAGACCACAGCCTTCAGTACAGATTACACTTCAACATAAAAAAAAAAAAAAAAAAGAAAGAAAACAAAAATTCTCACAACTGGACTAATAAGCAAAATCATGATAAACAAAGAAAAAATTGAAGTTGTCAAGGATTTCAGTTTACTTGGATTCACAATCAACACCCATGGAAGGAGCAGTAACAAAATCAAAAAACGCATTGCATTGGGCAAATTTGCTCCAAAAGATCTCTTTAAAGTGTTGAAAAGCAAAGATGTCTCCTTGAGGACCAAGGTGAGCATGACCCAAACCATGGTGTTTTCAATCACCTCATACGCGTATGAAAGCTGGACAATGAATAAGGAAGACCAAAGAAGAATTGACGCCTTTGAACTGTGGTGCTGGCAAAGAATACTGAATATACCATGGACTGCCAAAAGAACAAAATCTGTCTTGGAAGAAATAAAACCAGAATGCTCCTTAGAAGCAAAGATGGCAAGACTACATCTCACATACTTTGGACTTGTTATCAGAAGGGATCAGTCCCTGGAGAAGGACTTCGTGCTTAGTAAAGTAGAGGGTCAGCGAAAAAGTGGAAGACCCTCAACGAGATGGACTGACACAGTGGCTGCAACAATGGGCTCAAGCATAGCAACAATTGTGAGGATGGCACAGTACCAGGCAGCGTTTCATTCTGTTGTGCATAGGAGGGTCGCTATATGTTGGAGCCAATTCAATAACACCGAACAGCGACAATTTCACTGCAAACAGGTAAGTAGAAATTATTCTGAAAATGACTCAGATGAAACGCAAAAATCCCTCACAAAGAGAAGGATAATCATGGGAATTGAATCCATTTCAATGCCTGAAAACAAGTTATTCTGATAAGAAAACTTCAAATTCTGCTAAGCCCTGGGCTAAATATGAATTGTATACACGATTTTTAACAGTGAGTACTTCCTTGTTAAAAAAAAATATATTGATAATAAAGGAAGCGTAAGTATATATCATATGATACACAATTCCAACAGTCAAGTTTTAAAAAAATTAACGGTGGTGTAGTGGTTAAAGCATTCAGCTGCTAAAGGTCGGCAGTTCGAACCCACCAGCTGCTCTGTGGGAGAAAGATGTGGCGGTTTAGCTCCATAAAGATTTACAGCCTTTGAAACCATATGGGGCAGTTCTACTCTGTCTATAGCGTGATTATGAGTTGGAATGAAGTTGAAGGTAGTGGGTTAGGTTTTGGCTTGGTAAGTTAAAGCATTTAAAATACATACCTCATTCTTCACCAGAAGAATTACCTCATTTTCTAGAGAATATTTTAATGAATATTTGCAACATGTGGACGATCTGGCTCAAGGGATCCAACTCTTATGCCTACATGGGTCTGGCAGTTAAAAACCATGCCAGGAGAGTCTGGTGTGCCAAAATAGGCATGAAGGGGACTAAAGACTGTTTGTCTCTGCTAAAAACAAAAACAAAACAACCTTAAAACATTCCATGTGCCAAACAATGTTTAAGAGCCATATGTAGCCTCCCAGGCTGCCAGACTGCAGCTCGAGTAACTAGGAAAACAGTAGCCAAGATACAGCTTAACCAAAAATGTGATCTTTGCCAACAGTAGAAGTCAAACATTCTAACAGAGTGAACAGAATAATTTTTCATGAGTTTGTTTGAGTTAGCAATCCTTACTTACAAAAAGGGCGGAATACATGACAGCAACAAGAGCAACCCATGATATCTGTTGATTATTAATATTTGACATATATGGCCCTGAAAACAAATTGCCTTTACCTTCATGTAGAGAAAGGAGAATCTCAATTCCGAATCTTCAGTGATCTCAGGCACACGTGGAACCAGTCTTTCTAAAGCTTACCAACAGCCAACCTAAAGAACCAAACCAGTTCTCATCGAGTCAATTCTGACTCTTAGAGAACTCATGTGTATCCAGGTAGAACTGCGCTCCATAGGGTTCTCGATGGCTATGACCTTTTGCAAGTAGGTTGCCAGGCCTTTCGTTTGAGGAGCTTCTGGGTGGACTTGAACCTTCAACCTTTTGGTCTGTAGTTGAGTGCTTAACCATTTTTCAACACCCAGGGACTCCATGATCAGCAACTAAAGGTCTCTTCATTCAGAAGAGGTCAAGTCACACATGGTCCCTGTGATCTGAATACACATCTCATGATCTCTTGGAGTGCCAAGGCTCCCCTGCAATGAGCACATTAATTTACTGAGAACCTGGGGAAAAGCAACATATATCAAGACATATTTAAAATTTATTTTATTCAGAATTAAAGACAGAAGGAAAAAAGAAAAAGAAGAGACAGGGAGAGAAGTAGCAAGAGGTCAAGAGGTAAGAAATATGTTCCTACACCATCAGGATCCTATTGTGACGAAGAACTAAAGCTATACATCGTTTCCTGAAAGCTCTGAAGTACATCAGGAGGGGGCTCCACCTGCCTTGAGAGACAAGCTCCAGGGTGTTCCTGGGAGTTGACTGCAGAATAGGAAACTACTGACTTCCTTTCCTACTGAAAATTTCGTAGTTTCTCAGAAAAGGAGGCCATTGTTCTAGCAACTAATCTAGAAATCTATAATCTTTTATGTAGATAGAGTATGATCCATTTGGGATTCCTTAAATACGTGTACTAAATAATGATGTGTTAAAAAATATTTCTCTCCACTATTTCATTAAGATCAACTAGTTAACATGATGCATACAAACAACCAGCCAACCGCTACCATATAGTCAGTTCTAACTCATGGAGACCTTATGTATGTCAGAGTTGAACTGTGCTCCATAGGGTTTTCCAGACAGTGAACTGTTGAAAGCACATTGCCAGGCCTTTCTTTTGAGGTGCATCTGGGTGCATCCAAATCACCAACCTTCTGGGTAGTAGTTAAGCACTTAACCATAATTCATTTTTTAAAAGATTTCTACATTTTCTAATAAGCTTTACCAATGTTGGGTTCCTTCTATTTTTAAAATACTGAAAAGAGCAAATTGGTTTCTTATTCTTTGCCAAAAATAATAATAATAATAATAATCTTAGATTCTTTAACTGAAAAAATTTATGGTTTATTTTTATTTTGACCCTTTTGATATGTACCACTCATTACTAACAATTATCATTATTGTTGTTAGGTGCCATCAAGTCAATTCCAACTCATAGCAACCCTATGTACAGAACAAAAACACTGTCCAGTCCTGTTCCATCCTCATAATTGTTGCTGTTTCAGCCCACTGTTGCAGCCACTGTGCCAACCCATCTCATGGGGTCTTCCTCTTTTTCACTGATCCTCTACTTTACCAAGCATGATGCCCTTCTCCAAGGACTGGTTCCTTCTGACAACATGTCCAAAGTATGTGAGATGAAGTCTCTCCATCCTTGCTTATAAGAAGCATTACTTATTATATAAATAAAATCTACATTATATGATTTAGCATGTTATATAGTACAGCACATAATCAATTCAATTGTAAACAAACAAAAAAAAAAACCCATTGCCATCAAGTAGATTCTGACACATCGAGGCCCTATAGGACAGAATAGAACTGCCCTATAGAGCTTCCAAGGAGTGGCTGGTGGATTCAAACTGCTGACCTTTTGGTTAGCAGCCAAGCTCTTAACTACTGTGCCATCAGGGCTCCAAATACAATAATAATAGGTAACATTTATTGGAAATTTACTATGCGCCAGACAGTATATTAAGGACTTCACATTTTTTCATTTAATCTTCCCCAAAATCTACGAAATAAAAATTATTTTAACCTCCACTTTCAGTTGAATTAAATAGGCTCAGAGAAATAACTTGCAGTAGGTGATGAAGCTAATAAATGGTACAGTGGAGAGTCACACTCAAGTTCAAATTTATTCTCTCACTTTCTCTCTGCTGTAAATGTTATGCTTAATGGGGTATAAAACACAGAGAAAATACACTTCAATTTAGCAGAAAAGAAGAATTCTAGTAGATTCCCAGTTTTTTATAAAAATAATATAATTTATATTCAAAGAAAACTGAAGAGACTATATATTTTCATATTTTTGTGCAACCCTCTTCCTACAAAATCTGTAAGTCCACTCACGATTTTTTAAAAAATAACATCCCATCATGAATGTTTCACCTATTCAGGCTCAAAAACCATGAGCAGGCTTGTGTAACAATGCTCTCAACTCTGCAAGAACTTTTATTAGGCAGAAAAGCCAAAGTCTTGGAAATACAAGAAAGGTACAGATAAGGGAAATTAAAAATTTTAAGAAAATCCTGTCACAAATGGTTCTTTTAAAAGACACATGGAAAGAAAACTAATGGTCAACTTCATAGCTTGTTATATGACTGGGTATGAAATCTCAGCTCGACAGAGGACACAAACCCAGAGTGGTGTAAATAAATCTTTCTGTGCAGTGTGAACAGTAGCACAGATGAACACCATTCTACTACCTTAAAATCCAGCCAAAATTATGGCTGTTTAGATGGATGACACGGAAAGTGATGTATGGGATTTGTGTATCCCTAGTTAGACCGTGCTGAATTGATCTGCTCAGGTGCCTCATGGAACACAGAATACACCCCTAATATTAAAATGCTTAGATATAATTCTTATGTACATTTATTTTTACTAATTTTCTTTACATAAGCTGTTTAATATGTCCCTTGGCAATGAGATCTGCCTTAATTACTTTAAATGAGACTGTGATACTTTGGATTAGGATTAAACAAATGCCTCCTTTAAAATAAATATAGTTTAAGTAACTCTTTTAATGACTGAAATTCCAAAGCAAATTCTACATAATACCTTAGCAAAACATAAAATCAACATTTGAAAGCAGTATTCTTTTTGAAGATGATATTTTCTAATGCTTGGGAAAAAGGTGAAATGATTTGTTTCGTACAGATCCTGAATATAGTCCTGAATTATGGACAAGTGTCAGTCTAAATTGAAATGTATTGTGAAAGTTATGGAAAATGTTGTGGTCATCAAGTTATGATACGTAAGAGTCCCTATTGTTTCTCTTCTTTAAATAAAAGAGTAAATGAAAGAATCTCAGATTCCATTTACTTTAACAAAGAGGGTATACAACCATGATAACTTTCCTTTTAGTTAACTGTAACAAAGACCTTTATTATAAAAAAAATATTAAATCAATTCTTGAGCTTGTAGGCCACCTGAGCATATTTTGTCCTCTTGGACAAGAATGGATAGGTGAGGATTATACCTTCATAGCAGAGTCACTGGAAACTTGATGGGGGGGGGGCATCTAATCAAAGTATTTGTTAAAACTATATGTAATGTTAAGACAATAAAGCACCAAGTATTTTCCCTCTTTCTTTTTAATTAATGATGAGGGTTTTTTGCTTATGCTTAAAGTAAATGTCTGCAAAATAATACCCTGATATAAACTAAACCAACTGAACGTGTTTTCTATATTGAATATTTATCGTATACCTTCCAATTGTTGTTGGTGTTAGCTGCCATCAAGTCAGTTTCGACTCAGAACATATAACATATAACAGAAGAAAATGTCCAGTCCTGTGCTATGCTCACAATTATTGCTATGTTTGAGGCTACTCTTGCAGTCTCTTTGAGACTCTTACTCTTTTTTGCTGACCCTCTATATTACAAAGCATGATATCCTTTTCCAGGGACTGGTCCCTCCAGATAACATGTCCAAAGTAAGATGAAGTCTCACCATCCTCATTTCTAGAAGCATTCTGGCTGTACTTCTTAGAAGATAGATTTCTTCATTCTTCTGGCAGTTCGTAGTATATTCAATATTCTTCGCCAACAGCATAATTCAAATGTATCAATTCTTTGGTCTTTCTTTTTCACTGTCCAACTTTCACATACATGTGAGGGGATTAAAAATACCATGGCTTGAATCAGGAGCACCTTAGTTCTCAAAGCGGCATCTTTGTTTTTTAACACTTCAAAGAAGTCTTTTGCAGCAGACTTGCCCAATGAAATACGCTGTTTGATTTCTTGACTGCAGCTTGTGTGGGTGTTGATTGTGATTGTTGATCGAAGTAAAAATGAAAACCTTGACAACTTCAATATTTCTCCATTTATCATGATATTGTTTATTGGCCCAGTTGTGAGGATTTTTATTTTCTTTATGTGGAGGTATAATCCATACTGAAGGCTGTTGTCTTTAATTTTCATCAGTAAGTGCTTCAAATCCTCTTCCTTTTCAGCGAGCAAGGTTGTGCCATTTGTATATCTCAGGTTGTTAATAAATCACCCTCCAATCCTGATGCTGCATTCACCTTCATGTAGTCCAGCTTCTCTGTCTATTTGCTCAGCATATAGATTGACTAAGTATGGTGAAAGGATACAACCCTGACACACACCTCTTCCGATTTTAAACCAGCAGCACCCCCTTGTCTGTGAGAAAATAAATTTCTGTTTGTAATAGCCACCTACTTGAGGTATTTCTGTTATAGCAGCATTAGATAACTAAGACAGCAAGCATGCCAAATAACTATTTATTAATAATTTTACTTTCTCTAATAAATACACAGAATATTTTCCCAAAATGCAAAGATCACAAAGTATAAAATTGAAAGCAAAATTAACTAAAGGGGGATTATACTTCTAAAACAAAAATGAATGAATGGCTCTTTGTAATCTTAAAGCACAATGATTTCACAGGGAACAAGCTTTCATAAAATGTTTCCTCTATAGTAAGTGACATAGAAAAATTGAAAAGATAAATGAGTAAAATCATAATTTGCAAAGGTATGCACTGGGTAGCTAAGATAATATTAAACTTCAAACACTTGAAAACAAGACTACACTGAAAACTGCAATATACTATTTAAATGACTAATGTTTACTAAGATTATCTTTTACGGAAACTATTTTAAATAAAATTGCGTTTCTTTTCAAAAGCAATTTTTGAAGGAAAATCCCAGAGTTTCTCATAAGACTAATTACTGCAATAAGAACGACAGTTCACAACTTAGATGATTTAAATAACAGTCACTGCTCAGAAAATGGCAAAAAAGCAGGCATAAATAAATTCTAGTTAAAACATGAAGCAGTTACTTAAAAACCATCAAAACTTCTGTATTTCCTCCAGATAACTTATTCTTTTACATGCCCAACAAGATCTGACACAGAAAGAGTGGTTCAAATTGTGTGAATAAAGCAATCATAAGTGAGACATTATCAGTTAATTTTTCCTATGCTCTTTAAAAAGATATGTCAAATTTCCCACATGAAACTCTTCACAGGAAATTTAAATTTCAGCTATTTGAAAACAAAGAGATATAATTACATACCAAGCTGAAAGAAAGAAAAAGAAAAGAGAGGAAAGAGAAAAAGAAAAATACCAAAAGCTATAGCCCAAGAAAATAAAAGCAGTTCTCTTTTAAGAGACAAGAAATGGATACATGTGTATACAAGCCCACTAAAAGAGATAAGGGGGAAAACAGCATCTTCCAGAAATGTGATCATATACGTGTTGCTAAAATCATTGGTCTCTCCAATAAAAAAGTTTGGATAGGTCTAATAAGAGAGGTGTCTCCCACAATCACCTTTGATTCACGACTGACTTGTATCATTTTCAAACGAAAGACAGAGATAATACATTAAACCATTGCCCCAGACTATGAAATGATACACACCTGTAATAGGGAATATTTTCATCTCAGTTCAAGGCTTACCTCATAAGACCAGACACACTGAGTCCCACCAAAACGTCGAACGCATCTTCCCACTTCCACGTCCTCATGAGTCGTATACATTTCTCTAAGGCATTCACCAATATGCGGCACCATCCTTCTGAGAACTTCTCGACTGAAGATCATGCCAGGTCCTCCCATACAGAAGTTTTCCCCGGGCTCCAGCCCCAACTTTCCAAGTTCTTCAATATTCCCCAGACCAGTCTGTCCCAGGTAGAGGGGCTTACTGCTATTCAGTGATCTAAGAAATTCCTCTAATTTATCACCTACAAAAAGAAAAGCAACAGTCACTCCTTTTCCTAATTTTGTAATCATATTTAATGTACAGGAAACCCTGGGAGCATAGTGGTTAAGTGCTACGGCTGCTAACCAAAAGGTCGGCAGTTCAAATCTACCAGGCACTCCTTGGAAACCACATGGGGCAGTTTTACTCTGTGCTATAAGATCGCTATGAGTCGGAATCGACTCGACGGTAACGGGTTTGGTTTTTTTTTTTTTTCAGTATTTAATGTACAAAGTAATGGACAGAACTTCCATTAGACCCCCCGTAAGTCTTATACAATTGGAAAGAAAAACTCCCCCCAATATTCTATTCTTTTAAAAAAAATACTAATTTATAACTAAGTCACAATAAAATTTTATCAATTTTCTGGTTAAGATCACTGCAAAGCCTTAATGAGTCTAACAATCTCAGGGTTTTTTTTTTTTAAGATTAAATAATGACAAGGAGAATAAAGATGAACAGGTTTCTTCACACATTTAAGATAACAATAAAATTCCCTGAAAATATTACATTTAGCATTGATTTGGCAGATTGTTGATAGCCAGTGGTTATTTTTCCTGATAACTGATTTAGTTTAGTGTTCTGTCTTTAACTAAATTTCAATCATATATAACCCAAAAAACATAAGCATTACATACATACACACACACATAGAGGGAAAGGTGAGGGAGAAAAAGATTATTTGGGGTTATCTGGAAATTTAACTTTGGAAGGCACCTTCTGAGAAAAAAATAAACATTTGTTTAAAATGAAGTATTTTAATTCATTTCACTTCCAGTTTGTAAGTTTATTTGGTAAGACAATTTAAAAGTAAAAATGTGTGGCTAAAACAATTCAGAAGCATTCAGTATTCCAGAAAGCGATACACTGGAATTAGTAGAGAAGCACCTTTATATTCAGTCAGTATCTTTTGATCATTTTTGATGAGCACGGCATCTGAAGTCCTTATCTCGATCATGTGCCGAGCCCCCCGGATATCAGTGAATTTCAGTTGACTACTATCGGATTTTTACTACAAAGTGCATTTCATTCTTAATAGAAATGGAAAGAATTTGACATTTCAGTGTTCTAAAGGACAGTCTTCCAAAGCAATAAGACAAATGACGGTACTGTAGTTCACGCTGTTAATACGTTTTAGAAATTCTCTGCAAAGTGTAGCAAACTTCCCACAGGAAACCTTTGTGATTTTACGGGGACACAGACAGCATGGAGATTATAAGGTTGTGAAAGATTTTTCTTTGAATAAACCCTAAACTGCAAGCATTAGAAATGCTATTGTAACAAATCATTATTTTTGTATCCAATTATCAGTATTTTCTATATCCACAGTCCTATGGTGATTTCTCTCCTCCGAAACAAAACCCAAGAAATCTCTACTTAACAACTCTACACTCACTCTTGTGCCAAAATGACACAGATTTTTTTTTTAGTCAAGTGGAGCATACCACCTGGATAAGGAGAAAGCTAGGAGGCTACCAGTGGAGAGGCATAAACTAAGGAAGGACTGGACCCCTTTGATCAAGAAGCCAGGGAATGTGGGAAGCACAGAGAGCCCTCATTTAGTACAACCTGCTACTTCCCTTGCATCTCTCTGCATCTGGGCAACTGGCTGACCTGGAAAGACTTACTCTTCTGCCCTGGGGAACTTCGCTCCTGCTGCGTTTAGAAATTCTCTCCCCACAGCCGCCCACACTCAAGGGTAAAGGACCGCGCCTCTTTTAAACCAGTCAAGAAAGTTTTCTCAAGCTGTGGCTGCTTATGGTTCTGGGAAGGACGTCCAGCTTCCGGTTATCTCAGAAGCCACTAAGATGATCGCAAAAGGATCCAACACTAAACCAAAAAACCAAACCCACTGCTGTCCCTATAGGACAGAGAAGAACTGCCCCATAAGGTGCCTGCTAAAACCGTTTGGAGCTCCCACGATAATTCGAGGGCGATTCTCTCTTCCCCACCGCCAATTCCTGACAAAACGCCCATCCACTTGGGGCTTTATGGGGGGGGGGGGCAGGGGAGGAGGCTCGGTAGCTGGAAGGAGCTAAGCCCGAAGCGGTGCGGAAACGACAGAAACGCACAGGGAAGAGCCTGGGACAGCGAAGACGATTCCTCCCTCAATCTCACCAGTTCCAAAACTGCGCTAGATCCAGTTGAAACAAAAGGGTGGGGGAATAAAGAAAGAAAACCAGATCTCCAGTCTCGCTCTCTCCAGCATCCTCGGTCTTCCCTTCCCCCACCGAAGACACACCCCTCTGGACCGATCTGGGAAACTACCACCACAGGGGGCTTTCGGAGAAGGACAGGGTGAGCATGGCCTTCGGTTTAGCTCTAGGGTCCCTTTCCACACCTCCCTACACGGTAAAAAAAAAAAAAAAAAAAAAAAAAAAAAATGGGGAAAGCGCTCCGCGTAAATTAAAACAGCAAGCGTGAGGGAGGCTGGGCAGGTGTGAGAAGGGTCCAGAGTACAGGAGGCGAGGAGCGGCCTAGGAATGGTGGGTAGATGCGAGGGATGGGGTCGGCGGGCCGGGGGCTCCGGGAGTGCGGAGCACGTGCTGGCAGAGAAGTAGCGCGGGGGCTGGGCGGGGACCAGGCTGGTTGCAGAGAAGGGAATCAGAGAGGCGTGCACGCGGGACAGCCGGCGCCGGGAGGTCACCTTTGATGTAGACATCATCGTCTGCGCGCATGAACCACTCATACTTGTCCAGGTAGTGGTCGTGCATATACTTGATCATCATGAAGGACTTTTTCTGAGGCGGATAGGAGTCGTCTACCCCCGGCAGCGCGATGACAGGCAAGGGTGGCGGGGGTTGGCTGAGTCCGGCGTTGGCGGACTGCTGGCTGGAGAAGAACTCCACGCGGCCAGGGATGAAGCGCGCCCAGGTTCGCTGCGCCGCCAAGGCGCGAGTGCCCAGGTACTTCTGCGCGGTCATCACCCCCACGTACAGGAAATCCCGGGGTCTGACGCTTGGGGCGGCAGCGCCCCCGTCCCCGCTGCCGTTTTGGCTACTCCTGGGTCGGCCGCCTCGCCGCTGTCCAGCCGCGCCCCCGTCCTCTTCCTCGGGATCCCCTTCCGCCGCTGGGGCGCCAGGGAGCCCCGTGTTGCCCTCGGGCTCCCGTCCCCGCCGCCGCTGCTGCAGCGGAGATGGCTGCTGCCAGGGACTGCTCCGAAAACTGGTAGCCCCGGGTGCTGTCCCGGGTAGCTGCTGCCCCTGAAACCCCTGGAGCGCGGGGGGCGGCGACAGCTCGGGCTGCGGCCGGGGCTGGGGCTGGGGCTGGGGGAGCGGCTGCTGCGCGCCGGCGCCAGCGGCCAAGCGGCCGTAGTAGGAGCAGAGGCTGGAGCCGCGTCTCTTCCTCTCACTCAGCTCCGCCACCCTGGGGGCGATGAGCCAGGACGCGGCGGTGAAGCCCAGCACCAGTCCCAGCGCCACGCTCATCCACGGGCGGCGGGAGCGCACGGCCATCGCGACTGCCCCAGGCACAGACGCTCGCTGGGTGGCCGCTGTGCTGCGCGCGGGTCCTCTTGCTCACACCCGCCCCTCCTCCGCCTCCGCGCCCCTAGCCCCGGCCGCAGCCCGCCGCCTAGGCGCCGACGCCGGCTCAGGGTCGGAGCGCTCCGGACGCCTTGCCCGCCGCCAGCTGCAGCTGCCGGCCGCTCTCCCAGCTCTGCTCAGGGCCGGGGTTCGGAGCAAGGGTCGGGAGTGAAACTTCTCCCGGCGGCGGCGGTGGCGGTGGCGGCAGCAAGAGGAGCTGCAGGAGGAGGAGGTGGAGCGGCGGCGGCGGCAACGCGTCCGCTCCTAGGCTGCCACCCTGTCACTGGCGCGCCTGGTCCCTCCCTCCTCCCTCCTTCCCAGCTCCCGCCCTCGCTCCCCGCCTCCCGCTCCCCCCGCCGCCGGGCTCCGGACTGGCCCAGAGGAGGAGGCGCAAGCACCAAGGCTGCCAGCCCCGGGAAGCGCGGGCCGCGGTATTTCCCCGTCACCCGCCCTTGGACGGCCCCCGTCTGCGCCTCGGTCCAGAGCCGGCCTCCCCTCCGGAAGGAAACGATCCCTGTCGGGCCGCCTCCGGCTTCCAGGGCCGACGCCCCCTCGTCCCTCCTCCCCGGGCCCTTACTCTCTTTTCCATTTCCCGTCCTGTCCCGCCCCTCCGCCGGCCTCTCGGCACCCAGCGTCCAGGGGCTACACTGCCCGCCTCCCGTCGCGTCGGCTCCAATGACCTCATAGGTGGACCTCGGGTCCCCGAGCCCCTGACAATCACCTTCATCTCCCCCTCCACGGGCCCACTGCCCGTAACGTCCTGGCGTGACCCTTCCCCACTCTGCCCCGCCCCAGGTCCTCCTGCCCTCCACTCTTAGCGTTTTCTGCCCTTTCTCGGTTCCATTCACCGCGCCCACTCTGCGCCTTCCCTCTCCAGTGCTTATCGCGTTCATATGTCAGGAAACGGTCTGTCCCATCCTAGCACATCTCCGAGTACAGCTAACTCCCCAGTCTCTACCTGCATGCTTTACCACCCTCTCCAGTCGAACACAGAAGCACTATTGTTACTGGGTATCTCTTCAAAGAAAATCTCGGAGGGATTGGAAACACCTATCCCGAAATGCTGGAGAAGAGATGGTGAGTGAGGGCTAAATCCCCAAAGTACATATAAAAAACCCTTGTTCTCCACCTGTTGAGCTGGAAAATGTAAGGCTGCCTAGTGATCCCCTACTCAGCTCTCCTGCTTGTCTCTTGTCTAGAGTAAGAGCCAGGAATTCTTTTCAGGCTCAGTGAAGATTGGCCCAGTAGGACTGGCATATGATGGAGAGATGTGAACAAATTTATGTTGCCAACACCCAACAACTGGAAGATCCAAACTAATAAAATTCTTATCAAAAAAAAAAAAAAAAGGAGGGCTTAGAAAGTATTTTTATTCTTGCCTATAAACCCTTTTATTTTCTGAGGCAATGACAGGAAATTTTTATGCCTTCTCTGAGGCAGGAAAAATCTCCAACAACAGATTCTCACAAAAGTTAAATTGTATTGGCCATTTTATTGGCCAAAATTATCATAGGTTACCTTATGAAGAAATTACCTGAAACTATGTGACATTTCGAAGAAGACATGTCAAAAATTTCTCTTTAAAGGTTGTGTCTAACTATAGCCTGGGATGCATTTGGTGTCCCAAAGCCTTTCCTCTTCCTCAAATATCAGTCTTCTGTTTTATACATCAGTGCAAAGAGATGGTATTGAATGGCATTAAGACCCAACCCAATCCAGCAAGGTGCTGGCAGCGTCCCTGGAACAGTAGGCCTGCCGGGAGCCTTTGGAGGAGTGGTTCTTTCCACATCAGTCAGCCACTGGCTGTGCGTGAGCATGTCTGACTTAATATTTCATCTGCTGGAGAATGAAGCTCCTTTTCCATGTCTAGGTGTTTCCCAGAGACACTTGGGAATAGAGATTCTTGGACTCTTTTTCTTCATTTTAGTCTAAGTTGAATTTTAGTTAGACTACAAAACTAATCCAACATATGGCCCCCTTCTGATTAAAAAATATACATCCCTAAGGAAATTTTAAACTTTCTAGAACAGTGCTGTTCAATAGAACTTTGAAAGATGATGGAAATATTCTTTATCTTTTCTGTTCTGGTGGCACAGTGGCTAAGAGCTTGGC
Organism: Elephas maximus indicus; assembly: GCF_024166365.1. Taxonomy (NCBI): domain Eukaryota; kingdom Metazoa; phylum Chordata; class Mammalia; order Proboscidea; family Elephantidae; genus Elephas; species Elephas maximus. The sequence continues at coordinate 127,712,986 of NC_064820.1, forward strand.
TGCTAACCCAAAAAAAAGTCAGCAGTTCAAATCCACCGGCTGCTCCTTGTAAACCCTATGGGGCAGTTCTCCTCTGTCCTGTAGGGTAGCTATGAGCCGGGATCAACTTGAAGGCAATGGGTTTGGGGTTTTTTTTGGTTCAATAAAGGAGCCACTAGCCATATGTGACTATTGAGTACTTGAAATGTGCTCGATAGAAATGTTCTACTAAAATATTTATTTAGTAGCTATCATAACCCAGGTACTGTTTTAGAGAAACAGCAATAAACAAAACAGACAAAGCCCTTGAGTTTAGAGGGCATATATTCTACAGAGGAACTGAATTTTCAATTTTATTTCATTGTAATTATTTTTAATTTAAATAGTCTTGTGTGCCTAGGGGCTGCCATATTGGACAACACAGTTCCAGAGAATTTCTCATTATATAGGTCAATAATGAAGAACAAATAGTCTACCCACACAAGAGCATACTCTGTTCTGCATCTGTCTAATGAATGGCTTTATTCTAATGCCATTCATGTAGTTGATCTACAAAATGCGTTATTCTCATCAGGCACAAATAAACTACTCATTAACTGTTTAGAATATTTTGGAATAAAGTTATCTTTATTCATTAATTCAACAAACTTATGAGAGGTTAGCATTAGACAAGGTAGATGCTCTGGACATGGAGATGCTGGTAAGATATTCACTGCCTCTCATCATGGAGCTTATAGTGCAATGGAGGAGACAGACATTAAACAGCACGCTACCGTAATTGTGGTGAATGATACGAAGGGAAAATGCAGAATACTCTGAGAGAGTAGTTACAAAAAAAAAAAAAAAAAACTAGTGCCATCTAATTTAGTCTGCGAGTCAAGAAAGACTAGGAGACAGTGAAATAAAATGAAGGGTATTGAAATGATGTCCCATACAAGCTATGTGACTTTGACCAAGTTTTTTAAATTCTCTGAGCTTTCGTTTTCTCATCTGTAAACAAGTTTCTGTGAGGATTTCTTAAGATATCTTATGTTAGTGCTTAGCACGATGTCTAGTTCATTGTTAAAGTCGATTCCGACTCATAGCAACCCTATAGTTCAGAGTAGAACTGCCCCAGAGGGTTTCCAAGGAGCGCCTGGTGGATTTGAACTGCTGACCATTTGGTTACCAGCCAGACTCTTAACCATTATGCCACCAGGGTTTCCAGGGGTAGTTCATTGTAGACAAGAGGAAGTGTTCTCCTTTTCCAATCCCCTCCCTCATTATAAAATTTCTTAGATATCATCTTACATATTTTTTATATTTCATCATTTCAGTTATTTAACAAGTATTTACTTAGTATCTATCATAAACCAGGTACCATTCTAGAGAAACAGTGATAAACAAAGCAGACAAAACCCCTGACCACATGAGGTTTATATTTTACTAAAAGGAGATTACACACCACACGCACTCACACACACATATGTGTGTATGCAATGTATTTATAGAATTAAAATAAATAGATATATAGCAGGTGATAAGTGCCTTGAAAAAATATTAGAGTGAAAGAGATAGTGGGTATATGTATGTGTTGGGTGAGGTCATTTTAAATTGGTCAGAGTTCTTTCTGATAATTTTAGCAGAGAACAGAGGAAAGTAAGGAAACCAATCATGAGGATGTCTAAAGGAAGATTTTCCAGAAAGAGGTAATAGCTAATTCAAAGGCTTTGAGGTGGATTTGGCATATTGAGGGACAGCAAAGAGGCCAGTGTGGGTTGGGAATGGGAGAGGGCTGGTCGTTTGCTGATTATTTAAGCTAGTGCTGTCCAATAGATTTATAATGCTAACCACATATACAAGACATGTAATTTAAAATTTTTCCAGTAGCCACATTTTTAAAAATAGGTGAAATTAATTTTAGTAATTATTTTATTCAACTCAATATATCTAAACTATTATCATGCCAGCAGACTAATAGCACATCTCAATTTAGATTAGCTGTATTTTAAATGTTCAGTGGCCACGTGTGGCTACCATATTGGACACTGCAGATTTAGGCCTTTGTAAAAATATTTGTAAAAGGGTTGGCTTTTATTCTGATGACAATGAAGATGTTGAGCACAGTAGTGATAGAATTTTTATTTATGTTTTACAAGGACCACTCTTGAGCCTATGGGAAGAAAAAAACTAGGGGGAAACAAAGGTGGAATAAGGAAAAGCACTTAAAACATCATTGAAGTGACCCTATCACTTTGGAATAGAAGAAAAAGATAAACGTGTTTTCTTCTTCTTCCATCACAGTTTCTGCACGTCTCCCTCATCTGTAATATGTAGGAGCTTCGGGATAGATTTTTTCTGAGTTTAATTTTGTATTTATTGAGATTCCTGTAGTTATTTATTTGGTATTTCCCAAAGCCAGTGAAGTAATTTTCTCATACTAACTTTAATTTTGAAGATACATGACTTTTAGGGTAGATGGTTTTCTGGGAAATTTTTTTTTTATCTACCAAGGACTATGTATTTTATTAAAACAAAGACTAAAGTAATAAATTCTAAGATGAATTTAAGAAAAAAAATATTAGGACAAGGTGATAAGGGACAATTTTGTGTGGAAACAGTATCATTAAAAAGAAATAAATACAATAAACTCATACTAAAATACAGGAAGATTTAGATCTGTACACTACAGGAGAAAATACAGAAATATAAGTAATTGTAATATCTCTGGCTAAAAGTGTTTGACCTCCTAAGATTACAGTAGTTTCGAGAGAAAATCACAAAACTAATTCCTTCTTCTCCCCAAATCCTTTAACAATTCTGAGCCTGTCTATATTTGGGTGTTATAGCAGAGGAATCATTTGCCGCTTTCTCTGAGTTGAAGCTATTAGAACATCAGGCATCCTGGGTTCACAGTGAAGAAAGGCATAGCTCTTCTTGTAGGGGTTGTGTCCTTGGCTTTAGAATGACATTAACGTGAACCACCCCAAGACCAAGTCTGGCACACTTAGTAGAGAGCCATTTAGCTGACTGCTTAGAGGGTATTGGAGGCCCCGTGGATCAATTGTTAAAGCACCCAGCTGCTAACTCTGCTAGCCAGCCCACGGAAGAAAGATGTCGCAGTCTGCTTCCATAAAGATTACAGCCTTGGAAACCTACTCTGCCTTATGGGTTCCCTGCGAGTTGGAATCAACTCAGTGGCAGTGGGTTTGGTGTTTTGTTTTGTTTTGTTTTGTTTTGAGGATACTACATCGAGTGTTTTCACTGATTGGTAAGAGTTAAGACTAATAGCTTTAAAGTCAGAAAAAGGCACAAATGTGTTAAAAGGAGGGGTGTGTATGTCGTAGTTATGGAAGTTAAAGGAAAGTGTTTAAATAAAATGATTCAACATACACTTCTGCTTACAAGCTGTAATCAAGTTTAGGATGGTTCTGACATTTTGATTCAGTATTTTACTGTGATATCTTGAATGTTATCATTTTTTCTTGACAGATCAAGGCTGAGTTGTTTTCGTTTGTGTGAAGCAACTCTGGCATCTAGTGGTTAGTAATCATAGTGGTAATTTGGTTTGTTTCTAAGGGATGTATTGTGTTAAAAAGTATTTTTATTTTATAAAGCTTAAGAAGATTATAATCATAGAGACATAGTAAGATAACTAATTAAATTTTTATTTCCTCAGAAATAAGCACAAAGTTCACATACTGAAATATGAAAAGATAATTACTTAGAGCAGATTATGAAACTGTTTAAATTTCAGGGCCTAATTTTAATCTACATTGAGTCAATCGCCACTGAAGAGTTTTAATTAAATCTTCTCTTTTTTTTAACTGACCTGATATTGGATGCTCTCCAGGAATTACTAATTTCTTTTTTTGATGTGATAATGGCATTGTGGCTGTGTTTTATTTTGAGGGCTTTTCTTTTTTTCCAAAAATACATACTGAAGTATTTATAGGTGAAATGGCATGATGTCTGGAATTCAAAAGAATGCATAGTGGGGGTGGAGGGCCATTCTAAGTGCATGGGGATGGAGGTATGAGTGGGGCCCCACTGAACACATATTGATATCTATTGGGGCTGGGTAATGGGAATATGGAGTTTTATTGTACTATTTTTTTTATCCTGTCTACTTTGGGTAAATTTGAAATTCTTCATAATAAAGTGTTTAAAATACTTGATTTCTTTAAGGTCAGCACACATATAACATTTCTTTTCTATAGATTTATATGACCATGAGATACTCCACTTGTCTAAACCATCACTGCACTTAGAGAAGAAAAGGAGACACAAGCTGTCACTTGTGAAAGGGTGTAGAGGCAATACTCTCAGAACTAAAGCTTCCATTCTTCCATCTCCTCTGGGCTCCTGTGATAGTCTTTTAGAGAGGCAAAACCCCCAATCAAGCTGTTACAAAGAAAGAGGTACTATTTATGATGTGAAGTTTTTTTTTTTTTCTTTTTCTGTTTAGGGAGTAATAATCTATGGTTAGACAGTGGGCTGCACAATTTTCAGAGAGCTGCTAATCACCAATCTGAATTTAAACTAAGAAGTATTTTTTTTTTCTCATTTCACTAGTTCCTAAAATATTCTTATGGGCCAACTCATCATTTTCTCTTATGAAACGTAAAATTCATGTGCCACCTTCCTTCCCATTTTTTTACTTTTCAAGCCCTGTTAATTACTTAGTTTCCTTTCCTAGCCTATATATCAGTGCTCTCCAATAGAAATATAACATAAACCAGATATGTAATTTTAAGCTTTCTAGTAGACTCATTTAGAAGAGTAAAAGCAAATGGGTGAAATTAATTTTAATAACAGTTTTTAATAATATGTTATTTTATATTGCCCAATACGTCCAGTTCTGAGTGTTAAGCTTTAAGACTCACTTTTTAATTAACAAAGAGACAACTAGATTTCAGAACGTTTACAGAATTTATTGTGCTGCTCTCTTAAGTATCAATGTATTGCTTATTGACACATGGGTATTACACACACGCTTCATTTTCCTAAGTTTTCATAACTACATTATCATTACAAAATAAATACAAGAAGGGTGATTATAGGTCTTTCTTTTTCTGTTATGACTATTATTAAACATCGGGATATTATACTAGGATGTGGCAGAGGTTAGGTACCACACCTCTCAGGGTATTGTCAAGGGAACATGGCCAAGGCTTAGCAAATTGCATGTTCTGTCCCAGGCTCTGCATCTTCAGTGAGTGAGACAGGCACAGTTTATAGTTCATTTTAAGGCTGCCACATCCAGCAGTGGATTATTACTTAAATCCAGTGAGCTAAGAATAAAGCAAGTTTTTCATTAGAGCTCAAAGTCAGGTTTTATGGTTTTCAAAAGAAAATTACTTCTGGGAAGGAAGGACTTTTTTTTTTTTATCTACCACTCTTTACACAAATTTTTGTTGTTTTGGAAAATGTTGTTATTTACTTAAATATTTATGTTAATACCTTTATTATTTTTTAAATAAATTAATATTTAAATTTTTCTCATTTTTAATTTCTAATACAGTATTTGGTATTCTCATTAATTTTTAAGAATGTAATGAGATCCCAGGAACAAAGTATTTGAGAGCACTGATCTGGGGGAATTCCTTTGTCTTTTTTTTTTTCCCCCTTCTAGAAATAGCACAATAAATACTCTAGGAAGAATAATCAAGTTAGAACTCCTTGCTCTTGATGGAACATTCATTGTAATATCGCATGTAAATGACCTTAAATTTGCATTTTTGGAAGCTTTGAAGTGTTTACAAGAGTATTATTGCATCCGAGTTTCCGGATTCATACCTACTCATCCACTCCACTGCCCTCGAGTTGATTCTGACTCATAGCGACCCTATAGGACAGAGTAGAACTGCCCCTTAGAGTTTCCCTGGGAATCCAGGTGCTTAACTTTTGTGTGTGCTGCTATGGGGAGCAAATGGCAGGAGCTAATCTTCTGAGACAAATAGAATTTAAACAGTTTAAGACATTTCTGAGTCAATTTGTATCCAGTAACAAGTTAGTATCTTTAGCAAATTCTGGAGTATATTTTACATGTCTGCAAAAACACACTGCAGGAAATTGTGCATTCTAAAGCTCCAACCATTTTGTGCTATTGTGCCAAAGAAAGAAAGTCCTAATACATTAATTCTGGAGTTGGATAGTCATAAAATAGACTGAGCAAAGAAGATAACATTGCTATACCAATAAAGCAGAAGCAGCAATTATTTGCCTGCTGAAGCCAAGTGGAGCTCTAGGAATAGAGGAAACGCTAAATCTAAATAAATTGTGTGAACTAATTGAAAAGGTAAATTGGCCCTCATGAATGAAATTCCATAGGAATTTTAAAGTGGTCATTTGTTTGGAAGTTACTATAAGGATATTGTGCAGGATGCAAAATATGGGAGGATAATACTTTCTTGGGCCCCTGTGGTCTTAGCTCTGAATCTTCTTTGGGCTAGAAGACTAGATTAAACACAAGTCATAAGCAAGAATCAGTGTTAGCTATGTGATTTCTCAAGAATGCTTTCTACCCTCAACTCCTAACTAGGCACAAAGGAATTCAAAAGGACACATGGCTGAGGCACACAAGAAAAAAGTGGGGGGTGGAGAACTGCATTCTTAAGACCTTTGCTAGAGTTCTGTTCACCACACCCTCCAGAGTGCACTTCCCATGCCTACCTTCACAGAAAAGCAGACAGGAATAGTAACACACCATCTGAATCAGATTAAAATTAGATTTAGGTTTTAGTATTAGCAGTACAGACTTGGGAAATCAAGACATGTGATTGTCATCAGAACCAGCTCAAGTGTTCTTACAGGCATATAGAATACCTTAAAAATAATGAAAACTTTGGCACCTAGGTTAGTGTTTTTCAAAGGGGGATCCTCAGAACTCTGACATAAGTATTTCTAATATTTTAATGTGCACAAATATTAATAATAAATCTGATTCCTAAATCAGAATCCCTGAAAGTGGGGGCCAGGAATCCAGATTCACAAGATATCTAAGCGAGTGTCAAGTATTTGAAAGTTTGCAAACTACTGTTCTAGATCTTCCTTGTACTTGACATAATTCAGTATTCACTGAAGGGACTAAACAAACGTAAAAAGCAAAACTATTATACCTTTCTACTACTACACATTTATCGCTCAGAAACAAAGATGGATAGCTAAAATTCTAGATCCTCCAGTCCAAAACAGTAGAAGAACCCACATTCGCTTGATACTTGCCAATTAAAAGTATGTCTTGGTTTAACTTCAAGAAACAGACCATGGAACAAGGATTTGAGAGCAAGTAGTTTCTTTGGAAAGTGATTCTAGGGGAAAAAAAGGCAGGACTGCAGGGAAGGGAAGGAGGGAACCAAATTAAGGATAAGTTCTGAAGCTAGTTACCACTGTAGATTGCAGAAGCGTAATTACACTTGGGGAGTTCTTGTAGTTAGCGTCAATCCTAGTCCTCAGACGTATACCATCTGAGAAAGAACGAACCTAGGGTATGTATACACCAACTTCTGTCAGTCATTGATTGAGAGCTGCTTCCAGGGGGCATTAATTACCCAGCACTTCCATCCTGCTCCTTGCACAGAGTGCTCCAGCTGCCAGGAAAGCCCCTCAGTGAAGAGTTAAAGGTGCTGGTAGTTGGAAGATGGACCAGGGCAAACACTGAAGTGGTAAGGGCAAGGAGATCTGACAGCCTCAGCTTTAACAAGCTGAAAGCGATCTTCACTCCTAAAGCCAGGCTTTGGGACATTCTGTGCTCCTTTGAGTAAGTAACCCTTAAAACACTAATATATTCAAAATGTATATCTTGCAAATTTCTCTTTCTTTTAATTATGTATTAAAATTGAATTATGTATTCAATTTTAATTGTGCATTTTATGTAACTAATCTTCTTTATGAAGGCTTTGGGTTTGCTGATGCTTCCCTGTTGAAACTACCAGAATATTTGGTAGGGCACTACTGTGTCAGTCTCATCATGTCTTGGATTTGGGGATTCCCTTGGCTGTCTTGTTTAAGCATTTTATCATAGAAACTTTCAAATGTATACAATGTACATGGACTAGAATCTCCTTGTACTCATCATCTAGCTTCAATACTTACCAACTCATGACTAATCTTGTTTTAGTTATACCCCTACCCACTTAACTACTGCTGGATTATTTTAAAGGAAACGCAGACATTAAATCATGTATCCATAAATAGTTTAGTATGTAGCTCTAAAAGATAAGAATAGTAAAATAAAAAAATTCCATCACCACACATAAAAAGTTAATAATCATCCCTTTAGATCATCAAATATCAATTATTTGTCTAAATTTCACATTTTATAGTAGTCTTATAAGTTCCATATTTCTATTTTCTACAGTAAGTATTGTTTTACATATCTCCCAAGTTTCTCTTTGTAGATTCTGCCTCCACCTTTTATTTTCCTTGTTTTATATATTTGCTTTTAAAAAATAAACAACACCTGGATCATTTGTCCCATGAGGTTTTCCCACAGTCTGGGTTTTGAACAGAGGCATGTCGTGTTTTTTCAGTGGGAGGCATGTAATGTTTGTCTCTCTGTTTCTGATGCTAGCAGATGTTGATAATAAATGTCTAGATCTCATGATTCTTTAGAAGTTGCAAATGGTAATATTCTAAATCTACCGTTCTTTCTTCCTTTAATAGCTGGAATGGTTCTATAAAGAGAGAACTTATTCTCACCTACTATTAAGTTATCTAGTCATACAATCTACATGGTAAACTTAGGGTAAATGGTTTGTCTTAGGGTTCTCTGAAGAAACAGAACCAGTGACAGGTACACACACACAGAGTGAGAGAGAGAGACAGAGAGACACAGAGAGATTTACTTATTTACAGCAAGGAATTGACTCACATGATTTATTGTTAGAGCTGGTAAGTCCAAAATCTACAGGTCAAGTGGCAGGGAGGAGGGAGACTTTTGCAGGCTTGCGACCCAATATCCATAGGTCAGGGGACAAAAAGAGGGAGAAGTGAAGATAGAGTTCTACCAAAATATCTATTTATTGTCTGGAGGCAGAACACACCCTAAGGAAACCGCCTGTCAAGAGATCGATTGATTACATTCATTGGATTACATTATGGGAAGTAATTACATTATATCACATCATATCACATTACATTATAGCAAGTAGACTAGTATTTGGCAGAACCGTGGAAGCCGTAGCCTAGCCAAGCAGACGCATAAAATTAACCACCACATACATGATTCTTTCTCTTTAACCTGAATTTTGATGATCCAGAGATGTTAAAAGATGTTTGAGCAGCAATAGGTCTATGCCCAGTTCCTTAGAAGGCCTATTTAAAGAATACAAAAGAGAGCTTGTTCCTACCAGGAGCAAACTAATTTTCTGCTATGTGATTCCTCATCACATCACTAACATCCAACCTGTATATCAGGACATAAAGTTGTGAGGTTATATATATGTGTGAAGTTATATATCTGTATATATACACACACACAGTTCCTAGCCTTCTGGAATTTATAGTTGCTGAGATTGTGTGGTATTGATAAGAAGTTTTCCTTTGCATAAAAAAAAATGGAGTTTAGTATGTTATTGGGAAAGTAAAAAAACTGCTAAACATGGTCGTTTTATACAGTGAGAATTTATATAATCGTGTCTATATAGTTTTGTCTTCAATTACAGTTTTGGGGTCTTTTGTTGTTTATATGGTGTCTCTCTCCTTCCTAGGTTATTCTCTAACAATCCACCGATTCCATCCATTAACAGTCTCCACCAATTCAGAGACCTAATTGCAGTCCCTGGCCTCTCCGTGCTGCCACAGTCTCTGCGGACCACAAGAAATTCAATTCCGCTAGGCATTTCTCCACCTATAAAGAGGGGTATTGGGCTAGAGCAGACATCCACAAACTACAGCCCACAAGCCAAATCTGGCCCACTGCCTATTTTTGTATGCCTCACAGACTAAGAATGGTTTTTATGTTTTTAAAATGGTTGCATTTTAGGTGGTTATATAAGTACCTACATAATATCCTCAATTTTGAATTTTGGCCTTCCAAGTTTAAAATATTTACTATCTGGCTCCTTAAGAAAAAGTTTACGAGCCTCTAGGCTAGAGGAATGATTTTCAAATGATTTTCAGTAGCAGAACTTAAAAAATAAAAATAAGGAAGCTTATTCTAAACGCCTGTACTTAAATACATGTATATTTATTTAAATTCAAGTTTTTAATAATTGCTTATTAAAAAATTCAATCCAGAACAATAGGGTTGCTTTGGTGAACATGATAGACTAAAGGAAGAAACAAAAATCTCGACACTGGGGGTTGTAGGTGACAACTGCAGTCTTAGAGAAGACTTAGCTTACAATTTATTCCTGTGGATTTTGTTGTTGTCGTTGGGTGATTTCAAAAATAAAATCCTGTCTCAAGCAGATAAGTGGTTATAAATAGTAGCAATTTTTTTTTAACAGTTCACCTTGCAGTCTCAGGCCGCTCTGAAACTAAACTGCTGGAAATTCTTAAAAGAGAAGTAGAAAATTTTGATTTTACTTACAACATCAAAAAACAGCTCTCATAATCAAAATACAGCAATCAGATGAGAAGCACCAACCATTTGGTAGAAGAGATAAAGCTGCCTATATTTAACACGTCCTGTGTTCTCTCGTCATTGCCCGACTGACTAGCGAGCTGTGAGGAGCAGGCACAGGGCAGATGGGTTTGCTGCTGCAATTTTATGCGAGTGGACATAAGCAGGCTTGAATTTTAAAGAGTGGTGAAGAACAACAACTTTCTTGTTCAAGGGTTCCTTAACAAAATGTTCAAATATGTGTACAAATATGACAGTTGGAGCTTTATTCTGAAGTCCATGCAGACACAAGGTAACTTGAAATCACAATGAGGGCAAAGTTAGTATAAATAGGAATTATATTTTACAGATTTGATTCTAAAATAAGCTGAAATTGGTTGAGTAAAAATTATCCTTATTTTGCCTGTAAAGTACATTATCTTTTTGATTCATCTGTATGTAATACTTTTGCAGGAGCCCTGGTGACACAGTGGTTAAGTGTTTGGCTGCTAACCAAAAGGTTGGCAATTTGAATCCACCAGCCGCTCCTTGGAAACCCTATGGAGCAGTACTACTCAGTCCTATAGGGTCGCTATGAGTCAGAATCAACTCGACAGCAGTGGGTTTGGAACATAGAAAGTTCTTAAAAAGTATTTCCTTTATTTGAATATGACCCTTACTTTATTACACACACACACACACACACACAAATCTATAGAGAAACTGATTACCTGGTTCTGGTCTAAGTTGGTAATTGCTCTTTTGTTCTACTGACCAGCTAGCCCTCTTATTCATTCGTTCAACAAATATTTATTAAGCACCTCCTGTGTGCCAGGCAGAGTCCCTGGGTGGTGCAAATGATTAATGTGTTTGGCTGCTAGCCGAAAGGTTGGAGGTTTCAGTCCACCCAGAGACACCTTGGAAGAAAGGCCTGGTGATCTATATCCAAAAGTCAGCCGTTGAAAACCCTATGGAGCACAGTTCTATTCTGATACATATGGGGTCGGCATGAGTCAGAATCCAAGTGAAAGCAACTGGTTTATATACCAGGCACTGATCTATGTTCTGGAGATCCATCATTAAATAAAGCAGACCAAACTCTTTGCCCTTGTCTCGGGGACCTGACACACTAGTTAAGAGTGACAGGCAATAAAGCAAACATTATTAAACACTGTGGTACATACTGGGGCCCTGGTGGTACAGCGTTTAAGCCTTTGGCTGCTAACCAAAAGGTCATCAGTTTGAATCCATCGGCTGCTCCTTGGAAACCCTATCAGGCCGTTCTACTCTGTCCTATAGGGTTGCAATGAGTCAGAATCAACGCGACGGCAATGGGATTTTTTTTTTTTTTGATACGATGTGTAATATTGTGATAAAATCTATGAAAAAAATAAGGCAGGAAAGGGGGCTAGGTGCATGGAGGCAATTTTTAAATATGGTAGTCAGGTAAGGTCTCCCTCAGAGATGACATTTGTGCAAATACTTAAAGCAGCTGAGGAAGCAAAACATAGTGATGCCTGTGGAATGAGCATTGCAGGCAAAGGTTCTGAGACAGAACATATGTCCTGTGTTGTAGGAGCAACAAGGATGGATGAAGGGCGTGAGCAAGAAGAGCCTGGTAAGAGACCAGGTTAGAAAGGTAAGCAGCATGCACTGTAGCCCCTTGTTGGTCAATGGAAGGCTTTCACACTGAGTGGATTTAACTCCTACTTAACATGTATGCCTCCAGAATTGGCTTTACAGAGTCCTATTTTCAATGAAAATTAGGATCTCAAATTGATTTTAAGTTACACAAGCATTTGATACATGCTCATGATGTAACTCATTTAGGTTTACCTACAGTTTTCCATTACCTATTTTTAAATAGCATTCTGTATACTTCTTAGTTTCAGAATGTGAGACAAGTTGGCCTGACTTTTATATTCTAGCTATTGGTATTTATGCCTGACCTCTACAGACTGTTCTCCAGCAGTTTTCAACTGTTTATTCTGCTTAGCCTGCTAACGGTCTCTCCTCATTCCTTCATGTAACTGCTGCTTAGGGATCCTGCTGGCACCCGTTTGGGGCATTATCTCCAAGTCAGTGGAGCTGAGATGTATTTGATTAGCCACACTTGAAGATGGCTAGAGGTGACGTGATTTTCTTGTTACTTGGTATATTATTCTAGAGGTAACGTTAATGAAAATGTGGGTAGTTCAAGCTGCAAATCCCAGTTATGTGTGTGTGACAGGACACTATTTTTGAAATGATAGTTCATGTTTATCTTCTGTATTTCCCTCTCTTCTTCCTGTGCCAAGCGGGTGGCCAGGCCATTTGTATCTTCTTTCTTAAGGGTTTTTTGTTTTCGTTGTTTTGCAGAGTTGGATGTAGAATCCTCTCAAGGACAACAGCCATTCCTACCTCTTATAAAAGTGGTAGCTCATGGATAAGATTATGTTGGCTCTTGCAGCAGGTGAGGAGAGAGGGGAGAAGGGAGTAAGGCTGTTGTGGCCAGAGAATGAGAGAGATGGCATTTTTAGAACCTGGGAAGGGGACCAAGATTTCTGTGTCTCACCATCATCGTGACTTAAATCTCACTAGAGGCAGCCTCCACAGAGACTGGACCGTAGTCATAGTGGTCTCAGCATCTGCAAGACCCAGGGCACCTGATAAAAGGGGAACAGAGACCCCCACACCTGCAGGGACCATGCACAGGGGGATGATGGATGCATTGGCACTAACAACTGTGACCCTGTAACTTCAGGGGCATCTAGATACTTGATACTGCATATGATTCTAGGGCTAATCATCCCTGGAGGGGGGAAGCATATCTCAGTAATGTCCTAGGGTTAATTCCTTACTATCCTTTCCAAGTGGAGATGGCTTAGAATGACTTTTTTAAATTAAAGAAATGTGACAGGGTATATATATCGAGCACATAGGCTAAGATTCACACTGGACATAGTTTTCTCTTCCTTAGGCAATAATGACCTTTAAAAATATTTAAAAAAATAATTTTCTTTTCTGAATGACACTTCCATTTCATATAAAATGTTAAAAAATAAAGTGCTTGCTGTTGCTTCAAGTTCTTGTAACTTCTGAACTTATTTCATTAAACATGGTTCTCAGCAATCACATTTATTCAGCTAAAGAATGTGAATAAAGCTGACATTGATCCAACAGATTTTCAACTCTTTAATTTTATGCCTTCAGGAAATTGCAAGTAAGAGTTAGGATGCATAAGGCATTAGAATATTTTTAAAAGATTAATTATCACCAAACTTTGAAAGACTAAATCTGACTAGTGTGTAATTTCATCCGTTGAAATATATTCAGTCTTTAAAAAAAGGATCCTTGGATTTGATGCCCTCACATTTAGGTCTCCTCATGTGAACTGTGTACACTGTCCCTGTAGTGGCAGTGCAGTTAGATACATAATTTAACCTGAAAAGATGTGATAACTTACACATAATGTAGAGCAAGTTGCTTTGGTCTTTTTTCCATTACCTGAAAAAAAGGAGATAAAACCGACCTCTCAGGGTTTTTGTAAGTTTTATGTGGTGTTTCTGTGCTTTGTGTAAGTTTAGTCATCACAAAGTCTGATGGCAACATCAAATGGACTTCTTCCTTCGTGCATGCATATATGCCTTCTCAGTCTTTCTGGTTTAGGTGTGGCTGAGTGTTGCCCATAGCTGCCCCAAAACACTGACCGCAGTGCAGCTTATGCCCATGACCCAGCAAGGCTAATCACACTCCTCCTGCAATTATTACCAGAGAAAGCAGGAAAGATGCTCTTACTCGCTACAGTCTCCGGCTGCAGCGAAACCAGAGCATGTCAAGAAATGGACCCTCTTGATTCTGGACCCAGCTATGTTTGAAAGCTCACTCCTAGACTTTTCAGTTATGTGAGGCAATTTATGCTATATTTCTTAAGTTAATGTATGGTGGACATCTCTCACTAATAGAATTTCACTACAACACAGGTATATGTGCTTTCAACTCAGAGAATATATATACATATATTTAGAGAGAGAGAGAATGTACAATGCCTAGGTGTGATTAATGCTCAATAAATACAAGATGTTATTATTACATTAAATAGTGCCCACACTGAAAAAAAATTACTTGGTTAAGAATAGCTGTATTTATAGCAGCTAAGTAATAGAACACATATGAAAAAACAGTATTTAGGCAAAGCAAAGGTAGAGAAAATACAGCTCACATTTACCAGTTTTTAAAAGGAACTCAAAGAAAAGTGAAGAAACTCTTAGTAAAAGTAGGAAAATAAAAAAATTGAAGACATAAATTCTTGTATTTGATGACACCAACAGCACAAAATCCATGAATCAAAAGTTGCCAACCAGTTGCCCAGACATTCTATTTATTTTATTTTTTAAATGGAATCTTTGATACTGGCATCGAAACAAAAAGTCTATGGATAGCACCAAACCAGCAGATATTCTAAATTGGCAGAATTTTTGTTAGCTATTTCAGAACCGTAGTCATAAATTTTCCTAATTTTTTTTTTTCCCGAAAGGGGTGTTAACAGAATTATAGAAGACTTGAATATTAAGTTTCCAGTTTCCTGGGAATTTTATACACATACAGCAGACGTTCCTACAGACGTGTTTGACAAGTATTTAATGGGATGCCATTCCAGTCTGGGGCTTTTAATTAATGTATGAGGCAAATGAAATGATAACACATTGAAAGTCAGGTTATTCTACAGTAAAATAGAAAAATAAATTCTGTGGCAGAAATTAGTATATTAGAATGATATTTTGTATTAAAATATTTGTGGTTTCCTTCTCAAGATAGGTTCTTAATGCCTAAGCTTGAATCAAAATGCTAAATGTAAATAGGATGGAAAAATAATACAATGTAAATGAAACATAAAACACATCATGGAACTTTCTGACTGTGACAGATGGCTTTATTTATTGCTGAAAAACTTATCTATCCTGTTAATATTGGTCTTTTATAAATCTTAAGGTAATTTTTTGGTTATTTTACTTTGTTGTTGTTGAGAATATACACAACAGAATATACACTGATTCAATAATTTTTTGATATTATTTTTCTATAAAATAAATCCAGTTCGAATGCTTTCTAATGGAAGGATAGCAACATATCATAAGAGATAGCAAATTGTATATAAATCAGTGAACCTGCCTGAATATTATTGTAATTTAACCAACCTTTTCTTACTCTACAAAAGCAGCATTATGAAACAATTTAAAGTAGTATAGAAACTGCATAATTCCTGCATTTCTCTGCTATTTGGAGTACTATGTCTCTAAAAATGCCTGTGACTTAGATTATGTATAATTATAGGCATACTGCTACTATCACCAAACTCTTTTAAGCCAGTAGATAATTATTGTGGTACCAGATTCATGCATACACTACACAGATGTCAAAAGAATGCAGGGATCCTTTATTTTCTGTAGCTTTTTCTAAAATATTCAGGAGGAGAACACAGGCACTGGGACTGGAGGGAGAATTTTAACAATAGCTCGTTATCTTTTGTTTTAAACGGTATCTTTCAACTTAGAAAATCTCTACTGCATTCATATCCTCTTAATCCAAAATTAAATTTCCTACAGCGTTCTTTTTCCCTTTCGGTTTCCTTCTTAAACTAGTATGAAGGTATAAGGAATCTTTACAATCCTCAAGGCTTGGGGCAAACGTTTCCTCAGTCTCATATGGTCATTATCATGGCCTTTGCCACGGAGAGCCAGTAAAACCATCTTAGTTCTTTTCACCCACCTCTCAGCCAATGCTGTATTCGCCCTCTTGGTGGAGAGGGGCCAGTCTGTGTGGTGGTCTCCCAAGGCTCCAACTTGAGAACAAGGCAAAAGCTACTTCTTTTCCACTTTCTTCCCAACATGTCTAATGTGCATTCCTCATGATGCCTGGGACACTAACCTGGAGATGAAGTCAGAATGCAGGTTTCTAACATCTACTTCCACTATCTCTATCACTTTCTGCTTCCCTACTCCAAAGACAGACATTTTCTCTTCTCTCTGTGTGACAAGAACAGAGTTTGCCCTGCTCTAGAGTTTGCCCTGCTCTAGAGTTAGAGTAAAATTCTATGATCTGGTCAGGAGGTCCTGCCCTAGATATATTTAATGAAACCCTCTTCTTAACAAGGAGCCCTGGTGGTGCAGTGGTTAAGAGCTTAGCTGCTAACCAAAAGGTTGGCAGTTTGAATCTACCAGCTTCTTCTCGGAAACCTTATGGGGCAGTTCTACTCTGTCCTATAGGGTCTCTATGAGTCAGAATCAACTTGACAGCAATGGGTTTGGTATTGGTTTTGGTTTTCTTCTCAACAAATGTTGCTGACTCAAAAATCACATTTTGGGCATCAAGTACTAAATCTTGACTCTCTCTCCCTCTTGGGATTCCTCCTTTAATAATAAAAATCTATCCTGAGGAAAAATAATGCCTGTGAAAGAACGGAGGGAGAAACATCGCATAAACGGAATTTTTTAAAGGGTAAAGACACACTAATGCATTTCAAAATCTATTCTCATTTCAGTTAAACAAGTCAATGCTTCCTTTATACAAAAGCAGTAAAAGGCTGATCATGCCTTGTTATGATCAGTAACAACACTGCATTAAACATTGTTAGACATTATGAAGGCTTATGGACAAATGAGGAAAATGATGTAGGTTGTAATGCAAGTTTAACTATATGAAAATAGAAAGTGAGTATATTTAGAGAAGGTGTGACAGGTGCTACAACTATCTGAAGATTTTGCCCCATAAGATTCCTAGGCTGAAATCTTTATGTCAGTGGATTGCCAGGTCTTTCTCCCTCGGAGTCACTGGGTGAGTTCAAACCCCCAACCAGTTTGTTAGCAGTTAAGTGCTTGACCCTTTGTATACTCTAGAAAATATTAGACAAAATATACTAGATTATAAACCCATTTTTAAAATGTTAAATTCTGAATATGTAATAATTACACTATAAAATGTAGAATGGCTTAAACATAATACAATTTTACTCAATAAATGAGTCCAAGGAGGACATTCAAATGGGGTGCATGTTGCCTCCAAAATCCAAAAGTCCACACTAAGCGATATACTCTTTTGTAATGGTAAGTGGCACAAGATGGAGAAACTTGTCTTTCACCCTGAAGGGAATCCTCCTTTGCACTCTCTATTCCTTCCCTTTATCATTTTATACAAGATTTATGTGAGGGTTGTCTTTAAGTAACACAATAGTCAGTTGGAACCATGGCTGGACTTGAGGAATACCAAATAACAAAGCACAAAAATGTATCCGGAGATGAAAACAATAGCCATTGGGATTTTTCTTCTTATTTTGGGGAAAAGGATGAGAACATCAACATCTTCATTTGTTTGAAGGATAGTTGCATTGTGTTGGGTGGAAATATGGAGTTGTTTTTGTTGTGTGAATATTTAAGTATTCACAAAAGGGTTTGTATGGATGCTGAGTGGCCAAAGGGGTAAATTTGCTAGTTACACTATTCTTTCTGAGCTCCAAACCTGTCATTCCATATTCACCTTGTGATGTTGGGGCAGAGATTCTGCAAATCACATTGTTGCTTTGGGCTGGCTCCTCATTTTCTCAGCTGATGTTGTTGTATTGTCCCGTGCCATGGCGTCATTGCAATTCATAGCAACCCCATGTGACAGAGCAGTACTGCCCCATAGGGTTTTCTTGGCTGTAATCTTCATGGGAACAGATCACCAAGTCTTTTTCCCATGAAGCCTCTGAGTGGGTTTGAACTACCAGCCCTTCGGTTAGCAGCCAAGTGATAACCAGGGCTCCTTGCCTGTTGCTGTTGACTGGATTCCAACTCATAGCAACCCTATAGGACAGAGTAGAACTGCCCCCATAGTGTTTCCAAGGCTATAAATCTTTAGGAAGCTGACTGCCGCATCTTTCCCCTGCAGAGTGGCTTGTGGGTTCAAACAGCTAACCTTTTGGTTAGCGTCTGAGCCGCTTTAACAACTGTGCCACCAGGGCTCCTATAGCAACTTAATATTATGCATTTAAGGTTCCTCCATGTCTTTTCATAGGGGGAGAGCTCTTTTCTTTTTATCACTGAATAATAACTCCATTATATAGATGTACCAAACTTTATTTATTCATTTGTCTATTGAAGGACATCTTGATTGCTTCCGATTTGGGACAATTATAGAAAAAAGCTGCTATAGACTTTCATGTGTGCATTTTAATGTGGGTGTACATTTTCATATCATTTGGATAAATACCTAGGAATATAATTATTGGATCAAATGGTAAACCTATTTTGAGCTTTGTAAGAAGCTGCCAGACAGTTTTCCAATGTTGCTGTATCATTCTGTATTCTCACCAGCAATGAATAAGAGTTCCTGTTGCTCCACATACTTGCCAGCATTTGGTATTGTCAGTGTTTTGAATTTTAGTCATTTTAATGTGTGTATAGTGGTATCTCAATGTTGTTTCGATTTGCGATTTCCTAATGACATAGGAAATCCTGGTGGCGTAGTGGTTAAGTGCTATGGCTGCTAACCAAAGGGATGGCAGTTCAAATCTGCCAGGCGCTACTTGGAAACTCTATGGGGCAGTTCTACTCTGTCCTATAGGGTTGCTATGAGTCAGAACTGACTCGACGGCAACGGTTAATGACACAGTATGATGAATATTTTTTTCATATGCTTCTGCTATCTGTACATTTTCTTTGGTGAGGTTTTATATTCAGATCTTTTGCCAATTTTGTAACTGAGTTATTTTCTTATTATTTAATTTTAATTGTTCTTTGTATATCTTGGATACAGGTCCTTTATGAGATTCAGATACATATTTAAAAAATATTTTCTCCCCATCTTTAGCTTGTCTTTTCACTTTTGTATCATGTCTTTTGCAGAGCAAGAGATTTAAATTTTGCTGAAGTTCAATTTATTGATTTTTTTTCTTTTATAGTTCACACTTTTTTGTCCTATTTAAGAAATCTTTGCCAAATCCAAGGTCGCTAAGATTTTTTTCTGTTTTTTTGAAGAAAGTTTTATGGTTTTAATTCTTTCATTTAGGTCCATGGTCTATGTTAATTTCTATATATGAGATAAGGAAAGGGTAAAAATTTTTTGTTTTATTTTGTTTTTATATCTATCTGGTTATTCCCTCACTATTTGTTGAAAAGATTATCCTTTCCCATTGAATTGCCTTAGCACTTTTGTCAAAATTAATTGATTATATATGTGATCAAATCTTTAGTCAAGATTTTTATCTCTAACTGTAATCTTCCTATGGTATTCTTGGTTCCCCTCTTTCTGATCGTTAAGAGAACACCAAAACCAGTTGCCATTGGGTTGATTCTGACTCACAGGGACCCTATAGGACAGAGCAGAACTGCTCCCATAAAGTTTCCAAGGAGTGGCTGGTGGATTCAAACTGCCAACCTTTTGGTTAGCAGCCAAGCTCTTCACCACTGTGCCACCAGGGCTCCATTAACAGATGTGAACAATTTTTTTACTCCTTCCTGTTTTCCCTTCCTTCCTTCCATTCTTCGCACACTCTCTCTTCCTCTCTCTGTTATATTTAGCAAATTATCAGTTAATATTAAGGCAAAAGAAACCATTTTTTCACATGAAAGGAGTCAGAAGATATGTCATTGAAAACACTTTCTGAAGTGTATTTCAGTGATACACTCAAGCCATACATTAAGTTAAATACTAACAGCAGGACATAATTAATCATATTTAGTAGGAAAATCAAATGTACACCATGGAGTTGCATCTTACAGTCCATTTAGAATCTTCATTCAGTTTTTAAAACAAATATTGTATATTATCTATATTACAATTTAAATGTCTTTAAATTGCTCATAAAATGAAGTATTCATGAATTTTTGTATATTGTATCATTTGTCAATAAATTATATACATTTAAGAGTTAGTTGACTTATTTTTAGAGCTTATGGAGTATTACAAAATTGTGTATACACCGTGTGTGTATTAGTGTATTTTGTACCAATATGTATGTTTGTGTAGATTTTGTGCATGCATGGAAACCTACATAAGTCAAATATGTGTAAAACAGATCCACTCTCAAGAACAAGTAAATATTGAAAAATGTATAGATTGTAGAAAAAATATTAATAACTATATAGAAATAATATTTAGATATTACAAGAAATCATCATAGTAGTGGAAATGTGTGTGGTGAAAAAAGAACATGGCAACTCGGGACAAATACCGATTACATGATCAAATATATCAGTTGCCAAAACAAATGGGGATGCATGAAATTCCCTTTGAAATTTGAAAAAGAGAGATTTTTTGATTGGGTATAACTTTTTTTTAATTTAGCTAAATACTACTTATAAGAAACAACTGCAGAAAATGACACAGAGAAGTTTAGAATGAAAGAACAAAAAGATATTTTGGGCGGATAGGAAAACATAAGTTGCAGTATAATAAGAGGACTCAAGGGTGGAAACATTAAAAAGGAAAAAAGGAGATATTTGCAAATAACCAGAAGATGCATCGTAATACATTTTTTGTATCTAAAATATAGGAAAAAATTATATAAAACAAAGTTTACAAATAAGATAAATTAAGAAATCCACAATCTTAAGAACAAATTTTAAAATACCTCTTATAAATTTGTAGATCAAAAAGACAAAAAGCAAAGAATTAGAAATTAGAATAATATAACTAAAAATAATAAAATATATACTCATAAATTTATTAATAT
The DNA here is from genome assembly GCF_024166365.1 of Elephas maximus indicus. NCBI lineage: Eukaryota > Metazoa > Chordata > Mammalia > Proboscidea > Elephantidae > Elephas > Elephas maximus. The sequence goes on from NC_064820.1 coordinate 127,734,183, forward strand.
CTAATTTATTGAGGAACATGAAGATCAAATACCTAGAAGCATGTTATTTCCCTGGAATGGGAAATTGTAAATATATATATGTATGTATTTAAATACATATAGATTTAAAATAATGGTGGTGAAGTGGTTAAGAGCTCAGGCTGCTAACCAAAAGGCGGACAGTTCAAATCCTCCAGTTGCTCCAGAAACCCTGTGGGGCAAGGCAGTTCTGCTCTGATCCATAGGGTTGCTATGAGTCATAATCGAGTCCATGGCACACAACAACAACAACAACCGAACAACGATAAGGTCTGAGGAGACGTGGTTGAAGCCCTACAGTGTCTGCCACATTCCACCTACATCATAGTGTTGTGAGATTTAAATAACCTAATTAATACCAAGGAATATCAACAGTTCATTTTGTGCCCCTGAACTGAATTTACACCCCTCGAAAGGTGCTCTGGTGGCACGATGGTTAATTTCCCAGCTGCTAACTGAAAGGTCAGCGGTTCAAACCTACCAGCCATTCTGTGGTAGAAAAAACTTGGCAATCTGCACCCATAAAGATTTCAGCCTAGGAAACCCTATGGGGCAGATCTACTCTGACCTATAGGGTTATAAGTCAGAATAGATTGGACAGCATACAGCAATAACAAGAAAATAAACTGCTAGAACCTTCCCCACTCCTCTTCCCCTATCCCCTGAAACAGAGGTTAATCTGACAAGGTTAGTGCGAGGTTAGAAAGCAGAGGAGGTTGCAAAATATCCCTAGGCAAGAAAAGCTTTTGTGGAACAAGGGACAGCTCAAAATATATCTGCTCTGTAAGCAAGCAGATGAGAGAAAGAGAGATTAACCTGAATGAACTCAGTTCATTTTCCCAAAGTTTCAAATCAGATAAATCCTTTTCCTCTGGGAGGAGAGAGAGCTGGGCAGAGGCCTCCTCTCGTGCAGAACCCACACGTCTAAACATGAGGAGGTGGAGAGAAGTAAGGGGGAAGTGCTCCCCGCTACTGTAAAGATAAACTTGTGTTTCTTTAAAGAAACATCTTCAAACAGTAACTTGTTTTGAAAATCAATTGTTAATAAACAAACCCTAACATAATGGCTCCCTAGTTGTTTTTTTGTTTTTAACATAATGGCTCACTAGATAACATTATGTATGAGTAGCTAATGAATTTCACTTTTCTGCAATAATAAGCCGGAATTTCCCACTGAGTACAGTACACCCGGGGAATGAATCAAGCTCTGCTGAAACACATAGGAACACTTCAGAATATGACTTAGTAAAGGTTCGTTTGGTACCTTGCACCAGCACTGAGAGGAACCGGCTCAATAACAGAGTTTTAAAACCCAGTAGGAGGACCTCTGGTTTCTGGTCCAACATGTAAAGAGCTTGGAAGTCATCACTCCTATCCTCAACACAAGAAAAAATATGAACACATTGAAAATCGACAGCTCTTCTTAGGTCTATTAGAGAATTGAGGTCACAGGGCAAGCTGCTGCCATGAGAACTAGACAGCAGATACCAAGAATCACACCCTTCTGGGAGCAGAAGCCCATAGGCAGAAGTCTGTGGCTGGAGACAGTACCGGTAGGAACACTTTAGCTAAAATTGATGAATTGCAGGAAGCTTATTGTGGACTAGCTTGGGCGGGGGGGCAGTCTTAGGGAGGCCCCTGCACGTTTTTGAGTACTACCTCCAGGAGCCCCAGTCAGTTCTCAGGGCAGAGAACAGAGAAAAATCCTCTCTGCTTTTGGCAGGAGGAAGGGAAAAGCAATTGTTTTTAAAAAGACCCAAAGCACTTTCTTCTCCCTAACAAAGGTCTGTCCTCAAGGTGAACTATTTTACCAGAGCCTAACCAACCTGGCTCAACAATGGGCTCAGACATAGAACCTATTGTAAGGATGGCACAGCACCAAGCAGTATTTTGTTCTGTTGTACATAGATAGTCGCTATGAGTTGGAACTGACTGGATGGCAAATAACAACAATAACCAGTCTGGGGGAAGGGAAATAAACAACTCTAGCCTTCCTGTCTGACCTAATTTGGGAAAAAAAGAAAGAGCTGAGAAGCATTTGTGAAGGTCACAGACCAGGGCATAGTCTCATTAAAAGACTGAGACCTAATCATAAGACTATAGACTGTTTCCTCTCTTCCAATCCTTACCATCACAATAGAACTTCTGTAAAATAATAGAGAATAACAGGTGAAAGGACTGCAAGGCTCAGCCTCTATTTAGGAAGGAGTCTCCAGGCAAGCCCAATGACAATAGGAGAAACAAAAACACAGACACTAGATACAATTCTAGCCTCTGACACTGTTATGGAATGAATTATGTCCACCCAAAAACGTGTATCAATTTGGCTGGGCCATAATTCCGCTATTGTGTGATTTTCCTATATCTTGTAAACCCTGCCTCTATGATGTTAATGAGAGAGGATGGGTGGCAGTTGTGTTAGTGAGGCAGGACTCAGTCTACAAGATTGGATTGTGTCTTGAGGCAGTCTCTTGAGATATAAAAGAGAGAAGCAAGCAGAGACACAGGGGAACTTCATACCACCAAGAAAGCAGTGCTGGGAGCAGAGCGGGTCCTTTGGATCTAGGGTCCCTGTGATGAGAAGGCTGACAGAAAGAGAAAGCCTTCCCCTGAAGCTGATGCCCTGAATTTGGACTTTTAGCCTACTTTACTGTGAAGAAATAAATTTCTTTTTGTGAAAGCCATCCACTTGTGGTATTTCTATTATAGCAGCACTAAATGACTAAGACAGACAATAACAGCTACAGCAAATAGTAAAATAGACTAACTTCTGCTCCAATAAACATAAAACCTCACACTTTTATTTATCTTAGTTCCTTTTACCCAATACATCATATACTATTTTCAACAAAATATTATAATGCAAAAGGCAAAAAACCCAGTCTGTAGATATTAAGCAATGCAATCATCAGAACCAGACCTGGATATGGCAGAGACTTTGGAATTATCACGTTGTGACTTTAAAATAGCTATAATTAATATGCTATGGGCTCTAATGGAAAAGGTGGGCAATATGAGCAGATGGGTAATGTAAACAGAGAAATGGAAACTCTAAGAAAGAATCAAAAGAAAATGCTAGAAATCAAAAACGCTGAACAGAATTGAAGAATGTCTTTGTTGGGCTCATCAATAGACTAGACATGTTAAGGAAAGAATCAGTAAGCTTGAAGATGTCAATAAAAACTTTCCAAACTGGAAAAAGAGAAAAAGAGTAGAATATCCAAGAGCCATGGCACAATTACAAAAGGTGGAACATACACACAATGAGAATACCAGAAAAAGAAAGGAGTAGAAGAAATAATGGCTGATAATTTTCCAAAATTGTTGACAGACACGAAACTACAGGCTCAGGAAGCTCAGAGAACACCAAGCAGGATAAATGTCTTAAATCTACATCTAGGCGTATCATTTTCAAACTACGGAAAACCAAAGACAAAGTTTTTAAAGAATCCGGGGGGGGGGGGGACACCTTACCTACAGAGGAACAAGGATAAGGATTACATAAGCCTTCTCTTCAGAAACCATGCAAATAAGAACAGAGTGGGGTGAAATGTTTAAAGTGTTGAAAGGAAAAAACAAAACAAAAAAACAATCTAGAATTTTGTATCCAGTGAAACTATCCTTCACAAGGGAAGAAAAAATACTTTCTCAGACAAACAAAACTTGAGGGAATTTTTTGCTAGTAGAACTTGCTTTGCAAGACATGTTAAAAGAATTTCTTTAGAGAGAAGGGAAATGATAAATCAGAAACTCAGATCTACATAGAGAAAGGAAGTATGTTAGGGGATAAAGGAAAAATAAAATATTTAATATTTCTTATTTTTAATTCTAAGAGATAATAGTTTGTTCAAAATAATATTTTCAGTGATTATAGCTTATGGATGAGTAAAATCAATGACAACAATGTTAAAAGGAACAGGAGGAGGAATTTGGAGTATGCTGTTATAAGGTACCTGCACTACTTGTGAAGCATTATAGTGTGTTATTTGAAAGTGGACTTAAAGTTTGTAAACTCTAGGGCAACCAATAAAATTTCTTCAAAGAAGTATAATATGCTGACAGGAGAGAAAATGGAATCATATAAAATACTCAGTTAAAACAAGAAAAGACAATAAAAGAGTGGAAGACAAAAAAAAAAACAAGGGTAATTAACAGAAAACAATTACAAATATGGTAGATATTAATACAACTCTATCAATAATAATCATTTCATACTGAATGATGTATATATACCAATTAAAAAATAGAGATGTCAGAGTAGGTAAAAAAAACAAGACACAACTATATGATGTCTACAAAAAACACACTTTAAGTATAAAGATATAGATAGATTAAAATAATACAAATGGAGAAATATAGAACGTGCTGACACTAATGAAAAGAAAGCTGGAGTAGCTGTATAAATTTCAGACAAAGTAGACCAGAGCGAGGAAAATTATCAGAGATAAAGAGGGGCGTTACATAAAGACGAAGGAGTTAATTTGTCAAGAAGACAAATTATCTGTGTTTCTAATAACAAAATGTCAAAATACATGAGGCAAAAATGGAAAAAACTTCAAGGAGAAATTGGTAAATCCCCATTGTAGTTGGAGACTTCAATATCTCTCTATCAGTAATTCATAGATTCAGCAGTAAGGATATAGTTGAAATGAACGGCATCATTGTCATGGATTGAATTGTGTCCCCCCAAAATATCTGTCAACTTGGCTAGGCCGTGATTCCCAGTATAGTGTGATTGTTCACCACTTTGTCATCTGATGTGATTTTCTTATGTGCTGTAAATCCCACCTCTATGATGTTAAAGAGGCAGGATTACAGGAAGTTATGTTAATGAGGCAGGACTCAATGTACAAGATTAGGTTGTGTCTTAAGTCAGTCTCTTCTGAGATGTAAAAGAGAGAAGTGAGCAGAGAGACAGGAGGACCTCATACCACCAAGAAAGCAGCACAGGGAGAAGAGTGCGTCCTTTGGATCCATGGTCCCTGCACTGAGAAGTGCTTTGATCAGGGAAAGACTGATGACAAGTATTTTCCCCCAGAGCCAACAGAGAGAGGAAAAACTTCCGCTGGAGCTGGCACCCTGAATTCGGACTTCTAGCTTCCTAAACTGTGAGAGAATAAATTTCTGTTTGTTAAAGCCATCCACTTGTGATATTTCTGTTATAGCAGCACTAGATAACTAAGACAACCATCAATCAACTGAATCTAACTGGCATTTATAGAATACTTCATCCAACAACAGCAGAATACACATTCTTCTCAAGCTAACATGGAACATTGTCCAAGACAGACCACATTTTGGGCCATAAAACGCACCTTAACAAATTTAAAAGAATACAAAGTATGCTCTTAGACCACGATGGAATTAAACTAGAAATCAGTAACAGAAAGATAGCTGGAAAATCCCAAAACATTTGAAGACTAAACAGTACACTGCTAAATAGCATGTGAGTCAAAGAATAAGTCTCAAGAGAAATTAAAAGGTAGTTTGAACTAAACAAAAATGGTAATACCACTTAACAAAATTCATGAGATGCAGCAAAAGCAGCACTTAGAGGGAATTTTATAGCATGGAATGCATATATTAGAAAAGAAGAAAGACCTAAAATAAATAATCTAAGCTTCCAGCTTAGGGAACAGAAAAAGAAGATCAAAGTAATCTGAAAAAATAAATAATAAAAATTTGAGCAGAGATCAATAAAATTGAAAACAGGAAATTAAGAGAAAATCAATGAAATCAAAAGCTGATTTATTGAAAAGATCAATAAAACTCTGATGACAGAATTTAAAAGTATCTAAATAAATAGATATTACATATTTATGGATAGGGAGATTCAATATTGCTAAGATGTCAATTCTTTTTAATTTGATATAGAGATTTAGTGCAAGTCCAGTCAAAATCCCAGCAATTTACTATTTTGTGGATATAGATAAACTCATTCTAAGGGGAAAAGATCCAGAATAACCAACAAAATACTGAAGAACAGACCTTAGGACTAACACTACCTGACTTCAAGACTATAAAGCTACAGTAATTAAGACATTGTGGTATTGGAAAGAATAGGTAAATAGATAAATGGCACAGAATATAGAGACCAGAAATAGACCCACACAAATACAGTCAACTGATATTTGTGAAGGAGCAAATGCAATCCAATAGAAAAATACAGTCGTTCCTTGGTATCCATGGGAGATTGGTTCCTGGACTCCCCTCGGATACCAAAATCTGAGGATGCTCAAGTCCATTATATAAAGTGAGGTAGTATTTACATATAAACTATGCACATTCTCCTGTATACCTCAAATCATCTCTAGATTGCTTACAGTACTTAATACAGTGTAAATGCTATGTAAATAGATGTTATATTGTATTGGTTAGGGAATAATGACAAGAAAAAAAAATCCGTGCATGTTCAATACAGATGCAGCCATCATAGGCCTAACTACATAGTACATGTCAGCAACAAGGTCAACATTTTTTTTCAAATATTTTCTATCCATGGTTGGTTGAATCCATGGATGCAGAACCTGAAGATGTGGAGGGCTGACTGTAATAGCTTTTCAACAAATGATGATGGAATAACTGAACATCTATATGCAAAAATTCAATAAACCTTGACACCTTTACAAAAAAAATTAACTCTAAATGTATCACAGATGTAAATGTAAAATACAAAACTATAAAACTTCTAGAAGACGACACAGGAGAAAAATCTTGGTGACTTTGGGTTTGGTGATAACTTTTTTGCTGTAACACTAAAGCCACGATCCATGATAGAAAAAATTGTAAGCTGTACTGTGTTAAAATCAAAAACTGCTCTGTGAAAGACACTGTCACGGGAATAAACAGACAAGGCACGGACTGGGAAAAAATATTCGCGAAACACATATCTGATAATTGTATCCAAATATACAAAGAACTCTTAAAACCCAGCACTGAGAATACAAACAACCCCACTAAAACAATGGACAAAAGATATGAATAGACACCTCACCAGATAAGATGTATAGATGGCAAATAAGCATATGAAAAGATGTACAACATCATATCATTAGGAAATCAGAAATCAAAACAACAATGAGGTGCCACTAAACTGTTAGAATGGCTAAAATTTAAAATAAAGCACTGACAACACTAAATACTGGCAATATATAGAATGACAGAAACTCTTACTCATTGCTGGTGGAAATGCAAAATGGTACAGCCAATTTGGAAGACAGTGTGTCAGTTTCCTACAAAGCTGAACATTGTCTTACCATAAGAAAACCAAAACCAAACTCATTGCAGTTGAGTCAATTACGACTCATAGTGATCCTATGAGTCTTACGATAGATCCAGCAATCACATCAAGCTCCTTGATATTTACCCAAATGAGCTGAAAACTTATGTCCATACAAAAACATGCACATGAATGTTTATAGCAGCCTGATTCATGATGGCTAAAACTTGGAAACAGCCACAATGTCCTTCAATAGGTGAATGGATAAACAAATGGTGATACATCCGTACAATTATATATTATTCCGAGATAAAAAGAAATAAGACAATAAGCCATCAAGTCACAAAAAGACGAACCTTAAATGCATAGTGCTAAGTTAAAAAAGTGAGTCCAAAAAGGTTACATACTGTGTAATTCCAAACATATGGCATTCTGGAAAAGGCCAACTATAGAGATGGTAGGAAGATCAGCAGTTGCCAGTGGGGAGGGCAGACCGATGAGTAGGTGAACGAAGCACAGGGCGTTTTGGAATCACTCTATGTGATGCTGTAATGGTGGACGCATGACATGAATTTGTCAAAACCAGTAGAACTGTACAATACAAAGAGTTAGCCCAAACATAAACTCTGTACTTCAGTTAATACTGCATCAACATTGATTTGTCAGTGGTAACAAATGCACCACAGTAATTCAAGATGTTAAGAGGAGAAGCTGCAGGGAGGAGAGGGGACATATGAGAACTCTGTACTTTCTACGCAGCTTTCTGTAAACCAAAAACTTCTATAAAAAGTAGTCTCTTAATTTTTTCTAAAAACCATAGGAAATAAAGATTATGCTATTAATTGAGTGGTCACAATAATATTGCTAGCATACATCTTGCATAACAGATTTTTTTTTCTACCTGCTGAGCTCATTCTCTCTTTCTGTAGGGTTTGGTGGTTTGGCCAGACAGTTGATTCTCTAAGAGACATCTGGCTATGTCGTTAACAGTTATTCTTGAATGTTTTGGCTATTGCCAAAGCAGTCTGTCGGTTTAAAAAAAAAAAAAGAAATCAGAGTGCCATCTTGGGAAATATTACTCTTGCAGACTGCTGTTTATAGTCCAACTCAGTTACCCAGACAAAACTATTTTTTTAACATTATGTGTAAAACTCTTTAAGAGAAAATGTAGTAAAGGGTTTGCCTTTATTTATATCAAGTTTGTCACTGCAAAATCCATTATCTGTCTTGAGAACATTGTTGTTTAGTCCCCGTTTTCTTCCATATTTACAATACACTGATTTAGAGGCATCAAAATGCTCTTAAGTGTAGAGATTTTTCCAACAAATTTCCATCTTTGGAGAAACAGAAAACAACCACTAGGGGAAGAGACGCTCCCTTGACGTTCTTCACAGAAAAGAGGATATAAGTGGAAACTCTAGAAGTTCTTTTCATTTTCCTTCTTCCCCATTTTATACTTTTGCTGAGCTTGGATTATTTGGGTATTTGAGTTAGCGAGAAAGTATTTCCAGTACATGACTCATTCCCAGGTAGCAGATAGGAAATGGAAAGACTATTTACATTCCCACTCTAAATATATAACCTTCTTATTAGTGACAATTTTATTATGTCCAAAGTATTTAATAAACAACTACATACTGATCTTTCTCACACATAATAGCTAATTTTTTTAACATTACCTATATGCCAGTCACTATTCTAAACACTTCGTATATATTGACTCATTTAATCATCCCAACTCTATGAAATGTTCTATTTTTATCTTCATTGTACAGATGTGAATAAACTGAGGCACAAAGAGGTTATGTAACTTGTCCAAGTAAATAGTAGAGCGAGGACTGCCATCAAGCAGTTTCGTGTGATAGCCTTTATTAAATTATACTGCCTATACGCACGCTTTTCTTTTTCACATCTGTGAAGTACATAAACTCCCTGATGGAATCGGAAAGGAAGGAATGTTTCTTCCACAGTCTTCATTTTTCATTCCCTTCAGTATCTGCGTGAAAGTGAGGTGGCCATTTTTATGCAACAGCCTGGCAGCGTTTCCTCTCATTTTCTATGGTGACACAAAGAATGCCAGGATTTCTAAGGGATACAGTGCAATGCAACGTAGACAGCTACCTCTGGCAAACTATTTAATAAAATAAAATAAAAAAACAAAAACAAATAAAAAAGAAACTTTGTTTTTAGTTCAACCAACAGTACTCTGATTACCTAATCTTCTGCGTTCAAAAATTCAGGGCATGTTCATAAGCCACATAGGAATTAAAAAAGAAAGAAAGAAAACAAAATCAAGAGAAAGTAAATTCCCCCCCCCCAAAAAAAAAATCAGCCACCATGTCTGTTGCTACTCTAGTTTAAGCCACCGGCACTGTTTACTTGCGCCATTGCAATATTCACTTAACTAGTTTCCTTGCTTTTACTTTTGCTCCTGCACCAGTAATACAGGTCCCTGCATTAAAGGCGTCCCCACTGCACTTTGAGAAATGCAAATCTCTTGATGGTCCTTCAAGTTCAGGCTTCTCACTACTTTCCAGTCTCATTTTCTTCCTATCGACTACTCGCCAGCCTCACTGACCTCTTACAGTTTGTTGAATATAAAATTTCTATATTACTGAGGACCTTCGCCCCCGCTGTTCCTCTTTTCTTCAATTGGATATAGGACTGACACCTATAGCCTTTCAGGTCCTAAATGTTGCTTCTTTAGAGAGGCTTTCACTTACGCTTCATTCAAAATTAAATAGCTTTGTTCTATTCTCACTTTATCACTGCTCTTATTATTTGAAATTTTCACAGTTTGCCGTAATATATTTATTTGTGTCATTGTTTAAGTCTGCTTTTTCACCTGACTCTAACCAAGTCCTGGTGGTGCAGTGGTTAAAGCAATCAACTGCTAACCGAAAGGTTGGCGATTTAAAACCACCAGCGGCTCCTCGGGACAAAGATGTGGCAATCTGCTTCCTAGGGATTTACAGCCTTGGAAACCCTATGGGGGCGGTATGAGTGGGAATTGACTCAAGTGCGGTGGGTTTTTTTCTAACCAACTTAATGCCCTGCACACCGTGTCTGTCATATAGCCTCTGCCACCAGGGGGCCCCAAAGCACAGCAGGGACCACGGTTCATTTGGATCACAAAACAGACCTTTGGATTCCAGGTTCACCGTGGTTATTACATTAACCTGAGAATATCACAAACCTGCCTTTTAAAGATTTGGATTTTCGTATCCTCCCAGAATGTGTTAGATTGGAGCTTTATGAGATTGTGTTCTGTCCTGACCCTACAACTCTAAAAAGAAGGTTGATAGATGAAAGAATTACGTGTGTGTGTGTGTGTGTTTTCTGATAAATGATGACAAGTGTCATGGATTAAACTGTGTCCCTCCAAAATATCTGTCAACTTGGCTAGGTCATGATTCCCAGTATTGTGTGATTGTCTACCATTTTGTCATCTGACATGGTTTCCCTGTGTTATAAATTCTATCACTACGATTCAATGAGATGGATTAGCAGCAGTTATATTGATGAGATCTACAAGATTAGACAGTGTCTTAAGCCAATCTCTTTTAAGACATAAAAGAGAGAAGCGAACAGAGAGACATGGGACCTCATACCACCAAGAAAGCAGAACTGGGAGCAGAGCATATCCTTTGGACCTGAGGTTCCTGCGCTGAGACGCTCCCAGACCAAGGGAAGATTGATGACAAGGACCTTCCTCAGAGCTGACAGAGATGGAAAGCTGATGCCCTGAATTTGGACTTGTAGCCTACTAGACTGTGAGAGAATAAGCTTCTCTTAGTTAAAGCCATCTACTTGTGGTTATTTCTGTTAGAGCAGCACAAAATGACCTAGACAACATGTTTGGTTCTAAAGATCACGAGTCAATATCCATAGAGACACAGAGTTTATCTCAAAATAAATGACTGTCCTAATAATGTGAGTTATTTTGAAACTTACTTTGGATATAATGATTCAGTTTTCTATCACTTCAGTTGTTCAGTAAGACATTGGGTGACCAGTTGCCCAGATACTATAAAAGTGATTTAAGCTGCTGGAAGGGGATTAGATTAAATGACCCCACGGACTTTCAGCTCTGAAAATCTATGCTTCTGGGATTCAATTTAAATATTTAAAAATATTTAAAAGTGCTTTAGGGATATTAGTTTAGGAACTACTTGTATTATTCTTAGGGGAAATGATAACTCTCCTTTATGGACATAGAATAATCAAAAGTGCTTGAATATTGGAATCACATTGATCTGTATGAAAACCCCAATTCTCCCATTTTCCAGGTGACTTTAGGCGAGCCATTTTACTTCAGTTTCTTCATCTAAAGTTACTGAATTATTATTATGCCTCTCTCAGACAAAATTATTAGTTCTGCTAAATTTTAAAAAAATATTCTACTCTGCTATAAGGTGTACAATTATTAAAACCCAACAAATAATCAATCACCACCACCATCATCGACAACAAAAACCCAGAATTTCTCCTTTGCCTATTGCAAAAATGAGGATTATTTCTGAGTCACTTTTAAATGGCAAATAATGCAGGAAGATCCGAGTTAAAGAGGTTTTTCTACTTATTAAAGCTGTTTTAAAAATAGAAATAGTTTGGAAACTATTTTCCCCTGTTCCAATCAGGGCTGGGTACAAATGCTTTTTCATAGTTTTCACCTTCTGGATAATCAGGAAACAAGAGGACTGAGTGCAAAAGAACATAGAAAAAAACTTTTCTGCATCAACAGGAGTGCTAGAAAGGCAAAAAGACCTTTACTTTTAATAACTTCACAGCTCAGTGGAATTAAAAAGATCACCGGTGGCTCATACTGTGAAAAGCAGTACCTGACAGCTAAGAGACAAGTTGCAGGGGCTTTGTCAGTAAACCAGTCTAAAGCCAGACACCATCTATGCTTAAACCCTGAAAACGTCTGGGACAGTCATCTAAGATTCAGGGTGGCTTATTCCTATATTCAAGTCAATGTCTGTATATAAAGTAAAAGTTAGACTACTATGACGTGTTTTTTTCTTTCTATCTTCTTCTTAAAACTAATCTACAAAAGCTGCAGCACACAGAACTCAGAGGTCAGGGAGCTGGATTATCCTTGTGACCTTGCCTCTCACTTGTGGTTTGAGAGCCATTAGGTCTCACTATAACATCTGGGCCTCAAATCTCCTTATCTGTGAGATTAGAGGGTTGATATAAATGATTTCTCTACTCTTACTCATAAATTCTTGGATTCCATGTGTCATGAATTGAATTATGTCCCCCCAAAAATGTGTGTATCAACTTGGTTAGGCCATGATTCCCAGTTTTGTATGGCTGTCCACCATTTCGTGATCATAACTTTATGTTGAGAGGATTAGGATGAGATTGTAACACCACCCTCACTCAGGTCGCCTCCCTGATCCAAGGTGAAGGGAGTTTCCCTGGGGTGTGGCCTGGACCACTTTATCTCTCATGAGATAAAAGGAAAAGGAAGTAAGCAGAGAGTTGGGGACCCCATGCTACCAAGAAAGAAGCACCAGGAGCAGAACGTGTCCTTTAGACCCAGGGTCCCTGCATGAAGAAGCTCCTCGTCCAGGGGAACATTGATAAGAAGGCTGACAGAGAGAGAAAGCCTTCCCCTGGAGCTGATGCCCTGAATTTGGGCTTGTAACTCACGAGGCTGTGAGAAAATTAATTTCTCTTTGTTAAAGGCATCCACTTGTGATATTTCTGTTATGGCAGCGCTAGAGAACTAAGACACCATGAATTAAAGTTAATTCATTCTTTCCATCGGTCAGTGAATCAATCATTAGTCGAAAACTCCATTGATCGCCTATGTGCTGGGCACTTGGATAAAATTTATTCAGCAGCAAATATTTAATGAGCTCTGACAACAGCCCTGTTCTTAGCACTGAGAATATCCAAAACACCAAACCTGTTGCTGTCGAGTCGATTCCGACTCATAGCGACCCGATAGGACAGAGTAGAACTGGTCCATAGGGTTTTCAAGGAGAAGCTGGTGGATTCAAACTGCCGACCTTTTGGTTAGCAGCCATAGCTCTTCACCACTGGGCCACCAAGGCCCCAGCACTGGGGATATAGCAGTGTAAAAAAGAGACAGAAATCCATGCAATATACTGTATAGTATAGTTTAAAGGACATATATGTGTGTGTGTGTATATATGTGTGTATGTATATATATACAGATATACACACAGAAGTATGTATAGATGTGTGTGTATACATATATGTGTGTGTGTATATATGTGTATATATATGTGTGTGTGTGTATATGTATATATACATACATACAGGAACCCTGGTGGCACAGTTAGGAGCCCTTGGCTGGTAACCAAAAGATCATCAGTTCGAACCCACCAGCCATTCCACGGGAGAAATATGAGGCAGTCTGCTTCCATAACAGATTTACAGCCTTGGAAGCCACATGGGGCAATTCTACCCTGTCCTTTAAGGTTGCTATGAGTCAGAATTGACTGCACAGCAACAGATTTGGTTTATACACATATGCACATATACATATATAACCAAACAGTTGTTGACTTGATTCTGATTCATGGCAGAAAAAAACCGAGCTCCATAAGATTTTCAATGGCTGATTTCTTAGAAGTAGATCTCCAGGCCTTTTTTCTGAGGTGCCTTTGGATAGATTCAGACCTCCAACCTCTTGGCTAGCTATCAAGCACATTAAACATTTGTACCAGCCAGGGACTGACTATCTTTCTATCTAAAGAAAACTATATAGTATGTTAGATAGTGATATATGCTACCTATTATGGAAAGGCCAGTAGGAAACGTCAGAAGTCGAAATTTTAGAAGGTCTCTGAAAGTATGACTTTTGACTAAAGACGGGAAGGAGATGAGGAAGTGAGTCTTGTGGATATCTGCGAAAAGCACATTTCAGGGAGAGAAAACAGAAGAAAGGTATGCCTTGCAGGTGCTGGGATCGAGATGGAAGATGGAACAGTGCATGAGGGGCTAAGTAACAGGAGATAAAACCCACTGACTCATTGCCATAGAGTTGATTCCGACTCTTAGCACCCCTATAGGACAGAGCAGAACTGTCCCATAGGGCTTCCAAAGCTGTAAATGTTTACAGAAGTGAATAGCCTCATCATTCTGCTGGAGCAGCTTATGCGTTTGAACCATGGAGGTTTCCGTTAGCAGCTGAGCACTTAACCACTGAGTCAGCAGGGTTCCTTCAGATTGTGAAAGGATAAATGGACACTCCCACAGGATAATTAAGATTTTGATGAAAGAAGTATTTATAAAGGTGGGCAGAGTTAAGGGAGGTAAACAAGAAATAGAGAAGTCGCAGGGATATCTTTATCAGCCCTAGGACACAAAAGGCTAAGTAAGATATGCCTTGGAAGACAGGTCTGGCAATCTGCTACTGAAAGTTCACAGCCTCGAAAACCATTATAAAGCAGTTCTACTCTGCACACATGGAGTTGTCATGAGTCAGAATCAACTCAATAGCAACTCACAACAACAACAGGCTTAAAACAGAACGAGAGAGAGGGGTTACAAAGCAGAGGGAATTGTCACTGTGGATGTAGGACAGGGTGAAGGAAAGGGCCCCTGACAAGGGCTGGAGATCTCCCTATAGAAAGGCAGCTCCTGCAACGTGGACCTGGCAAGGAGGGAGCTGGAGGAATAAACACTCCCATCTTGGATTCAGCCTACTCTTCCACCTCCTGACAGTGCTTCCCATTGTCCAAACCAATCAGAAGCCTGTGGCAACCTGTTGATGTGGCTCAGCTTCCTTGGGCACAGAGCAGGGTGGACCAGGGTGGATAGTAATCAATAGTGCAAAGAATATCTAGCACATGAGGTCAAAGAGGTGATAAGGATCCAGAAAAGCCTTTTTTAAATAATATCAATCCTACAGAAAAGTTGCAAGAACAGTACGAAGAACTCCTGCATCTCCTCCATGTTAACTCTTTACATGTTTCTTCCATCATCACCTTCTCTCTTGCTCTCTCCTCCCTCTTTATAGCTATTATCTATCCTTTTTTCTGATGCGATGTCCTATCACCCGTAAATAATCCTGCATGAAAGGATTCTCCAAAACTGTGGAAGCATGAAAGATGGGGCCAGAAGAGGCAATATACAGCACCATCTGGGGATTAGTGTGGGAGATGAGGCACGATTTGGAAATCTTCGCCTTCTTGTGGCGGTTTACCCCACAGGGAAGAAAACACGACAAGACTCGGCCTGACAGTCTTAACGCAGATAATGGTAATAGGCTGTGAGCATTGGGAGAGAGACGAGTGGAGGTCCTTGTCACATGCATGTAGGGTTTTGAGACTTCGACTTGACTCCTGCTGTTGGAAGTCTAACATCCCGCAGAGGCACAATCTTTCTCTGTGCTCAGAGGCACTCTGCCTGCGGAGGGGTGGTCTAACCCAAGCTCAGAGGCTGTCTTTATCTCATGCTGACAGTGGTGAACAGGACACGTTTAATAATATAAACATCATTGTTTAGAACACATATGTATGAGTGTGCATTATAAAATTATAGGCCTCTTTGGAAATTTTTTTTGGAAATATTTTGAGAGGTTAAATTACAACAGTAAACGTGGTGAGGACACCTTCCCAGAGAATAGTGCCTCTCACAGGGTGTAGAAAATAACAAGGAAGGTCTCGCCTGAGCACCCAGATGAATGTGGTCATCATACACTTCACCATTCGATCTCTGCTCACAAGGCTCCTAGCTCTTCTCAGCCTAGATCAATAAGAATCCAGTTCCCCATAAGTAGAAGGAATCTTAGCATCTCAACCTGAAAGAATTCTCTATTTCTCTATGTATAAAGGATGGTGCCTTTGTATTATAATGTTTCCAAATATGTGGGAAAGGAGGGAGATTTAAGTCCCTCATACTGAACCTATTGGTAAAGACCCAAGAGCAGTTTAGAGATACGGGCTCCAGAAGTAAACCTTCGCTCTGCTTATCTCAACGCCGATACTGTGACTGGAAAAAATATGCCAAATTATTAGATAGACATGTCCTTGCCTGTCCTTCATCCTGAGCCTTCTTAAAAGAGTGGATCCTGAGATTCTTTTTGTTGAGCAAGACTACGGATGTACATGCAAATCTGTAGATACCAGAGAGGGAGACATCATGCTACATAAGAAAGGGATAGAGAAATACTGAGGAGAAGATGCAGAGTTCTGAGAAGACAAACTACAGATGACAGGAGGCTGGAAAAGAGATGAAAGAGAAAACAAAGAGAGAGCTTGAGGAAAAGCCAGTGATAATTTTGCCAGTGATCTTAGAGAGAAAATTGTTGAGAATTTCACTCTGCTCTGAGATACTGGCTCTGTCCTTCTTCTCCCTAAATAAATCCCAATAAAATTCTGCTTTGGATTTCTTTTAGCTGATTTTGTAGCCGTTATCATCATTATTAGTATTAAAGAAATCCATTGCTGTCAAGCCGATTCCAACTTATAGCGACGCTATAGGACAGGGTAGAACTGCCCCGAAGGGTTTCCAAAGAGCAGCTGGTGGATTCAAACTGCTGACTTTTTGGTTAGCAGCCAAGCTCTTAACCACCGGGCCACCCGTGCTCCTCTTATTAGTGTTAGATATGATTGGAAACCCTGGTGGCGTAGTGGTTAAGTACTACAGCTGCTAGCCAAGAGGTCAGCAGTTCGAATCTGTCAGGCGCTCCTTGGAAACCCTACAGGGTAGTTCTACTCTGTCCTATAGGGTTGTTATGAGTCAGTATCAACTCAATGGCAGCGGGTTTTTTTTTTTTTTTTTTTGTAATAGTATATCCAGCTGGGTACCAGGTGAAAGCAGACCTGGTTGAAGGAGGCACCAGTAAACACCTTTCCCCATTATTTTTATGATGGCTCCATATCTTTGGAGGCAAACCACAGCTAACATGCATATTTGGTAAGGTCTATCTGTCTAGTACATGAACATTACTGCATTAGCATTTCAGTTAGTACTTCTGAATTCCCTGCTATATGAATTTAAAAAACAAAGAAATAATAGACTTGGAACCACATTTATAAGTGGTTAAGTGCTGTATAGATCTGTCTTAGTCATCTAGTGCTGCCATAACAGAATTACCACAAGCGGATGACTTTAACAAAGACAAATTTATTCTCTCACAACCTAGTAGGTTACAAGTCCAAATTCAGGGCGTCTGCTCCAGGGGAAGGCTTTCTCTCTCTGTCGGCTCTGGAGGAAGATTCCTTGTCCTCAAGCCTCTCAGGCACAGGGACCCCAGGTCCAAAGGCCGCTTTCTGCTCCCGGTGCCACTCTCTCGGTGGTGTGAGGTCCCCCGTCTCTCTGCTTGCTTCTATCTTTTATATCTCAAGAGACTGCCTCAAGACACAATCTAATCCTGTAGTTTGAGTCCTGCCTCACTAACACAACTGCTGCCCATCCTCCCTCATTAACATCGTAGAGGCAGGATTTACAACATATAGGAAAATCACACAACACCGAGAATCATGGCCCAGCCAAACTGATACATTTTGGGAAGGGGGCATAAGTCAATCCATGACATTCCACCCTTTGGCCCCCCAAAAGTCACATCCTTGCAACAAGTAGAACATATTCACCCCATCATATTATAGCAAAAGTCTTAGCTCCAAGTCCAAAATCCAAAAATTCCTCTTCATCTGTGAAATCTAGAACACAAGTTATTTGCTTCCAAAGGTACAATGGTAGAATAGGCACAAGCTAGACATTTCCATTACAAATGGGAGAAACTGGAGGGAAAGAAGGGATAACAGGCAGCAAGCAAGTCAGCAGAACATATTACGCTAGTCCTTAAAGCTCTGAAAATAATCCTCTGTTCTCTGAGACAATTTACACAACGGCGCTGCCCTCCAGACTCTAGGTATTGACCACACTCTCCAGATTCTAAGTGGAACCCCCTCAGCCCTGGGCTTCAGCTCTGCCTTCCGGGCCCACTGGGACAGCAACTGTGTTCCCTTGGCTTTAGAACCACCATTCTTCTAGTCCATCTGAGTGGCAACTCCACCATTAGAAATACCAGAGGACCTGGTTTCACTCCTTGAAACCCCTGAGGTCATGGCCATATCTTTTGAGACTGAGGCAGCTCAGCTTCTTGAGTTTTCTCTTCAGCTTCTGCTTCCTGGTTTCTTGGCCTCTTGGCTCCCTGGGCCTCATGCCCACATCTGCCCTGCTGGGGCAAGTGTTCCAAAGTTCTGTAGCTCTACCAATAAGTGCCCGGATGCACCCCACTCCACCGGGAAGCCTCCTGCACACAGGCACTCAGCTCTCTGGCTCCGCGTGTGGGCTTCAGCGCCTTCTCGCACCAGTCTCCTGGTTCTGCTGCAGCTGGTTCCCTCCTGTTGCTGGTCCTCTGCCGCTGTTGCAACTCTATCCAGTCACAGTTTCAAAACCCCTTCCACGTTTTAGGTATCTGTTAGAGCAATACCCCCCTCTCTTGGTACCAAATTCTGGCTCAGTCATTTAGTGCCACCATAACAGAAATACCACAAGTGGATGGCTTTAACAAAGAGAAATTTATTCTCTCACAATCTAGTAGGTTACAAGTCCAAATTCAGGGCATCTGCTCCACGGGAAGGCTTTCTTTCTCTGTCGGCTCTGGAGGAGGATTCCTTGTCCTCAAACTTCCCCTGGTTGAGGAGCTTCTCAGGCGCAGGGACCCCCAGTCCAAAGGATACTCTCTGTTCCCAGTGCTGTTCTCTTGATGGTATGAGGTCCCAACTCTCTGCTTGCTTCTATCTTTTATATCTCAAGAGAGTCCTCAAAACACAATCTAATCCTGTAGCTTGAGTCTTGCCTCACTAACACAACAGCCACCCATCCTCCCTCATTAACATCATAGAGGCAGGATTTACACAATACAGGGAATCATGGCCCAGCCAAACTTATACACACATTTTGGGGAGGACATAATTCAATCCATGACAAGATCTAATGTGAGTCTTCTTATCTCTCTCTCTTCCCAGCATCACAATATCTGGCACAATGGGAAGCTTGTGAGCTGTGGCATTGAAAAGCTAGGTTTGAAAACAGGCTCCGTCTCCTAGTAACCTTGGGCTTATTGGTTAAAAATGTCTATGTTCCACATTCTTCACCAGTAAAAATCGGGTTAATAAGAGTACCTTCTGAAGCATGTAAATTCCTTAGCACTTTACGTAACGTGAATCCCTTAATAAACGTTAACTCTTAATTAAGAAACCAGAGGGTCAGCGAAAAAGAGGAAGACCCTTGATGAGATAGATTGACACAATGGCTGCAACAATGGGCTCAAACATAACAGCGATTGTAAGGATGAAGAAGGACTCCGCAGTGTTTCGTTCTGTTGTACATAGAGTCACTATGAGTCAGAACCAACTCGACGACACCTAACAACAACAAGATTGCAGTAATTCCTGACTTTGGGACATTCAAATCCCTATTTCCCATTAAGGCAAAGTAAAAATTAATTTTGCAACTTATATTTACTTTTCAAAATCCAAAGATACATTAAAACAAATATCGGGCAAAAGAACATATGCTGATGACTAAAAACTTTTTTTGCTCCATGTTTGTTTGTTTTTCAGAAAGGAAATGATCACCCATTTATAACATCATTCTTTCCTAGAAGTGAGTCTTTAAAGGCCCTATCCACCAGACAGGCAACTTTATTAGCTTATATAAATTAAGTATAAGTTTCCTTTTTCTCTATCTCTTCTTTTTTTCCCAACTACTCTTCTAAACTCCTATCATGTTTTATTATTCTGTTTTCACATTTATTTGTTTTTAAAAGTACATATTATATCAATGTCACAATTCTGCTTTTTAAAAACTCTGTTCCTCCCCTCTCTCTTTTTTTTTTTTTTTTGGACTGGTGTTCATCCAGAAATAACATCAGTTGCTCCATCACTGAAGTTGTATTCTTTCAACCAAGTATCTTGGTTCATTATTATGCCTAGCAAAACATATATCCATTCGGGAAATCCTTATAAAACCCATTGCCATCTAGTCAATTCCAACTCATAGCAATCCTATAAACAGAGTAAACTGCCCCATAGAGTTTTCAGGAGCAGCTCGTGAATTCAGACTGGCAACCTTTTCGTTAGCAGCTGTAACTCTTAACCACTGTGCCACCAAGTCTCCAGAAATCTTAATAGTTACTAATAAAAGTTTATTTTACTTTATCATGGATTTAAGTTTTCTCCCTTATATTAAAATGTTTTTGTTGTCAGTTACCATTAAGTCAATTCCTACTCACGGTGATCCCACGCATGCAGAGTAGAACTGCTCCATAGGGCTTTCAAGGCTGTGACCTTTGGGAAGCAGATTGCCAGGCCTTTCTTCTGAGATGCCTCTGGGCTAGTGGTCGAGTGTTTAACCGTTTGCACCACCCACGGATTCCTATTATAATGTCTAGATGTTGTTAGTTAGCTTGTTTGTTTGTTTCATGTTATTTACTATGCTATTGCTCCTGCAACTTAGTGTTTGGTAGGAATGCTCACCTTATACAGCTGTACTATTTTTATTCCCCTTTTTTCTCTTCACTGTTCTCTGTCGTTGTAGTAGAGTTATATTTTTGTCTCATACAAATTATTCTGTCTTCTAATCTCATTTTCTCATGAGCTGATTTCAGAGTTACTGTGAATAGTTTTGCATTTTTTTTTTTGCACTTCTTAAAATGTTTTAAATTGTACTATATTAACCAAGCTTACAAATAGTTAAATGCCCTGGTAAATAGCTACTATCTAGTGCCTATGAGTGCCTGCATTTGTGGATTAAGGGGTTGGTTTTCACTTGATCACTTGCTATTTGTGTGTTATGTGTAGTTATACAAAACCTCACCTAGCTAAAGCTTGGGGAAGAGAGCCTAGCTTTATATGTGTATCATTGATTAACAAACCAATAAAGAAATGGACAGGCAGAAAGATTTGTAGATATAGGGATAGGTAGATAGATAGATAGATAGATAGATAGATAGATAGATAGATAGATAGATAGATAGATAGATAGATAGATAGATAGATAGATAGATAGATAGATAGATAGATAGATAGATAGATAGATAGATAGATAGATAGATAGATAGATAGATAGATAGATAGATGATAGATAGATAGATAGATAGATAGATAGATAGATAGATAGATAGATAGATAGATAGATAGATAGATAGATAGATAGGTAGATAGGTAGATAGATAGATGATAGGTAGGTAGGTAGAGAGATAGAGAGATAGATAGAGAGATGGGTATGAATGCTATCCTGTTATTGGGATTATCAGAATATCCATGAAACCTTTTTTGGCAAAATATTACAATATTACCTCTGTTTATGTCAAAACGGATATACCTTGCCCCAATCTATTAATTCATTTCACCTCTCCCACTGGTTGACCTAGATGACTGCTTGGTTCCTCTGGTTTCTGTAATAATCTTTCAATTGGAACAAGACTGAGTTAACCTTGACTAGTCATCTCTATTCCTGTCCCACCATGATCATACAATTTGCACCTAAAAGGTATGAAAACAGAAACTCCCACTCTGTTGGTTTAAATTGGATTAGGCTTCAGTAACAAGAAAACCCAAATTTGTACCAGCCCAGCTTAGAGGACATTTATTTCTTGCTGCATTAAAGGTCCCAGTTGGGCCAGTGGAGGGTACAGTTATTCAAGGACCCAGGTGGGAGGAGGACGTCATCTCCACATTTGGCTCCCGTGGCCACTCCTTCAATGACTTTGTTTTATAGTCTTAATATTGAAAGGATAACGGTGAGATGAACAGAGGAAGATTTGAATAGAAAGCTAATTATTTGCTATAAGTGACTTATTAGAATAGTTTCCGATGTTAAACAGAAAGTCAGTAATCTATTCTGAAATTCAGTTTTTAACCTTGGAACAGCATTTCAGGGAGTTCCTTAATTGCTTTGATATACTACTTTATAAGTTTCTTCCTCAAAGTGTCTTGCATTCTATTCCATTTATTTTGCTAAATGGCATTTCTGGCACAAAGGAATGATTTTAGTAAGTGGCCTGCTCTCTGAAATAGGCTGTATTTCTTCTTAATACTCTAAAGTGGTACTAAATAACAACAGAACAGAAGAAGCAGAAAAAAATGCCATGATTATAGCATGAGCATTTCCAAGCTATGAAAGAAGTGTGATTGACCCAATTTGCTTCTAAAAATTGTGTTAGTGGATCTGGCTGGGCATGCAAGTGTCCAATCTATGGACCTTTGTTTCTCAGAGATAATGTTAATGCTATAACAGATTAACCAGGCTCCATACATCTCACCATAGCAGTCAGCGCTTGGTCCTGGGCTTTATACAAGCTTTCTCCCTTCCTGATTTTGATCTTTATCCTATGTAGTCCCAAAAGTTTACCCAAGACTTTAAGTCCTTCCGGAAACCCTGGTGGAAACCCTGGTGGCATAGTGGTTAAGTACTATGGCTGCTAACCAAAAGGTTCTCAGTTGGAATCCACCAGGCTCTCTTTGGAAACTCTGTGACGCAGTTCTACTCCGTCCTATAGGGTCACTATGAGTCAGAATCAACTGGACGACAATGGGTTTGGTTAGTTGATGTTTGGAAACCCTGGTGGCGTAGTGGTTAATAGCCATGGCTGCTAACCAAAAGACCGGCAGTTTGAATCCACCAGGTGCTCCTTGGAAACCCTATGGGGCAGTTCTACTGTGTCCTATAGGGTTGCTATGAGTCAGAATTAACTGGATGGCAATGGGTTTGTTTGTTTGTTTTAAGTCTCTCTACTGTTTGTTGTTGTTGTTGGGTGCCGTTGAGTTGGTTCCGATTCATAGCAACTTTATAGGACAGAGTAGAACTGCCCCACAGGGTTTCCAAGGAGTAGCTAGTGGATTTGAACTGCCGACCTTTTGGTTAGCAGCTGAGCTCTTAACCACTACGCCATCAAGAGGGTCAAATTATACTTCAGTGCAGACGTATCTTCGAGCACCGAAAGTGGATTTCCATTTGCCTACTTGGCATCTCTCCTTAGATATTTTCAAGTCATTTCAGACTCATCATGTCCAAATTAAACTGGCAATCTTTCCCCCAAACCTGGCACCCAGTGAATGGGATCATTATCCATCAATATATACAGGCCAGAAACTTAGAAAAGACCTATTATGCCCCCACTCAATCACTCACATAAATCTAATCCTCAGCAAATCCTACGAATCTGACCCCTTAAGTATTTTTTCAATATGTTCACTTCTCTTGTATTCCGCTGCCACCACTCTTGTCAAACTAAATATATGGTTATCTAATTCTGTCATGAGACCAAAATCTTTAATCTGGCCTGCAAACAACCTGTATGAATAGAACCCTTACTACGTCTCAAGCTAAACTCACTCTGTTCACCCCTCTATTCCAGCCACATGGAGATTTTTTTCAGTTGCTCCAGTATACGAAGCCCCTTTTGACTTGAGGGACGTTTGTACATTGTTCCTTCTTAGGAGTCTTTTTCTTCCTCTTTCTGCCTGGTTAACTCTTACTCATTATTTAGCTCTCATCTCACATATTTCGACCCTGAGAATTACCTGGCCAGATCCTGACCCCATTCTGCTTTTATACACTCCCACAGCAGCCTACAACTTCCTTCATAGCATAGTCTGTAACCATGAGAAAGGGTATTAACTCTGTTTTGTTTTATTTACCACTGTGCCTCTGGTGCCTAGGAGGGTGCGTGGCACACAATAGGTACTTAACAAGTATTTTTTTAATAAATGGATGAATGAACACACTAGCAAATGCAAGGCAACTTCAGACTTAGTTATACTCTTTCTAGTCTTCTTTTACACAGCACCTGGGAAGCCTCAGTGAAAGGAGAGGAAGACTATCAATCCAGCTCTACATAATAATAAATTACATGTAAA
This sequence comes from Elephas maximus indicus, assembly GCF_024166365.1. NCBI lineage: Eukaryota > Metazoa > Chordata > Mammalia > Proboscidea > Elephantidae > Elephas > Elephas maximus. The sequence continues at coordinate 127,758,279 of NC_064820.1, forward strand.
TAATAGATTTATAATACAATGCTGTGTGCATCAGTCCTCTTTTTTGATCCTCACAGTAAATCATGATTATTTCTCAAATTTTAGAAATAAGAACCGTGACAATCTGAAAGTTAGAGACATGCAAAGGATTGTAAAGTCAGAAATTGTGGAATTGGCCCATAGAAGTCAGTCCTTTGACTTTCCCCCAATTTTATTTTATTTCTATGATACTATGCTGTTTTCTAAGTCAACTCAGAGACCAGTACTTTGACTCCTTCTTCTCCGTTACCTTCTGGATAAGCACTGCAGATACTTTCATCCATTTGCCCTCTACCTCCCATGTGCCCTCTACCTCACTTCCTGCTTCTGCCACCACTATGCTGCATCGCCATTTGGGAAAACTATCTCTACTCTTAACACTGGCTTGTACCTATGAACATTTTAGGCCAACACTTTTTTCTTGTTTCAAATATCGTAGCTCATTTTCTTTCCACCCTCAACAAATTCACATGCACATACCTAGGAGAAGTGAAGTCAAGTTTCTTGAGCAGATATTCTAGGAGTTACTTAAAGTAGTTTCACCTAAATGAGTGTCCAGTTAAAGCCACTGCGAACCACAGGAGATTTTAATATTTTCACTCAGAGTATAATGAAAACAAGTTTGGAATATATTTGAAAATAATAATAATACTAATTAACATTAAAACATCTATGTATAAGTATGTTATAGATATTAATTGCATCCTTTTTAATAATCCTACATTATAAATATTACATCATACAGATGAGGAAACTGAGATTCAAAATGGTTAAATGACCAAGACAGCTAAAGTAGAATGTATTAGACCCAATATTCAAACTCTGTGGAATTTCTTGCACACTTCAGTATTTGAAAGAATATCTAATAAGAAAAACGACTATAATCAGAATTCATTGACTATAAAACAATTGAAACACTAGATAGTAATAGTAAAAAAATGGCAAAAATGATGATATGAGAGAAGAATTTAATAAAAGGGGATTTAAAAATTAATGTTGTTGTTCGGTGCTGTCTAGTCAGTTCTGACTCATAGTGACCCTGTGTACAATAGAACGAAATCCTGCCCAGCTCTGCGTCATCCTTACAATCATTGCTATGCTTGAGCCCATCGTTGCAGCCACTGTGTAAATCCGTCTCAGGTCTTCCTCTCTTTTACTGACCCTCTACTTTAACAAGCATGGCATCCTTCTCCAGGGACTGGTCCCTCCTAATAACGTGTCCAAAGAACAAGAGACTAAGTCTCACTATCTTTGCTTCTAAGGAACATTCTGGCTGTACTTCCTCCAACACAGATTTGTTCATTCTTCTGGCAGTCCGTGGTACTTTCAATATTTTTTGCTAACACCGTAATTCAAAGGCATCAATTCTTCTCTGGTTTTCCTTATTCATTGTCCAGTTTTCACATGCATATGAATCGATTGAAAATACCACAGCTTGAGTCAGGCACACCTTAGTCTTCAAGGTGACATCTTTGCTCTTCAATACTTTATAGAGGTCTTCTGCAGCAGATTTGCCCAATGCAATAAGTCCTTTGATTTCTTGACTGCTGCTTCCATAGGCATTGATTGTGGATCTGAATAAAATGAAATCCTTGACAACTTTCATCTTTTCTCCTTTTATTATGATGTTGCTTCTTGGTCCAATTGTGAGGATTTTTGTTTTTCTTATATTGAGATGTAATCCATACTGAAGGCTGTGGTCTTAGATCTTCATCAATAAGTGCTTCAAGAAATCTTTACTTTCAGCAAGCAAGGTTGTGTCATCTGCATATGGCAGGTTGTTAATGAGTGTTCCTCCAAGTTTTTCTTCATATAGTCTAGCTTCTAAGATTATATGCTCAGCATGCAGATTGAATAAGTATTGTGAAAGTACAACCCTGATGCACCCCTTTCCAGATTTTAAACTACGAAGTATCTCCTTGTTCTGTTTGAACAACAGACTCTTGTTTTATGTACCAGTTCCGCATGAGCACAATTAAGTGTTCTGGAATTCCCACTCTTTGCAATGTTATCCATAATTAGTTAAGATCCATACAGTCAAATGCCTTGTGTAGTCACTAAAATACAGGTAAACATTTTTCTGGTATTCTCTGCTGTCAGCCAAGATCCATCTGACATCAGCAATGATATCCCTCGTTCCACACCCCTTTCTGAATCTGGCTTAAATTTCTGGCAGTTCCGTTTTGATATACTGCTGTAACTGCTCTTGGATGATCTTCAGTGAAATTTTACTTAGGTCTGATATTAAGACATTGATGAATAATTTCCACATTCTGTTGGATCACCTTTCTTTAGAATGGGCACAAATATGGATCTCTTCTAGCTGGTGGGCCAGGTAGCTCTTTTCCAAATTTCTTGGCAGAGATGAGTTAACACCTTCAGTGCTGCATCCATTTTTTGAAACATCTCAATTGGTATTCTGTCAGTTCCTGGAGCTTTGTTATTCACTAGTGCCTTCAGTGCAGCTCGGACTTCTTTAAATACCATTGCTTTTTGATCATATGCTGCCTCCTAAAATGGTTGAACATTGACCAGTTCTTTTTGGTACAGTGACTTTGTATATTCCTTCCATCTTCTTTTTTTTTTTTTTTTATTTTTTTTTTTTTTATAATAACTTTTATTAAGCTTCAAGTGAACGTTTACAAATCCAATCAGTCTGTCACATATAAGTTTACATACATCTCACTCCCTACTCCCACTTACTCTCCCCGTCTTGAGTAAGCCCTTTCAGTCTCTCCTTTCTTGACAATTTTGCCGGCTTCCCTCTCTCTCTATCCTCCCATCCCCCCTCCAGACAAGAGTTGCCAACACAATCTCAAGTGTACACCTGATATAATTAGCTCACTCTTCATCAGCGTCTCTCTCCCACCCGCTGACCAGTCCCTTTCATGTCTGATGACTTGTCTTCAGGGATGGTTCCTGTCCTGTGTCAACAGAAGGTCTGGAGAGCATGACCGCCGGGATTCCTCCAGTCTCAGTCAGACCATTAAGTTTGGTCTTCTTATGAGAATTTGGGGTCTGCATCCCACTGCTCTCCTGCTCCCTCAGGGGTCCTCTGCTGAGCTCCCTGTCAGGGCAGTCATCGATTGTGGCCGGGCACCAACTAGTTCTTCTGGTCTCAGGATGATGTAGGTCTCTGGTTCATGTGGCCCTTTCTGTCTCTTGGGCTCTTAGTTGTCATGTGGGCTTGGTGTTCTTCATTTTCCTTTGCTCCAGGTGGGTTGAGACCAATTGCTGCATCTTAGATGGCTGCTTGTTAGCATTTAAGACCCCAGACGCCACATTTCAAAGTGGGATGCAGAATGATTTCATAATAGAATTATTTTGCCAATTGACTTAGAAGTCCCCGCAAACCATGTTCCCCAGACCCCCGCGCTTGCTCCGCTGAGCTTTGAAGCATTCATTTTATCCCGGAAACTTCTTTGCTTTTGGTCCAGTCCAATTGAGCTGACCTTCCATGTATTGAGTGTTGTCTTTCCCTTCACCTAAAGCAGTTCTTATCTACTGATTAATCAATAAAAAAACCCTCTCCCACCCTCCCTCCCTCCCCCCCTCGTAACCACAAAAGTATGTGTTCATCTCAGGTTTACTATTTCTCAAGATCTTATAATAGTGGTCTTATACAATATTTGTCCTTTTGCCTCTGACTCATTTCGCTCAGCATAATGCCTTCCAGGTTCCTCCATGTTATGAAATGTTTCAGAGATTCGTCACTGTTCTTTATCGATGCGTAGTATTCCATTGTGTGAATATACCACAATTTATTTACCCATTCATCCGTTGATGGACACCTTGGTTGCTTCCAACTTTTTGCTATTGTAAACAGAGCTGCAATAAACATGGGTGTGCATATATCTGTTTGTATGAAGGCTCTTGTATCTCTAGGGTATATTCCGAGGAGTGGGATTTCTGGGTTGTATGGTAGTTCTATTTCTAACTGTTTAAGATAACGCCAGATAGATTTCCAAAGTGGTTGTACCATTTTACATTCCCACCAGCAGTGTATGAGAGTTCCAATCTCTCCGCAGCCTCTCCAACATTTATTATTTTGTGTTTTTTGGATTAATGCCAGCCTTGCTGGTGTGAGATGGAATCTCATCGTAGTTTTAATTTGCATTTCTCTAATGGCTAATGATCGAGAGCATTTTCTCATGTATCTGTTGGCTGCCTGAATATCTTCTTTAGAGAAATGTGTGTTCATATCCTTTGCCCACTTCTTGATTGGGTTGTTTGTCTTTTTGTGGTTGAGTTTTGACAGAATCATGTAGATTTTAGAGATCAGGCGCTGGTCGGAGATGTCATAGCTGAAAATTCTTTCCCAATCTGTAGGTGGTCTTTTTACTCTTTTGGTGAAGTCTTTAGATGAGCATAGGTGTTTGATTTTTAGGAGCTCCCAGTTATCGGGTTTCTCTTCATCATTTTTGGTAATGTTTTGTATTCTGTTTATACCTTGTATTAGGGCTCCTAGGGTTGTCCCAATTTTTTCTTCCATGATCTTTATCGTTTTAGTCTTTATGTTTAGGTCTTTGATCCACTTGGAGTTAGTTTTTGTGCATGGTGTGAGGTATGGGTCCTGTTTCATTTTTTTGCAAATGGATATCCAGTTATGCCAGCACCATTTGTTAAAAAGGCTGTCTTTTCCCCAGTTAATTGACACTGGTCCTTTGTCAAATATCAGCTGCTCATACGTGGATGGATCTATGTCTGGGTTCTCAATTCTGTTCCATTGGTCTATGTGTCTGTTGTTGTACCAATACCAGGCTGTTTTGACTACTGTGGCTGTATAATAGGTTCTGAAGTCAGGTAAGGTGAGGCCTCCCACTTTCTTCTTCTTTTTCAGTAGTGCTTTGCTTATCCGGGGCTTCTTTCCCTTCCATATGAAATTGGTGATTTGTTTCTCTATCCCCTTAAAATATGACATTGGAATTTGGATCGGAAGTGCGTTAAATGTATAGATGGCTTTTGGTAGAATAGACATTTTTACTATGTTAAGTCTTCCTATCCATGAGCAAGGTATGTTTTTCCACTTAAGTATGTCCTTTTGAATTTCTTGTAGTAGAGCTTTGTAGTTTTCTTTGTATAGGTCTTTTACATCCTTGGTAAGATTTATTCCTAAGTATCTTATCTTCTTGGGGGCTACTGTGAATGGTATTGATTTGGTTATTTCCTCTTCGGTGTTCTTTTTGTTGATGTAGAGGAATCCAAGTGATTTTTGTATGTTTATTTTATAACCTGAGACTCTGCCAAACTCTTCTATTAGTTTCAGTAGTTTTCTGGAGGATTCCTTAGGGTTTTCTGTGTATATAATCATGTCATCTGCAAATAGTGATAACTTTACTTCTTCCTTGCCAATCCGGATACCTTTTATTTCTTTGTCTAGCCTGATTGCCCTGGCTAAGACTTCCAACACGATGTTGAATAAGAGCGGTGATAAAGGGCATCCTTGTCTGGTTCCCGTTCTCAAGGGAAATGCTTTCAGGTTCTCTCCATTTAGAGTGATATTGGCTGTTGGCTTTGCATAGATGCCCTTTATTATGTTGAGGAATTTTCCTTCAATTCCTATTTTGGTAAGAGTTTTTATCATAAATGGGTGTTGGACTTTGTCAAATGCCTTTTCTGCATCAATTGATAAGATCATGTGGTTTTTGTCTTTTGTTTTATTTATGTGATGGATTACATTAATGGTTTTTCTGATATTAAACCAGCCTTGCATACCTGGTATAAATCCCACTTGATCAGGGTGAATTATTTTTTTGATGTGTTGTTGGATTCTATTGGCTAGAATTTTGTTGAGGATTTTTGCATCAATGTTCATGAGGGATATAGGTCTATAATTTTCTTTTTTTGTAATGTCTTTACCTGGTTTTGGTATCAGGGAGATGGTGGCTTCATAGAATGAGTTGGGTAGTATTCCGTCATTTTCTATGCTTTGGAATACCTTTAGTAGTAGTGGTGTTAACTCTTCTCTGAAAATTTGGTAGAACTCTGCAGTGAAGCCGTCCGGGCCAGGACTTTTTTTTGTTGGGAGTTTTTTGATTACCGTTTCAATCTCTTTTTTTGTTATGGGTCTATTTAGTTGTTCTGCTTCTGAATGTGTTAGTTTAGGTAGGTAGTGTTTTTCAAGGAATTCATCCATTTCTTCTAGGTTTTCAAATTTGTTAGAGTACAATTTTTCATAATAATCTGAAATGATTCTTTTAATTTCATTTGGTTCTGTTGTGATGTGGTCCTTCTCATTTCTTATTCAGGTTATTTGTTTCCTTTCCTGTATTTCTTTAGTCAGTCTAGCCAATGGTTTATCAATTTTGTTAATTTTTTCAAAGAACCAGCTTTTGGCTTTGTTAATTCTTTCAATTGTTTTTCTGTTCTCTAATTCATTTAGTTCAGCTCTAATTTTTATTATTTGTTTTCTTCTGGTGCCTGATGGATTCTTTTGTTGCTCACTTTCTATTTGTTCAAGTTGTAGGGACAGTTCTCTGATTTTGGCTCTTTCTTCTTTTTGTATGTGTGCATTTATTGATATAAATTGACCTCTGAGCACTGCTTTTGCTGTGTCCCAGAGGTTTTGATAGGAAGTATTTTCATTCTCGTTGCTTTCTATGAATTTCCTTATTCCCTCCTTGATGTCTTCTATAACCCAGTCTTTTTTCAGGAGGGTATTGTTCATTTTCCAAGTATTTGATTTCTTTTCCCTCGTTCTTCTGTTATTGATCTCTAGTTTTATTGCCTTGTGGTCTGAGAAGATGCTTTGTAATATTTCGATGTTTTGGACTCTGCAAAGGTTTGTTTTATGACCTAATATGTGGTCTATTCTAGAGAATGTTCCATGTGCGCTAGAAAAAAAAGTATATTTTGCAGCAGTTGGGTGGAGAGTTCTGTATAAGTCAATGAGGTCAAGTTGGTTGATTGTTGTAATTAGATCTTCCGTGTCTCTGTTGAGCTTCTTACTGGATGTCCTGTCCTTCTCCGAAAGGGGTGTGTTGAAGTCTCCTACTATAATTGTGGAGGTATCTATCTCGCTTTTCAGTTCTGTTAAAATTTGATTTATATATCTTGCAGCCCTGTCATTGGGTGCGTAAATATTTAATATGGTTATGTCTTCCTGATCAATTGTCCCTTTTATCATTATATAGTGTCCTTCTTTATCCTTTGTGGTGGATTTAAGTCTAAAGTCTATTTTGTCAGAAATTAATATTGCTACTCCTCTTCTTTTTTGCTTATTGTTTGCTTGATATACTTTTTTCCATCCTTTGAGTTTTAGTTTGTTTGTGTCTCTAAGTCTAAGGTGTGTCTCTTGTAGGCAGCATATAGATGGATCGTGTTTCTTTATCCAGTCTGTGACTCTCTGTCTCTTTATTGGTGCATTTAGTCCATTTACATTCAGGGTAATTATAGATAAATAAGTTTTTAGTGCTGTCATTTTGATGCCTTTTTATGTGTGTTGTTGACAATTTCATTTTTCCACATACTTTTTTGTGCTGAGGCGTTTTTCTTAGTAAATTGTGAGATCCTCACTTTCATAGTGTTTGACTTTATGTTAGTTGAGTCGTTACGTTTTTCTTGGTTTTTGTCTTGAGTTATAGAGTTGTTATACCTTTTTGTGGTTACCTCATTATATACCCCTATTTTTCTAAGTAAAAACCTAACTTGTATTGTTCTATATCGCCTTGTATCACTCTCCATATGGCAGTTCAATGCCTCCTGTATTTAGTCCCTCTTTTTGATTATTGTGATCTTTTACCTATTGACTTCCATGATTCCCTGTTATGTGTATTTTTTTTTTAATTAATCTTAATTTGTTTGTTTTTGTGATTTCCCTATTTGAGTTGATATCAGGACGTTCTGTTTTGTGACCTTGTGTTGTGCTGATATCTGATATTATTGGTTCTCTGACCAAACAATATCCTTTAGTATTTCTTGTAGCTTTGGTTTGGTTTTTGCAAATTCTCTAAACTTGTGTTTGTCTGTAAATATCTTAATTTCGCCTTCATATTTCAGAGAGAGTTTTGCTGGATATATGATCCTTGGTTGGCAGTTTTTCTCCTTCAGTGTTCTGTATATGTCGTCCCATTCCCTTCTTGCCTGCATGGTTTCTGCTGAGTAGTCAGAACATATTCTTATTGATTCTCCCTTGAAGGAAACCTTTCTTTTCTCCCTGGCTGCTTTTAAAATTTTCTGTTTATCTTTGGTTTTGGTGAGTTTGATGATAATATGTCTTGGTGTTTTTCTTTTTGGATCAATCTTAAATGGGGTTCGATGAGCATCTTGGATAGATATCCTTTCGTCTTTCATGATGTCAGGGAAGTTTTCTGTCAGAAGTTCTTCAACTATTTTCTCTGTGTTTTCTGTCCCCCCTCCCTGTTCTGGGACTCCAATCACCCGCAGGTTATCCTTCTTGATAGAGTCCCACATAATTCTTAGGGTTTCTTCATTTTTTTTAATTCTTTTATCTGATTTTTTTTCAGCTATGTTGGTGTTGATTCCCTGGTCCTCCAGATGTCCCAGTCTGCATTCTAATTGCTCGAGTCTGCTCCTCTGACTTCCTAGTGTGTTGTCTAATTCTGTTATTTTATTGTTAATCTTTTGGATTTCTACATGTTGTCTCTCTATGGATTCTTGCAACTTATTAATTTTTCCAGTATGTTCTTGAATAATCTTTTTGAGTTCTTCAACAGTTTTATCAGTGTGTTCCTTGGCTTTTTCTGCAGATATCCTAATTTCATTTGTGATATCATTAAGCATTCTGTAAATTAGTTTTTTATATTCTGTATCTGATAATTCCAAAATTGTATCTTCATTTGGGAAAGATTTTGATTCTTTTGTTTGGGGAGTTGGAGAAGCTGTCACGGTCTGCTTCTTTAAGTGGTTTGATATGGATTGTTGTCTCCGAGCCATCACTGGGAAACTAGTTTTTCCAGAAAATCCGCTAAAAAAAAACTGCAGTCAGATCCCTATCAGAGTTCTCCCTCTGGCTCAGGCTATTCAGATGTTAATGAAGCCGCCTGGGGAGGGTGGGGGAGGGAACAGAGAGATAGGAGAGTAGCACCTCAGAATATAGCCAGAGTTGCTTGTCTTGCTTGGAATGACTATTATATCTGAGATTCCCGCGGGCGCGTCGCCTATGTGTGCTGTCTGTGTGGAGATTGCCCCCGGGGGGTCTGGCCCGCTGGAGTCACGGTCAGATCCTCCGCTTCCAGCCCCACGCCCAGCGTCAAGGCTCCCCTACTGGGACGGTGCACTCTCGACTCCAAAATCAGTCGCTGCCTCCCGGGGACTTCTCGTCCCTCCAGCCGCGTGGCCGTGCCGCCCCCGTGAACCAGGTGGGCCCCCTCCCGGGGTTAGTTCAGATGGGTGGAGTAGCTCCCCGTGCTTGTGCCGCGACCGAGTGTCCCGGCTGGAACGCTGTTCTCCCCGCTCCAATACCAGTCGCTGCCTCCCGGGGACTTCTCCTACTGGCTGCGTCCCACGCCGCCCGCGCGACCCGGATGGTCACCTTCCCGGGGTTAGTTCAGGGGGTGGAGCAACTCTCCGTGTTTATGGCGTACCTGCGTGCAGTCCAAATCCCTGTGGGACGGTTCCCCGGCTCGGATGCTGCTCTTTCTGCTCCAAGATCAGTCACTGCCTCCCGGGGACTTCTCCTAACGGCTGCGTCCCACGCCGCCCGTGGAACCGGCTAGTCCCCCTCCCGGGGTTAGTTCAGGGGGGTGGAGCAGGTCTCTGTGCTTGTGCCGTACCTGACTGGTACGCTGGCTCCAGGCTCTGGAAACAATCGCTGCTTCCCCGTATTAGTTCGTTCTCCGTCTCTAAATCTGTGTTTGTTGTTCAGGGTTCGTAGATTGTTATGTATGTGATCGATTCACTTGTTTTTCCGTGTCTTTGTTGTAAGAGGGATCCGAGGTAGCGTCTGCCTAGTCCGCCATCTTGGCTCCGCCTCCTTCCATCTTCTTTTGATGCTCCATGCTTCATTCAGTATTTTGCCCATGGAATCCTTCAATATTGCAACTTGAGGCTTGAAGTTTTTCTTCTGTTCTTTGAGTTGAGAAATGCTTAGTGTCTTCTTCCCTTTTGGTTTTCTAACTTCAAGTCTTTGCACATTTCGTTATAATACTTTACTTTTTTCTTCTTGAAGCACCCTTTGAAATCTCCTGTTCAGCTGTTTTACGTCATCATTTTTTCCATTCACTTTAGCTGCTCTATTTCCAAAAATATGTTTCAGAGTCTCTTCTGACATCCATTTTGGTCTTTTCTGTCTCTTTAATGGTCTTTTGCTTTCTTTGTGTATGACGTCCTTGATATCATCCCACAACTGGTCTGGTGCTTGGTCAGTAATGTTCAATGCAGTAAATCCTCTTCTTTAAATGGTTTTCTAAGTCCAGGTGGGATATACTCAAGATCCTATTTTGGCCTTTATGGACTTTTTAAAAAATTTTCTTCAGCTTCAACTTGAACTTTCATGTGAGCAATTGATGATCTGTTTCAAAGTCGGCCTCTGGCTTTGTTCTCACTGATGATATTGAGCTTCTCTATTGTCTTTTTCCACAGATGTAGTTAATTTGATTCCTGTGTATTCCAACCAGCAAGGTCTATGTGTATAGTCATCTTTTACGTTGTTGAAAAAAGGTATTTGCAATGAATAAGTTGTTGGTCTTGCAAAATTCTATCAGGTCATCTCCAGCATTGTTTCTATCACCAAGGCAATATTTTCCAATTATCAATCCTTCTTCATTGTTTCCAACTTTCATATTCCAATCACCAATAATTATGAATGCATCCTGATTGCATGTTTGTTCAATTTAAGATTGTAGAAGTTGGTAAAAATCTTCGGTTTCTTCACCTTTAGCCTTAGTAGCTGGTGTGTAAATTTGAATAATTGTCATATTAAGTGGTTATTCCTGGCAGAGTAGACCATATGATTTTCTGGTGCAAAACGGCCGATACCAGTCCATTTGAGCTCCCTAATGACTAGGATATCGATCTTAATGCATTCCATTTCACTTTTGATGACTTCCAATATTCCTAAGTTCATACTTTATACATTTCATGTTCCAATTATTTTTGGATGTTTGAAGCTGTTTCTTCTCATTTTAAGTCATGCCACATCGGCAAAGGAATGTCCTGAAAGCTTGACCCCCTCCACAGCATTAAGATCAACTCTACTTTGAGGAGGCAGCTCTTTCCCAGCCGTATTTTAGTGCCTTCCAACCTGAGGGACTCCTATTCCAGCACCACATCAGACAACGTTCTGTTGCTATCCATTAGGTTTACACTGGCCAATTTTTTCAGTAGTAGACTGCCATGTCTTTCTTCCCAGTCTGTCTTAGTCTGGAAGCTCAGCTGAAACCTGTCTGTCATGGGCAACAGTGCTGGTATCTGAAATACTATTGGTATATCTTCCAGCATCAAAGCAACATGCAAACCACCACAGTACCACAAACTGACAGACAAGTGTTGGTAAAAATTAATAGTTTTTACTATTTGTTTTTTCTTATTTCAGTTATGATCCTGATTTATGTGGGTATTTATAAATTACAGATAATGAAACATATAAAAATATCATAATCTCACAAATCAGGGACAAGATTACTCTGTTGACATATTAGCATATCTTTCCAATTTTTATACATGTAGTTTATTTATGAAAATGAGATTAAAGTATAGCCACTGATGGCATGTACGGTTGTGCAGAAAGTTCACTGCACAATAGTGCTTTGTGGAAGGGGCAAGTGGGGCTATAACACAGATTGCAACCTTCTTGCTAATGTGGACCTGAAGTGAGTGCGTATCTACCTGGAGGGAGGGCTATAGTTTTCTGATTTGTACAAAGTCGTCGTCTGCTCTCCAAACTCCACAAAGCTGTGTATGCCCACAAGGGCTGCCACTTTTTTGTTTGCACAAAGATTCCTTATGTACTAGCAATGACCCTAGCTGTGTATGTAGCTTGCTTTCTTTATTTAGCAAAGAAAGAGTATTTGTACTTGAGGAACTACCTTCCCCTAATTTGGCACACCCAGATAAGAATGGCAGTATTTTGTTAGGATGACAGCTTACCTGGTTCAATAATTTTCTAATTTTATGTATTTATCAGCTTTTTAAAAAATTTTTTTTTATCAGCTTTCCTTTTTTTCAGTAGCACACGTACATCTGATATTGTGTGAAAAACTATAGAGATAGAAGAAAAATTCAGTCTTTCAATCTCTATTACACCCTCTTCACATTTATTTTATGACATATTAAAATCATTGATAATTGCGGTCTCCTTGGCTCCAAGTTTAACTTGACACTGGACTTAGGAGATGTTTTGGGAACTGATGCTCGGTCATGAAGAAAAGCTCCAGAGTACAACATCTTTGTCCGTCAGTGCTGTAAACTGGATCTCATCCAATGGGTTCTGTGTTTGCTACTTGGAACTTGATCTGGAGCAGATTTCAAGAAAGTTTTGCTATCTTCTGTCTTCTTCAATTGTTGTTGTTAGGTGCCATCGAGTTGGTTCCGACTCACAGTGACCCTATGCACAACAGAATGAAACACTGCCCAGTCCTGAGCCATCCTTACAATCGTTGTTATGCTTAAACCCATTATTGCAGCCACTGTGTCAATCTACCTCATTGAAGGTCTTCCTCTTTTCCTCTGACCCTGTACTTTGCCAAGCATGATCTGCCATAGAAGAAGTACAACCAGAATTCTCCTTAGAAGCAAGGATGGCGAGACTGTGTCTTAGGTACTTTGGACATGTGGTCAGTCTCTGGAGAAGGACATCATGCTTCTTCAATTACTATGTGATTTTGAGCAGACTTGAAAAGCCACAACATTTTTTTTTCCATCTTGGGTAAACATGATTGGGAGTCATAGATGGCTTTCTCGAGCTCTCTTCACTACCAAGCTTTCTGACAGCACCCTTAATTCAGAACAATCCTTTGCAATTTTCAGCATTACAGTTTTCGATGATGGCAATAGTACAGATGAATGTTTTCCTTGAGGTGACAGGCATGGGATGCCTCCCATTTGCCTATTCTGTACCTATGTTTTATATTATGGCAAAGGATTTTTATGTGGATCAAATGCACTTACATACATGTGTATATGAAATGCACAATATAATGTTTTACACAGATGAATGAATATTTTTATTGCCTCTGCATAGCCTGCAAAGAAATCTACAGTCTTGGAAATCATGTGCATCACTACTAGGGTTCACATTGTCTGCGTTTTGTTTAAATAATATTTAAACTCCTTGCTAATTCCAAGGCAAAATGATTCCTCACTTAGGGGATGCCCTCAGAAATCTCTAAGAAGTCTCATTGCAGGCACCAGAGCAGCTGTAGATTCCACCACTGGGGTAGCTACTGTCAAGTCAGCACGAGGGTCTTTTAGGGCATACACTGACATGCATTTCCAATATGATGTATCCCTAGAGAACTGAAAGGTTTTCCATTTCCACCTACAAGGAAAACATCACCTTACTTACCAGATCTTCTGAATCTAATCATTGATTTAAGAGTAATTGCATTTTTATGCTCTTCTACACATCATTTTGTCATTATGTCATTCAAAGAAAGAGTAGATATTATTATTCCAACTTCAGTGGTATATAAGCTAAAGTTCATGCTTTAAATCATTCTCTCTAGAGAAGATTCCATGCTCAAGAAATGAAAATGGTGGTTCAGAGTCTAGTTTCCTTAGGTAGGGCTAAGCTAAGGAGCCAGATGACTGCTGTCCTGGGGCAATGCCAATTTGGAGAGATTTGAATCTTAGTCACTGTTGTGTGATCTTGGGCATGTTTCTCATTACCAGTTTTCTTATCTGTAAAATGGGGATGATAATATTATCGTGAGGACTGAATGCAGTAATTTCATTAGAAGTACTGAAGACATTGCTTTATACATGATGATGGCTCAGTATGTTAGTAATTGTAATTGACTTAGGACGTAACATCTGTATTCTCTCATCTGTTCATTTGATGCTTTAAAATTTTTTAACTTTGATTTTAATTTAGCTTTACCTAAATTTCCTACAATAGCTTGTGAAAGAATGGCTGCTTTTTCTTATCTAAGAAAGGATGAAAAGGCACTGGTTTCAAGAAGCCATGATATTTAGATCCAGCAGATGTCCCCGTTGACAAACTGTTACAGAATTAATGATTCAGTTCCCATTTTTAGGAAGTTGGGAAAAGCCAGTTAAAGTGGTTGAAAAAAATGGTAGAGGAGATTTGGGGAAAAGCTTTGAAAGCAGCTCCCATAAAGGTTCCTATATTGCAAAGGCTCATCAGTAACCAAAAAAGGATTGGAGTTGTGACCATGGGATAGTCAGGTTTGATACTGACGTGAAGAATTGGTTTAAAACTCATGCGTTATGCTCGGGAGGAACAGGGCAGTGCTTGGATCCTACTGCACATTTTACCATCAATTTTCAGATCTTTTGTGAGTGAGAGAAGAAATGAAACAAACATGCTGACATGTACATTAAGGTAAGAACCCAAACTTGCCACAAGGAAAGCAATAAAAATCTGTAATACAGGAAACGCATTTCATTTTTCAAACCTGCTAGCAGTGAAGGAAGACGAAAAACACCTATAAAATACTTTCCATGCTGTTTTTAATGTAAGTTGTCAAAAGGCAGGATACCTAGCAGAGAACCACATATTGAAATAGAATATGTAAAGGGAAATATTAGCACCTTACTAATGAATTAAATCAGATTTGCTTAAAAAAATGCTTTGGATGTTCAAGATATGGTTACTAGTCTTGAGTATTTCACAATGGCATCCATTATCTATTTGGTGGGTTGAGAATGGATTACAGACAAAAGGCTACCTCACAAGGGACACCTTGGTTTCTAAGAAAGCTTAGGTTCTACATTCTGAAATGATTCTCAGGAAAAAATGCAGGGATTCATGCCCCTGATACGAAATAGCTGATGGAATACAGTAGACTGTTGAAGAAAATAAGATGGAAGTGAGAAAAAGAAAATGCATTTCCACCATACTAGAGTTATTACTATTTGCAAGTACGGAGCTATAGTGTACATTATTTTCTTTCATGTATACATATCCAACTAGATAAGGAATAAGAGCAAGTGTGTGCCCAGAGATAAGATGAAAAACCTCTCCTTTAATGAAAGCTTTTAGTTCAGCTTTAAAGCTCAGTATTTGAAATGCTGCACTTTAGGCAAGGAGGAATTCAAATGTTATTAGTATGCATAAATATACATTGAAGACTTTCATCAAAATTCCACTGAGAGTCACATATTTCAAAATCAGTATTGCTGATATGGTCTCACAATTTATTCTTCAACCTCTCTGTACATGCCTCAGTATTTTCCTCTAATCTGAGAAATAAAGCAGTTTTATAAAATTGAAAATACCATGCAAAGATATATTTCTCACTTTTAATGACCCCTCTTAAAGCAACTGTCTGACTATAGTATTTTTCTTACTGGCGTACAAAAATGAGCACAGGTTTTATTTAAAGATGACCTTCTTATGCATTGTCATGAAGAAAAGGATTTAACATGCAGTTAAGTTTTTTTTTAAGTTAGTACTTTCTATCTTTTAAGCCAAAATTTTACCTGTGAAATTTTGTACTCTCAAAGATAGAACATGCAGAGAAGACTAAATAGGTCACTACCTTCTACTCCATAGGTTTTTCTCCCAGTATTCCCTTAAGAACATAAAATTTCTGTGTCCAAGCATTTGTGTGAAGCACTTCTCAAAAACATATATAATTACAGAAAAATAATCTTATGCTATTTATAAATTTTAGCCACAAAAATATTAGTATGTTGTCAGATAGATTCTGAAATATCGCCCTTACCTTTCCATTTAATTTTGTGTTGATATATTTAAATGTGCCTTTAAATTGGGGCTCTTGCATAGGCTTTAAAAAGAAATATGACCCTTTTAAGTATGAAAACTTCTTGGATCAAAGATGAAACTATAAACTGGTAGGATACCAGAAAATTACAGTAAAGAGATGCTAGCAATAGCCCATAAAGAACGTGAGGTCAAATTCTGTTTGGGAGGTGAAGTCTTCTCTTAAAAATGGAAAACGAAGCTTTTTTAGTTGGCCCAAGTTTATCACAGAGATTCAGGAAACATGTAGGGGATGATATAGACTCCATCTCTGATAATGTTTCTAAAGTGAATGAAGTAGAGACCTGTATAAAAAGAGAAAGCAGCAGGGTTATTTGTTAAATGGACAAGCTGAGTATGAATGCCTGAAATAATCAAAGGCTTACAGAGGGACAAAGACACCGGGGTTTTAATACGTGGGTAAAGTTGGTTGCCCTGAAGCTAACTATGGATATCCTTAAGAAAAACTTACAGGGCATTGTTCTACCGAATTTCAAAAGAACTACAAACCAATGTGGAGCTCTTGTGGCACAGTGATTAAGCACTATGAATGCTAACCAAAAAGTCAACAGTTTGCATATACAGCCGTTCTTTGGAAACCTTCAGGGTGCAGCTCTACTCTGTCCTATAGTGTTGCTATGAGTCAAAATTGACTTGACGGCAAGTTTGGATTTTTTTTTTATAAATCAATGTGGTTTTGATTCTTATTTCCCTAATGACTAATGGTATTGAGCATCTTTTCATGTACTTATTGACCCTTTGTACATCTTCTTTGGAAAAATGTGTATTCGATTCCTTTGCACATTTTTATTTGGGTTGTTTGCTTTTTCATTCATTGTTCAGTTGTAAGAGTTCTTTATGTATTTGGAAAATAACAAACGTTGGTGAGAATATGAAGAAATTGTAACTCTCATACATAGCTGGCGAGAATGTAAAATGGTGCAACCCCTATGGAAAACATTTCGGCAGTTTCTCAAAAAGTTAAACACATGACCTAGCAATGGAAACAACCCAAATGACTATCAAAAGTTGAATGAATAAATAAAATGCAGTTATTCATATAATGGAATATTATTCAGCCATAACAAGTTATGTATTGTTACATGCTAAAACACAGATGGACCTTAAAAACATTACACTAGGTAAAAAAAAAAAAGACAAAAAAGGCCACATATTGTATGATTCCATTCTTCTGAAACGTCCATAACAGGCAAACCCATAAAGAAAGTGGTTGCCAGGAAATAGAGGAAAATAAGAGTGACTACTAGCAGGTACGGGAGTTCTTTTAGGGGTGATGGAAATGATGTCCTGGAATCAGTGGTGATGGTGGCACAACATTGTGAATGTACTAAAGACCACCAAAATGTACACTTTAAAATGCTGATTTTATCTTATGTGAATTATATCTCAAGAAAAAAGGAACTAGAGTTACAGTAAGCAGAGATTGGTACCAATCACGCTTGGAACATGAAGTTCCTAATTGTATATTGGTGCATTAATAGATTCAATAATATCGTTTGAGATTTGAAACTCTCTCAGAAGTTTCCTTAGAAGAAGCACAGCTCCCAAGCAGTTTAGATTCAAGGGAGATAGTTCCGTCAGAGCCAGCTAGTGAACGTAGGAATGATTTGTAATGCGAGAACTTCTTACCTGACAATAGTCATCCAGAATTTAGGTTCAATTCTGCTAAAGACAGAAAAAAAAAAACCCTTCTGGAAACTAATGACTATTTCCCCTACAGAAAAGGGACTCATTAGAAGGGAGATTATTTTTATTACTGATTTTAAAAAATACTTAAATTTTTGTAGGTTTTTTTCTTCCTTTTTTCTGATTCACAAGGCTCAATTTAGTATTTTGAATTTTCTTTGGAAAGCTGTTCTCAAGCTTTCCTGGCAATTCAATCATTTTATTAGAATAGTGTCTCCCTAAATGAGCTCTCAGGACTGTGTTCTCTGTAAAATGTAAACCAGTAATCTGAAACGGAAAAAAATATGTGCATATTCTGGGGGTGGAGGCACTTCTGTGGTCATATTATATGGTAATAATATATTATATTATTATAATATGGAAAATATAAATATGGCACAGTGGTTAAGAGCTCAGATGCTAACCAAAAGATCAGCAGTTCCAATCTACCAGCCGGTCCTTGGAAACCCTAAAGGCCGATTCTACTATGTCCTATAGAGTCTCTATGAGTTGGAATCTACTCAACGGCAATGGGTTTATACTGCAATATGGAAATAAATATTTTGTAATTGTACCCTTTAAATGGGTGAATTGTATAGTACATTAATTATATTTCAATAAACTGTTATATAGGAGCCTTGATGGTGCAGTGTTTAAAGTACTTGGCTGCTAACCAAAAGGTCAATGGTTCAAACCCACCAGCCACTCCACGGGAGAAAGATGTGGCAATCTGCTTCCGTAAAGATTACAGCCTAGGAAAACCAATAGAGCAGTTCTGTTCTGTCATATGGGGTCGCTATGAGTCAGAATTGACTCGATGGCAAAGAATTTGATTTGGTTTAAGTCGTCATATATTTTAAAAAGAAATCCTGGTGGCATAGTGTTTAAGAGTTTGGTTGTTAACCAAAAGGTCAGCAGTTCAAATCCACCAGGTGCTCCTTGGAAACCTTATGGGGCAGTTCTACTCTGTCGTATAGGGTCACTCTGAGTTGGAATCGACACAACAGCAATAGGTTTTTTTTAAAATACATATATATATTTTTAAAGGGGACGTGAAGTAATGACAGATATGTCACTCTCATGATTGTGATGGTGAGTTCATGTGTGTATACATATGTTAAGATTTATCAAAACGTATAATTTGAATATGTACAGTTTTTTTGTATGTCGATTGTACCTTCTTAAGGCTTTTTAAAAAACCATCTACAGTGAGCATATAGAAATAAGCACAATTGACATTTAAAAAAATTATTTCCATATTAAGACTCAGAAGTCCTGTTGTAAGAGTCAATCACAAGGTTCAAACAAACCTGTTCAAATTTGTTTAACCCAGTGTTTCCCAAATTTGTTTCCCGCATATCTTAGTTTCTTAGTGCTGCTACAACAGAAATACCATAAATGGGTGGTTTTAAAAAACAGAAATTTATGATCTCACAGTTTAGGAGGCTAGAAGTTCAAAGTTAGCGCACTAGCTTTAGGGTAAGGCTCTTTCTTTCTGTCAGCTCTGAGGCAGAGCCCTTGTCTCAGCTCCTCTAGCCAGCTATCCTTGGATTTCATGGACTTGTAGTCTGGTGTACCTACAACATCTTCAGATAATCTCAGTCTTCCGCCTGCTTCTGCTTTCTTCTGTGCCTAATCTGCACTTTTATATCTCAAATGTGATTGGTTTAAGACACACCTTACATCGATATGGCCTCACAGCATAGCAGAGAAAGCCTCATTCCCAAATAGGATTACATTCACAGGTATAGGGGCCAGGATTTGCAACAATATTTTGGGGGGACGCAATTCAATTCATAACACAATACAACTATTTTTCAAGGAATACAATCAACGTCTCATCAGCGTTCCTTTGAATAGAGTTTGATAAACAACTGGATTAGAGTCTAGTTTTACTCTATTTTCTAGTCAGAGATCAATCCTTTAGTTCTGGTTGGACATTTTATGAATGCATGCTGTGTTTGAAACTTTAGGACTGAGTTCACGGCAACCTAGATTCACAACTGGGTGTGCATAATCTCTTTTGGAAAATACATGTCTTACTGATCACTGGTTAGTAATGGGTCTTTGTAAACAAGGACAAGATTTTTTTTCTGAGTGCCTGTGTCATATCACTGAAATAATGTGTTATTCCTGGAAAAAAACTTTTTTTAAAGGAATGTGGTTTCATTTAGGCATGATCAGTCAAGGCAAATTTCTCTTTTAGCTCAACTTAGAATGTACAATTGATTACTTAAAAAAAAAAAAACTGACATTTTAGAAAAAGAGGCCTGTGTGAGTGTTTAATCCTAAGATATTTGTTTTCCACAATGTACATGTTTTGGAACCTTTTACTAATGAATATGCTGCATCAATGACACTGAAATTACCTCCTAAAATTTTTGAGAAGTGGTGTTTATTAATTTTTTAGAAAATACTTGAATCATAACTTGAACAGAGAAGCAGTTCTTAGGACAAACCTTCCAAGTTAGTAAAGTTTCTTCATCACTGCCAACACTTATTGAGAACATATTAAATATGGAAGACAGACTATCAAGTTCCAGCTTGCAAAGAGCTCAAAAATCTAACTTAATTTATGAGCTTTGCAAAGTACTGCTAAGATTTCTGCTTTAATCACTAATTTTTTTTTTTTCATAAATATGTTTGACTGATCGACTCCAACTATAACATTACACTTTAGGCAAGTGAAGATTAGTAAGATGTAACAGCTGATCTCAAGGATGCGACAGTCTAGTAGGAAGAGAGAGACAAGCCTGATCATGGAACCGTGTCTTCGATGCTGTAACAACATTACGCACATTCAAAGCAGAAGGAGACTTGGAAAGGCTTCGTGGAATAAGTGACACTCAAACTGAGCTTTGAAGGATGAGCAGGATAAGAAAGAAAAGAGAAAGGGGCTACTATGAGCGGGAGTGAAAGAAGTGGAAAAATGCAAAAAGGAACTTGTGCAATTAATAGTTCTGTACAGTTGGGGTAAAGGGTGCATGTAAGTGATGGGCAGGGCAGTGTGAGAAAGACTTCTAGTGGGAAGGGTTTATTCATCTGGAAATGGGAATGCAGAAAAAGGAACTAGAGAGGAGAAGATCAATTAAAAGGCTATGAAATGAATCTAAGAAAGAAATGATAAAATTCCAAATTAATTGAGCAGAGAGAGTGAAGAAGATAAAGAGTAATGATATTAAGGAGAGAGAATCCTCAGGGTTAGGTGATTGTTTAGATAGGAATGGGGTGGTGTGATGGAGTGAAAATGCAAAGAACCTAAGCTGACCGATGTCTAATTTGGACTATATTGGCCTTCACTGAAACAGAGAGCAGGAAACAGAGCAGTTTCTGGGAATAAAATAACTTCAGTATTGGCCACTTAAAGTGCAAGAGACCTATAAGCAAGACATTCTGGGTAAATGATTTTAAAAAATATGAATAATTTGATACATTGAGAAATAAGTCACAACGGGAGTGGAGGGCACTGCAGGTTGGCTTGTTTGGTGTCTTTAGTCCCAGTTCTCCTCTCAAATACTTTCCTGTACTGCAAAGGCTGAAAAACTTAATGTTACATGTCCCTCACCCTTTGCAGCTAAGATCTCAGATATGAATTAGGTTTTGCTAATCGACCATGCTCAGGTCAGCCTTGGACTTAAAACTGAGTCAAAATAGGGAAAGGTTTGGTGATCCAGGCAACTGCAGAGGCTGCATGGCTCTGAAGATTCAGCAGCCTTGGTGATTTCTGATTCCACATACTGTTGATCATTTCAGAGGTGGCAGATCTTTCAATAGCTCAGGTTTGATTTATTCCCTTGATTTTTTTTCTTTTTCCTTAGAAGTTGGGTCTAGAGTCTATTTTTTTCTGTTCTCCTAACCATTCTGGTGGAATTGTAAAAATTCCCTTTTGATTAAGCTAAATAGCATCTGTATCTGAAACGACACACTGCTCAGTAACAGGGATGTGTGCAGGCCACAGAACTCTACAAGTAACGGAACTCTGGGACAGGCTGTCTTAGCTGGCAAGATTTGCGTGAGCATGGCATGATAGGAAACTCGTGGTCCACAGTAGACCACGGTAAAACAATTTTCACCTGTGGTCATCTGACCTGAAATGAGGTTCAAGCTTTGTCAAACCTAGTGGTGGCTGCGAAAACCACTTGGGTGAGAATGACAAGTACAGACACTGGTTATGGTGGGAAGCTCACTGCTTCTAACTGTATTAGAAAGTACGAAGAAAGAAAATAACAAACTCATGGTTTTACAATCTCAGTACAGAGGTTGAGAGAGCTTCTGTGATTTTCCTGAAAGAAACTCTTATCTTCTTTGATTGCAAGGGCTATTATAGCCGAAAATCAGAAACAGAGATTAATATTGTGGGATGTTAAATTACAGCATAGAACTGTTGCTTTAGTCTGCTGGGGCTGCCATAGCAAAATAACACAAAATGGGTGGTTTAAAAGAACAGAGACTTATTTTCTCACCTTTCTGTAGGCTATATTTCCAAATTAGAGTATTAGCCCTGTCAGTTTCTTCTGTGGGCTTTGAGAAAGGAACTGTTGCCTGCTTCTCTCCTAGTTCTTGGTAGTTGCCAGCAATCCTTGGCATTTCTTTGCTGATTATAGGTGTACCTGCTTCTGTCATTATGTGGCCTCTGTCTTCCCCCCATGTGTGACTCTGTTTTTGTGTCTGTCTTTTTTATAAAATACCACTCAGAAGAGATTAGAATTAGGACCCATCCTGCACTACTATGACTTTCTTAATTAATAGCATCTTTAAAGAAAAGCCTATTTCCTGAAACAAGGTGATATCATAGGCATAAAGGTTAGGACTTCAACATGTCCTTTTGGGGACACAATTCAATCCATAACTACAGCAATAGTCTTGCAGAAATTATGGGTCTATAAAAATGAGGAGATGTGAATTTGGGTTAAGGTTGCTAAGGTTGAGAGACCCTACTATGTAGCAAGGAAAAGAATGAACTATTGCTGCATGGAATAGCATATAAATCTCACAAACATAATGTTGAATGGAAGGCAGAAAAATGCATGTGCTTTATCATTGCTCTTGTCATTGTTAGGTGCCCTCCAGTTGGTTCCGACTCATAACCACCCTATGTACAGCAGAACGAAACCCTGACCAGTCCTGTGCCATCCTTACAATCGTTGTTATTCTTGAGCTCACTGTTGCAGCCACCGTGTCAATCCACCTCGCTGAGGGTCTTCCTATATTCCACTGACCCTGTACTCTGCTAAGCATGATGTCCTTCTCTAGGGACTGATCCCTCCTGACAACATGTCCAAAGTATGTGAGACACAGTCTCGCCATCCTTGCTTCTAAGGAGCATTCTGGTTGTACTTCTACCGAGACAGATTTGTTCGTTCTTTTGGCAGTCCATGGTATATTCGATACTCTTCGCCGACACTGCAATTCAAAGGCGTCAATTCTTCTTCGGTCTTCCTTTATCATTACATTTATACAAAGTTTTAAAATAGGCCAAAGTGAGCTATGGTGATGGAAATCAGAATTGCAGTTTTCTGATTCAGGAATAGCTTCCGAACCTTGCATGAGTGGTGGGGCTCTGGAGTTTCCTGGCTATCGGAGCTTCCTCCTAATACATTTTCTTGGTCAGTGCAAGGGTAGCAGCTCCCTTAGCCTATTCTGGGTGTGACTTTAGGAGTTGTTTCTGGAATCTCCCAGACTCCATTTCTTCAGCTATCCCAATTTAATCCTCTAAAATAAATCCCTTTTTTGTTTAAAAGAGCTAGAGTGGATTATAGTCTTTGTAACTGAAAATTGACCACTATTATGTGGTATTAGCAATGGCCAAATAAAAGCCTTGTCAGTTTGAAGTATAAAGCATTACATTAATACTTTGTAAACATTATCCAGTTTAATCCTAGGCATCATTAGTATTATCATTATCTACCATACATAATGCAATTGAGAATCAAAGAGGTTAAGTTACTTTTCCTTAGCTGGTTATGGTGCCATCAAGATGCAAATCCAAAGCTCTGCAGGCTGTGTTTATACTCTGCTGCTCCTGTTCCTGTACTCTTTTAGAACAGAATTGTCCAATATATCGACTTCACATAAGTTCTTCCAATAAGGATTTAAATGACTCAAAGAGCTTGTTTTTTTCAATTCCTGAGCTACAATGGCATATGCGTCAGAATACTTAGTTGCAAACAATAGAATCTGTTGTCATTAGTTTAATCAAAAAGGGCTGTATCTAAGAATAAAAAAAAAAAAAAACCCGATGTCATTGAATCAATTCTGACTCATGGCAAACCCATGTGTTTCAGAGTAGAACTTCCACATAGGGTTTTCATAGCTGTGACTTTTCCAAAGCAGATTGTCAGACGTTTCTTCTGAGGATCCTCTGGATCGTTTCAAACTACCAACATTTCCATTAGTAGGTGAGGGCTCAACCATTTGTGCTACCCAGAGACTCCTTGTATTTAAGAATATCAAGTAACTAAACAAAAAAAAAAAAAATTTTTTTTTTGTTTAATAGATTTATTCCACTACCTTTCTGTTGGTTTGTTGTACTGTGGTGACTTTCATGTTGCTGTGAAGCTGGAAGCTATGTCACCAGTATTTCAAATCCCAGTGGGGCAACCCATGGTTGTCAAGTTTAGCAGAGCTTCCAAATTAAGGCATACTAGGAAAATTTACTTCTGAAAATTAACCAAAGAAAAGCTTTTGGATATCAACAGATCATTGTCTGACTTGCTTGCTTTGGACACATCATTGGGAGGCATCAATCCATAGAGAAGGATGTCATATTTGGTGAAGCAGAGGGCCTATGAGAGCAAAGGACACCCTTAGTGAGATGGATTGGCACAGTAACCACAGTGATGGACTCTAACATGCTGATGATCCTGAAAAGGGATCAAGGATGATGCAGGACCTGGTAACATTTTGTTCTATTGTACATAAGGTCATCATGAGTCAGAGTCCACTCGAAAGCAGCTATCCTATCTATCTGTCTGTCTGTCTATCTAACTACAAACCTACCTATTTATGTATCTAATTGATTCATTAGGGTGATTTAGAAAAAAATGCAGTGAAAGCTAAGCTTCTAAGAGTAATACCCCAAAACATGTCACAGAACTGGACTATTGAGAACAGTGTGCTCCTTTCCTCTGTTGGGTGCCAAATACCAGAAATTCAACCTGACTGGCACTGATACAGCTTCCGGCACTGATCACAGGTCTGCACCATGGACTCAACCTTGCAACCGCTGGGAAACTATTGTTGTCCCTGCTCCCACCTCCCGCATCACATTGCTCCCACTGCTCACTTCTGAATAGATCAACCCAAGTGTGTTTGATTATTGCAGAGGTTAGGTCACATCTATTTTTCTTCTCTGCAGGAGGAGCTGAGAACTTACTTCTGACTTCCACAATGGAGAGGTAATGATCATAATGTGGAAATTTCCCCCAAAACAGAAAGTTCATACAAGGATGATGAGGTAATGACAAATTGGGATAGATAACCATTACAGACAAGGTTGAAGTTTGATCTCTGCTCTATTTTCTACCTGTGTACTTAAAGAGTTAATAGTTTACTAGTCTTCAGTGTTTGCCATTAGTAATTAGAGCTAGATTCCGTCTACTCACACATTTTGAGAACCTGTCATTGGGTCTGCTTTGTTTAAAACAAGCTGTTAGTTTAGGCAAAAAATGTTTCTTTAATGAAAAATTATGATGGGGGTATTCACTTCACCAATTATCCATCTCACAAATGAATAAAACAAATGATCATTAGTATGCTGCTGATTTCTCAGTTGTGCATAATTTCATTTTATTTTTCAGCCTGTAGAGGCTCCTGTGTGTCTTGAGTTTGTAATAGATTTTTTTAAATACACAGATGTTAGTGTAATCTCATGAAAATAATTGAAGAATTATGAATTTATGCATAAATTTTAATCACAAATGCTTTTAATTAGGCTCATTTTATTTTTCTTTTGAACATATGATTTTCTATAATAATTTCACTCAATAACACGAATAACTCACAGACCTTTGAAAGATCACTGTTAATAATGACAGTGTGTATTTGTGACTTCAAAACTCCATTTTGTAGATATACATACACAGATAAATTCAGTACATCTTTCCATCAGTCAAACATCAGCCCCTTTCTCAGAGCTTCCATTAGTTGGTGACTCTTCTCTGCTTCCCCAGATGCCACTGCCTTGAAATAGAGGTAGTTAGTCCACATCTTCTTTTCTAGTGAGGAGCATGGAATGTATATTTGTCTGAGGATTAAAAACGAATGCTATAAACTGGATGGTGTCCATCTACAATTACTGAATGTTTTGATCAAAGATTCTATAGAAGAATTCTGATCAAAAGGGGGGAAATGTAGAATAGAATTTTAAATTCTCAATGGAATACAGACCTTTTGGAGCATTGAGGCAGGATGAATCCCCAAACTATCACCCTGAGATAATCTTTAAACCCAATCTATTTTTTTTATTCCCTGAAATCTTTGAACCAAAAATAACTTATATTAATTAGGAAAGTACATCTGCTTTCAGCATTGTGCTCTTTTAAAGGATTATCTACATGAGATCAAACTGACAATGGCAACTCAAGAGGTTAGATGGGAAGGTTAAGGGGCAGTGAGTTTAATAGTGATGAAATAATTTAGAAAAGGATAGTGAGAATGGTAGTACAACATGGAGAATGCAATCAATGTCATTGAATTGTACTTGTAGAAGTTATTGAAATGGTGTATCTTTGGCTGTATATACTTTCACCAAAATTAAAAAGAAATTAAGTGAACTCTATAAATACAAACTAATTTTTCTGTGTTTTTAATAATTTTTATGTGCTGTTATTTATATGATATCAATTAGGCTGACATGACATTATTAACAAATGTTTTCAAGATTTCTTTCAAATGGAATAATATCTAGCTCTTTATTTCCACTGTCCATGAGGAAATATAAGCCTTGTTTTATATTGAAATAGTAAAATAGGTAATTAAGTAATTAATTTAAAACATTTATTGTGTTTGATTTGTCAGATAAATAGCAGATGCCAAAGTTATAGGGAAGTTTGAATTTAAGGAACTTGTATTATGAAAGAAAAACAGACATATGAAGATAGTTAAATAGAATATTAAGCTACTTTGTGAGATAGATATTCATACGCCCTGTTTTACAAAACCCTCACTCTCTCTGTGTGCTTCCCCCCGTTATCATGTTACCTACCTCTCCTTTTCTTAACTAAATTTCTTGAAAGAATTGCTATCTCAAATTTTTCATCTTTTGCTTTATCTAAAACCCTTTAAATATATTTCGTGCCATTCCTCCACCTACAACATCACTCAGATGTTTCTCTCTCACCAAGGTCTCCAAAGTCCTCTTCGTTATAAACTTAGGTCCTTTCTTACTTGATCTCCGAGCATTGAATACTCTTGCCCGCTGTTTTTATTGAAACACTTTTCTCTTCAGTTTTATAACATTTCATTCACCTCACTTCCTTCCCATGCCTTTAGACATTTCATTTTTACATTCTTTGCAAAACTCTTTTTTTTTTTTTTTTAATGTCCATCATTCAAGGCTGCTGTTCATTACAAGTTAGTCCTAATTCTCTTCTTATTCTATACATTCTCTGGGAAATTTCAGCCATAACTACTGCTTAAATCACCATTTACATACCAAAGATTCTCAAAGCTCCAACAAATCTTCAGCCCAGATCTATGTCCTAAGGGCCACACGCACATATCCAACTACTCTGGGACATGATATCTGAACTTTGAAGCACCCTGGGCACTTCACATTCCCAAAATGTTCACAATTAAACTCATAATTTAGAGCTGCAATTCTCAAACTTTTTGTTATCGGGATATATTTATGGTCTTGAAAATGATTGCACCCTCACAGAGATTTTGCTTTGTGGGTTATATATATAAGTGTTCATCATGTAGTTTTTGAAAACTTTTAAAGTTATTTATTCATATGTCTCAAAATAACAATAATGAAACCATTACATGTTAACCTATATGACATTTTTATGAAAAATAACTGTATGTGGAAAACAAAACAAAAATAATGGAAGAGTAACATTGGTTTAAATCTTTGTAACTCTTTTGAATGTATGGCTGAATACAAGACAAATGGGCTTGCATACCTGCTTCTGCATTCAATCTGAAAAATTCTGCTGAAGGGTACTGTCTTAGACTGGGTTCTCTAGAGAAGCAAAACCAGTAAAGCGTATAAATATATGCAAAGAGAGATTTATATCAAAGAAATGTCTCATGCAATTGTAGAGGCTGGAACATTCCAAGTCTGTGGGTCAGGATAGAGGCTTTTCTCAATTCACATAGCTGCAGAGGCTGGTGAACCCAAGATCAGCAGGTATGAGAACAGGACTCTTGCTCACAGGCTGAAAAAATTGACAGACCCCAAGATGGGCAGGCAAGACCACAAAGCTTCTCCTGATTCATGTAGCTGCAGTGGCTGGCAAATCCAAGATTGGCAGGTTAGAGGGCAGGGCTCCCACTCTCAGGCTATGAAGATTGAAGAATCCCAAAATCAGCAGATAAGCTGATACCTGAAGTCCCAAGAACCTGAGGTCAGACCAACAGAAGACAGCTGCAGGATCCAGAGTAAGCAAAAAGCCAGAAGGTCTGCTTATAATCGGATGCAGACCACACCCCCAAGGAAAGTCACCTTCAGCTGATTGGCTATTCACAGCAGATTCCATCATGGGGGTGATCACATATAAGAGAATGATCACTGAGAATCATGGTCCAGGCAAGTTGACTCTCTGAACCATTGCAAGTACTAAGAATATACAAAAATAAAAAAGACAAATAGCTTCTAATTAATTTTGACCTTGCTGACCCCTGAAATGGCCTCAACATCCTGGGATCCTCAGATCATGTTTTTAGAACTACTAGTGTGAAGTGTTAGGTATCTCAGCTGCATGGTAGTGACAGAGTATCAAAATAAATACCCAGTGCTGCTAAAAGTGGAGTCAAAATAAGTGAGGCTGGGTCCAATTTGGATAAGAAAGGGAAATAAGCCAAAAGAAAACTTCAGTCTGGCCAGGCCAGATTGGGGATAAATTGTACAGGTAAGAGGCTCCCAAGGATCAAGCTGAGCTAGAAGGAGCATATTACTTAATGATGCCCACAAGGGCATTGCTGCAATGGAAAGATGGCAGCATAGATAAGGTAGTTGATGAAGACCCTAAAATCTTCACTAAATTGAGTTAAGGGGCTAAGGCACATGGTGGGTGGTAACAAGGAATGACGATAAAGTACAGAAAGAATGAGAATGGTCCAGGAAGCTATTTTTGAACAGGAGGTTGTTATTGTTAGTTGCTGTGGAGTTGGCGTTATCTGTCAGTTTATCATACTGTGGTGGCTTGTGTGTTGCTGTGATGCTGGAGGCTATGCTACTGGCATTTCAAATACCAGCAGAATCATGGTGGACAGCTTTCAGTGGAGCTTCCAGACTAAGACACAACAGGAAATAAGCATCCCCTGTGAAAGAAAAGAATAGCCAACAACTATATATCCAGCAAAACAGTCTTTCAAATATGGTGGTGAAACTAGGATATTCCCAGATAAACAGAAATTAAGGGAATTTGTAAAAACCAGATGAAGCTTACAAGAAATATTAAAGGGAGTCCTTTGGACAGAGAACCAACGACATCATACAACAACCTGAGATCAAGACACACAATAGCATCACCCATATACCAACCCAGATAAAGAATTCTCAAAAGTAAAATAAACCTGCAAAACTGAAAGCATGGAACTAGAGTTGTCAATCTGTGAACAACGACAACTTCAAAACAAAAAGGGGGAACAAATGGTGTAGTTATAGAACTTCCATGTGGAGATGAAGCTAAGGTAATATCAAGATATAATAGACTTTTAAACTTAGGGAGATAAAGGTAAATTTCAGAATAACCACAGAGAAAATTAATAAATCTACTCACCAAAATAAAAAAGAAAATCAAAGACTCAGTAAACACAAAATCAACAATGAGAGATATGAAAACAAAATCCATAAACAAAAAGGACTCAGTGCAGAAAATTAAGCAGAACAAAGAAACTGTTAACACCACAATAAAAAGCATAACACAATGGCAGCAGTAAATGTATCCATCAATAATCACACTGAATGTAAATGGTTTAAATTTATCAGTCAAGAGACACAGAGTGGCAGAGTGGATAAAAAAACACGACCCATCAATATGAGACACACCTTAGATACAAAGACATAAACAGGTTAAAAATCAAAGGGTAGAAAAAATACATATCAAGCAAACAATAACCAAACGATAGCAAGAGTGGCAATAACAATCCCTGATAAGATAGAATTTAAGTCAAAATTCATTATAAGAGACAAAGAAGGACAGTGCATAATGATTAAAGGGTCAACCCAACAAGAGGACGTAATCATAATAAACTTTTACGCAACCAGTGACAGAGACCCAAAATACATAATACAGGCTTTAACAGAATTGAAAAGAGGAATAGACAGTTCTACAATAATAGTAGACTTAAACACATCACTTTTGATGATGGACAGAACAACTACAAAGAAACTCAACAAAAAATCTAAATGACACAAACAACCAACTTGATGTAGTAGACATATACAGAACACACCACCCAGTAGCATCCCAGTATACATTCTTCTCCAGTGCACATGACTCATTCTCCAGAACAGACCACATTTTAGGCAACAAAACAAGCCTTAAATTCAAAAACATAGAAATAATACAAAGCAACTTCTCTAATCATAATGCTATAAAACAAAAAGTCAATAATAGAATAAGAAAAAAATTAAATACATGGAAACTGAATAACACCTTACTTAAAAACTATTGGTTAATAGAAGAAATTAAAAATGAAATTGAAAATCTTTTAGAATCAAATGAGAATGAAAACATGACATACCAAAACTCTTGGGACACAGCAAAAGCAGTGCTCACAGCAATAAATGCACACATCAAAAAAGGAGAAAGGGCCAAAATCAATACCTTAACCCCACAGCTCAAACAAAAGAAAAGGAGCAGCAAAAGAATTCCAGTCACCAGAAGAAAGGAAACAATAAACATCAGAGCAGAAATAAATGAAACAGAAAAACAAGAGAAAGAATCAGCAAAACTAGAAGTTGGTTCTTTGAGAGAATCAATTAAATCGAAAAACTGCTGGCCAAATTGACAATGGAAAAAAATGAGATGATGCAAATTACCAAAATGAGAAATGAGATGAGTGACATTGCAACAGAATCAACTGAGATGAAAAGGGATCATAACAGAATATTATGAAAAATTATACTCTACAAATTTGAAAACCTACAAGAAATGGATGAATTTCTAGAAACACACTACCTACCTAAACTAACACAGAGATAGTAAACCTATGTAGACTCATAACAAAAGAAGAAATTGAAGTTGTCATAAAAAAAAAAAAAAAAACTCCCAACAACAACAAAAGCCCTGGCCCAGAGAGCTTCACTGGAGAGTTCCACCAAACATTCAGAGAAGAGTTTACACCAATTCTACTCAGACTATTCCAGGGCATAGAAAAGGAAGGAATACTCCCAAATTCATTCTATGAAGCCAGCGTAACCCTGATACCAAAACCAGGCAAAGATACCATAAAAAAAGTAAATTACAGACCAATATCTCTCTTCTCAACAATATTCTAGCCAAATGAATTCCACAGCATATCAAAAAAACAATACCTCTCTATCAGATGGGATTCATACCAGGGATGCAAGGGTGGTTCAACATTAGAAAAGCAATTAATGTAATTTGCCACATAAATAAAAGAATCACATGATCATCTCAATAGATGCAGAAAAGGCATTTGATAAAATCCAACATTGTTTTCTGATAAAATCTCTCAGCAAAACAGGAATAGAAGGGAAATTCCTCAGCGTAAAGGCATATATACAAAACCTACAGCCAACATTTTTTTCAACAGAGACTGAAAGCATTCCCCTTGAGAACAAGAATGAGACAAGGATGCCCATTATCACTGCTTGTGTTCAATATTGTACTGGAAGTCCTATTCAGAGCCGTAAAGCAAGAAAGGGAAATAAAGGCACCCAAATTGGTAAGGAAGAAATGAAACTATCTCTATTCATAGGTGACATGATCCTATACACAGAAAACCCCAGAGATACCACAAGAAAGTGACTAGAACTAATAGAAGGGTTAGGCAAAGTGTCAGGGTACTAGAACAACATACAAAAATCAGTTGTATGAATGCTTCGAAGGTAAGAGGAACAAGGGCGGGGGTTTGGGGACTATGGCTTAAGGGGACTTCTAAGTCAATTGGCATAATAAACTCTATTATGAAAACATTCGGCATCCCACTTTGAAGTGTGGTGTCTGGGGTCTTAAATGCTAATAAGCGGCCATCTAAGATGCATCAAGAGATCTCAACCCATCTGGATCAAAGGAGAAGGAAGAACACCAAGGTCACACGATAACTATGAGCCCAAGACAGAAAGGGCCACATGAACTAGAGACTTACATCATCCTGAGACCAGAAGAACTAGATGGTGCCCGGCCACAAGCGATGACTGCCCTGACAGGGAACACAACAGAGAACTCCTGAGGGAGCAGGTGAACAGTGGGATGCAGACCCCAAATTCTCATAAAAAGACCAGACTTAATGGTCTGACTGAGACTAGAAGAATCCCGGTGATCATGGTCCCCAAACCTTCTGTTGGCCCAGGACAGGAACCATTCCCGAAGACAACTCATCAGACATGGAAGGGATTGGACAATGGGCTGGAGAGAGATGCTGATGAAGAGTGAGCTACTTGTATCAGATGGATACTTGAGACTGTGCTGGCATCTCTTACCTGGAGGGGAGATAGGAAGGTAGAGAGGGTTAGAAACTGGCAAAAAGGCCAGGAAAGGAGAGAGTAGAAGAAGGGAGCAGACTGACTCATTAGGGGGAGAGTAAATGGGAGTATGTAGTAAGGTGTATATAAGCTTATATGTGACAGACTGACTTGATTTGTAAACTTTCACTTAAAGCACAATACAAATTATTAAAAAAAAAAAATCAATTGTATTCCTTTACACTAACAGAAGAACTCCAAAAAGGAATCTAGAAGACAATACCATTACAATAATCCCCAAAAGGATAAAATATCTAGAAACAAATCTAACTGGGGACACAAAAGACTTATACAAGGAAAACTACAAAACACTACTGCAAGAAACAAAATGAGACCTACATAAATGAAGAAAACATACCATGCTCGTGGATTGGAAGACTTAACATTGTGAAAATGTCAATACTACCCAAAGCTATCTATAGATATAATTCAATCCTGATTCAGACCCCAACAACATTCTTAAACGAAATGGAAAAACTAATCTCCAACTCAATATGGAAAGGAAAGAGGACCAGAATAGCTAAAGAATTATTGAAGAACGAAGTAGGAGGCTTCACACTTCCCGGTCTCAGAACTTACTATACATCCACAGTAGTCAAAACAGTCTAGTATTGGTATAATAACAGACACATAGGCCAATGGAACAGAATTGAGAACCTAGCAATAAATCCATCCAGCTACGGACAGCTGATCTTCGACAAAGTATCCAAGCCCACCCAATGAGGAAGAGATTGTCTCTTTAACAAATAGTGATGACAAAACTGGATACCCTTTCGCAGAAAAATGAAACAGGATCCATACCTAACACCATACACAAACACATTAAATCAAAATGGATCCTAAACATTTAACCTAAGACTATAAAGTTCCTGGAAGATAATAGGGACAAAGTATAAAGTTCCTGGAAGATAATAGGGACAAAGCTAGGGGTCCTAAAATCTATGGTATAAATACACTCTCAAACATAACTGAAAACTCACAAACAGCAGATAAACTAGATGAATTGGAACTCCTAAGAACTGAATACTCACGTTCATCAAAAGACTTTACCAAAAGAGTAAAAAGAGAACCTATAGATTGGAAAAAAAAATTTGCAATGATATAATCTCACAAAGGTCTAATCTCCAAAGTATATAGAAGACTGCAACACCTAAACAACAAAAACACAAACAATCCAATGAAAAAATGGGCAAAGGACATGAACAGACAAGTCACCAAAAAAGGTATTCATGCAGCTAACAAACACATGAAGAGACACTTAACAACCATTAGCCATTAGAGAGATGCATATCAAAACTATAAGATACCATCTCACCCCTGCAAAAGTGGCACTGATGAAAAAAAAAAAAAACAGAAAACAACAAATGCTGGTGGGGTTGTGGGGAGATTGGAATTCTTATATACTGCTGGTGGGATTGTAAAATGGTACAACCACTATGGAAAATGGTATGGCGCTTCCTCAAAAAGCTAGAGATAGAAATACCATAGGATCGAGCAATCCCATTCCTAGGTATATATCCTGGAGAAATAAGAGCAGTGATTCAAATAGACATTTACACATCCATGTTCATTGCAGCACTATTCACAATAGCAAAAAGATGGGAACAACCCAAGCGTCCATCAATGGATGAATGAATAAACAAAATGTGGTACATACACACAACAGAATACTACACAATGATGAAGAATAATGATGAGTCCACAAAACATATTATAAAGTGGATTAAGTTGGAGGACATTATTCTGACTAAAATAAGTCAATCACAAAAGGACAAATATTGTATGATACCACTTTTATAAAAAGTTAAGAATAGGTTTACACACAGAAAGCAACATTCTTTATGGTTGCCATGGATGGGAGGGCAAGGAAGGGAGAATCACTTACCAGGTAGTAGACATGTGTTAATTCTGGTGAAGGGAAAGGCAATACACAGCATGACCAAGGTAAATGAAGACACCAAGAGGTATGCAAGAATAAAGCACAACTATGTAAATATGTACATGTAAATGCTGTAACATATACAATTCTGCAACAACAGTAACAGCAACCAAAAATCTGTGAGTGGTTATATAGGAAGATATGCATGCTATATAGATGTGGGAGGGAATATGGCAGTACATACATCTCTGTGCATATTTAGGTATAGTTGTGGGCATTTATATATATATATATTTGTATGTGCAGCATATATATTCATATATATAATAAAGTACACACAGGGCACAGTTATCGAAACTTTTTATACATATCCAAACACCTCAAGGGACTGAGTTACTGTGTCTGAAGGCTAAGGAGTATAGTCTCAGGGAACATCTTGGTCAATTCGCATAACATAGTTCACGAAGATAATGCTCTACATTCTAGTTTGGTGAGTAACATCTCAGGCATTAACAGCTTGCAAGTGACCATCTAAGATACAACTATTAGTCTCTTCCCATGTGAAGCAAAGGAGAGCAAAGGAAACCAAACGCCCAAGGAAGCAATTAGTCCACAGGACTAAAGGCCCACACAAACCACCGCCTCCTCTAACTTGAGACCAGAAGAACTAGATGATACCTGGCTATCCCTAAGTACTGCTCTGACCAGGGACGCAATAGAAGGTCCCTGTTAGAATGGTTATGGGGAAAAAATGTAGAACAAAACTCAAATTCATAAAAAAGACTAGACTTACTGGACTTATAGAGACTGGAGCAACCCCCGAGACCATTGCACTAAGATGCCCTTTTAACCTGAACTTAAGCCACTTCTAAAGGTCACCTTTCAGCCAAATAATAGATTGACCTGTAAAATAAACAATAACAACGCTGAGGAATGTGGTCCTTAGAAAAATCAACTATAAGAGACCAAATAGGCAACATTTGCCCAAAAGCAAAGAAGAGAAGGCAAGAGAGTGGACCGGGACCCTGGAGGGAAGGAAATGGAGAGTGCTGACAAAATTTTTTTTTTAAAAAAAAGGAAATAAGCATCCCAATTTTGTCTGCCTCCAGCAAGGGCCTAGCATCTTAAATATGATGTATCGCATTGAACAGTAAGAAAAATAGAAACAACTCAAGAGATGAGCACCATAACGGCAAAATCTTTCAACTAGTAAGGTGGTGAGTTTTTCTTCAGTAATCGAATGGATACAGAACTCTCAGGTGACTCCAATTCAGAATTTGCTGTGGCTTTTTTTTTCTGTAGTTTCCAAGCAGGTGACTCCAAAAAGAAAGGTTTCCTGTCCGCCTAGTTACCTTGAGAGCAGAGCCACTGAGAACAGTAAATCAAGCTATGCATTGCACAAAGGCCCAGGCCATGTCCTGAGGAGAAACTGAAGTTCTGTCTTTGCTCTTCTTGCCATGTTCTGTTCTTGAGGGGTTGCTGCTGTTCAGAGGGTAGGTTTTTCTAATTCCACCCCATAACCCATTGCCATGGAGTCAATTCAGACTCATAGCGGCCCTATAGGACAGAGTAAAACTGCCCCAGAGGGCTTCCAAGCTGTAATCTTTACAGAAGCGTACCGCCATATCTTTCTTCCACAGAGTGTTTGGTGGGTCCAAACCACTGATATTTGGGCTAACAGCTGAGCACTTAACAACTGCACCACCAGGGCTCCTTAATTTCCCCCCAAGGGGCATTTTTCTAATTTGCAACAATGTTTCACAGTGGCAAGCTGTATCCCTACATGATAGAAATGTTTTCAAAATTGAGCATGATGGCATTTCAGCGGCCAATGCCACCTATTTCCTTGTAGTAAAGAAGCCCTTATAACAGAGTTACCACCACAGAGGCCACTTTGATTCCTGCTCCCTGTATCTAAAACATTAGCCAGAATCTATAATTGTCCTGTAATTTGTCATCTATATCTGGGTGCACGCAGTTAAGAGATCACTGTTTCTTAGTTATATAGTGCTGCTATAACAGAAATACCACAAGAGGATGGCTTTAACAAAGAGAAATTTATTTCCTCACAGTAAAGTGGCCTAGAAGTCCAAATTCAGGGCTTCAGCTCTAGCAGAAGGCTTCTCTCTCTGCTGGCTCTGGAGGAAGGTCCTTTTCATCAATCTTCCCCTGGACTAGGAGTTTCTCCGCACAGGAACCCTGAGTCCAAAGGACTCATTCTGCTCCTGGCACTGCTTTCTTGGTGGTATGAGGTCTCCCTGTCTCTCTGCTTGCTTCTCTCTTTTATATCTCAAAGGAGATTGCATCGAAACACAACGCAGTCTTGTAGATTGGCCCTGCCTCACTAACACAACTGCTGCCTCTTCCACCTCATTAACATCATAGAGATAGGATTTATAACACATAGGAAAATCACATCAGATGACAAAATGGTGGACAATCACACAATACTGGGAATCATGACCTAGCCAAATCGGTAGGCACATTTTGGGGGGATACAATTCAATCCATGACAGTTACCTAATCAGAAATTGAACAGGACTAGCACCTTTGATGGAATGCGAAGTGATGTGTTGAGCAGTAAGACAGCTGTGAAATCTTGGTGACTACTCCCCTCCATTGTATACCTAATGTTTCCATTTATAAAACCCCTTGAGCTCAGCTAGGGGAAGTGAGAGATCAGTTTCAGAAACGTGAGTGTGTGGAGCCTGTGCACTGGAAATAATTTTCACAGAACTGTGACTGTGACAGCCGAGATATGAGGTAGAACCAAGAGCACTTACCATCATTTGAATAGTCTAAACTATTTCCCAGAATTATCCTGAAAATCAATAAAAATTCTTGATCATTTTTCATGTGTAGTAGATAGATTTTTATCTGTGTATAAGTATTTGTAGGTGTATGCATGTATTTATGTGTATAGTCTTCTCAGCATCCCTTCTGGGAGGGGGGATTAGAAATCGCTCCTTTGCTAATCTGTGTAATTTTGAAAGAACTGTCTATCATAATGGTCCCTCAGTGGCACAAATGGTTTGAGCTCATCTACTAACCAAAATGTTGGTGGTTCAAACCCACCCAGCAGAGCCATGGGAGAAAGCCCTGGCAACCTGCTTCCATAAAGGTTACACCTGAGAAAACCCTATGGAGCTCAGTTCTACTCTGTAACACACGAAGTCACCATGAGTTGGAACTGACTTGATGGCAAATGGGTTTGGTTGGTTTGATCTGTCAGGGAGGCATGTTTACCCTTCACCAACACAGAGGTGGCCCATGACCCATGCTAAACAATCAAACTCTTTATCGTGGTAATTCAAATATTGCATAGAAGCACTCAGGGACAGAAGGGAATTGGAGGCAGGTAGTCTAATTGTAGTACCCTATAAAAAGTTTAGGAGCCCTGGTGGCACAGTAGTCACAAATCTATGCAACTAAAATACCTGAAACTATTCTGATTTTAGTCTGCCTTAGGATTTGGATTTCAGCTATTCCTTTGATTTTGTGAGATACAGTTTTCTTCCAATATTTTTTTTCTTAATTTAGGTAGAATTGGTTTCTGTTAGTTACAACCAAAGAAATCTAACAATATTAGATACAAAAGTTGGGTTGTAGGCAATAGACCATCAGGGAAATATACATTATCTGGAAGTGGTTATTGGAGAAGATGGAATAAATGTAGAAAGACTATTGTTTTATATTCAGAGATGAGAAGATCGCTGTTCATGATACCTCATGGCACCAGGAGTAATCAGTTGATCAACTCTGCTCCCCTGGAGCAATGTGCCCACCGAGGATGATACTCTCTGAGACAGGGTGCTAGTCCGATAAAGTAATTTAAAGAGGATAATTTTTTTTAAGAATGAGAGACTATGGAAGGGAATATTTGATCCTAACGGCATTGGATAACTTAAACCTAGGGAAAACCAGCTCAAAATGTGCAATATTTAGTCAAGACATAGAATGAAACTGTTAGTCTTCCTGCGATAGTGCTTAAAAAAAAAAAAAGAAGAAGGAGAAGGAAAAAGAAAGAAAGAAAAGAAGGAAGGAAGGAAGGAAGGAAGGAAGGAAGGAAGGAAGGAAGGAAGGAAGGAAGGAAGGAAGGAAGGAAGGAAGGAAGGAAGGAAGGAAGGAAGGAAGGAAGGAAGGAAGGAAGGAAGGAAGGAAGGAAGGAAGGAAGGAAGGAAGGAAGGAAGGAAGGAAGGAAGGAAGGAAGGAAGGAAGGAAGGAAGGAAGGAAGGAAGGAAGGAAGGAAGGAAGGAAGGAAGGAAGGAAGGAAGGAAGGAAGGAAGGAAGGAAGAAAGAAAGAAAGAAAGAAAGAAAGAAAGAAAGAAAGAAAGAAAGAAAGAAAGAAAGAAAGAAAGAAAGAAAGAAAGAAAGAAAGAAAGAAAGAAAGAAAGAAAGAAAGAAAGAAAGAAAGAAAGAAAGAAAGAAAGAAAGAAAGAAAGAAAGAAAGAAAGAAAGAAAGAAAGAAAGAAAGAAAGAAAGAAAGAAAGAAAGAAAGAAAGAAAGAAAGAAAGAAAGAAAAAGAAACCTTACTAATTGTAGGAGTTGCTTTGAGATCTCTGAAAACCAAACTGCGAGACTGATTTTTTTGAGTTGCTGTATTACAGCTCCCTTTGGGTTGATAATCTTGCCCAGTCTTTTAAGTGAAAATTAGAGTGCAGATCAGGTAAGAGAGGGATTTTTATAACTGAAGCACTGATATTACCTATGAAAGAGGAGTCTGAAGGCTTTGAGAACCTTTAAACTAATGAATCCATGTTTTCAGTGTTTCTTGCCTAAGTAAGCTCTGTCCCCTTCTAAAGGGAACAGAAAGCTAAGTTATTCCTCTAGTTCCTTATGGCTTCTAGGTAACCAGGATTTTTTAAAACTCAACTTTGCTTAGGCAATGAAATGAAGGAGAAAAAAAAGTTTACTGTAAAAAATACTTCAGAAATTCATGAATTTCAAATGTCTAAAATTTGGGGAACATATACAGAAATAGATATTGTGAGGGTGGTGAAACTTATTTTGAGGTTGAATTGAATTTTTTTAATGGGTGAACTCACTAAAGTTTCTGTGTGCCACATGATAGCACCATTAAATCTAAACGTTTAATGGCTCTGTAATTTTTAATACAACCTAAACTGAATACAGACCTTGAATGGCAAGAAAGAGCAAAAAACCTTGGCAAAGTTTAGAAGACAGACTTGTTATTATTAATTTCTGTCTTTTATCTGGGATTTATTTTACTTTAATTTCCATCTTTGGCATGTACCAATAATATAATTTTAAAAAAGAAAATCTAGGGCAAAATGTTTTCTTTATTGCAATCTTGAGTCTTATGTTTTGTGTGTAATATAATATTACTTGGTTCATTAAACATTTATATTACTGGATATATTTTAGAATCCTTAGTCTGGAAGCAACATATATTCACTAACAGAAGAAATACATCAGAAAAGGGTGTGTTTTGCATGAAAGGCATATTTATTTCAACAATTAAAAAGCTTTATTTATCAATGACAAAAGACTAGTGGAAAACATGTTTCACTTTTTATATTCTATTCTTGTCAAGAATGTTTAACTTATGAGTTTTTTATTATTGAAAATGCATGATTCAGGGTATTCTGTAAATCTTATTTCTATAAAAAAGAAAAGAGTGGGAAATTACATGGAAAAATATTGAAGTGATGAGGAAAGAAACACATTTACTCTTTCTCTGGCCCATAATCTTTTTTTGTTTGTTTGCTTCTCTTATTTTTATTATGGTAAAATGATTTTTTAATCTTTTTTTTTTGTGTGTGTGCTTTAACTGAAAGTTTACAAATCAAGTCAGTCTCTCTTACAAAAATTTATACATACCTTGCTATGTACTCCTAATTGCTCTCCCCCTAATGAGACAGCACACTCCTTCCATACACTTTCTGATTTTGTGTCCATTCAGCCAGCTTCTGACTCCCTCTCGCCTCTCATCTCCCCTCCAGACAGGAGCTGCCCATATAGTCTCACGTGTCTACTTGATCCAAGATGCTCAGTCTTTACCAGGATCATTTTCTATCCCATAGTCCAGTCCAATCCCTATCTGAAGAGCTGGGTTTGGGAATGGTTCCTGTCTTGGCCCATAATCTTTTAAAAAAGAAAAAGCAAACCTCATCAATCTTTTTTTTTTTTTTTTTGGCCTGTTATCTGTTTCTGAATGTAAAATGAGAAAGTTTTTATCGCTCTGAACTCTGATTATACTTAGCACCATGTCGGATTCATGGATTGTTAGCTATTGTTTGTGTGTGTGTGCTTTACTTTTGGCTTTCAATCTAGATTGTAAACTTTAAGAGGGCAGAGGCAAGTTCTCAACTGGGCTCACCTGAGCATCAAGCAAAGCGCCAGGCATATTTGAGGCTTCTGAACACAGAATGGAGCCCTGGTGGCACAGTGGTTAAGAGCTCAGGCTGCTAACCAAAAAGTCAGCAGTTTGAATCCACCAGCTGCTTCCTGGAAACCCTATAAGGCAGCTCTACTCTGTCCTATAGGGTCACTATGAGTTGGAATCAACTCGACAGCAACGGGGAACACAATATATTTAATTTACCTAGAAAAAGTCCTAGATTATCTACTTTGTCATGTTCTTCCTGAATTCTTAAGTTAAGAAATAAATGCTACAGTCAAATTCCATATAAAATAAATTCTGGATCAATTATATCTACTGATGAGGTTGCGATCAGTGAGAGCACTTGTTGCTGAGAACTGCTCTTCCGTAGTGTCTTGGTTTCCTCAGGCTGCCATAACAAAATGCCACAAAATAGGTGGCTTTAAGGAACAGAAATTAATTTTTTTACAGTTTTGGAGTCTACACTGAATTTAGGGCTTTGGCAGAGCTATGCTCTCTGTTGGCTCTAGGGAAAAAGTCTTCCTTATCTCTTTTATCTTCTGGCAGCCCCAGGTGTTTCTTGTCATTCCCTGGCTTTTAGATAGAACCTCGCCGGCTTTCTCCCCATGTATGACTCCATTTCCATGCCTGTTTTCCCTCTTTTATAAAACATCACTCAGAATGAATTATGATTAGGTTCCACCCTACTCCAGTGTGACCTCATTTAATTTAACCGATATTAAAAGAAAAGTCCTATTTCCAAACAAGATCACAAGCACAGGTCCAGGGGTTAGAACTTCGACATATCTCTTTGTGGACACAATTCAATCCATAACACACAGCAACATGGGGACAGGCAGAAACTGGAAGGTAATAACCTGCTCAGGTAATAAAGAGACATGGGGATGGTGTTAGCCAGGCAGTAAGTCAGCACTAAAGATTAATATAGAATGCCTAACCTCTTTTTTTTTTTTTCCCCAACATAGAATTTCTTATTGTCAGCATTGTACTGATGGCAGAAATTTAAAGCTAGAAACTGATATAGTAATTCTATTCTGAGCCTGTATGCAGTAATTCAGAATAGACAGTTACTACATTTTCAGTTTTGTCCATTTGTCACGTAAAGCATTTTCCTTTTTCTATTCCCAACAGTATTTCTCTTATATTCTTCTCTCTCTCTCTCTTTTTTTTTTTTTTTTTTTAGTAGATGGCTGGGCCTGTGGCCTGAAAATAAAAGTGGTCAATTCCTCTACCTAAAATAGCTTATAACAAGGCAATGTTAAGTTTCCATCTCTGGACACTGTCTTCATGAGCTGTTCTCTGAAACCACACTCTGAAAGACTACAGAACTCATCATTACATTATATTTAACATGTTCATTGGGAGACATTCTTAAAAAAAAAAAAAAAAAAAACCATTGGGTATTAATGTCTTTGGAAATACTTAGATAACTATTTTGAAAACCCAACTATTTCTACTAATGCATGTCCACCAAAAGAGAGAGAAAAGAAGCACCCTCCTAAAATTATTTAAAATCACCTAGGAAAAATTAATGCAAAGGATAGTTTAAAGGAGATGAATCAGAAATCTAGAAAATTCTAGACATATTCCCAATTTCTCAATTAAAAGGTATTAGTTTATTTTCTGTCTATAAGACTCTTTGTTACGTGTACTTTTCATTAACTCTCTGCTCAAGCTGCTGAGACCTCAAAAGCTAACTTGATCATCTAAACAAAACCCATGGAGGGTCATCTTTATAGAAATACTCCTTCCTGTTCAGTGCTAGGGGAAGCTGGATTGCTTCAGGGTTCAGGTGAACTAGTGGTAAGGAATGGCTACTCCAAACAAACAGTGTGGTAAATGGAGCATTTAGTTAAAAAACAGATAAAATTTGTGATTTACTTCCTGAAGGTGTGACTAAATTTAATTTTTTCTGAGTTCTTAACCCAAGATTTCTCAGGCCCTACACAAAGTATTTGCCAGCTCCCTTCCCCCAAACCTAGAGGTGGTCCTTGCAATAAGTTATCATTGACCAAGCATTGAGAATCCTCAATGTGCCAAGCACTCTATAACTCATTTGTTGTTGTCGTTAGGAGCTGCGGAGTAGGTTCTGACTCATAGGACAAAACTATAAGACAGAACTTCCTGATAGCATTTCCAAGGAGTGGCTGGTGGATTTGAACTGCCAACCTTTTGGTTAGCATCTGAGCTTTTAACCACTGTGCCACCGGGGCTCCGCCATAACCCATATGCATATTAACTCTAACCTCTAACCCTTAACCCTTATAAATTCCCTGTTGACCAAATTGTTGTTGTTTTAAATTAACATATTAAAAAGAGAAATAAAGAGCCCTGGGTGATGCAAACAGTTAAGTGGTCAACTAGTAAAGGTTGTCAGTTCAGACTCACTGAGAGTTGCCTCAGAAGATAAGCCTGGCAATCTGCTTCTGAAAAATCACAGCCTTGAAAACCCTACAGAGGGCAGTTCTACTCTGACACACGTGTGTCGCCATGAGTCGGAATGGACCAGCAACAACAACATGCAAATCTTACTCACTAAAAACAGGAACAATTCAGGCTCAAAAACAGTAATCTACTTGTCCAAAGCTAGAAAGGTAATAAGAGTCAAGTATGAATTTTTTCCTCTTCAAGTCGTCATTCCCGGCATAGCACACCATATGATTGTCTGATTCAAAATGGCCAATACCAGTCCATTCCAGCTCACTAATGCCTAGGATATCTGTGTTTATGCATTTCCATTTTTGATGATTTTCTGTTTTCCTAGATTCATACTTTGTACGTTCCACATTCTGATCATTAATGGATGTTTGCAGCTGTTTCTTCTCGTTTTGAGTCGTGCCATATCAGCAAATGAAGGTCCTGAAAGCCCTTCCACGTTATTAAGGTCAATTCTACTTTGAGGAGACAGCTCTTCCCCAGGTGTCTTTTGAGTGTCTTCCAACCTGGCAGGCTCAGCTTCCGGCACTGTATCAGACAATGTTCTGCTGCTATTCATAAGGTTTTCACTGGCTAATTCTTCTCAGAAGTAGGCTGCCGGGTCTGTCTTAGTCTGGAAGTTCAGCTGAAATATGTCCACCACAGGTGACCCTGCTGGTATCTGAATACTGGTGGCATAGCTTCGAGCATCACAGCAACATGCAAGCCCTCATAGTATGGCAAACTGACAGACATGTGGGGGTAGGTAGCTGTCAGGTAGCTGTCTTTCAGATTTCTTTGCATACACTAGTGAGCACTTCCAGCACTGCATCCATTTACTGAAGCATCTCAATTGGTATTCTGTCAATTCCCAAAGCCTTGTTTTTCATCAAGGCAGTTGTTGTTCGGACAGAACAAGGGGATACTGCGTGGCTTAAAGTCAGGAAAGGTTTGTGTCAAGGTTGTATTCTTTCACCATACCTAATCTCTATGCTGAGCAAATAACCCGAGAAGCTGGACTATACAAAGAAGAAGGAGGCATCAGCATTGGAGGAAGACTCATTAGTAATCTGTGTTATGCAAATGACACAGCCTTGCTTGCTGAGAGTGAAGTGGACTTGAAGCACTTACTGATGGAGATCAAAGGCCACAGCTTTCAGTGTGGATTACACCTCAACATAAAGAAAACAAAAATCGTCACAACTGGACCGATAAGCAACATCATGATAAATGGAGAAAAGATTGAAGTTGTCAAGGATTTCATTTTACTTGGATCCACAATCAACAGCCACAGAAGGAGCAATCCAGAGATCAAAAGATGCATTCCATTGGGCAAATCGGCTGCAAAAGACTTCTTTAAAGTGCTGAAAAGCAAAGATGTCACCTTGAAGACTAAGGTGCACCTGACCCAAGCCATGGTATTTTCAATCACATCGTATGCATGTGAAAGCTGGACAATGAATAAGGAAGATGGAAGAAGAATTGACACCTTTGAACTATGGTGTTGGTGAAAAATGTTGAATATACCACGGACTACCAGAAGAACGAACAAATCTGTCTTGGAAGAAGTACAACCAGAATGCTCCTTATAGGCAAGGATGGCGAGACTGCGTCTTACATGCTTTGGACATGTTGTCAGGACGGATCAGTCCCTGGAGAAGGACATCATGCTTGGCAAAATACAGGGTCAGAGGAAAAGAG
This sequence comes from Elephas maximus indicus, assembly GCF_024166365.1. Lineage (NCBI taxonomy): Eukaryota > Metazoa > Chordata > Mammalia > Proboscidea > Elephantidae > Elephas > Elephas maximus. The sequence goes on from NC_064820.1 coordinate 127,803,070, forward strand.
GAAGACCCTCAAAGAAGTGGATTGACACAGTGGCTGCAACAATGGGCTCAAGCATGGCAACGATTGTAAGGATGGTGCAGGACTGGGCAGTGTTTCGTTCTGTTGTGCATAGGGTTGCTATTAGTGGGAACCAACTTGACGGCACCTAACAATAACAACAACCTCTTCAAATGCGAAGAAGACTTATATTGAATTGAAATATTTGAAAGGACAAATATTACACTAGGTGATACGCAAGCCCCAACGGCCTTCTAAGCAAGGTGAGACCCGTTTACTTCAAAATATTTCATTTTCAGACCATATCTCTGGGCATCAAAATGTTCTTGTACATATTGCACTTATATGAAGTAGTGGATGAAATCAAATGGTTTGGAGAAAGACTCTGGGATGGAGCTGAGTTGCTGTACCTAATCAACTGAGAGAATTTGGTAATGGGTTCAGCGGTGGTGAGTGGAGTGGGCTGGGGATGACAAAATGTGGAGGCAAGAATTGCAGAGCCAGAGGGAGGGAAAGGGAACGAGCACACCTGGTGAACATGAAGTCAAGAAGGGAAACTTGGAAGGTGTTAATAGATTGAACTGTGTCCCTCTGTCTTAGTCATCTAGTACACAGATACCACAAATTTTTGGCTTTAACAAACAGAACTTTGTTCTCTCACATTCTAGTAGGCTAAAGGTCCAAACTTGGGTCATCAGATCCAGGGGAAGGCTTTCTCTCACTGTCAGCTCTGGAGGAAGGTCTTTGTCATCAATCTTCCCCTGGACTGGGAATTTCTCAGTGCAGGGACGCTGGGTCCAAAGGACATATTCTGCTTCTGGCACTACTTTCTTGGTGGTCTGAGATTCCCATATCTCTCTGCTCTCTTCTCTCTTTTATAGCTCAAAAGAGATTGGTTTAAGACGCAACCTAATTTTATAGATTGAATCCTGCACCATCAACATAAAAAAAAAAACTACCACTAATTCCACCTCATTAACATCATAGAGGTAGGGATTGACAACACGTAAGAAAATCACATCAGATGACAAAATGTTGGGCAGTTACACAATAGTGGGAATCATGGCCTAGCCAAGTTGACAGATATTTTGGGCGCACATAATTTAATCCATGACACATCCCAAAAATGTGTGTGAACTTGACTAGATTAGGTTGTATTTTAAGTCAATCTCTTTTGAGATATAAAAGAGAGAATCAAGCAAGGAGATGTGGTGACCTACCACCAAGAAAGCAGAACCAACAGAGAGAGGAAGATTGCCTCTGGAGCTGGCACCCTGAATTTGGACTTCTAGCCTCCTAAACTGGGAGACAATAAATTTCTCTTTGTTAAAGCCATCCAGTTGTTGTATTTCTGTTATAGCAACACTAAGTAACTAAGACAAAAAAAACAAACTTTTTTTTTTTTGTCTTAGTTACCTAGTGTTGCTATAACAGAAATAAGACAGAAGAGGATAAATATAACGTGAATTTTTAAATTATATGTTATACACTGTGCAATATAATCCCTTTCCATTTGACCTGTAAAAACTTCAATAAAATCAACATTACTTATTAGTGCTTGTATGCAAATAGAATTTTATTTGAGGGGAGCCCAAAGAAAGCAGCCAAGTCACAAACATGAAGGAAAAAATGTGTACTTTTTAAAAATTTTTTGGAGTGTTACTTTCATTAAAAATGCAAACTGACAGACTCAGGGAGAGAAATAGATGAATCAACCATTATGGTTAAAGAATTTTCACATGTACTTCTCAGAAGCAGACGGATGAAGAAAACAACTTATTAAAGATATCAAAGTTGAATGGTAGCTCAAGCTAACAGCTAGAAATAAAACTTTACATACAATGAGCAGAGAATGCACATATTAAACAATCCATAAATTCACTTGAAATAATTCACAAAAGAAGTTCAATAAATTTTATAGAATAAATAAAATTTAGACTGTTCTGTGACTTCAATGTAGTCAGATTAGAAATTAATAACAGAAGTATAGATGAAATAATTCTATGCACCCATAAATGAAAAACAGTATTACTAAAAATAATACTAACGCTGCTCTTTCATTAAAAAGAGAGTAAAAAAGGAGTAATTGCGAATGTCATGGATTGAATTGTGTCCCCCCCAAAATATGTGTGGACTTGGTTAGGCCATGATTCCCAGTATTGTGTGATTGTCCACCGTTTTGTCATTTAATGAGATTTCCCTATGTGTTGTAAATCCTATCACTATGATCTAATGAAATGGATTAGTGGCAGTGATATTGATGAGACCTACAAGATTAAATAGTGTCTTAAACAAATCTCTTTTGACTTATAAAAGAGAGAAGTGAGCAGAGAGGTGTGGGGACCTCATACCACTTAAAAAGCAGTGCTGGGAGTAGATCTCGTCCTTTCGACCAGAGGTTCCCGTGTGGAGAAGCTCCCAGACCAAGGCAAGACTGATGACAGGGATCTTCCTCCAGAGCCAACAGAGAAAGCCTTCCTCTGGAGCCAGCACACTGAATTCAGACTTCTAGCCTATTGGACTGTGAGAGAATAAACTTCTCTTCGTTAAAACCATCCACTTGAGGTATTTCTGTTACAGCACCACTAGATGACTAAGACGGGGAATTAATAAGTATTCAATAAAAATGTGAACATTTTGGACCAAAATGTATGGAACCTGTAAATTGTTAAACCTAAAATGGTTGTTTCAAATACTAATATCAGAGTAGGAGAAATATCAAAAACAATTAAACCAATAACATTCAATGTAAGAAGCTGGAAAAAGAGCAATAGAGACAAATAAAGGAAATGATAAAGGATTGATATCAATTAAACAGATAAGACAGAGAGAGAGAGAATAACAAAGTCTATAACATTATTTTGAAAAAAGCAAAAATTGCAAATAGGGAAATGATGACTGATATATCATTAAATTGAACTTAAAATCATGACAAAATATTACAAACAAGTTTTATGCTAATACATTTTATACTCCAGAATGCTTGTTTAATTTCTGGAAAAAGATAAAATGACAAAATTTTAAAATAAGAAATTAAAATAAACAGTCAAGAAAATTAAAACAATAAAAAAATTCCCCCACTGTCCCCACATACATTCCTTTCCCCCTCCCTCCAGATATATGCATAAATTCCCTGGTCCAGATGCATGTTATCAAAGTTTCAATTCTTTATTAAATTACCCTTGTACATTTGACAAAAATCAGTTGACTATAATAATGAAGATCTATTTCTGCACTCTATTTTGTTACATTGGTCTAAATTTTCTTGATTACCTTAACTTTAAAAATTATTCCCAATATTGAGTGGTTTATGCCTCCAACTTTGCTCTTCTTTTTCAAAATCATTTATTCCAGTTACTTTGCATTTTCAATATAAATTTTGCAATATACTTAACTATATATACAAAAAGTCACCACAGCCCATCTCTTGTCAATTTGGTATCCATACACATCTTTTTAAACCATCCTTAAACACCAAATAAAGGCAATAACAAAGTCATGCTTCCACTTGTCCTTAGTTGCCATTGAGTCCATTTTGACTTATGGAGACCACATGTGTGCATAGTACAACTGCTTCATAGAGTTTTGAGGTTGTGAACTTTTGGAAAAGGTGCCTCTGGATGGGTTTGAATGGACAGCCATTTGGCTAGTAGTCTAGTGCTCAACTGTTCGTATCTTCCAGGGACTCCATGACTCCATCCAACATAGTAAAATATTCTGTGTACAACCAAATGCTAACCCTTTCCCCAAGAGAAGATAGAATTATTACATTTGGGTGATGTTCATTCTTTTATCTGATTCACAATACCCCTTTGATAGTATGCAATTTAAATACTAAGAATATAAAGTTAACTACAATTAACACATTGTATGTTAAAAGTGTTAGTATTTAACTTTTTATGTTAATGATAAGTGGATTAAGAAAACAAATAGTAGATTAATATATATACAAATATATTCATAGAAAACATACTCATAGCTGTTACATTCCTTGTTTCTGCAGCAGATTACTTGGTCATAGCTGGTTTTGATAACTACCTTCTTTTGCTACCCATTCAGGGGAAGCCAAAGGTGGTGCAAATGGTTTGTACTCAACTACCAACCTGAAACTTGGTGGTTTGAACCACCAAGCAGCTCCACAGAAGAAAGGCCTGGTGATCTGCTTTTTTAAAGTTTGTAGCCAAGAAAACCCTACAGACCAGTTTTATTCTGTCGCCCACAAGTCACCATGTGTCAAAATGGTTTCAAGGACAATAGGTTTGGTTTTGTGCAGACCTTAAGCTTGGAATTTAAAATCCTGAGTTCATTATTCTATTTCCCCCAGTTCTGCAGTACAAGTGACCAACCAATCCCATTATGCTCCTTTGTTTTCACTTAAGTTTTCTATGTCTCCAATTACTAGGTCACACAGAGCCTTGCCTTCTATAGGCTCTTGGTTATAGTTATCTACAGATGATAATTTGAGTTGTGTTTACCACTACATGCTATGGATGGCCAGTATACCCTTTCCTACTGGTAAAGTAAATGTGTTATGTAGATTCAGATGCAAATATATAGATATAGGAATAGATATAGGGATAGGGACATGAGTATGGGTATGGACATGGATACAAATACATATAAATTAAGGGATCTATTAGAAGAACTTGACCTTGGGGTCACCATGAGTCAGAATCAACCCAATAGCAACTAACAACAGTAATCAGTACTACTGTTGTCTTTGCATCTGATGCTGGAGCTTAACTTTGCATGGCAGGCAGTCAGGAAGGAAAGATCAATGTAATGTAGAGAAGAGCAAGGACAAGCTATAACCCAAAAACAAGAGTTTCAACATAGGAGGATGGACTGAAATTTGTCAGTTCTACCTTTAAGATTTTCTTGTTGTATATTGTTTCTGCCTCCCTCCCCACCCCCACCTCCCCCACCCCTCAATTTGAGTACAGTATGCACAGATGTGGTTTTTGGTATTTATCCTTTTTGGTTTAGGGTCTACCATTAATTTGGGAAGATTCTAGGTCATTACTTCTTCAAATATTTCTTATCCCCCAATCTTTCTTCTCCATCTGGAATTCCAGTTATGCATCTGTTGAACTGTTTGATATTCTCCCACAGCTCTTGGATGTTCTGTTCTGCTTTTTTTTTTTTTTTTTTTAACTCTCTCTTTTTTTTCTCCTTTGTGTTTTAGTTTGCATAATTTCTATTGACCTATCTTCAAGTTCTGATTCTTTTCTCTACTGTCACAAGTCTACTGATGACCACCCCGTTAAAGGCATTTTTCATTTCTTTTACTGCTTTCCATTTCTAGAATTTCCATTTGATACTTTCTTACAGCTTCCATCTATCTGGTGAAATTGCCCATCTGTTCCTTGTATATTGTTCACCTTTTCCATGAGAGTTTTTAATGTGTTAATCATAATTACATTTTCTCTCTGATAGTTCCAATATCTGTGCTATATCTGAGTCTGGTTTTGATGATTACTTTGTTTCATGATAGTGTAATATTTTTCTTGATTTCTCTCTCATGCTTCATAAAACTTTGTACTGAAAACCAGACATCTTGTGTAAGATAGTAGAAACTTAGATAAACAGTTTTTATGACTGAAAATCAGCATGTATTTTCTTCTTCTAGGACTCTAGTGCAGGAGTTTAAGTTAATATGGTCACTAGTTGGGCTGCTTTGAGGTCTGTGATGACAAAGATTCACAACAGTTCACAATAATCTTCAATATCCTCTAGCAATACCTTTTGTTTTGAGAAGGAGCTGGTTTGCCAGAAGGCTTTTTTTTTTTTTTTTCCTAATTTCTCTCCATGCTCAGTTTTAGGTCCTCCCTTCATACTGTGCATCGGGAAGTATCTCTTTCCATATTCTTTCCCACTCTTGTCCCTATCCCACCAATATATACATCTACTATATACTTTTTTGCCTGGTGTGGGGGAGGTGATGGAAGAGATTTTCTATTGTCCTGATTAAGCAAAGGTTTTGGCCAGGCACCATTCTCTGAATCTCTGAATTGTGACCTCATCAATGTTCCTGTCCCCCAGCCCCCCAGCTATAGCTCTGGGCCCAGGGGAAAGATTTTTTTTTTCTGTTCCTTTCTTCCAGCTGCAATGTCTTTTGCCTTTACACCCTACAGATTAAGGTTTCTGCTACATACAGGCAGAACTTAAATCCCCTTTCTGTATTGGCTGCCATCTCCTCCTCCAGGAGCAATTTCTTAAGAATTTCTCCTATCTTTGAGCACCCAGTGAGATTCAGGAATGATTTTTGTGGCCCTCAAGGTTTTCACATTCCTTCTCAAAAGTACACATTTTGCTTCCACCAGTTGCCCAACATCCCCAGCTGAACTGTTCTCACTAGTGTCTGGTTGCTTGTACCCTAGGTCAGTCAGAGCTCCCTTCTCAGCTGTTCTTAGATTTTGGAGCAGTTGTTTGCTCTGTAACCTCAGCTTTCCAATGGGTTCATGAGAATTTATAAATTTGCAGTTTTTCTTGTAAATTGTAAGGATAGGAGTGATGTTCTTTTTAGCTCTCTACACACCCAAGTGGAAGTAGAAGCTCATGTTATATTTTCAATGTACAATGCTTTCCTGGAGTACATGCATGCTCTAGTTAGCCCCAATCCTCACCCCTCTTTATTTTTCTGTGATTTCATATATTTGTTATTTGATATGTTTTATATATATCATTTCATATATTTATATTGCCTGATTGGCCTCTGGAATTGTGTGAACTTTTGATCCTGCTTTAAACACACTGGAGACCTTTTACTAATACTGATTGTAAGTAGGCAATTTTGGAATTATTTTATCAGTTTTCAAATCTGGCCTTGAGTAGCTGTGGCTATAAGAAGCACTTTTAAGACTTGTTGCAAAATCTCTCTATTTTTTAGGTTCTATGACTAAAATTCTCACTACTTGAAGTGTGCTGTATTAAATTTATGTTTTCAGAAGGCTCAGTTAAGATACAAGTATATTTCTTTGGATGAGAGCCATATCAATCAATTCATTACTAGTTGCCAGCACATGAGTAGTGGAAAATTTCCTGAGGGATTAGAACCCAGAGTGGGTAAATTTCATTGTCTAGAGTAGATTTGAGATGGAAATGGAATGTGTGGCATGGCAGAGGAGGTGGCTCCATGTGTAGGGTGACCAAACACTATAAACAGTTCATATTTGTTTATAGGTAGAGAAAAAGAGAGAGAAGAGAAAAAAAAAAAGGAGGTAGATGTCTGAAAAGCAGCAAGGGCAATGAAATAAATTTCATGGTGGGGTTGGAAGTGAAGGAAATAATTACCAAAAAAAAAAAAAAAAAGCTTGATATTAATCACTGGCTCTTTTTTTTTTTTTTTTCCCTTAGGGCCAGATAGATACCACCCTCAGATAATCTCATTTCAGCTGGTCTAAGGAGCCCTGTGGTTCAATGGTTAAAGCGATTGACTGCTAACTGAAAGGTCAGTGGTTTGAAACCACCAGCGGCTCTGCAGGAGAAAGATGCAGCATTCTGCTTCTGTGGAGATTTGTACCCTCGGAAACCCTATGAGGTCCCTATGAATTAGAACTGACTTGATGGCAGTGGGTTAATGAGATTATGGAAACTGTCAGAGAGGCCACCAGAGTAGGAGAACAGAGATTTAGAGTGCCATCAGTTAGCTCGGTTTCTCACTATGGTCCTTTTGTAAATTGAGATTTTGACCAGTTAAATTTCTAGAATATCTTCTGATTGGTAGCTATCATGAGTGGTATCTCACTGCTTAGACCAACTAGGGGCAATTGTATTTGTATTCAGTTATTTCTCCTGTAGAGCCTGCTTTATTTTTGATGTCACATTCCTTTCATAATAATTCTATTTTGTTTGGGGCACAAAATGACTTATTTTATGATTGTTAGTTAAGCACCTGTTATGGATTGAATTGTGTCCTCTAAAAATATGTGTCAACTTCCTTAGGCCATGATTCCCAGTATTGTGTGGTAGTCCTCCATTTTGTGACTGTAATTTTATGTTATAGAGGATTAGGGTAGAATTGTAACACCCTTACCCAGGACACATCCCTGATCCAATGTAAAAGGAGTTTCTCTGTGGTGTGGCCTGCACCACCTTTTATCTTACAAGAGATAAAAGGAAAGGGAAGCGAGCAGAGAGTTGGGGACCTCATACCACCAAGAAAGCAGCACCAGGAGCAGAGTGCGTCCTTTGGACTCGGGGTTCCTGTGCAGAGAAGCTCCTAATTCCAGGGGAAGATTGATGACAAGGGCCTCCCTCTAGAGCCAACAGAAAGAGAAAACCGTCCTCTGGAGCCGATGCCCTGAATTTGGACTTCTAGCCTACTAGACTGTGGGAAAAATAAATTTCTCTTTCTTAAAGCCATCCACTTGTGGTTTTTCTGTTATAGCAGCACTACATGACTAAAACAGTACCAAAGCCCAGCTTATGCGGCAGTATTTATACCACACCTTGAGCATAGAGCGATTCCCTAAATGTCAATATCTTATTTAGCTTTGAATGTTTTTACTCTAGTTGAAGGCTTTCTCAGCAAATAAAAAGGCATGGCCCCTTGTCACAGAAGAGGAACACAAAGACACAATGTCACTTTGGATTCCAGATACCTGAAGCATTTTTTCCTACCAGCAATCCTCACACAGGTTAACAACTGAAAACACTGACTAATAAAACACAATTTCCCAATACCATCTCTTTATACCCATTCATACAAACCATCATTATGCCACTGCAGTAGCCCAGGCTGGGGACAGCAGAAAGGGGCAGAGTAAAGCTGTCTTTGACAGAGAACTTCACTGTCTACAAAGAATTTCTGCAGTGTGTTCACTCATTTGATCATTTCAATGTTGCCAGAAAGGCATAAAATTATTAATTGTCTTTTCATGGATGAGAAATTTCAAACTAGGGAGGTGACTTTCCCAAGGTCACACCACTGGCAGCTGTTTGAGGCTGATTTCTAGGCTTCTAACTCTGAACCTAGTATCCTTTGTGATGGAGCTAGTGGAAAAGAAAGGAATTTGACAAAACTGTCTGGTTATAAGAGGTTGGGAGCCCTGGTGGTGTAGTGGTTAAGAACATGCGTGACTGCTAACCAAAAAGTCGACAGTTCAAATCCACCAGCCACTCCTTGGAAGCCCTATGGAGACAGTTCTACTCTGTCCTACAGGGTTGCTATGAGTCAGAACTGACTTGTTGGCAATGGGTTTTTTTGTTTTTTTGGTTTTACAGGAGGTTGAGAGCCCAAGAAACTGCCAAAGATCACTCTGTAAACAAATCAAAGCCAGAATCTCACTTTTATTTTAGTTATTAATTTTTTATAGCATAGCTCCATTTTCAGTTATATTCTTAAGCCAAGTAAATGTCAGAAGAAAATCAACATCTACCCGCTCAAAACCCTCAGCAGCTGCCAAAATCTATAGCATACAGTTCAGACAGCTTGGTCTGACTCACTCTCATGGGCCCGGAAATCCCTTCCATTTATCTCTTCCTCCTAAAATTTCACCAGGAATTTCAGACTAGTTTCTTCCATGAAACCTCTGATCCTTCCCAACCAGATATGATCCCCTTCCTTTTTTTTTTTTTTTGAAAAGCCACTTTAGTTCTCTTGTGTTTTTTTTTGTTGTTTTGTAATACTTCCAATGTAACTTCCCATTGAACATATAAAATGGGGACAGTTAATGCTGAAAGGTAAAATCAGACATTAAGCTGAATCAAGAAGCCTATGTTGTTTTTGTTGTTAGGTACCATCGAGTCAGTTCCAACTCATAGCCACCCCATGCACAACAGAACAAAACACTACCCATTCCTGTGCCATCCTCACAATTGTTGCTATGTCTGAGCCCATTGTTGCAGCCACTGTGTCAATCCATGTTGTTGAAGACCTTCCTCTTTTTTACTGACCCTCTACCAAGGATGATGTCCTTCTCCATGGACTGGTCCCTCTTAATAATGTGTCCTGACATGTTATCAGGGAGGCTATAAAAGTCATTTTTTGATACACCCATTCAAAAATATGTACTGAGTTCCAATGATATAAGTTACTGTACAGACACATGGGATACAGCAGTGAACACAGTCCCTGCCCTCATGACCCAGTGGGGGTTAATGCAATTTTACATTATATTGAACTCTGAATATCATGGCAACTTACCATTTGGTTTGTACTGCTCTTTTGATCAATGCCTCCTACTCTGTATAAGCTATATTCTCTCTCTATAGCCCAAATCGCAAGCTTCGTAAAACAACAATTGTATTTTGCTCATCTTTAACTACATTTAGGACCTGATTCAGTGCTTACACAAAAATGGGCATTCAAATGATTGTGAATTAAAATCTTTGATTATTCCAATCTGACAAGGATTACAGGCTTTGGTAAACAGGTCCAGGGCTAAAGCAGGTGATGTAAATGAGAGACAAAGGCTGAATATGGCAAACTATTTATGCAGTGATTGCTCCAACTGATGAGGGAGTCTTCCTCTGAGCTCCAGGTGTTTGTTGCCTTTCTGGAACGCTAGAGTCAGAGAGGATAGTGTTAGAGGCATGAGCTCTGAAGTTAGACTACTATCTGAATTTGAATCCCAGTTCGATGGTTAAAGGACTTTGGAAAAGTTCTTAACCTTTCTGTGCTTCAGTTAAGTCTTCATCACAGAGACATTTTAATGATCAAAGGAGATAATTCTTTGTGATATTTGTAAAGCAATTACAATGCCTAACATGTACTGAGTGCCAACCAATATTAAATCAACCAAACAAACCAAACCCAGTGCCATCAAGTCGATTCTGACTCGTAGCAACCCTAGACCCTATAGGACAGAGTAGAACTGCCCTATACAGTTTCCAAGGAGTCCCTGGCAGATTTGAACTGCCAACCCTTTGGTTAGCAGCTGTAGCACTTAACCACTATGCCACCAGGGTTTCCCAACCAATAATAGCAATGTCTAATTTTTAAATAGAAGTCCTTAAATTCAAATATTTATGTGAAATCCAAACATTTATATGTTGATAACTTTGTCCAAATTTTAAATACCGCTGTATATTTTTAAAAAATACTAAAAACTTATCCGTGGCCACTGAATTCCAACTTCAGTAGTATGTGGACCTTTTACTTCAGTGTCCATGTTGTGTAATTAATCAGTTAATTAATTATTGAATACAGTGGCTACTATAGTGAATAAAACCAAAGAACTCTTGCTCCTATGGTTCATTCATTCTAGTGGTGGTGGTATGTGAAAAGGGTGGGATGGGTAAGATGAAAAACAAACATAAATAATACATTTGAGAATGATAGGTTCAACAGAGAAATTTGATTAGGGTAAGGGGAGAGTAGGATGTGGGTTAGGATGGGAAAAGTTTGCTATTATATATAGGGTGGTAGTGAAGGCCTCCATGAAAAGAAGAAATTAGGGTAGAGAAGTGAAATAAATGAGTAGGCCAACCATGAGGTCATCCAGGAAAGAAGCTGTTCTGGTAGAACCAAAAAACAAACAAAAAAGGAAGAGTAAATGCAATGGCCTGGGGTTGGGAACATACTCGGCATTTTCAAGGAATACCTGGGAGATCAGCATAGCTTGAGTCTAAGGAGGAAAGGGCAGATGAGGTCAGAGAGGCTGCCGGGAGCCAGAGCATGAGGACCCTTTAGGCTGTGGTAAGGACTTTAGTTTTTATGCTGAGTCAAGGAGCCATTGAAGGGTTTTGAGTAGAAGAGTAAAATGATCTGAGGAGTTATGTTTTTAAAAGACCTCTCTGGCTGTTGTGTCAAAAATTAAACTGTAAGTGGGCAAGTGAGACAGTAGGGAAGCTCGTTAAGAGGCTATCCCAATAACCCGAGAGTTTCTGGTTAATTTGAAATGCCTGTCCAACATCTGACTGGCCAAATGGAGTAGGCTGATGAATTTGGAAGTGTGGATTTCAGTGGATAGGTCCCGCATGGGAATATACGTTTGGAATTATTAGTAACTGAGATGGGATTCCCAGAGGAACGAGTGTAGATGGGAAGCACCCTCTGCATTTAGAGCATGAAGTGGATGTTCAGGAGGCCAAGTAAAGATTGAGTTTCTACATGATCTTCCAGACAAGTATTGGTAGATTGGTGGGAACAAAGCAGGAATACAGGGGGCTCCAGAAAAGGAGAGGAGAGAAGGTTTGGGTAGTGGTTCTGATGATTGTTTCAAGTTTGTTGTGAAGAGAAAGAAAACGTGGGTGTATGAAAATAGTTGACATAAGGCTAATTTCCAAAATGTGAAGATAACTCATATCCTCACTTCCCCACCTCATCATTCTAACGCTACCACCCACATAGTACTTTCTCTTTGACACTAACCTTCCAGGGTCAGGTCTTCACAATCCAGGACTCTACCCTTTCAGCCCCTGCCTCGTAGGCAAATGCCAGTCTCTCTCTGTTGGTTCTCACGGCACCTAGTAAGTTTGGATAACTCACTAGAAGGACTCACAGAACTAAGTAAACTATTACTTATACTTGCATTTACCTGTTTATTATAACCAGAAAGGATAAAACTGTAGAGTTGGGTGAGGCAAGGTCTAGGAGAGGTCCCACACCATGAGTCTTCTATGGTCCCCTGGGACTTGCTGCATCCTCTCCTGCGCATAGATAGTCTCACCAATCCATGAGGCCTCAAAGAGTACACCAAGGTCCAGGTCCACTAGTCATTGGGATCCCAATGACTATGCATTATTGGGTCTTAATGCATAGTTATGAGTCATCCAATCAGTGAGTATACATGACTGTCTTACCCCTTACCCTCTTCCTGAAGTTAGTTCACCAGGTAAGGCCCTTGTGTAGGCCCTACTTGCCTGGCTATTTCAGAAAGACAAAGAGCATCTAAATTGCTCGGGCTGTTTTCAGAAACTAGAGTCAAAAGGCGAAACTAAGTTCTTTGTCCCACAATGGGGCAATAGCTAGAGGGGAATATAGATTTAAGGGAGGTTTTGTTGTTATTTTTGTTGACTGGTTTTGTAGGAAGGGAGATATGTTACAGCTTTATATGTTCTGTTCTCTTGTACATAGGGTCACTATAAGTCGGAACTGACTTGTTGGCAACTAACAACCTAACAACAACATGTTGAGAGGAATGATCCAGTAGACCAAACCAATTGCATTGAGTCGATTCCAATGTATGGTGATCCCATAAGTGTCACAGTAAAACTGTGCTCTTTAAGATTTTCGGTGACCAATTTTTCAGAAGTAGATCACCAGGCCTTTCTTCCAAGGCACCTCTGGGTGGACTAGAGCCTCTAACTTTTGGTTAGTACCTAAGCACATTAACTTTTGGCATCACCCAGTGACTCCTCTAATCATATTTAAAAAAACAAAAACAAATCCACTGCCGTCAAGTCATAGGAACCCTAACTGTAACCGTATAAACAGACTTAAATTCCAGCAGTGCTAGGAGGTCAGGTATAAAGAATGACTTATGAGAAGGAACCAAAACACACCAAAAGAATAGCAAGATTTTGCCAATTTATATGCGTAGAAATGTGATTCACTACTGAAAGTTCGCCAATGCAAGAAAAAGAGGGTTCAAGGTCAATTGCAGGGAGAAAGTCCTTGAGTAGGGATCTTGGGCACAGGTGGTGTTTGGCTTTAGGCTGAAGTAGAAAAAGTACATCAATTTAAAAGAGAGGAGCAAATTAAGGGTGTCAATGGAGGTAAACTTTGTAGTGAAAACAAGTGCGGTTTTCTTTGCTCTTATTTTCGCAGTGAAATAAAGTCATGTCCTTGCGTGTCATTCTCTGAACACGTGGCTTACCTTCTTCTGTGTTACTAATCATTATTATTCCTCTTGCGGGAAATTCATTCCCGCGTATTGCTTTGATGAAGTCCCTGATGGTCTTCAGGGTCCAGCCTGAAGCACACACTGTCTGTAAGTTTTCTGATTCCCCACTTGTAAGAAGCTGCTCTCACTTCCAGCCTGCCCTGGTGCATACAATCAGGACTAATCACATTGCGTTTAAGATACGCTGCCTCTTAGCTGCTGTGGATCTGTTTACCATTTGGGTTCTTCTGTAAGTACCTGGGGTGTTGTGGGGTGAACCAATTTTTCTTCTCCCTATTAGCTCACTGTACTTTGAAAATATTGGCAATGTTAGTGAGTTTTATTTTTTGGAGCAATAAAGCATAGATGATGTTATGTGGATATTTGTACACTGACTTTTGTTTTTCTTGTTATGTCTTTTTAATTTAAAAAATCTGTTTATATATAATTCCTGGCTAGCCTAATCAGAAGACGCCTTTGTGCCATAAACTGTGTCACACGTGTTTTGGTTCTGGGCTTTTGCCATGATTTTTAACATCTTCTTCTTTATTGCCATGCTTTATAGTTCAAGGAGCCATTCTCTCAATTCTTTTCTCTTCCACCCTCACGTGAAAACCTGAAACTCAAGTCAGAGACAACAAAATTTATTTCTGTTGGCTGGCATTTATCTTTTTTCATTCTTTAGTAACACTCAATTCCAGATATACTGATAGTAGGGATTTAGCAAAAGTATCTCTATTTTGATATATTGCACTTTCGTAAATGAGAGGATATAAAGATATTGGACTTTTATTTCTGAATGGCATGCTTAAGGAAGTTTGTAGGATTCAATAAACACATGTAATGAATACATAAGATGCAATTCTAGAGTATTTATTTAGATGAGGTAATGAAAACAATATAATTATTTTAGAACACTAAAATTAAGAGAGGTACCAAAATATTACACATGTATAATAATAAAAAGAATAATGAATCTATTAGTTAAATGTTGTAAAAATCATTTTTGTTAATGTTTTTGAGAATTTAGGGAAAATATATAGGAAGTTTTGTTCTACAAATTCGTTTGTAGATGGTTTTTTTTTTTTTCTTGTAGATGGTAGAGCCCCGCTATTTCAGAAAACAAGCACAAATAAAAGAATTCTGATATAATTTCAACTTTCATCTACTTTTTAAATGTCAGTTTATCTAAGATTACCTGTAGATCTACTTGATACTCTCTGAGAATAAGATTTAATTTGTCATTTTTTGGAGATAGATAGATAAAGATAAATTACCCCAGTGCCCAGTGCTGTTGAGTCCGTTCCGACTCATAGCGACCCTATAGGACAGAGTAGAACTGCCCCATAGAGTTTCCAAGAGCGCCTGGGGGATTCGAACTGCCGACCCTTTGTTTAGCAGCCAGTAGTACTTAACCACTCCGCCACCAGGGTTTCTGATAAATCACTAGCATACAATAAAACGGACTTTTTTGGTACATAGTCCTATGAGTTTTACCAGGCGTATGGATGCATGTATTTCCCACCACAATCAGGATACAGAACGGTTCTATCATTTCAAAATACTTCTTCATGCTGCCCCTTTTTCGCCACACACTCTCCCCACCCCAACTCCAGGCGACAACTCATCTTTTTTCCATGGCTATAGTTTTACTTTTTATCAAATACATTTTACTCGGTGTTTCCCCCCAAGGGTTCTGATCACTCCAGGAAAATTCCAGAAATTTCTTACTCTTTATGTGAAGTTGCTAACATTAATCACTTGCCTGTGAAGAGGCTCTGAGAGGAAATGTACTGAAATCCATAACTAAGGTTAAGATGATGTCTTAGTTCACCTTCTACAGTCTCATGTGGCAAGGTGAAATGAGAAAGAATAACACAATATGGATACTAATCCCTGCCTCTTTCCCTAGGATATCTATGGTCATCTTCCATGCATCTTTGACGCTGAAACTGCATTGATAGAAATGGATATGTCCTCCACAGAGAGCAAGGAGCCGTCATGTAAATGATCAAATTTAAACGTATTGCTCTTATCATAAAATGACACAGACTCAAAGGGAGGTGCAAAGACATCAAATTGATTTTTACCCTGCCTTTTTTTTTTGGAATGATTTTAAAGAATCAAGTTCCATAAATTGCCTATTGACTAGAGATCAGTTTTTTTTTTTTTTAAGAATGCAATCGCTCATGAGTTTTGTATCCTCAGGAGGGTGAAGACGCAGAGGAGGACTGGCTCCATGTCCATTCGGTCCAGAAGGATGCGCCATCAAGTAAGCCTCACACTGACAGGGAGCCTGGAGTGAGCATTTTAAAACCCACAATTAAACTGAGCACTCTTGTGAGCTTTCCTGGCCCAACCATTGCTTTGAAAGAGCTTTCTAAGGAGCTAACACTCTTCAAGATCTTTTCTCAGACTTAATAAAGAGAGAAGGAATCACCCAGGGAGCTTGTTAAACATGAAGATTCTGGGCCCCTTGGCCAGAGATTCCGATTTGGCTGTCTTGGGATTCTGCATTTTTAACGAGCAAAACCACAATCTGAATAAAGGCACTGTGGAAAACTTGGTTAATGAGTTCTGTGTGCACGGCTTGAACTTCCTCAATCTGAAGCCAGCTCAGTATGGGACCCCAATTACTGTCACTTTCCAGAGCTGATGCACACGCAACAGTCCTGGCAGGCCCCGCTGCGCTCCACTCTAGGGCTTAATCAGCAAGGTTGATTTGGGAAGTTCTCCCCGCATTTGCCAGAATTTCCCAGTGTTTTAACACAACAAAAATAGCCTTCAAAATGTGCAAGGTGGTGGTTTGGGATCTTGGTGCACACCTGCCATCTGGCGGCGAGAGGTGAGCTCACAGAAGAAGGAACTTAAAGATGATCTTTTTCTTCATTTTTTTCAGTGTGAAGGAGATGGAACTCAGAGATTGTTCAGTGTAAATTAGGAGATGTGCATTTCATAAAGCAGAGCCTACAAAAATGGGAAAGTCCATGAGTAAATGCTCTTGTTGCTGAACGGTGCAGGTTTGGAAAGCGGGAGTTTAAGGACTTCATCCCAGTAGTTCCTCAGATGCTGGTGTGGCCCTGAAAATTTCCAGATTATGTTTCCTCAGAGTGGGTTTGATGTCAGCTCCTCTGAAGCCAGGCTTACGAACAGACTCTAGAGGAGCTGGGGTTGCTTGGGCTGACATCTAATTTAGGGATGATCCAAGCAACGTTGAAGAAAACAGTTCCCTTTTGGGTGTGCCAGTCACACACTTATGCTCTGGAAGCTTCTGGTGGGAGGAAAAATTATAATAACGTTATTTACTAAGAAAGAATAACTAGTCCGTGAATAGTCTTAATCATGGAGCCTAAGGCTTTTTTTTTCCTTTCAAAGAAAATTGACAAAATGCCCCCCCACCCCCCGCCGCCACCTTAATGGCATTCAGGTTTACTGGCGTTCTGAGCATAACTGCTTGCACTTATTTAAGTAACGTGTTTCCTGTATTTACTCTTGAATATTGGAGCTAGATGGATTGACCCAGTGGCTGCAACAGTGGGCTCATAACAAGGATTATGAGGAAGGTGCAGAACTGGGTAACATTTTCTTATGTGATTCATAGGGTTGCCATGAGTCAGATCTGACTCAGTGGAACCTAACAACAAAACATATATATACACCAAACCAAGACCCTGGTGGTGCAGTGGTTAAGAGCTCAGCTGCTAACCAAAGTGTCAGTAGTTCAAAGCCACCAGCCACTCCTTGGAAACCTTATGCTCTACAGGGTCACTATGAGTTGAAATTGACTCAACACAACAGATTTTTGGTATATACATATATCTGTAGGATAGAGGAGAAAAAAATACATTTTCCTTGCTTTGGTCAACAGCCAGAATGTGCCAAACCCTCATTACAGTTACAAGAAAAGGTACAGTGGCTAGAACACCGAATAGGTTCATAAGATCTAGGTTCTCACTCCAGTTCTGATTCTGACAAGTCTTTTGAGTTCACTGCATTCCAAACTCTTTTCTTGTAAAATACAAGATTGCATTTTATAATCTTTTTTCTTTTAATGTTTATCTCACAAGATTGTAGTTGACATGAAATGAGACCATGGAGGTGGATGGGTTTTGAAATGATGAGCTGTGTAAGGTATGATTATGCCCATTGTATTTTTATCAGCCGAGGCCAGGTAGAAAAGGTGAGCCAGCAGCAGGTATAGAGCTGCATGAGAGACTGTTGTCCACAGACATTCACTGGAAGTCTTTCTTTAAAACTCCAAAAATTGCTTTAAAAGTTGTCCACTTATACATAGAAGAAAATAAGCAAAAGAAACCTTTTATTTATGTTTTAACTGTGCTTAGGATTGAAGAAAAAGGTTTGCGATCATTATTAAAAAAAAAAAAACTAGCAGCAAAAACAGTGAAAATATTCTGTTAACTATTAAATGTGGATTTTGAATGGTTTAGGTTTTAAAATAGTGTTTTTAGAAAGAAGCTGCCTTATTTATGCAGTGCTGCTATAACAGAAATACCACAAGTAGATGGCTTTAACAAACAGAAATTTATTCTTTCACAGTTTAGAAGGCTAGAAGTTCAAATTCAGGGAGCCAGCTCCAGGGGAAGTCTTTCTCTCTCTGTTGGCTCTGGGGAAAGGTCCTTATCTCCTGTCAACAACTGTGTGCCCCGTGTTCCTTGGAGATCTTCATGTGTTCTTGGCATCATTCTTCCCCTGGGTCTAGACGCTTCTCAGCGCAGGTACCTTGGGTCCAAAGGACATGCTTCACTCCTGGCTCTTTTTGCTTGAGGATAATAAGGTCCCTCTCTCTCTCTCTGCTGGCTTGTCTCTCCTTTTATCTTTTGTGGGATAAAACGTGTGAATTAAGCAAGGGTGATACCTCCCACCCTGTTCCTCATTAACATAACCTGATTATACCTCATTAACATAATGTACAGCTCACTCCTAAATGAGACCACAACCACAGGCACAGAGGCTAGACTTTACATCATATAATTACATCAGATCGCAAAATGGAGGACAGTCACCCAATGCTGGAAATCATGGCTTAGCCAATTAACACATATTTTAGGGGGACACAATTCAATCTATGAGAGAAGCTTAACTGCTGCTTCATTTATATTGACAGACACAGATTCGAATCGTCATTCATCACTCTAGGCTAGCTACCGTTTTATTATTCAACGAATTTTCTAAATAGTGTTTCACCAGTCTAGAAGCTAATTCAAATGTGAGAGATTTTAATGTGTATTTTGTAGCTGGGAATAACTAAAAGCTTTAATTAGCAAAGGAGAATTCTTACTTTCTCTTTGTCAGAAACTCGAAAACAATAAGTACAATATAAGCAAAAATGTGCTAGTTTTGAATCTCCTTTCTTCTAGCTAAAGAAATCTAGTCAGAGAACATTTTATGCTAAAAAAACTCAGTTCTTTATTTAAAAGAAGTATTTTTTTTATTTCAGTTCTTTTCTTCTAAAAGGGATGCTTTTGTGTTTGGTTTTTGCATAAGTACCATTTTTTTTTTTTTTTTTTTGCAAATAACAGTTTGCCAACGATGCAACCACCTTGCACATATTTCCCTATGCGCCGTATGGACGTTATATGTGTGGACGTGTTATTTACGTAGGCACGTTATTTGCAAAAAACACGGTGTATATGCATATATGTAAACACACATACAATTATAGCTCTATATATTTTGCACCTTTTTTTCTTTCCAGTAGGCTTAAAGCGCTGAGAAAAAATAGAATACTATGAGGTAACATACATTCGAGGAGGGGAGAAAGATAAGCAAAGGATAGATAATGAAATGGAGCCGTGAATGAAGGTAGGGCACAAAACGCTCACGAGGAAGCCCTATACAGTTCCGAAAGAAGAGAGCCACAATTTTGTCATGAGTTTTCCCAGTAGTCAATCGTATCAAGTACAAGAGCCACCGGGTCAATAAAAACGAAAGCAGAACAACCGCTTTGGCAGAAAGATGTGGTCAGTCTCTGAAGCTGTTCACTTTAGTTGAATATTCACACTTAAAATTGGCCGAGAGCCTGGTCTAAGTGATTATTTGGAAGGAACCAAAAAAAAAAAAAATACTCTTTCTTCTAAAAAGCGCAGTCTGTTAGATTCTGTGAGTGTGGAAGTAGAAATTCAGAGGGGTTGAGATTTGATCTTTAGAGTGAGAGAGCGTATGAGGGCCCTGTCTAATTGTATTTTTTAAAAACTGTTTTTCATATCCAACTGCATGAAAGAAGAATTTGAAAACTGGCAATAAACAATACGTACAGAAAAAAGAAGGGTCCCTAGGTGGTTCAAACGGTTAAGCGCTCAACTGCCAGCCGGAAGATTGGTGGCTCCAACTCACCCAGAGGCCCCTCAGGAGACAGGCCTTGCAATCTGCTTCTGGAAGGTCATAGCCCTTGAAAACCCTGTGGAGAAGATCTGCTCTGATTTGCTCGACACATGGGGTCGCCCTGAGTCAGAATGGACTTGACAGCAACTAACAACAACAACAGGGTCAGTTTATACTGAGGGTCCCAGTGCTGCCTTCAGGTGACAGTATGACTCTCAGCCAGTCATATCACTTTTCTTTCAAGATAAGAGGGTATCAAAATTAGTGGCTGCAAAGAAAGAGGCAGAAGCTTTTGGCTGCCCCATCACAACGGATCTAATCACAGAATCTTCACCTTCGTCTGCAAAGTGTCTCTAGTAAAATGATTTTTCACGGGCTAAAGGCAAGCAGGAGTCCCTGGATGGTGCGAATGGTTAAAGCACTTGGCAGCTAACTGAAAGGTTGAGGTTCGCATTTCCCAGAGCCACCTCGAAGAAAGGCTTGATGATCTACTTCTGAGAAATCAGCAACCGAAAACCTTATGGAGCACAGTTCTACTCTGACACATATGGGTCGCCCTGAGTCCAGGTCAACCAGACAGCAACTGTTGCTTTTTTTTTTTCAGGTGAAGCAGCAATAAATATGACCACCAGATGGCCGTAGTGCACTTTGGAGAAATGGCTCGGCCAAGGCCTCTCCCCCAGTACCCCCGCCCCCTTGTTAAACCTTCACTAAACTCTCCACCAGGTGTCAGCAGCACGAATATAATTGGAATAGCAATGTGCTGGGTAAAACTAATTTTATTCCTTCTGTTAATCTGAAAGCGGCACTTTACCTACAGTTGGGCTTTTTTTTTTCCTCTCTCTCTACAAAATTAATGTATCATTTGCTTTTAGGCCTCCCACATACTAACCTAATTTACAAAAAATAAAAATACTGACTGAGGTACATCTTCCAAAGAACCTGGAAAGTATTCTTTTTTGAAAGAAAATTATTAATTTTCCTTTAGAATTTATAATACCTGCGCTTTCTTATCCCAAATTAAAAAAAAATTTTTTTTAATAACTAAAACTGTAAGTGTTGAAGATAATAATGTTTAATATTTATTGACCACCTATTAGGTGTGAAGCATTGGTTTTAAATGCGTTTAAAACAATAGTTCATTGAATCTGCTCTAGGACTTTTCAAGACAGCTCGGATTTGAACTCAAGCCTGTTCAGGGCCATCACCTCCCATGACGTTATGCTTTTTCTGCTTGAGGCATTTTCACAGAAACCCATACTGAAGGAGAAATTGAAACTGCTTTCAAGGTATATTTGGAGTGCAAACAGGAATGTATTCTCTCTTCCTGAGTTCCGCTCACTCACACATGCATGGCATCAATTCAGTGAAGGACAATCATTTATTTTGATTCCCCTGTTACAGTGAAGGCTAAAAATGATGATTAGTTTGGGAACAACAGCAAAGTAATAAACTCATTCATGCTGAAATATAAGTGACTAATATAATCATAAATGAGAAAGAGGATTAGAGGGAACAGAGGCATACTGGGTGCTGGACTGGGCAGAGGCCAGGGAAGTGAGCTGGGGGCAAGGAAGCCGGGAGTTCAGGTAAGCAGCCTTCACCTTCCCCTGTGGTTACCCCTGCTTAGTGCCTTAGAGACCGTAAATGGCACAGGGTCCTAGACAGCCAGATTTAATCATACACAGCACAAATGCTTTCCATGTGTAGCAAATGCCTAAAAATGTTTCCAATCCCTTAGAGGCAAACACTGGACAGTCAAGCTTTGAAAACAGTAATTGCAAGTGGTGTTCAAGATGTGCCCATGTGAAGGTAAGCCTGCCCTCACTAAGTACCCAGGACCTTCATTTTTATCATAATTCACTTCTAAACTGGACTAGTGACAATTTACTACACAGAGAAGAGAAATGTTGAGGGTTGCAAATATGATTAAGACAATTTTTTAGCCTAAAGATTTTATTGTCTAGTAGGGGAGGTAAGCCTTACCTGCACTTTAATGTGCTTTATTTAAAGTATCTTTAAGAAAAATACAAACAAAATAATATGGCAATCGTAAAGGACAAAAGCTGACTTTAGGCTCATGGGGAGAGGAGAAAAGTCCCTCTTTTGTTTGATGCACTCGATAGACTTAGGGTGGGGTCTGAAAATCATTTCATGCACAAGATAGCCTTAGTTTTCTCATTATCTAGTGCTGTTATAACAGAAGGAAACCCTGGTGGTGTAGTGGTTAAGTGCTATGGCTGCTAACCAAAGGGTTGGCAGTTCAAATCCACCAGACGCTCCTTGGAAACTCTGTGGGGCAGTTCTACTCTGTCTTATAGGGTCGCTATGAGTTAGAATTGACTCGATGGCACTGGGTTTGGGGGTTTTTTTTTTGGTTATAACAGAAATACTACAAGTTGATGGCTTTAACAAACAGAAATTTATTCTCTCACAATCTAGAAAGCTAGAAGTCTGAATTCAGGGTGTTAGCTCCAGGGGAAGGCTATCGCTCTCTGTTAGCTCTGGGGGAAGGTACTTGTCATCTATCTTCCCCTAGGTCTAGGAGGTTCTCAGCCAGGGACACAGGGCCCAAAGGACACACTTTGCTCGTGGCTTTTCTTTCTTGATGGTAGGATTTCCCTCTTCTCTCTGCTCATTTCTCCCTTTTAGACCTCAAGAGTTTGACTCAAGATACAGCCTAATCCTGTATATTGGGTCCTGCAGCATTAATGTAACTGCCTCTAACCCTGCCTCATTAACATCATAGAGGTTAGGATTTATAACAGGTAGGATAATTACATCAGATCACAAAGTGGAGGACAACCACAGACTATTGGGAATCATGGCCTAACCAAGTGGACACACATTTTGGGGGGACCCAATTCAATCCATAACAGGTGGGGTCTTGAAAGGAAAGAAAGGAATGGGGATGAGGGTTTTAGGGAAGGATGTTCTATGAGAAAAGGGAGGGTGGTACTTGATTCTTACCTGTAGCCAGAACCGTGTGCCCAGATATCTGCAAGCAATGTAAGGTGAATTTGTGCTGCCAATTAGCTAGCACAGATTAGTAAAAACATTGTCATTAACTAAGCAATTACTTACTAGGAGCCAGGTATTGTTCTTACATATGTTTTTTACTTAGTCCTTAAATCCCATCACTGTTGAGTCGATTCTGACTCATAGCAACCCAATAAAATGGAGTAGAACTGCCCCACAGGGTTTCCAAGGCTGTAATCTTTACAGAGGCAGACTGCCACATCTTTTTCCCACAGGGCAGCTGGTAGGTTCAAATCACCAACCTATGGGTTAGCAGCTGACTGCTTAACCACTGCACCACCAGGACTCCTTACTTAGTCCTTAGGCCAACCCTACAGGGATTGGAATTGATGAAATACCAGTTGAGATGTTTCAACAAAGAGATGCAATGCTGGAAGAGCTTACCTGTCTATGACAAGAAATTTGGAAGACAGCTATGTGGCCAACCGATTGGAAGAGACCCATATTTGTGTCCATTCCAAAGAAAGGTGATCCAATAGAATGTGGAAATTATCAAACAATGTCATTAATATCACAAGCAAGAATAATTTTGATGAAGATAATTAAAAAACCAGCAGTACATCAACAGGGAACTGCCAGAAATTCAATCCAGATTCAGAAGAGGACTTGAGGGATATCATTGGTGGTATCAGATGGATCTTGACTGAAAGCAGAGAATGCCAGAAAGTTGTTTACCTGTGTCTTATTGACGATGCAAAGGCATTCAACTGTGTGGACCATAACAAATTATGAATAACATTGCGAAGAATGGGAGTTCTAGAACACTTAATTGTGTTCACAAGGAACCTGTACATAGACCCAGAGGTAGTCATTAGAACAGAAGAAGGGGATACTGAGTGGTTTAAAATCAGGAAAGGCATGTATCAGGGTTGTATCCTTTCACCATACTTATTCATTCTGTATTCTGAGCAAATAATCTGAGAAGCTGGACTATATGAAGAAGAACAGGGCATCAGGATTAGAGGAAGACTCATTAACAATCTTCAATATGCAGATGACACAATCTTGCTTGCCGAAAGCAAAGAGGACTTGAAGCACTTACTGATGAAGATCAAAGACTCTACAGCCTTCAGTATGGATTACGCTTCAACATAAAAACAAAAATCCTCACAAATGGACCAATAAGCAACATCATGATAAATGGAGAAAATACTGAAATTGTCAAGGGTTACATTTTACTTGGATTCCCAATCAACTCCCATGGAAGCAGCAGTCAAGAAATCAAGTGATGTTTTTTTATTGCATTAGGCAAATCTTCTGCAAAAGACTTAACTTGTTGAAAAACAAAGATGTCCCTTTGAAGACTAAGGTGCGCCTGACCCAATCCATAGTATTTTCAATCACCTCATATGCATGCCAAAGGTGGGCCATGGATAAGGAAGACCTGAGAAGTATTGATGCCTTAGAATTATGGTGTTGGTGAAGATTATTCAATAACCATGGACTGCAAGAAGAAAGAACAAATATGTCTCAGAAGAAGTACGGCCAGAACTCTCCTTAGAAGGATGATGAGACTTCATCTCACATAATTTGGACATATTATCAACAGGGCCTGTCCATGCTTGGTAAAATGGACGGTCAGCCAAAAAGAGGAAGACTCTCAACGAGATGGATTGACACAGTGGCTGCAGCAATTGGCTCAAGCGTAACAACAGTTTTGAGGATGGCACAGGACCAGGCAGTGTCTCATTCTGTTATACGTAGAGTTGCTATGTGTTGGAACCAACTTGACGGCCGCTAAAAACAGCAACATTGGAGTAGGTGACATTATTCCTTCTCTTAGAAATAACTTGCCCCGGGTCCAATAGTTAGCAAAAGGCACAGCTGGGATGCAAACTCTGCTCTCTGAAGTGTTCTCTCTGCTCTCCTAGAGCCTCCCCCCTAGGACATGGCTGTCAATGTGTACTCTGCTCCTAGGAGTCATACTAGGCAATTTGGATTGATTATTAAGCAAAATTGGGTCTGAATGTAATTAATTATATAACTGTGGCCTGTCCAAGTTTAGTTCCACTGAAATTGCAACATGACATTGAGGCATTATAAAGGATTACTGGTAAAATAAGAATAGGTTTGAATAAAGTCTTTTATTTTTTTCTGGCTTAACAGAGATAAAGGAAAAGAGACCACAGTATGAATGCAACTCAACTGGCAGCGTGACCAATAACTTTTTTTTTTTTAATTGCACTTTAGATGAAGTTTTACAGAAAAAAAACTAGTTTCTCATCAAAAAGTTAGTACACACGTTGTAAGAGATTGGTTAACAACCCCACCACATGTCAACACTCTCCCTTCTCAACCCTGGGTTCCCTATTACCAGCTTTCCTGTTCCCTCCTGCCTTCCAGTCCCTGCCCCAGGGCTGGTGCACCCCTTTAATCTTGTTTCATTCCATGGGCCTGTTCAATCTTTGGCCGAAGGGTGACCCTCAGGAGTGACCTCATTACTGAGCTGACAGGGTGTTCAGGGGCCATACCCTCAGGGTTTCTCACATCTCTGTCAGGCCAGCAAGTCTGGTCTTTTTTTTTTTTTTCTTTTGAGTTAGAATTTTCTACATTTTTCCCCAGCTCTGTCTGGGACCCTCTATTGTGATCCCTGTCAGAGCAGTCAGTGGTGGTAGCCAGGCATCATCTCATTTTACTGGACTCAGTCTGGTGGAGGCAGTGGTAGATGTGGTCCATTAGTCCTTTGGACTAATCTTTCCCTTGTATCTTTAGTTTTCTTCATTCTTCCTTTGTCCTGAAGGGGCGAAACCAGTGGAGTATCCTAGATGGCCGCTCACAGGATTTTAAGACCCAGATGCCACTCACCAAAGTAGAATGTAGAACATATTCTTTATCAACTATGTTATGCTAACTGAGCTAGATGTTCTCCAAGACCATGGTCCCCACAGCCCTCAGCCCAGCAATTCCATCCCTCAGGGAGTTTGGGTGTGTCTCTGGAGCCACCATGACCTTGCCTTGTACAAGTTGTGCTGGCTTTCCCAGTATTGTGTACTGTCTTACTCTTCACCAAAGTTTCCACTTATCTATTAAGTGTTTTTCCATCCCCACCCCTCCCCTCCCTTGTAACCATCAGATTGTTTCTTTTTGTATGTAAACCTTTTCATGAGTTTTTACAGTAGTGATCTTATACAATATTTGTCCTTTTGTGATTGACTTATTTTACTCAGCATGATGCCCTCCAGATTCATCCACATTATGAGCTGCTTCACAGATTCATCATAGTTCTTTATCATTGCATAATATTCTATTGTGTGTATGTACCACAATTTATCCATTCATCTGTTAATGGGCATCTAGGTTGTTTCCATCTTTTTGCTATTGTGAACAATGCTTCAATGAACAGGGATGTACATGTGTTTATTCATGTGACAACTCTTATTTGTCCAGGATATATTCCTAGGAGTGGGATTGCTGTATCATATGGTATTTCTATTTCTAGCTTTCAAAGGAAATGCCATATCAGTTTCCAAAATGGTTGTATCACTTTGCATTCCCACCAGTAGTGCACTAAGAGTTCCAATCTCCCCACAGCCTCTCCAACATTTGTTATTTCCTGTTTTATTGATTTGTGCCAGTAATGCTGGGATAAGATATGACCAATAACTTTTATCTTGTAAATCTGGCAGTTGGCCAAAAGGTGATCTGCTCAACCTTCCTAATGATTACAGGTGAATAGGGTAGCAGGGAGATAACAGTGTTTTAAAAACACAGTGAATGTAGTTTGAGTATTAAAGCAAAGCTACTAACAATTGTTGAAGCTGTTTTGTTCTTATCAAAATGTTTCTCTTTGGCCATATATAGTGACTTTTCTGTGGTTGTGTTCCCCTGAATTCCTGCTTCCAAAGGACAAAGCTGGGGATAGAATTCTTAAAGAGTTTTCATAAAATGAAGCAGAGAAAGTTAGCATATCTCAGGAAAATTTAGCACCCTATGGGACAATTACAATCATTTGCACAAACAACAGTACAATGTACACTGCATGAACAAAGTTTTCTGCAAATGCTTATTTAGAAAGATTTTAAGAAATTTAAGGTGGCTGTGGCAATTTTCTTAGATGAAAAAAGCACTAATAGTCACTATGGAAACCAAGATGCAGGCCGCAAGGAGCAAAATGAGACCTACACGGCAGTATTTTGATTGCTTCTCTTGTTTCTCTTCCTTTTTCAATAAGGTGTCAAACCCTGGCGTGTACATGTCTCCCAACCAAAATCGTAGGTCATTAGGATTTTCCTAAAAGGAAATTAAATAGAAAAGACAATCAATCAATCAGATTAATTAAGATTGCAGAACAATACACCGTCCAGAGGTACTGATAGTCCATATTTATACTTTCTAGGTAAGGTTTGAAGTTCTTGGGTGATGCAGTTAACACTTTTGGCTGCTAACTGAAAGGACGGAGGTTCAAGTCCACCCAGAGATGCCTTGGAAGAAAGCCCTGGTGATCTACTTCTGGAAAAATCAGCCACTGAAAACCCTCTGGAGCACAGTTCTACTCTGACATGAGGTAGGGTTGGCTCCACAGCAACTGTTTTGTGTCTCGTTGGTTTTTTCTTTTTTTTAACTGGCATAAGGTTAAAGTGTCACGGCTTGAATAAGAGTCTAGGCTTCCCTGAATAGCACAAACCTGCAGCCAAAGCCTCAGCCTGACCAGAAATCCCACAGCTTCAATCTGAACATGTTCATGAGAATTTATTAGAGATTTGCAGGATTTGTTTAACTGCTCACATTGGAGAGTCAGAAACACAACAGTGTTTCAGTAATGTTTAAGCCAAGTTAGTGTCTCTTGCATCTCATAAATAGTGCATGTCAATCAGGTGAATGAATTGATTAAACATTAAAATTCTTTGCTTTGGGTGAGCTTTAGCAACTTGATTTTGTCTGCATGGTAAGGATAGGCATGTTTGCTGAGTTTTTCGGTAAGTCCAGAAGCTGACATTCATGGAAGGAGGAATAAGACTAAGAGTCAAGAGTCACTTCTGGGATCCTTAGCCTGTGGTCACCCTTGAAGAGGGCTGCAGTGTGTCAGGGGTCAGTGCCCAGAAACCTTGGCACTATTTGACCTCCTAAAGAAAAGACCCAACATATCCTTCCCCACATCAGCTTCTACTCCCCGTGTCTCTAATTCTTTCACCAGCCCCATCATCGGTTCAGTCCCACAGAATTGTCAGCCTCATCTCATATGTCCAGCCTGCAAACTCTACTGTCCACACTTTTTTTTTTTTTTTTTTCTTCACATTTCTTCTCTTATCTCTTTTTAAATAGCTCGATGCCTATGTCTGGCATCTAATAGGCACACAACAATTCATGATGCATCTTGAATTTCTCTGCGTTCAGAAACCCAAATCAGGCCTCGTTGTTTCTCACCTGGATTATTGCAATGGTTTACAGCCAAGGTTCTCACCCCCTGCCTGCTTCTCCAGTCTCAGTGGACTTAAAGTCAGGTTTGAGGTGTGGTATAGCCAATTTCCATGGCCAGCCGTCAGGGATCAGTGAACTATTTTCACACTGAAGGATGCACTACTAGAGGAGGAGTGTGCATTTATGCAGGGAGATGGGGTAGATTCGGGTGATGATAATAGAGTTCTTTCATTACTTATGTATTAGTTTGAGCTTCCTAGTCATAGAAAGTTAAAATATTAGGATAAAATTTCAGTGACCTCTACTGAAGGATAGATGATTTAAAAATTCTCCTCTACCTCACTCTTATCCCCTATTTTGTTTGTGTTCTAATCAGAGGCCTGTCCTTTCCCTGATTATGCTTCTGTTCTCTAGTAAGAGCTTCCATAATGGAGGCTATCTTAAACATTCTGCGTATAGCTTGTCTTGGTAATTACATATGCCGCTTCTTTTCTCCTCTCTGCTTTATAAACTCTAAGTAATTTGAATTTCGGTGTTGGAAAGTCGGGAAAAAATTTTCATAGAATTAACTTCTCCACCTAAGCCTTTGAAAGATGGGAGTAGCGAGAGACACCTGGAAGTTTCAAGGTTTTAGAAAATAAGTTAGGGGCTCTATCTGCTAATTATGAGATATAGATAAGGATGTTAGTGAAAGAAGTTTAATAAATGAGGTAGGGGAAGAAATTCTAATGAAAAAGAAATCATGGCTTCTGGAATCTTCCCTCAAACAAGTCAGGGCTGTAGAATGGCATCATGAGGTCTTATAATCTCATGATTTTAAAGGAGTGGGTGGTCATGTAGAGGACTGAGCAGGGTGGGAGTAGGTCCTGGTTTTAGCTAAACAATGTGTCCACCATATTGGTACTTGTTCAATCTTCCTAAACATAACTCTTGTTCTTGTCAAACTTATATATATATATACATGTATTATTTCTCATTGCCAGTGATGTTTGATTTTCATAGTATAAAATTCAAACGTTTTCTTTTAGCAGTTTTTTTTTTTATTTTTAGTCTTATTTTCCTATTATCCTATTGTTCAAACTGTAGCTCTAGCAAAACTGGACTACTTGTTCTTTCACTTTCTGTATTTGTACTTTTGCTCTTGTTATCCCTTCTGACAGAGGAGCCTTCTCACTCCCGCAAACTGTCTCTATCTTTGCAGTTCTACACATCCTTTGAACCCAGCATAAACTAACTTTTTCATGAAGTGTTTTTTAATTAGATGTGTTTTTTTCTTCTTCTGAATCTCTATGGCACATTATATTAGAATCACCTTCCTCTATCTTGTGCTATACTGGTTACTGTCGAGTCAAGTCTGACTCATAGCAACCCTATAGGACAGAGTAGAACTGCCCCATAGGGTTTCCAAGGAGCAGCTGGTGGAGCCAAACTGCCAACCTTTTGGTTAGCAGCCAAGCTCTCATTGTTTATTTGTTCAGTTGGATGAACTTTTGAGGGCAGTCACAATAATATTCGGAAACACTGGTAGCGTAGTGGTTAAGTGCTACGGCTACTAATAAAGAGGTCAGCAGTTCAAATCCACCAGATGCTCCTTGGAAACTCTATAGGGCAGTTCTACTCTGTTCTATAGGGTCGCTATGTGTCAGAATCGACTTGACGGCAGTGGGTTTGGTTTTTAACAGTAACATTCATCCCTGAAATTCCATTTTCATGTATGTGAATAGAAAAGGAAAAAAAGAGGAGCTAGGATATGGTCAAAAAAAATGTTTGTGCAACAGAGAAAACTACTGGCACTAATAGAAAGATTCAGCAAAGTAGCAGGATACAAGATAAACATATGAAAATCAGTTGGATTCCTATATACTAACAAAGAGAAGGACAAAAAGGAAATCGGGAAAACAATACCATTTATAACAGCCCCTAAAAAAAATACTTAGGAGTAAATCTAACCAGGGATGTAAAGGACCTATACAAAGAAAACTACAAAACACTACTGCAAGAAACCAAAAGAGATCTACATAAATGGAAAAACACACCATGCTCATGAATAGGTAGACCCAACATTGTGAAAATGTCAATTCTACCAAAGCAATCTACAAATACAATGCAATCCCAATCCAAATACCAGCAACATTCTTTTAAGAGAGGAAAAAACTAATCATTCACTTTATATGGAAAGGGAAGAGGCCCCAGATAAGTAAAGCACTATTGAAGAAGAAGAACAAAGTAGACGGACTCCCGTTACCTGACCTCAGAACCTACTATACAACTATGATAGTGAAAACAGTCTGGTACTGGTACAATGACAGGTACACTGACCAATGGAACAGAATTGAGAACCCATGTGTAAATCCATCCACCTACCATCACCTGATGTTTAGCAAGGGCCCAAAGTCCTTCATATGGGAAAAGACAGTCTTTTTGATAAATAGTGATGGCAAAACTGGATGTCCATCTGCAAAAAAATGAAACAGGCCCATACCTCACACCATACACAAAAACTAATTCAAAATGGATCAAAGACCTAAATATAAAACCAAAAATATAAAGATCATAGAAGAAAAAATAGGATCCACGCTAAAAAAAAAAAAGGCCCTAATATATGACATTAACAGGTTACAGACCATAACTAACAACACACAAACTCCAGAAGATAAGCTAGATAACTGGGATCTTCTAAAAATTAAACATTTATGCTCATCAAAAGACTTCACCAAAAGAGTAAAAAGAAAACCTACAGACAAGGAAAAAATTTTTGGCTATGACAAATCCACCAAGTTGTAACCTCTAAAATCTATAGGAAAATTCAACACCTCTACAACAAAAAGACAAATAACCCAATTAAAAATGGGCAAAGGAAATGAAGACACTTCACCAAAGAAGGTATTCAAGTGGCTAACAGACACATAAGGAAAATGCTCCTGATCACTAGCCATTAGAGAAATGCAAATCAAAACCTCAAAGAGACAACATCTCACCCCGGCATTACTGGTGCAATCAAAAAAACAGGAAATAACATGTTGGAGAGACTGCGGGGGGATCAGAACTCTTATGCACTGCTGATGGGAATGCAAAATCATACAGCCATTTTGGAAAATGATATGGCACTTCCTTAGAAAGCTAGAAATAGAAATATCATATGATCCAGTAATTCCACTCCTAGCAATGTATCCTAGAGAAATAACAGCCATCTCATGAATAGACATATGCCCACCCATGTTCATTGCAGCATTGTTCACAATAGCAAAAAGATGAAAACAACCTAGGTGCCCATCAACAGATGAATGGATAAACTAACTATGGTACATACACACAATGGAGTACTACCCAATGATGAAGAACAATGATGAATCTGCGAAGCATCTCACCACATGGATGAATCTGGAGGGCATTATGCTTACTGAAATAAGTCAATCACAAAAGGACAAATATTGTATGAGACCACTACTATAAAAATTCATGAAAAGATTTACACATGAAAAGAAACAATCTTTGATGGTTACAAGGGAGGGAAGAGATGGGGATGGAAAAACACTAAATAGACAATAGATAAGTGATAACTTTGGTGAAGGGTAAGACTATACACAATACTGGGGAAGCCAGCACAGCTTGCCCAAGGCAAGGTCATGGTAGCTCCATA
Organism: Elephas maximus indicus; assembly: GCF_024166365.1. Classification (NCBI taxonomy): domain Eukaryota; kingdom Metazoa; phylum Chordata; class Mammalia; order Proboscidea; family Elephantidae; genus Elephas; species Elephas maximus. The sequence goes on from NC_064820.1 coordinate 127,835,215, forward strand.
GACACAGCCAAACTCCCTGAGGGACAGAATTACTGGGCTGAGGGCTGTGGGGACCATGGTCTTGGAGAACATCTAGCTCAACTGGCATTACATAGTTTATAAAACCTCTATCAGGCTTAGCCTCCACCAGACTCAGCCTCCACCAGACTGAGTGCAGCACAACTAGATGGTGCCTGGCTACCACTGACTGCTCTGGCAGGGAACACAATAGAGGGTTCCAGACAGAACTGGAGAAAAATGTAGAACAAAATTTTAACTCAGAAAAAATGACCAGGCTTACTGATCTGACAGAGACTGGAGAAACCACAAGAGTATGGCCCTCAGGCACCCTTTTATATAGCTCAGTAATGAAATCACTCCTGAGGTTCACCCTTCAGACAAAGATTAGACAGGCCCATAAAAAAAACGAAAAAGGAGAGAGAGAGATTAAAGGGGCACACCAGCCCAGGGGCAAGGATGAGAAGGCAGGAGGGGACAGGAAAACTGGTAATAGGGAATTTAAGGTCAAGACAGGAGAGTGTTGACAAGTCATGGGGATGGTAACCAATGTTACAAAGCAATATCTGTACTAATTGTTTAATGAGAAGCTAGTTTATTCTGCAAACCTTCATCTAAAGTACAATATAACAATAAACAATTAAACCAAAAGGAAAAAAAAAGTTTGTGTAATAAATTGATACTTTTTTTTCTTTTTTGGTAATAATAGAAGGTCACTTAACAGAAGTCCTGATTCTAAGAACCCTGCTAAAAAATCTCAGGATTATTGTTCCCTTGGGGGAGCATCTGTTTTGGAAACTTCCCTAGAAGAGAGACTACAGGAAGGAGAAGATGCATTAAATCTACTAGGATATTAAGAAAATTCAGGGATTCTAGACAACAAACTATTTCAAGGAATGCGTATTTGGGAGCCTAAAAAATACATGTAGGATTTTAAGGGAGCATGCTGCTGTCCCTTCAAAAAAAAAAAAAAAAAAAACCTTAGATGCTTAAGGCATGGGGTTTAGAACAGGTATACGTTTTTATAATTGGGTAATGTCAGGCATTTCTAGCCTTGGTGCAGGCAGAGGCAAGCCAAGGCTGGGTAGGAATCCAGTCAGAAAACTGAGGGTTTCCTTCTCTGCTGATCAGGTATTTCTAGATCTTCTATGTGCTGGAAGAACATGGTGGGGCGGGGTCGGGGAGGGACGGTGAGAGAAAAAAGAACTTAAGTTGGGTTTAAGCTGGGTGAATGAGTTCATTGCATACTTTTCCTATGTTGAAATGTTTTTGTTTTGTTACTGAGACACAGGAAAATGACCAAAATGTAAATGTGCACTCTTAAATCACTGAGTGGACTTGAAATAAAATGTTTGATGAGAACTGACTTATACAGTGCCTAAGACAGAGCATTCAATAAATATTTTTCAGTGATTGTTGAATAGAGAATGGGCTCTGAATTATTCATGTATATCAATGGTTATAAAACTGGGAAAAAAGTAATCTTGAAATTCATTTTCATGAAAATTTTATCCTCTTTGAAAATCTTTTTTCTGTGCCATGTACGTCATTTCTTCCGCTTTATACCATACCAGATGCCAGTAGACTCTTACATTGTAAAACTCGAAACATAAATAAACAAATATACTGACTAGGAGGGAGACAGGGAAGCCAAGGGCCAAAATGATCTGAAATCTGGAGATTCTGTGCCTGGAGAAGAGTTCCTGGTTTATACGTGAAGTATCACCCTAACAACCTTTCTTTTAGAGTCAACTGATCTACCTCATGGATTCAAGGAGGTAATTCTTAGGCTTGAATACCTTTAGGTGGCCCGAGAGGTTGGTGTGTAGGGAACGCCTGTCATAATCCTCAATGGTCCATGAAGGATTCTTTTTTCTATCTTCCATAGCTTCCTCCAAACTTATGTCACCATATAGTGGGTTATTCTTCAGAACTGATGACAGGGATGGTGGGGCAATATCAGCAGTCACAGGATCCTCCTCAGAGGATCCCCTAACTCGTTGCACAGCAATATTCTTCTTCTCTCTCTATGAAGAGACATGCAGAAGAGACTTCTCTTAGAAATGGAACTTCTCTGGTAGACAGATAACTGTACCTGAAAATTAGCTGACTTTCCTGGAGATCCAACAGATTAGGACAAGGAATGGGGAAAAGATTCTAGGATCTAGTTTGATCATGAGTGCTCCCATTAATTGAGTTCTTTCTTTGTGTGTGATCTTGCTCAGATTTAATAATCATTTATTAAAATGCTATTTTGTAACTACTAAGAAAGAACACCATTTTTAAGTTCACAAAGAATTCTGAATAAAGCCCTTCTACTTGTGCATCCCACAGGTGATAAAAATAACATTTAACGTTACTGTATTAACTCAGCAAACTCAAAATTAAAAGACATTGTATAGGCAGGCCTTGGCTGTTTCAGAAGATAACTGAACTTTCATAAATAGTCTCTGAGGACTCTTGTTTTAGACAGCTTTGAGGACCAGGCTAATCTAGTATTGCACTCATGTATTTGCCTACAGACCAGGTGGCTACTAGAGGGCTCTAATGTTGGCTTTCATATTTTTAAGACTTTTTTAATTGAAGTATAACATACTTAGAGAAGAGTGCACATATCATAGCTCAGTGACTTTTCACAAACCAAATAAACCCAAGATTCAGCACCCAGACCACAGAAAGAATGTTACTAATACCCTCATGCCTCCTTCTGGTCATAATCTCTCCACCTACCTAAGGATAGTATCCGATATTCTAACAGCATAAGGTAGCTGTGACTTATTTTGTGTTTTATATAATAGAAACCATACAGTGTATACGTCTTTGTGTTTGGCTTGACCTTCAATTTTTACATTTTTTTTTTAACTTGTGACTAAAAACTATCATGAAGGTAGAAAATTTTAAAATTAAAATTTATTCGTTGCTTAGATACAAATTGAAAAGAAAAAAGCTAATAAAGTAATATCTCACTTATCATAGGGCGTCATGGGAGAGGAATTTCACATGAGTTAATTGTTAGATAATTTAGGTTTAACCCTTAAAAATGGTGATAGATTTCATTAGTTTACAGCAACTTTTAAGTAATATGCTACACATGTTTCACCCTTTCTAAACAAAGAATGTCCTTCTGAGTCATATGTGTGATCATCAATGCACTCATGACCTCAGCATCTATTGAGATAGACCCAAAAACCAAACGCATTGCCTTCGAGTTTTTTCTGACTCATAGCAACCCTATAGGACAGAGTAGAACCGCCCCATTGGGTTTCCAAGGAGTGGCTGGTAGATTCAAACTGCCAACCTTTTTTTTTTTTTTGTCAGCAGCACATTAATATATGTTTGTATAAGCTAATGTTGTAAACTAATGTTACATATATTTTCCATTTCAAATAGCAGGTAGGCAGAAAAAAAAAATTAAAAAAAGAAATCATCTAGATAAAATAGCTTGCTCTCTCTTTGGCCCTGAGTTTCACCAACTTTCTTAATCCATGCATTTTTCATATACTTAGAGATCAGCTTGGAGAATCTTCTGACTTTAATAGGTTGTTGATATGCTCAAGATCAATTTATATTCTATACTACTGAAGTTCTCAATGAAATAATAAATCTTTTTGACTTAGCATTTGTCTGAAAGATGGATAGCCTCATAAACAATGTTTTTGAATTGAGCAAAAAATAATTTGCTATGAAATTTAGACTGTTTGAGCTTCACATAATTCTGACTCAATTTTTTTTTTCTTCAAGGCTAGACATGTTTGATCATCTTTGGAGAGGGATAATTCTTTTGACATTGATAAATTGCATTTGTCAGGTTCCTTGGATGCTAGCCTATTCACTGAGTTTCTTAAATAAGAAACTCCAGAAATGAGGAAAATACAGTTTGAGAGTCAAAAGAAAAATACATTCTCCTACAGTGTATAAATACTTAGAAAAACTAATCAATAATCACAGTCCGACGGCACTGGGTTATATTCTAAAAGACCGTTCAAGCCTTAATTTCTAGCCCTCATTATTAAAAATTTTGAGGTTTACCCTACAACATTATGCTCTTTATTTCTGCTCTGTGTGTCAATTTTATGCCTGAAAGACATATAAAGGGAAAATTAATAGAATAATTTTATTGAGAATTTGATGACAGGATCAAAGATACTTCATAATGGGTGAAGTTCATTTGTTTTTTAATAAATTTGTTCAAATAGCTTTAGGAAAAAGAAAGCATGTACTATTCCAACGTTCTGCTCCACATTCTCAACAATACACTTACCAGAGCAAAATGCAACTGCAGTTATAGAAAACACTGCCAGCATTTTAGTTGTTTAGTAATCTAAAATAGTTTGCATTTGAAAATATTTATTTAAGGAAAGTAACACTGCAAATCTCAAGTAGAGTTTTCTGTATAGGCATAAATAAACATTATTTTGTAATGTTTACTTATGTCTATGTACTTCAGTTTATAACTTTTACGTACAGTAAACTATAAGCCAATAAAGAGAGCGAAATAAAAGACATATTCAGACAAACAAAAACTGAGAGTATACAATTAATAGATCACTAATGAAAGAACCTTCTTCTTCTTTAAGAAGAAGAAAATTGAGCCCAGAGGGAAAGATTAAGATTAAAGAATGAACACTGAGCAAAAATGAATTGATAAATATATATATGTAAATTTAAGCAAGCATTGATTTTATGGTAAAACAGCAATAAATGTAATTACCAATTTGTGAGTTTTAAAATAAAAGAGAACTAAAACACTGGAATATAATAAATTTAGCATAGATCTTCTTTATTAGGGTATTTTAAGAAATCATTCCAGTTAGAAGGTAGAAGTATTTCTAAAAATATAAAAGTAGAATGTTTTTATTGTTGAGTGATATTAAGTCTATTACAGGTTATAATGACCCCATGTGAGAGTAGAACTGCCCCAGGTTTTTTTTTTTTTTAACTGTAATCTTTACAAGAGCAGATCACTAGGTCTTTCTCCTGTGGAGTCGCTGGGTGGATTTGAACCTCCAACCTTTTGATTAGCAGCTGAGGTCTTAACTGTTTACACCACCAGGACTTCTTAGAAATAGAATGTATAACTTCTAAATACATAAAAGAAAAAAAAACCCACTGCTGTTGAGTCGATTCCGACTCATAGCGATTCCAACTCATAGAGCAGTAGAAAAAAATTAAGTTAATAAATATTTAATAAAATAAGAAAAACAAGACAAATAGATATAGAGGGAAACTCAGGAAAACAGAAAGAAAAATATTAGAAATAATCACACTAAATGAAAGTGGACTAAACCCTCCAGCTAACTGACAGAGATTGTCAGATCAGATTTTTAAATAAAATTCAATTATAGAATATTTATAAGAGAACTACCTAAAATATAAGGACTCAAACTCAGAAAGGATGAATATGAAAGATGTAAAAATTATGCCAGGCAAATACTAAATAAATGAAAGCTGGGTATTGTGGCATTTAGCTAAACTCTCACCATATTTGTTTCCCCTTCCTGAACACATAGGATTACAATATTTCCCAGTTTGTAGTTGGATTGGAGCCAGATGTTTTCTGGCCAATGTGGTATGGACAAAAGTAACAGAGATCACTTCAAAGCCTGGCTCCTAAAATCTTCCAGAAGATTCTTTGCTTAATTTTCCTCACTTTCTTCTCTTTGAAGCTGCAAGCAAGGGTTATAAGGCAACAGAGTTACAAGATGAAGGGGTTGAGTCACTGTTTGGAAAAAAGCTCCTTCAAAAAGTCATTTGTCCTTCCTCAGACTTTTCATTAGCAAGCTTTTTGTTTGCTTTTATTATTTTTTGGTTCATTTGTTATCACAGTATAGTCTAGCCTACCCTACATAGTACAGAAAGTGAGATATTGAAATTCCCGTAAGATGTGGCTTTGGCTTAGCAGCCAAGAAGTAGAAGATGATAAAGGTAGTATCAGAAACGAGAACAATGGTTATTCATCTTAGCCAGTGGCAAAACATTTGATAAACTCACCTGTGGTAATTTGGAAGATAGATCACCTTTAGCTCTAAGAGAGATATTTAAAAATAATCAAGATATGCAATGATATTTCAAGCATAAGAGAATCAGTGTATTACAAGAAAGAGATGAGATCAGAAAAAGAAGCAGGCAATTTGCAAGCAGAAATGAAAGAGAGAGAGTGTAGAAATTTGAGCACTGGCAGTATTGGAAATCTGACTGTTTCTAGACCCCAAGTACTAAGAGGTAAAATTAAAAAAAAAAAATTTTTTTTTTAAAGCATTAAGCAAAAAGTCCAGAAAAATTTCTCAACTGAGTAAAGTGTCTCAAGGTAAAGATCATGTTAAGTGTGTTGTTTCACTGGACCAAAGAATAGAGAAATGAGGGCAGAAAAGAAAACCAGTAAAGCAGATTTGAAAATGTTTTCAAAAGAACTTTAGGTGTCTTTATTCACATATGGAACTGACTGAAATTAAATATAACATTAACAAATAGCCTACTAAGTTTTGTGAGAAATGTATTACCAAAGAAACCATAAGCCTAGGCTTAGAAAGCTTTTGACTGAAAATTTAAAAAGTAAAACAACACAAAAAGAACAAAAACAAAACCCTCAGCTTCCAAAGAGCCAGAAGTAGGAGGTCAGCTTTGGTGGTTATACAGCCTTCAAGGAGAGCTCACTTCAGATATGGCCCACTGCAGAATAATGAGCAAAGAGGTGCTTCCTAGAGGGTGGGTCCAGGGATCATGGAAAGCCGTGCATCAGGAGGTCCTGCTAAAAAGCAGAACCAGGATCTAACCTTAAAGAAAGGAGACCCACAAAGTATTCCCAGTGGTATCTTAAAATTCCTTTTGATTAATGACGGCTGTGTCTCTCATTTTTCTCATTCAGAATGAAGATTTTACTGCAATATTTCTATTCCTAGTCTAATGAAGTTTGTAGGATGGTAAAGGGAGAAAGGGAAACTGCTACTTGTAGTGACAGTTTGACCTTTGGGTTCTTTCCTCTGGGGAGAGGGTGAGTATGGTCTAGGTGTGGGAAGATGATAAAAACTTGTTGCTGTCCAGTCGATTCTGACTCAAAATGACTCTATAGGACAGAGTAGAACTACCTCCAAAGGGTTTCCAAGGATTAGCTGGTGGATTTGAATGGCCAACCTTTTTGTAAGCCACTGTAGCTCTTCATCACTGCACAACCAGGGAGAAATACATATTTAACAAACAAGATGATAGCCCGTGCCTGAGACTGGGTGACTGATTTTCTGGCTATAAATGCTCAAGAAATCCATTTATTTTTCATGGTACATAGCAAATAAATTGAGACATATGGCTAATGAAATTCAGGCTTCGCCTGTAAAACCCTTGGCAAGATCCTTGACTTACTCTCTCCCTTTCCTATCTGCAGGCCTACCAAATATTCTGGTATAGTATAGCCTCAAGAAGGAAAGAGCCTGGATTCCACTTAGAAGCAAGCCTCCTAGAACATCTATACAGCCAATATCAGCCCTTGTGTAAATTAGAAATAAATTTAAGTCACTAAAAATTTGGGTATATTTGTTTCCACAATATAATTTAATCTATCCGACTAGCCACTATGAAAGCAATATTAGACAAAATAGACTTTAAAGCAAAAGGTATTGTTAGATACAAAGAAGGTTGCTACAAAATGAATTAACATAGACGTAATCAGTAAAATATAATAATTCCAAACTTGCATGTATCTAATAAAATAGCAGCAAAATTTATAAATCAAAATTTGACATAATTATGGGAAGAAATTTATATATGTAATCCTTTTCAAGCAGGCAAAAAATTATTGAAGATAAAAATTTGAACAATAAAATCAACAAATTTGATTGAATGACATACACAGATATCTGTATTCAACACTAGAAAATACTCATTTTTTAATTTTTATTGTGCTTTATGTGAAAGTTTACAAATCAAGTCAGCCTCTCATACAAAAACTTATATACACCTTGCTATTTTTTATAGACTCCTAATTGCTCTCCCAAAATGAGACAGCACACTCCTTCCCTCCACTCTCCATTTTCATGTCCATTCGGCCAGCTTCTGATGCCCTCTGCTGTCTCATCTCCCCTCCAGACAAGAAATGCCAACATAGTCTCATATGTCTATTTGATCCAAGAAGCTCATTCTTTACCAGTGTCATTTTCTATCCCATAGTCTGGTGCAAGCCCTGTCTGAAGAGTTGGCTTTTGGAATGGTTCCTGTCTTGGGCTAACAGAAGTCTGGGGACCATGACCTCCAGGGTCCTTCTAGTCTCAGTCAGACCATTAAGTCTGGTCTTTTTATGAGAATCTGGGGTCTGCATCCCACGGCTCCTCTGCTCCCTCAGGGGTTCTCTGTTGTGTTCCCTGTCAGGGCAGTCATCGGTTGTAGCCAGGCACCGCATAGTTCTTCTGGTATCAGGCTGATATAGTCTCTGGTTTATGTGGCCCTTTCTGTCTCTTGGGGTCATAATTCCCTTGTGTCTTTGGTATTCATCATTCTCCTTTACTCCAGGTGGGTTGAGACCCATTGATGCATTTTAGATGGCTGCTTGCTAGCGTTGAAGACCCCAGAAGCCACTCTCCTAAGTGGGATGCAGAATGTTTTCTTAATAGATTTTATTATGCCAGTTGACTTAGATGTCCCCTGAAACCATGGCCCCTGAACCCCCGCCCCTGCTACGCTGGCCTTCAAAGCATTCAGTTTATTTAAGAAACTTCTTTGCTTTTAGTTTAGTCCAGTTGTGCAGACCTCCCCTGTATTGAGTGTTGTCTTTCCCTTCACCTAAAGTAGTTCTTATCTACTAAACCCCTCTCCCACCCTCCCTCCCTTCCCCCGTTCGTAACCACAAAAGAATGTGTTCTTCTCAGTTTAAACTATTTCTCAAGATCTTATAATAGTGGCAATATTTGTCCTTTTGCAATTGACTAATTTTACTCAGCATAACGCCTTCCAGATTCCTCCATGTTATGAAATGTTTCATGGATTCATCATTGTTTTTTATCAATGCGTAGTATTCCATTGTGTGAATATACCATAATTTATTTATCCATTCATCCTTTGATGGGCGCCTTGGTTGCTTCCATCTTTTTGCTATTGTAAGCAGCACTACAGTGAACACGGGTGTGCATATATCTGTTCGTGTAAAGGCTCTTAATTATCTAGGATATATTCCAAGGAGTAGGATTGCTTGATTGTATGGTAATTCTATTTCTAGCTTTTTAAGGAAGTGCCAAATCGATTTCCAAAGTTGTACCATTTGACATTCCCACCAGCAGTGTATAAGTGTTCCAATCTCTCCACAGCCTCTTCAACATTTATTATTTTGTGTTTTTTGGATTAGTGCCAGCCTCGATGGAGTGAGAGGGAATCTCATTGTAGTTTTGATTTGCGTTTTTCTGATGGCTTATGATCATGAGCATTTTCTCTTGTACCTCTTAGCTACCTGAATGTCTTCTTTAGTGAAGTGCCTGTTTATATCTTTTGCCCATTTTTTTAATTGGGTTATTTGCTTTTTTGTAGTTGAGTTTTTGCAGTATCATATAGCTTTTAGAGATCAGGCACTGATTGGAAATGTCATAGCTAAAAACTTTTTCCCAGTCTGTAGGTAATCTTTTTACTCTTTTGGTGAAGTCTTCGGATGAGCATAGGTGTTTGATTTTTAGGAGCTCCCGGTTATCTAGTTTCTCTCCCTGCATTGTTAGTAATGTTTTGTATACTGTTTATGCCAAGTATTAGGGCTCCTAGCGCTGTCCCTATTTTTTCTTCCATGGTCTTTATTGTTTTAGATACTATATTTAGGTCTTTGATCCATTTTGAGTTAGTTTTTGTACGTGGTGTGAGGTATGGGTCCTGTTTCATTTTTTTGCAGATGGATATCCAGTTATACTAGGACCATTTGTTAAAAAGACTGTTTTTTCCCCCATTTAACTGACTTTGGGCCTGTGTCAAATATTAGCTGCTCATATGTGGATGGATTTATGTCCGGATTCTCAATTCTGTTCCCTTGGTCTATGTATCTGTTGTTATACCAGTATCAGGCTGTTTTAACTACTGTGGCAGTATAACCCAGTGCCATCGAGTCGATTCTGACTCATAGCGACCCTATAGGGCAGAGTAGAACTACCCTGTGGCAGTATATTAGGTTCTAAAGTCAGGTAGAGTGAGGCCTCCCACTTTGTTCTTCTTTTTCAAGTAATGCTTTTCTTATCCAGGACCTCTTTCCCTTCCACATGAAGCTGGTGATTTGTTTTCCATCTCATTAAAATATGTCGTTAGACTTTGAATCGGAATTGCATTGTATCTACAGATTGCTTTTGGTAGAATAGACATTTTTACAATGTTAAGTCTTCCTATCCATGAGCAAGGTATGTTTTTCCACTTATGTTGGTCTCTTTTGGTTTCTTGCAGTAGTGTCTTGTAGTTTTCTTTGTGTAGGTCTTTTCCCTCTCTGATAAGATTTATTCCTAAGTATTTTATCTTCTTGGGGGCTACTGTAAATGGTATTGATTTGTTGATTTCCTCCTCAATGTTCTTTTTGTAGGTGTAGAAGAATCCAACTGATTTTTTTATGTTTATCTTGTATGCTGATACTCTGCTGAACTCTTCTATTAGTTTCAGTAGTTTTCTTGAGGATCCTTTGGTGTTTTCTGGGTATAAGATCATGTCATCTGCAAATGGAGATACTTTTACTTCTTCCATACATATATGGGTACACTTTTTTCCTTATCTAGCCTAATTGCTCTGGCTAGGACCTTCAGCACAATTTTGAATAAGTGTGCTGATAAAGGGCATCCTTGTCTAGTTCCCAGTCTCAAGGGGAATGCCTTCAGACTCTCTCCATTTAGGATGATGTTGGCTGTTGGCTTTGTATAAGTGTCCTTTATCATGTCGAGGAGTTTTCCTTCTATTCCTATTTTGCTGAGAGTTTTTTATCACGAATGGCTGTTGAACTTTGTCAAATGCCTTTTCTGTAACAATTGATAAAATCATGTGGTTCTTGTCTTTTGTTTTATTTATATGATGGATTACTTTAATTATTTTTCTAATGTTGAACCATCTGTGCATACCTGGTATGAATCCCACTTGGTCATGGTGAATTATTTTTTTGATATGTTGTTGAATTCGACTGGCTAGAATTTTGTTGAGGATTTTTGCATCTAAGTTCATGAGGGATATAGGTCTATAATTTTCTTTTTTTTGTGTGTGGAGCCTTTACCTGGTTTTGGTAACAGGGATATGCTTGCTTCATAGAATGAGTTTGGATGTATTCTATCCTTTTCTTTCCTCTGAAATACCTTTAGTAGTAGTGGTGTTAACTCTTCTTTGAAAGCTTGGTAGAGCTCTGCAGTGAAGCTGTCCGGGCCAGGGCTTTTTTTGTTGGGAGCTTTCTGATTACCTTTTCCATCTCTTCTTTTGTTATGGGTCTATTTAATTGTTCTACCTCTGTTTGTGTTAGTTTAGGTAGGTAGTGTGATTCTAGGAATTCATCTAGTTTTTCTAGGTTTTCAAATTTGTTAGAGTACAATTTTTCATAGTAATCTGATATGATTCTTTTAATTTCATTTGTATCTGTTGTGATATTGCCCATCTCATCTCTTATTTGGGTTATTTGCTTCTACTCCCATTTTTCTTTTGTCAGTTTGGCCAATGGTTTATCAGTTTTGTTAATTTTTTCAAAGAACCAGCTTTTGGTCTTGTTAATTCTTTCAATTGTTTTTCTGTTTTCTATTTCATTTAATTCTGCTCTAATTTTTATTATTTGCTTTCTTCTGGTGCCTGAGGGTTTCTTTTCTTGTTCTCTTTCTATTTGTTCAAGTTGTAGGGATAATTCTTTGATTTTGGCCCTTTCTTCTTTTTGTATGTGTGCATTTATTGATATAAATTGACCTCTGAGCACTACTTTTGCTGTGTCCCAAAGGTTCTGATAGGAAGTGTTTTCATTCTCATTGGATTCTAGGAATTTCTTTAATCCATGCTTAATGTCTTCTATAACCCAGTCTTTTTTGAGCAGGGTATTGTTCAGTTTCCAAGTGTTTGATTTCTTTTCCCTGCTTTTTCTGTTATTGATTTCTACTTTTATGGCCTTACGGTCAGAGAAGATGCTTTGTAATATTTCAATGTTTTGGATTCTGCTAAGGCTTGCTTTATGGATCTAATATGTGGTCTATTCTAGAGAATGTTCCACGTGCACTAGAAAAGAAAGTATACTTGGTTGCCGTTGGTTGGAGTGTTCTGTATATGTCCATGAGGTCACGCTGGGTGATTGTGGCATTTTAGATCTTCTGAGTCTTTATTGAGCTTCTTTCTGGATGTCCTGTTCTTCACCAAAAGTAGTGTGTTGAAGTCTCCTACTATAATTGTGGAGCTGTATATTTCACTTTTCAATGCTGTTAGTTTGTTTTATGTATCTTGCAGCCCTGTCATTGGGTGCATAAATATTTAATATGGTTATACCCTCCTGGTATATTGTCCTTTAATCATTGTACAGTGTCCTTCCTTGTCCTTTGTGGTGGATTTAACTTTAAAGTCTATTTTGTGAGAAATTAATACTGCCACTTCTGCTCTTTTTTGATTGTTATTTGCTTGATACATTTTTTTCCATCCTTTGAGTTTTAGTTTGTTTGTGTCTCTAAGTCTAAGGTGTGTCTCTTTTAGGCAGCATATAGACGGTTCATGTTTTTTATCCATTCTGCCACTCTCTGTCTCTTTATTGGTGCATTTAGGCCATTTACATTCAGCGCAATTATGTATAGGTATGAGAGTTTAGTGCTGTCATTTTGATGTCTTTTTTTGTTTGTTGTTGTCAGTTTCTTTTTCCCACTTAATTTTTTGTGCTGAGTAGTTTATCTTTTTATATATTGTCTTTTCCTCTTATTCATTGTTGTTGATTTTGTTTCTGCTGAGCCTCTGTTTTTTTCTTGTGTTTTATTTTGATGAGTAGGATAGTTAGTCCCCTTTGTGTTTACCTTAATATTTACCCCTATTTTTCTAAGTTTAAACCTAATTTTTATTTCTTTATATCACCTTGTCTTCCTCTCCTAATGAAAGATCTATGACTACATTTCTTAGTCCCTCTTTATTGTTTTAATATTGGCTTCTTTTACATGATAACGTTGCTGTTTCCCTGTTTTGAGTGTTTTTTTTTAGTCTTGATTTATTTTTATGATTTCCATGTCTGGTTGACATCTGATTGCTCTGTCCAGTGTTCTAGTCTTGGGTTGACACCTGATATTATTGATCTTCTAACCAAAGAACTCCCTTTAGTATTTCTTGTAGTTTTGGTTTGGTTTTTATGAATTCCCTAAACTTCTGTTTATCTGAAAATGTCCTTGGTTCACCTTCATATTTGAGAGAGAGTTTTGCTGGATATAGGATTCTTGGCTGCAAAGTTTTTTCCTTCGATGCTTTATATAAGTCATCTCATTGCCTTCTTTCCTGCATGATTTCTGCCAAGTAGTCCGAGCTTATTCTTATTGACTTTCCTTTGTAGGTGACTTTTTGTTTATCCCTAGCTGCTCTTAAAATTCTCCCTTTATCTTTGGTTTTGGCAAGTTCAATTGTAATATTTCTTGGTGACTTTCTTTTAAAATCTACTTTATGTGGAGTTTGGTGAGCATATTGGATAGATATCTTCTCATCTTTCACCATATTAGGGAAGTTTTCTGCCAACAAATCTTCAACAATTCTCTCTGTATTTTGTGTTATCCCTCCCTGTTCTGGTACTCCAACCACTTGTAGGTTATTTCTCTTGATAGAGTTACACAAGATTCTTAAGTTTTCTTCATTTTTTAAAATTCTTTTATCTGATTTTTTTCAAATATATTGGTGCCAAGCACTTTATCTTCAAGCTCACCAACTCTGCCTTCCACTTGCTCAATTCTGCTCCTCTGACTTTCTATTGGGTTGTCTACTTCTGTAATTTTATTATTAAGCTTCTGAATTTCTGATTGCTCTCTCTATATGGATCCTTGCAGCTTACTACATTTTTCATCATGTTCTTAAATAACTTTTTTAATTTCTTCAACTGTTTTACCTGTGTGTATTTTGGCTTGTTCTGCATATTGCCTGATCCCCTTCCCAATCTCGTTCTTGATGTCTTAAAGCATCCTGTATATGAATCTTTTGAATTCTGCATCTGGTCATTCCAGGATGGCACCTTCATCCAAAAGATCAGTTGATTCTTTGTTTTGAAAGCTTGTTGAGGTGATCATGGTCTGTTTCTTTATGTGACTTGATATTGATTGTTGTCTCTGAGCCATCTATAAGTTATTGTTTTAGTTTATTTTATGTTTACTGTATCCTAGCTTCTTGCTTTGTTTTGTTTTGATATGCCTAAATGGGTTGCTTGATTGAGCTAGCTTGATTATTTTCACCTTTGAAGCTCTGGCATCCTGTCCCCAGGTGCCTAGAGCTGTTATCAGGTATATCGGTCTAGAAGTCCATTCACTTTTCTTGTATGAATTCAGCTCAGGTGTCCAGGTAGCTACTTCTCAAGTGTGTGGTACAGCATCTGTCCTACAGTCTTAGAGGGGCAGGAGTGATTGGTGTAGGTACCAGTATCTGGTTGCAGCAGGGGGTCATGCTCTAAACAAAGCAAGGGGCTGAGAACTGTCCCCTGAGTGTCTGTGAGGAAACGTGTCCCTGTTCCTTACAGCGTATAGGTGAGTGGGTTCTGCAGACAGACTATGGGCACTCAGCGCTTTTGGTTGTAAGGACTGGAATGTACCAGTTATCCTTGGACCCCTGTCACATGTGGCTGGGAAACCTGAGTGGAGCCACCAGTCCTTAGGGCCCAGATGTGGGTAGGTAAGGATCCTGTTTAATAGGGAAAGCAATGTCAAATATCTAACACCCTCCTTTCCACTGCACAGCTGAAACAGTTATAGTCTGCCAACATAGGCCTATTCTCCTGAAATAGGCCCACAGAGGTCCGTGCAGGGCGGGAGGGGGAAGTATTCAAAATCCACAGACCGTTTATTCTTGGTCAGGAGGCACTTCTGTCCTGAGCTCCCCTGGTTAGTGGAGCTGGCAAATTATCTTTTCCCCAGTTGGGAATTTATTCCTGTTCCAAGACTGGGAGGATGGCTCTGGGCGCTTAATAGGGCCTATTTCAGGCCCAGGGAAATCAACAGCCACTGAAGCTGGTCTGGGGGCTGGGGGCACGGTAAAATATACTCAAGTACTTACCTTTTGCTGAGAGTGCTGTTCTTCTCTGGGTCTGTAAGTGTGAGTAGGCTGTGCAGCTGGCTACTTCTCCCTGAGGAAACTGCTGCTGAATGCTACTACCAGCCCACTGCAGACACTCCTGGGAATGGTGCCTGAGGGATCCCAGTGATTCAGGTCCAGTAACTCCTCTGTGCTTCTGAACTGTCTGTCCCTCCTTGTGCCGCTCTGTCTGTTTTCTAACTTTGCCTTCGATGTTCAGGGTGCCTAGCTTGTCATAAGTATAATTGTTTCACTTCTTTTTTGGGTCTTTGTTCTAAGAGAGATTGCAGGAAGCATCTGGCTATTCCACCGTCTTGGCCCCGCCTCTGAAAATAGTTATTTTTTAACATACACTGAACTTTTACAAAAATTGATAATGTGCTGGACTCTAAGACAAATTTCCAAGGCTCAATACTTTGTAGGGTATATTCTCTGGCCACATACAATGTAGTTTGAAATTTAGAAATCAATACCAAAGAGATAATAATCACATTTTGGTAGAAATTTAGGAACATATTTCAAAGAAATAATAACAAAAATAAAAAATTTTAAGACAGGATTAAAGCAAAAAATGCTACATTAAAAACTGTTAGCAGGAGCTGAAGTGGTGTTTTGAGGGAGTATTATAGGTGTTTATACTTGCATTTGATCAAGAGGCAGTCATTCATACAAAACAAAGGAGTACTGTGTGGTTTAATGTCAGCAAAGGTGTACATCAGGGTTGTATCTTTTCACCATACTTATTCAATCTGTATGCTGAGCAGATAATCTGAGAAGCTAGACTATGTGAAGAAGAACACTGCATCAGGATTGGAGGAATACTCATTAACAACTTGTGATATGCAGATGACACAAACTCGCTTGCTGAAACTGAAGAGGACTTCAAGCACTTGCTGATGAAAATCAAAGGCCACAGCCTTCAGTATGGATTACATCTCAACATAAAGAAAATAAAAATCCTCTCAACTGGACCAATAAACAGCACTATGATAAACAGAGAAAAGATTGGAGTTGTCAAAGATTTCATTTTATTTGGATTCACTATTAACACCCATGGAAGCAGCAGTCAAAAAAAATCAAATGATGCATTACATTGGGCAAATCTGCTGCAAAAGACCTCTTCGAAGTGTTCAAAAGCAAAGACGTCACTTTAAGGACTAAGGTGTGCCTTACCCAAGCCATGGTATTTTCAATTGCTTCGTATGTATGTGAAGCCTGGACAATGAATAAAGAAGACCAAAGAAGAATTGATACATTTTAATTATGGTGTTGGTAAAAATATTGAATATAGCATGGACTGCCAGAAGAACCAATGAATTTGTCTTGGAAGAAGTACAGCTAGAATGCTCACTAGAAGCAAGGATAGCAAGACTTCATTTCACATACTTTGGACATGTTATCAAGAGGGACTAGTCCCTGGAGAATGACATTATGCTTGGTGAAGTAGAGGGTCAGCAAAAAAGAGGAAGACCCTCAAGGAAATGGATTGACACAGTGTCTGCAACAATGGGCTCAAGCCTAACAACAGTTGTGAGGATGGCACAGGACTGAGCAATGTTTCATCCTATTATACATAGGGTTGCTATGAGTTGGAATTGACTCGATGGCATCTAATAACAACATGCTTACATTATGAAAAAAGACTGAGAAAATTAATGAGCTAATAAGCATCCAATTCAAAGCATTAAAAACAAAGCCACAGGTTTCTTAAATCTAAGAAAGCCGTCAACAACAACAATGGCAAGGATCAACAAAGTTGAAAGCTTCTTGCCTGAAATGACTAAGTAGATGGAAAGCATATCTGGCAATTTTGCTCAGAGGGAGATAAAAAGACAGAAACCCACAATGTTAGAAAAGCCAAGGGAACATGAAGAGAAACACAGCAGAGGTTACAAAGCATAATAGGGGAATAATCTGAGCAGCTTTAAAAACATACATAATTGGACAATTTCTCATACAGTATAACATATCAAACTTAAGAAAAAAAGAGGAAATGTAATGGATCTGTGACAACTAAGCTAATTGAATCTAGTTTAGTTTAAAATCTACCCCAACCACACACAAGTTAAAAAACACCACCAAGCCCAGAGAGTTTTGCTGTTAAGTTCTACCAGACATTCTGGAAACAGACAATTTCTATCTTAGTTAAAATCTTCCAGAAAAAAGAAAAAGAACACTCTTTAACTCATTTCATGAGGTCGGTATAAACTTCAAAGACAGTTGAAGGCAAGACAATTATAGGCCACTTTGTCTTTTAAACACAAATGCAAAAATCATAAATAAAGTATTGGTAAACAGAAACCTACAAAATATGAAAATTATATCTACAACGATCAAGACAGGTTTATGTCAGGAAAAGAAGATAGTTTAGTATTAATGTGATTCACCATAATAACAGGAATAAATTATTTAATTTTTACAGTACATTCATAAATAAAAATGTTTTTATAATATTCACACATGTTCAAGGCAAACTTGCTTACCAAACTAGAAATAGTAGGGAATATCTTTAATTAAAAGAACCTGCCAAAAAACTTCCAGGATTCAGATTACTCAATGGTGAAATATTAGAAGTATTTATTTTCAGTTCAGAATTAAGAAAAGGATGTCAGTAATTGCCATGTGCATATAATATTGCAGTAGAAATCCTGAGCAATCTATTAAGAATTAAAAAGGAAGTGAATAAGAAAACACAGCTACAGATGATGATTATCTAAATGGAGAGAGCAAGATAATTTATGGTCAAAGTAAGAGATTTCAAAGCATTTTCTGCATTGAAAATCAATATATAATCATCAGTCGTATACATAATAGTGTATTATAAACATAATTTAAAAGATTGTATCCTCAAGAGCAATAATTGCTATAAGTATTTAGATATAAACCTAATGATCTATATGCAAATCTCCTACGTGAAAAATTACAAGACGTAATTGAAGGCCATATGAAAAACTGAATAAATGGAAAGATATGTCACATTTATAGACTGGAAAAATCAAGTTCATGAAGATTCTCATTGCTCCCGGTTTGATCTACATCTACAGCGTAATCCCTATCATAATCATAATGTAAACAAGGCCTTTTGTGTGTATTTTGTACACATGTGTGTTTGGGTGTATCTGTGCTATTAGGCAAACATTTCCTGAAAATTAGCTCCTTACTGATCACAGTCGTTCTATTTTCCAAACTACTACTAGCATGATTATCATTACAAAACACAAATATGATTGTATTACTTAAAATTCTTCACCGACTCATCAAAATGTTCAAGGTAAAATTTAAAATCCAGACAAAGCCCATGGAGTCTCCATGGTCTGACCCAGGCCTCTCTTTGCCCTTGTCACTTGCCTTCCCCTACATGTAATCAAGGCTCTGGAGCCCCTCACATGGTAATGTAACACACCTGGTGTCTTGAATACAGGTTTTAGTGCTGGAGACATTTGAGTTTAGTCGGTGGGTGTTACGGTGGGACAACTTGGGTGTTGTTTCTGGCAGCATGCCATCCAAGTTGAAATCTCTGACCCTATTGAAGATTTTGTGAGTTACATAAATTTAGCATAGCTTGTTAAATCATATTCTGATGTTTGCAATTAAAATCCTAAGCAACTTGGTGATACTCCTCAATTTACTCCCTAAATAATAATTTAAGCATCTATTAAGTCCTATAACATCTATCCAACGGTATGCTTAAAAATGAGGGACTATTATATATGTGAGGCTGTTCTTTTCAAAACAGTAAATGGAAAATTCAGAATAGAGGCATTCTTAGAGAAGGCATGACATATGTGCTTAGAGACAGTTAAGAAATACAGTTACATTAAAAAAAACTGAGATAGAAGAGACATTAGAATTTAAGGGGGAAGAGAGCTATAGAGCTGAAAAAAATAGGAAATTTGATTAGGAAATAAAAATAATAAACAGCATTGCCTAGAAAGCAAGGGTGCAATAGCCTTTGGTCTCTTGGTCTTTAGCTGCATCTCACAGGTTTAGTCTAGAATGCTTCTAGGTTCTGAAACAAACGTGATGAAAGCCAGAAAAAGGTATAACAAAGGGGTTGGTCTGAAAAGATTCTGAAATCTAATCTAAATGCTAATCAGAAAAGAGAAAGGTCCCCCACAATATTTGCTAAAACATGTTTTATCATTTAAACAAAACAAAAAAAAAATCAGCCTTTTCCTATCATTACAATTCTACGCTGTCCTACAGTGTCACTATGAGTCAGAACCAACTCGATGGCATTAGTCAGTCACCTCTGTAAAAAGGGGCTGGCAGAAATATTTAGAATACAATTCCAAATGCCTTCATCAGATTCACACCCCAAATTATTTTAACAACCAGGACCGTTAGATTTTGAATAAAGTTTGTTCACTGCATTGAGATGAAATTTGTTGTGAAGCTTCTTTATTTAACTAGTGAAAAACTTTAAGAAGAAGGAGTATAAAATATAGAGGAATCAGGAAATATATTGCTCTTACCCTATCCCCGCAAATACAGGAGACCTGTGTAACCGCACGCAAGGGAATTGGCAATGTCCCAGGGCCACTGGCATGCCTGAGAACATCAGTGCTTATTCTCATATATCCTATTTTAACTGCTGCTGTATGACTGATTTTGAAGTCATTGTTTGTAAAAGTCCTCTAACACTCCATGGAGTAGTCCGAATCCCAGACCCCATGCACCTGAGTGATGGGGGTTCGTAGGATCAGTTGACATAACTCTGAAACTTGTGCGAATATCATGTGATATCACATCTACTACTTTTTTTTTTTTTTACTGGGTGAGCCACACAGCTTGACACACGTATTGGCCACGTGCGTCCTCCCATTTTGCCCCCAGCTCTATTCACAGCATAAATCAGAAAATGGAAGTGGTATCAACTGCTATTTTCCAAATTCTAACAAAACTGTCAACACATTTTGAATATTGGTAAATAATGACACTTATACAACACACATTTCTTGTACTCTTATAGGGAACCCTTGACTCTCATTTGCTTTTACCTCATATTATTTTATGCTCTCGCTCACTTTTAATGAAATACGTAGAATGATTTTTATCCTCATTTTGCAAGTGGAAATACTGTGGCATGGCCTGATTAAAGATCATGATACATGTCTCAACTGGCTGACTGGGGATTTGAGACTGGAAATCAAACTTCTTACCTCTTTATTCCATGCTTTTCCCGTTGGCATAAATTCTTCCCTTTAGAATGAGGGCTTTAAATTAAGAGCTATTTGACAGCTGCCATCTTATGCACCTCTACCACCTAACATCTGGGTGTATTTGCTGTTTTCTTCCAGGTACCATTACAACTGCTTAAAACTTTCATGTGCTCACTTATTTTAGGTCTATTTTTAATCCAATAAATATATCACTTCTGGATATTAAGAGCCATCTAAGGATAGGATAATAATTTATTGATATATTGTAATTTGAAGTAGTGAATGTAATTGTTGTTGTTACTCATAGTTTGTGCCATGCCTACCAGACTACCTGAATTTGTAATTGATTTACTACCCTCATGCATAATTTTGACAATAAATTGATAATTTACTAGCATTCAGTTATTTTACACTTCTTTTTAGTGTAAAAGGATAACTGCACAAGTTTATTTGAAATTTACAATCATAAGTGTTCTGCTGCTATTTATAAGTTTTTTTTATTATTCATAAGGTTTTTACTGGCTAATTCTTTTCAGAAGTAGACTGTCGGGTCCTTATTCTTATTCCCTGTCTATGCCAAGAAATTTGGAAGACAGGTACCTGGCCGACCAACTAGAAGAGATCTATATTTATGCCTATTCCCAAGAAAGTTGATCCAACCAAATACGGAAATTATCAAACAATATCACATACAAGCAAAATTTTGCTGAAGATCATTCAAAAATGGCTGCAGCAGCATATCAACAGGGAATTGCCAGAAATTCCAGCCAGATTCAGAAGAGGCATGGAACCAGGGATATCATTGCTGACGTCAGATGGATCCTGGCTGAAAGCAGAGAATACCAGAAGGAGGTCTACCTGTATTTTATTGACTATGAAAAAGAATTCAACTGTGTGGATCATAACAAATTATGGATAACATTTCAAAGAATGGGAATTAACTGTGCTCATGAGGAACCTATACATAGGTCGAGAGACATTTGTTCAGACAAAAAAAAGGGGATACTGCATGGTTTAAAGTCAGGAAGGTGTGCATCAGGGTTGTGTGCTTTTACCATACCTATTCAATCTGTATGCTGAGCAAATAATCCAAGAAGCTGGACTATATGAAGAAGAATGGGGCATCAGGATTGGAGGAAGACTCTTTAACACCCTGTGTTATGCAGAAGACACAACTTTGCTTGCTGAAACTGAAGAGGACTTGAAGCACTTACTGATGAAGATCAAAGACCACAGCCTTTAGTATGGATTACACCTCAACATAATAAAAATACTCACAACGGGAGCAATAAGCAACATCACGATAACAGAGAAAAGATTGAAGTTGTCAAGGATTTCATTTTACTTGGATCCACAATCAACACCCATGGAAGCAGCAGCCAAGAAATCAAATGATGATTTTATTCCATTGGGTAAATCTGCTGCAGAGGACCTCTTCAAAGTGTTGAAAAGCCAAGATCTCACCTTGAAGACTAAGGTGCGCCTGACCCAAGCCATGCTATTTTCAATTGTATCATATGCATGCGAAAGCTGGGCAATGAGTAAGAAAGACCGAAGGAGAATTGACACCTTTGAATTGTGGTGTTGGGGAAGAATATTGAATATACCACGGATTGCCAAAAGAATGAACATATCTGTCTTGGAAGACATACAACCAAAATGCTCCTTAGAAGCAAGGATGGCGAGACTGCATCTTATATACTTTGGAAGTGTTGTTAAGGAAGCACCAGTCCCTGGAGAAGGACATCATGCTTGGTAAAGCACAGGGTCAGCAGAATAGAGGAAGACTCTCAAAGAGATGAATTGATGCAGTGGCTGCAACAATGGGGTCAAGCATAACAATGATTGTGAGCATGGCACAAACCAGACAGTGTTCCCTTCTGTGGTACATAGGGTTGCTGTGAGTTGGAACCAACTTGACAGCACCTAACAACAACAATCATCAATGATCAATCAACAATTATCATATTCAAAGACACATGAAGTAGATGTTCACCTTCTGATTTTTTCTTTGAAAAACTACTTCAACCAACCAGGACCTGTAGAAAAAGATGTCTTTTGAAATTTTGCATTTCATTCAGGTTTAGGAACAACATTCAAGGGAACTTTAAACTGAAGTTCCACATGAAGGAAATAGGTCAACTCCAGTACCAAACCAAAGATGGTTAGGGTGTTGTGTTCCAACCTCAAAAGAATTTATTGGATCTGTTTTCTTAGACTAAACTTCATAGCATAGGAGGGCCAAGGTTTTCTGAATTGATTTTTGAATCCTTTTATTCTATGATATAAACAAGAAAAAGGAGAAATGTCACTCCATTTAACTTAAAACTAAACAAAACACAAACAACAACAAAACTAGTGTATATGGAAGAGTGGAAGACTTTTGAAGATTACAAAAGGGAAGTGTGCAAAATTAAAAAAAAAACAAAGCCATTTGTCATAATAGGCTGCCTTACAGTGGAAATAAATTAAAACCCTTATAGGTGGAGGAAACACTTACATAATCATTTGAGTGTACTTGCCTTTGAATGATCTCATGATAAAGGCCCCAAGGAGCCCACAAACATACCACAAAGGAATCGCTTTACACCAGGATTCATGAGTAGCAACTGTTTCTTAAAAGAAAACAAATTTCTGTGCAGGGAATTTGAACCACTCCAAAGGATTTAATGACTTGCAGGGGTTTGTAGGTCAGTCACATCTGTTCTGAAATGAAATGCTTCTTCCTGTTTCTAAATTGACTAACCCTTAACCTCATTAGATTAACCCCAAAGATTATTCCTCTTTCATTAGCTGCACAATAGTCAGGGCCTTTATGTTTGTTCCAGCACATGGAACTCATCACAGTTTTATTTTTCTCTTCGGGTCAGCAAAAAGAAGAAAGAGCCAAAAGGAGACAAGAAATAAAATTTTCACTGGTTTAAGGATCTGATTGATATGTTGTGTCCACGCGGATACCTGTGGAAAATAAGAGTATCTAAAATAATAGGCGGGGCCTTTCCAGAATGGAGCCAAAACCCAAACCCACTGCTGTCGAGTCGATTCCGACTCATAGTGACCCTGTAGGACAGAGTAGAACTGTCCCATAGGGTTTCCAAGGCTGTAAATCTTTACCAGAGCAGACTGTCACATCTTTCTCCCACGAAGCAGCTAGTAGGTTCGAACCACCAATGTTTTGGTTAGCAGCTGAGCTTTTTAACTACCGTGCCACCAGGGCTCCTTCCAGAGTGGAGAGTTCCCTGTATTTTCTTTCCTTAAGATGCAATCATTAGATTTCCATTGTTCTGCTGTCCGAGTCTTCTCTGAATGAAATGAAAGGGTGGTAGTCTAAGCAAGGCAGAAGCATGGTGTCCAGTTACAGCACAGACTTGTGTATGAGCTCACAATGGAAACTTCTGATGCTTTATGCTTAAACCACACCAAAAGATACAGGTAGGTTTTTTTTTTTTTTTTTTTTCCACAGAGCTTTATTTACGAATGAAACAACTGGTTTGAAAACTTCTGAAGTGAAGGAGTGAAATGAGGGCATGCAAAATCCAAAATGAGGACAGGAGAGAAGCTCGTGCTTAGAGGGGAATGAACAGGTGGGAGAATTCACACATTTTACAAACAGATAAGAGAGAGGCTCCTGCTGTTAAGGAAGAAAGACCTTCTCTATGTTAAAGAGTGAGCCACAACCTTGTACTCAGCTCCCCATAGCCTCCTCTTTCGTACAGATAACAAAATGGCAGATAGTGAGGAAGAAACAAGCCCCTGCCCCCGTATTTCTGTGCCCTAGATCTCACCTGTGAGTAGACTAGGTTTTGCCAGTGCTGTGCAGCAGGATAACTCCCACCTGGAAACCTCACCAGGCTGGCCTGAACAAGGGCTGAGCTCCTCATTAAAGTCTTCACTTCTAGCTGCAGAAATTTGTCGGGATGGTTGTTATTTGGCAAAACAGAGAGATCCATGTCTCCCTGCATCTACAGTGGAAAACAAAGGCCAGGGAGGCTGCTCCTGCTAGACTCGTCCATTATTAATGAGCCTGAGGATGCTCCAACTGGCACCTGAAACTCAGTCTGCCAGGTGTGCTCTAAGCCCACCAGAAGCAACTCCCAAAATGACATGTCAAGACATGGGAAAGCAGCACCCTGTCCTCCCTTGGTCCCCTGACACACACACATTCAGGGTGCTCTGATCGAACAGATAGGCTCTGCTCATTAAAACTTACAGGAGGCTGAAAACTAGACATGTTTAGCACTTAACATCTCTCCATTCATAGCCAGAAACAACATTTTAAGGGGCATTATTCTTTGGATAAGGCTGCCAGAATCTAATGTCACAGTTCATAATGTGGAGCACATGAAATCGAGTCACCTGTAAAGACATTACTTAATTTTTCTCACCCTGTATCACTGAGCCAGCACAGCCGACTTGGCCCTGCCTACACAGCCTCACATGTGATATGCAGGATCTTGTTTCTTCTCATGTTTTGACTCCCAGAGTCTCAAGCTAATGTGAAAGCTAACCATGTTTAGGTTGTCAACTTTGTTCTGAGTGGGGAAATGGGAAGAATTTATAGTTTGCTAGTTATTTGGTTCCCCAACCTACTGCCTTGACCCATTCACTATGAGGTCTCTTTGACTCTGTTCCTAGCTGTATAAACTCCTATGATGTGTTTTGGTGTTCACGCAGTATGTTTGGAACCAAAGGGGAACATGGCTGCTGGGTTTGGATGACTCACTCTTCTAAGTAAACCCATCTGCTATTGAAGGAGCCAAGGTGGGAGTGAGACTAGGGACAGTGTAGCAAGCCAGGAAGTGATGATTTTAATGGAGGTATGCTCTCTCATTACAAGTCACTCTGCCTTTGGTGACCCATACTTCTCACTGGGAAAGCATGGGTTTCCATCTGAAGGAAGAGGAAATTGTCCCACGTGTGATGAGTACATCAGCAGTTTTTCAAAGACATGGGTTGTCTGTAATTTTTGCATCTCTATAAAACCTTCTGATTTAGCAGGGAGGTTTCTTTTCCAGGGGCAATGGAGTTACATGTGGAATGTATCAGCACCAGATTTCAGAAGAGTGCCGTATAGCTTGTAAGAATCAGCAGCCAAGATGTTCTTGAATCAAGCAAGACACTAGAGAGTACTTACCTTCTTTATACCAATAAACATGAGTGTGTGTGTTAAAAAATCTGTCCTACTTATAGCTGTCAGACTGGGTTAAAGAGTTAAATTTTTCTATAAGAATTTTTTTGGACCCAAACTTTATCACTGTGTTATAATATCTGAAATATATTTGAGTCATTTTATTGGTAAATTTACTGGGGAAAGCAAGAGGTACTTAATGATGACAGTTAAAAACAAAACATTAAACCACAATTGTTTCAAGAATCAATTGTGTTATATGTATGTGCTTGGTACATTCTGGATTTTTCTGGCTGTTGCCAGAATACATCTAATGAACAAATATTTCTCAGGCTATTTGCTTTTCCTAAAAGATTCTTTGGGGAATAATACACATCTTCAAGAAGAACCTTACTTGTCTTTGGCTCATTATACTGGCAAGGGGAGACACAGAACCTAGATCCAAATATATTTGATCAGGCCTTTTTCTTAGCCAAAGTATGAGGTAGGTGAAATGAGTCTTCAATTTTCCTTAGGCGTTCTTCCTTTACACTCCTCCACCATGTCCTAGATGCCCAGAGGATTGTATGTATACTGCTTCTTTCTGTTTACAAATCTGAAAGTCTCCATTTTCTCACACCTTCGTGTACTCTCAACCTCACACTATCAGTCCCTATTTCTTACTAGACTCCCTGTAGGTAGACTGCATGATGACAGGAAATCAAATTTATCCCCCCATATCACCACTACTGTTCCTCACTCTTATCTCACCAACACACCAAAGTTGTGTCTCATGACAGCCTTCGGTCTGGGGACACTCTTTCCCATCTTTGGCTATTGACCACCTCCTAATCATCCTTCATGAGTCACCTCTGATACCTAGCTTTTCACAAAACTTTCCATGTTTTTTCTGGTAGGTATGACAGCATCCGATAGAAATCTTTTCAATTCTTCCCCCTACCCTGCCTTTATAGCCATACTTATCTGCCTGCATGTGGCTGCTCGAATTGATCAGTTGGTGACTCCTCTGATCATCCAACTCCCTCTTAAGGACCTCCACTTCCCCCACAATTCCCACAGTTGTGTGAATTCTAATCAATCTCTTATCCCATAACACTCATAGTGACACTGCTTTGCCGACAATTACTGGTACCAGAGTGTTTCCAGGGTACAGAGCTTAAAAATGGAATCTGGAATTGGTTCTCTAGTCTGACTAGATTTAATGGCATTAATGACTGTCCTGCCAATGTAATAGGACACTGATCATTTGTAGCACGCATTTAAATTCTTATCTATAGTCACCTGGAATCAAATGCCTATACAAGGCAAGGCTCTGGATTACCAAGTAGCTACTACATGAGAACATTTTTCGTGGAAACAAAGAGAATAATGACTGTAGGGTTAACTGATTCTAAATAAGCTGCAGAATCTAAAGAAAGAAAATGATAAGCTTGGGAAGTTAAATTCACAGCTCAAGGTCTAGGTTGGGAACCAGAAAGCTCTATGACTGCCTTGAAATAAAACCTTTTAAGAGTATTGCTGATGGTTCTCAGGTCCCACCTCCATCACGTAGTGTATCCTCTAAATGTATAGTCAGACTTAAGTTCTGGAAGATCTAAGGGGATCAGGTACAAAGTGTAACTTGTGAGGTGGTACCATACACACCAAAGAAATCACAAGATTTTGCCAATTCTTATTCACAGAAGCCTGGGACACATGTATGTGACTGTTTCCTAAGGGAGTCAGATTAGGGAGAGGGAATATAATGTTGATCAGCCTGGATTTTTTTTATATAGGTATACTAAGAGATTCTGAATTTAATGTGTTAGTTCAAGTAGCTGGGAGTAGCTTGAACAATTTGACTGAAAACAATTAGTGGTGGCCCACACTGAACAAAGTTGAGATGACAGAACTTTCTTGCTCTACTGTAGTATCCATGCTAAACCAAACCTGTTGCTGTTGAGTGGATTTCTACTCACAGTGACCTATAGAACAGACTAGAACTGCCCCATAGGGTTCCTAAGGAGGGGTTCATGGATTTGAACTGCTGACCTTTTGGTTAACAGCCAAGCTCTTAACCACTGCACCACCAGGGCTCCATTACTGCAGTGTAGAGGAAGGTATATAAGAGTTTGGGGAATATAGAATTCTGTACCGGATGGGGCAATTTATCCTCATTCTCAAGCAGAAATTGGGCTGCTACTATGCAATGTAGTATATACAAGAGAACAGTATCTCTAGAATTCTAGATGTCTTCTGAGGTGCCTTTTTATTCTTCCATAACCTGTGATAAATGTTAACGAAAAACTAAAACAATATAGGCAGGATAATCAATGTTATAAATCCTTCAGGAATGAAGGTTTGAGTCATTCAACCAGAAAAGAAACACTTATCAGATGAACTCCTTGATAAAGGCAAGGGAATAATGTAGGTTATAAACACCTGATTGGATGATGTCACTTACTGCAGAGACAAAGATTACAGTGGCTATGAAGATTTCTTTCTTGCTTTGATAAAAACGTTTGGTTTTTTTACCAGTTAAATTTTTTTTCCCCTCTATTTTCTTACTATCTAGCATAAGCTGTGTTGATACAGGTTAATTGTATATCTTAGTAATTATATTAAAGATATGCATAACCCATTCCCCTTGAGTCAATTTGGACTCATAGCGACCCTGTAGGACAGGGTAGAACTGCCCCATAAGGGTCCCAAGGAGGGCCTGGTGGATTTCAACTTTTGATTAGCAGCCATAGCTCTTAACCACTACATCAGCAGGGTTTCCAAAGATATGCACAGTAAGGACTAATCTCGAAACAAAATTTTCCCTATATTAAAATAAATTATTAAAATGAAAGGGAAAATATTAATGAGGAAGTATGATAAACTGAAGATTTGGGGTTTTACCCTATTTTTTTTTTTTTGTAAGCTATCAAGTTAGCCTGCCACAGTTCCAGGGCAGAAGACACAAGACTCCTGGGTTAGAGACAAAGGACTTTATTACTCAAGCAATTTAACTAGCCAGAGACTCAACATTTTCTAGCACCAGTTCTCTGAGCCTCAGCGTTCACAGGGTAGCATGCAATGGGCTGTGTTACAGGGGAGGAACTCCAATTTTAGGGAACCTGAAACTTTTAAAATGATCAGTAAGCATGCCTGCCCTTTGCTGCAGAGAGAAACACTGTCTCCACTTCCACAGCTTTTGCTACACAAACATTCTTTAAAACATAGTCCAGGACAAAAGCAGACAGTGTCTATGTTCATAAGACACGTAGAAATGTTAGAGACCTATGAACAATTGTCTCCCAACAGGAAGTTTCACACAGTTTATTGAAAAATCTAAGAAATCATGTGAATCATGTACAATATTTTCTCACAAGAAAAATTTTAAGCTGACTTTTTAACGTTTCACAGAACTGTAAAACTTTTTAATTTTTAAAAGGAATAAACACAATGAAACTACAAGAGTTTTATAAGCTTTTTGTTTTTCCTTGTTCCTAGGGAAAAGGCTGAAAAATATTTAGTAAATATTCTCCTAATGATTTATGAGGCTAAATACTATACTCTTTCAAAACCCTGCAAAAAGATACAAGGAAAGGGGTGGATCAATGCTTTTTTGTTAAAAATATTAAAAAAGAAAAACTAAAATCTAATGACAACATGTTAAAATAATACATATTTTCGTAAGATGTTACCATTTCTATAATGGTTTCTCTACACTATATCAACAGTGCAATGGTGATTCAGTGTAAATCTTTACAGTGTTTCATTGTTACAATACTTGTGTTCAAGTACATGTTCATGAACATGATCAAAGTCTCTATTTTGACTTTTCTGTTATTAAAATAAGGCTATAATTACAGTAGAATTTTTCCTATTGATGTCTCTATATCTAAACCAAATTCATAATACATTCTCTGAAAACCTGTTCAACAGTATGAGGTTAGTTATGTTCCACAGATTACAGAAAATGGGCTAATTCTGCATCAGGACACACACACAGAAATGATTTCTCTCCAAATATTACTAAGCTATTAAGCTAAGTTAGTGTACATTCTGGATAACTTAATAGTATCTGTGGAGAGAGAATAGCACCTTAGAAACAGCCCTAACTTAAAAAAAGAAAATTTTTCAAAAATTCATTTTTAAAATGATTTTTTTTTCTTTTTCATTTTATTCTGGTAACTGGATCCAACTTGTCCTTATAAAATTATTTATGAAGTCATATAGGATAAATCAAGATGTTTGTGTAACCAAAACAAACACCACATTGATGTTTGGTAGGCAAAAAATAAATTAATTTGATTAAATTATATGTAATCTGATAATATTTGGTCTGAAAAACATGCTAGTGTGTGTGCTTATAAATAATGTAACTGCAAAGAGCTGTGAGCCAGCCATCCTGCTAGAGGTCAACTCTTCTGCTGCAGCTTTTGGGCATAGAAGTCCCTGCATGTCTCACAGCAGCGCTGATACCACCGCATGTCCTGACAGAGGTTCTTCTCACGTATCACCCGGCAGTACACAGGCCACTGATCTCCCAGGCACTTGAATGTCAGAGCAGCTGTTAAGAAACAAACAAACAAAAAACCACACTGAATTCAATACATGTAGATATTCTAGCTGCCATTAGTGGGAACATACTGTAACCATTTACATGGGGGTAGAGGAGGTACTGGATATTTGCTTCAACTCATTCATATTGCTTCTTGGAACATAAAAGATAATACAGCCACTGTGTTTCAGTAGAGAAGATACAGAACCACATACACACCCCCTATAATAAAGGAGCAAAGTTAATAAATAACAGTCTAATGAGTTTTTTTAGGCTTATTAAAGATCCATCACAACCACCGCTACCGCCACCAGTTGCGGTCAAATTGATTCCAACTCTTGGTGACCCCACGCGAGTCAGAGTAGAACTGTGTGCGATAGGGTTTTCAGTGGCCGAATTTTTTGGAAGTAGATTTTCAGGCCTTTCTTCTGAGGTACCTACAGGTGGACTGGAATCTCCAATCTTTCAGTTAGCAGCTAAGCGTGTCAATAGTTAACTCCACCAAAACAAACAAACAAAAAAAACCTGTTGCCATCAAATCGATTCCAGCTCACAGCGACCCTATAGGACAGAGTAGAACTGCCCCATAAAGTTTCCAAGGAGTGCCTGGTGGATTCGAACTGCTGACCTTTTGGTTAGCGTTTCTCAAATTCAATGAGTGGTACTGCAAATGATTTTTAAGGTTCAGTTTTGTGGCTTTTGATTTTGACAGAGAAGATAAAAATGAAAAATAAATGTGTTTAATATAACCACCTTAATGGGAATACAAATTTACTAAGTATTGTTACGGATAAAGTTACGAAGAAACAGCGAAACAAAAATGTGCTCACACTTTATTGCACATTCCTGGTTTCCTAGGCAGCAGACAGGTCTAGGTCTGGTAGGTGGGGATAGTGATTTCAGGAACTTTTAAAATCAAAGTTGATCATCACAAGTGACTAAAATTTATATAGCAATGATGTGTTTGAAATGATAAATGGGCATAGAAAATCTGGTCATATAGATTCGGCCTTAAGAAGAAATAGTGTGCTCCGATGTGTATAATCAGAGTTACTCAAGCTATAATTTTATCTTTTTGCCACTACCCAATATGATACATTATTTTAATTAAAAATCTTAGATTTTCCAACCATTGTGCTTCTGTGTTTTGGTATATACCTTGAAGGAATAATAAAAAGAGAAAATGAATTTTAATGAAATTCTTTTAAATCCATTATTTTTTGCCACATGGTACATCAAGAAGGACTACAAATAATTGTTGGAAAAAGGGATTACTATGCTAGTTTAGAATACATGGATTTGGTTCATCTGCACCCTAGAGCTTAACTTTTTCTTAATTGGCCTTTTCTACTTGAAATGATTATTTCTTAGAAATGTTAATTATATGGCTCAAAAAAGCATTTCTGTATTTCCAAAAAGAAACAAACTTTTCTATTTGATTGAATCTTATGCCTGGAAAAGTACTTATGACAATTTAACTCCTTGTGTTTTGGCAACATAATTCTGTATAATTCAAGCTGTTCCCCTGGGGATTATATACATAGGTTAAAGCTGAAGATGCTTCCACTCACGGCGACCGCATGCGTGCAGAGCAGAACTGCTCCACAGGGTTTTCGAGGCTGTGGCCTTTCTGAAGCAGATCACCAGGCCTGTCGTCTGAGGAATCTCTGGGTGGGTTTGAACAGCCAATATTTCGATTAGTAGCTCAGTGCTTAACCATTTACACCACCCAGAGACTCCTTCAAAACTGAAGACGTTAAACAAAAATTAACCCACTGATAGCCAAGTAGAAACTCTGTTAAAAACCCCTACTGCCACAGAAATAAATGTTAGTTTGTTCACTAGTATTTGTTATGCAAGGATAGGCTACGTGTACTTAAAATATAAATGTACTTCTTGGTGATGGATTCTAACAGTAATTGAGAATATACGTGAAATAATTTTATAACATAAAATATGTATATAAACATTAATATGAGTTTTTTTTTAATTAACATTTATATCATTTAGATGAAAAAAAAAAATGGTACCTCTTATTCTGGAGTGTTGAGCCACGTCCCAATTCTTCTTGAAAGTCATTTTTTATTCTATGTCTCTCCAAAGGTAATTTGTACCCAGGATCAGAAAGAAGGCTATTAACAACGAGGGATCTAAGGCTTATACTATAATCTCACTTTTCCGCAGATATTTGCTTAACTGATAGCTCTGTTACAAGACTAGTCAGAGGCCCAAATCTGGTTACATCGTTCCACCCTTTTAGCTTTGGTTTGTGTGGCATTGGAAACCCTGATGGCATAGTGGTTAAGTGCTACAGCTGCTAACCAAAGGGGCAGCAGTTCAAATCCGCAAGGCGCTCCTTGGAAACTCTATGGGACAGTTCTACTCTGTACTGTCAGGTCGCTATGAGTCAGAATCGGCTTGACGGCACTGGGTTTGGTTTTTTGGTTTTGTGTGGCATTAGTATGTCTAGGACCTGGCTCTGAGGAGAGACCTTCAAGAATCAGAGTAACTTAACTTAGTCTTTAGAATTTTTTCCTGACCTGACCATTTAGACTAAACTATAAGGCTCCCTGGTGGCACAGTGGTTAAGCACTCAGCTATTACCCAAAATGTCAGTGATTTGAAGCCATCCAGTGGCTCTGTGGGAGAAAGATGTGGCAGTGGGCTTCCATAAAGATATAGTCTTGGAAATCCTATGGGGCAGTTCTCTTCTGCCCTATAGGGTCACTATGAGTTGGAATTGACTCGACAGCAGTGGGTATGGTTTGGTACATTTAAATAAATCAAATTTAGTGAGAATAAAACTAATTGGTATAGGTTTATAACTCTCAAGTACTAAAGGGATATGCGAAATATGAGAAGCCAAAAGCATTTCTATGTTTCTGAAAACCATCCCCATTTGTGGTCTGCTTACCCAGCCTGGGTGACGTGATTGTATTTACATTAATCTTCTCATTGCAGGGCTGAAGGTGACACGGTCTGTACGCTGCAGGTTTTTCTGAAGAAAAGCACTCATTTCCATGTCTTCCTGTGATCTTATGCATGCACTGGATAACACGGGATTGCATTCCCTTACCACAGGTAATGGAGCACTAGGAGAGATGAAAGTTCTGTTAAGATTCCTTCTCACCCTTTCCTTTTTCTAGTCTGTGAGCCACCTTTCCCTATATTTGTAAATACGAACATGAGTCACAGCATCCAGAGTTGATGTAAAACATGGGCTGGAAACATCGATGCCTGTAACTGGGGCACGGTACTGATCAAAACCTCTGGCTGACTTAAAGCAAAACTTTGGGTAACAAAGGACATAGGAGAAAAGAATAATCAAAGCTGGAGAGTGTAACTTGAAGGGAAAGAGTATACAATGGTGAATGACACCAGTAATGCACATGGGCAGACTTAGTTTTCAACGTTCTAATACCTAATTTTCAACAAATAATTCATTCATTACTCTTGAATTTAGTTATTGACGCTCACACGTCTACACATACCCAATTGTGGAGCTGGATCCTTGTTAAAATCTATCTGCTCATCTGCTTTGGCCACGTTAAAATGTTTATCAACCAATATCAAGATGGTTTACCAGCCTGATGTGTTATTGAAAAAACTGTGATTTCTGGGTAGATTGATGGACATCCATATTGTCCTAATAAACACAGTTCATAATCTGGATTGTTCCAGTAGCATCCCCTTTTATTTGATTCCTTGCATTTCAGCTAACTGTAGTTTGCTTTCATTTGTAAGATATGGTGCTAAGAATATTTAATGTGCATTGGTCTTTTACTACAGATGTCTCTTGGATCCATGTTTATTACCAGATTTAACTTGTGTCACAAATAAACTGAAGTTAATAGGATTGAGAGAAGGCAATTATTTTATACTATGAAAATTATATGCAAGAGAGGGAGTATGTTTGCACTTCTGAAAATGACGATTTATTTACTAGCCATATTATGTTCTATACCTTAAAGATTCAGCCAAACTTGGCTAAAGAGATTTATTAATTCTATCAGTAGAACTATTTAAAGAAATGATCTTGGTGTATAGTATTTTAGTTGAAAATTGGTAAATGCTTCTGATTGTCCCTTTTTAGATACACAGACATAAGATTCTTAATTTTTTTTTCCTCTGTACCTTACCAATTCTTTCTTAGAATTGCATTCTCTTTGGTGTCAGTTCTTCTTTCTTGATCATGGTTTCCTCTCTTATTTCCATTCACACAAGGACCATTATTCTACACAGGCCCCTTATCACCTCAGGTCTGTTCTACTGCAATAGTATAAACTGTTCCCTTTGTCTTTAGCCCCCACCCAATCTTCCACTCAAAATTGCTTTATATGTATAATATCCTGGTTAAAAACCTTTATTAAGTTCTCCTCTGCCTACAAGATCAAGCACAATATCCTAATATTCTCAGGCTGTCATTTATCTACCTCTTCAATTTATTTTCCACCACTGCTCTTTAGGAATCATGGGTTCTATTATATTCCCTACTCAGGTCCACACAATTCCAATTACCACCTCTACAGTTGTGCTTATAGCATTAACCAACCAGTTACTGTTGAGTTGATTCTGACTCATGGCGACCCCATGTGGAGTAGAACCGTGCTCCACAGGTTTTCAATGGCTTTCATCTTTTTTTGCTGTTGTTGAGAATATGCACAGCAAAACATACACCAATTCAACAGATTCTACATGTTGTGTAACCGTTCTCACCCTTCTTTTCTGAGTTGTTCCTCCTTCATTAACATAAACTCACTACCCCCTAAGGTTCTGATCTAATCTCTCGAGTTGCTGTTGTCAATTGATCCCATATGGATAGTTCTTAAAAGAGCATAATGCTCAAGGCAGACATTTTTTACTAGTTAAGCTAAATTATTGTTTAGTTTTAAGATGACTTCAGGGGATATTTTTGGTTTAGGCTATGATCTTTTAGAAGTAGATCACCAGGCCTTACTTCCAAGATGCCTCTGGGTAGATTATTCCTGTCCAAAATGCTTTGCTTCTTTGCAAAAGATAAGCTTAAGTCTACCTCCTCCATGAAGTCTTTCACAATTTTCCCAATTACGTATGCCACATTTATGGAACATGTGTGATTTAAAGCCGTATATCCATATATTTGAGGCCTTGGAATCACTTGGAGAAATTTTTTAAAATTACTGATTTCAGAGCCAAGAATTTCTAAGTCCATAAACTATTGTGCGCTCTAGGGATCTGCATTTAAAAAAAAGTATCTAGGTAATACTGCTGTTCATCCAAATTGGAAACTGTTGGTCCACAATGTAAGTTTTGTATTTAACATTTGTATTATTTCTTTTCTTTGAATAAGATATTTCAGTGCATCTAGTTTGTCGTAGCCAGATAATAAATCTCTTAAAATTAGGCTCATTGATATGTCATGTTCAGTAGGAAAACCCACATTTTAGGTAGGCAAATAGCTTGCTTGCTGACAGAACAATGGAATTATTATGTATGGGTGTCATTAATATGAACCTGCTTTACAGATAACTAATCTTTCTCCATTTTATTTTGTAAATATTTCTGAATAGTGCTTTCTTTGTATCTGATAAATTCTCAGCTTTCTGCAAATAACAGATTAAAGAACAAGTGGTATGTTACAATTTTTCCTCTTTAACTTTTACAGAATCTGAATGGTTCAAGTTCACTTTCTGTGATCCAAAATCAGATAATGCTTTAAGCTTTCTTATAATTTAAAACTATTATGAGAGAAGTAACTGACATAATGTTTCTCCCATTAAAGCTTTAATTTTAATATTACTCTATAGAATGGAAGTAATTATATAACGATATCATGTTTCTTAGAAAAATATTTTCAGGAAAATTCAAAAAAATTAAATTAAAAACTTAAGTGGTGAAGATTATGTGACACTACCATTTAAGAATCTACTCTTAAAATTTCTGTAGATCTCAAAAGTCATCACAATATCTGAGATACCAAAAGAATATGAAAAGCTTTGTAATAGATGAACTCATTCTGATGTGGTAAAGAAGGTTATCTACCACATTTCAAATAAGTCCAGTAATCAGCCACAGGCTACTCCCAATATTTTTTATCAATCTCCTATAAGAAACTCCAAAGGACCTGAGCAAACTGAGCCAAGACATTATTTTTCAGGATTATTATAAATAAAATAACTCAGAATTAGAATTTTAGCAAATAACCGTTGAAGAGTTACTTTCTTGAGAAACAAAAAAAAGTGCTTTTTTGCTTTCCTTATGCCAGTTATTTTGTAACTATTTGGACATAACCTGGAAATAAACATATTTTTCAGGAGATAATGGAAGTTCTGCAGCTTGTTTAAATCAAACAGTATCATTTCCAGTTGATTCTGACTCACAGTGACTGTATAGGACAGAGTAGAACTGCCTCCTCGGGTTTCCAAGGTTGTAACCTTTACAGAAGCAGACTGCCACATCTTTCTCCCTCGGAGTGGCTGGTGGATTCAAACTGTCCAGCTTTCGGTTAGCAGCCGGGTGCTTAACCACTGCACCACTAGGTCTCCTTAATTTTTTTTTAATAATATAAACATCAAGGCATTAGCAATAATTATTTTCTTTAT
The DNA here is from genome assembly GCF_024166365.1 of Elephas maximus indicus. Lineage (NCBI taxonomy): Eukaryota > Metazoa > Chordata > Mammalia > Proboscidea > Elephantidae > Elephas > Elephas maximus. The sequence continues at coordinate 127,871,806 of NC_064820.1, forward strand.
AAAATTGGTAAAACTTTCATTACAAATATTGTGAAAATTGAATATATAATAATTAGAATCCCAAGGTATCTTCTAAACTAGGTCTTACTTTTATTATAGAAACAATACCAATAATTAGATTTTTTATCAAGTCACATCACTATGATTAAAAACAAACATACATTAAAAGAAAAAGCCAAAATATTTCTACAATTGAAATTAGGAGGCTTTGTTCTAATATTGCATTTAGCAACAAATTTACCTGAGATTTTCGTTAAGCACGGCATTGCATTAGATCATAGCTACAGTTTAGGTTTAAATTTCTATGAAAGTAGAAATTCCAAATACCTTATTATTAAAGGTTTCTGCACTCTGGCAACTTTTAAGTGGTGAAGTTACATAGCAATAAAAGCTCTAATCTCATTAATTATTCACTCTGCCACTCAATAATGGCCTGACAGAAATTCTGTCAAATGAAGTCTCAGAAGTCTACTTTCCTTTAATGTCTCAAAATATTCATTCATTATTTTTTAAAATATTTATTGATTACCCATTGTGTTCAAGGTGTCGTAAAAATAGTAGGGATTATTTATACTATGGATCTAGTACTTTCTTCAATGAACTTAATTAACAATATACAGTGACATAAAATAGATGAAGTTAGGAACAGATTACTAAACACTATGGAAGCTGGGGAAGCCCTGGTGGCATACTGGTTAAGGGCTATGGCTGCTAACCAAAAGGTCGGCAGTTCAAATCTGCCAGGTGCTCCTTGGAAACTCTACAGGGTATTTCTACTCTGTACTGTAGGGCCACTATGCGTCGGAATTGACTTGACGGCAGTGGATTTGGAAACCCTGGTGTCACAGTGGTTAAGTGCTGTGGCTGCTAACCAAAGGGCCAACAGTTAGTTGGATTCCACCAGCCGCGCCTTGGAAACTCTATGGGGCAGTTCTACTCTGTCCTATAGGGTCGCTATGCATCAGAATCGACTTGACGGTGCTGGGTTTGGTTTTTTTTGGTTTTATGGTAGTTGGGTGATTTCATCCACTTTTAGTCAATTGTGTGAAATTTTAAATTACTCTGTTACCCTACAGAGCTACTGTTTGCTGCTCAGGATCAAAGAAAACTAAAATACAACCACAGAAAGCTTTTACTCCATATAACAATAACAGTAGCCAGCACTTAGAATTTATTATATACCTGGCACTGTATTAGAAGTTATATTTATTTTAATATCTTATTTGAAGCCCTTAAGTACTATTATTATTCACTGCTAACAGATGAGTAAATGGAGTCTCAAAGAAGTTTTAAAAAAATTGCCCCAAGTTATACAACTAAGAAGTGGCAGAACTGAAATTTGAATCTGCAAATACTGAATTCAGAGCTTGGGTGCTTAAGCACTGGTGTATACTAGAAGATTGCTAATACCCCTGTTTGCGATAAACCAGACAGAAATATTTTCTTTTCCCTCACCCTGCCAAATTAACCTCTAATCCTCCTATGTTACTATTAAATTAAAGACTAATGGATTAGAAGGACTTTTTGTTTTGTTTTTTGGTGTACCTTAGGTTATGTGGCACAAGGTAAATTTTTTTGCCCTAAGGACAACTCATATGTTTGATTCATCTTTAGATAGGGTGATCATATAATTTATCACTCAAATTAGGCACTTGTGAAAAAAAAAAGCCATTGATAATAATTATTCCAAAATTACAGCTATACACTGGGATAGTCCTGGGTAAACTAGGACATATGATCACCCTATTCATAGACCTACTGATAAAAAAACAAAAAAAACTTGTTGCCGTCGAGTCAATTCCAACCCATAGAGGCCCTATAGGACAGAGTAGAACTGCCCCATAGGATTTCCAAGCAGTGGCTGGTGGATTTGAACTGCTGACCTTTTGGTTAGCAACCGTAGCTCTTAACCACTTCATCACCAGACCTACTGATAGATTTCTATGTTAGACAATGAATGAACATAAATGAATGGATACCTTAAATGCCTACTATAGTTGAGGCATTATCTAATATGCTTTTACATAGAATATATTGGTTAATATTCCTCATAAGTTTACAAGCAAAGAGTGAACCTCATAGTTTATTTCATTGGTTTGTTCATTCATTCAACAAATATTTATGAAAGCCTACAAGGGGCCCTGGTGGCATAGTGGTTAAGAGCTCAGCTGCTAACCAAAAGGTGAGCAGTTCAAATGCACCAGCTGCTCCTTGGAAACCACATGGGGCAGCTCCGTTCTGTCCTGTAGGGTTTCTATGAGTCAGAGCCGACTCCACGGCACCTAAGAACAACAACAATGTGCCAAGCCCAGGTCTGGATTCAAGGATGTCATTTAAAAAAAAAAAAAAAAAGACAAAAATCTGTGCCCTCAAGGAGCTTATATTCTAATGGGGGGAGGCTATAAGATAAGGAAGAAAATAAATAAAATACCTTGTATGTTTGGTGGTAATAAGTGCTATAGAGAAAACAAACGATGGAAAGGAGAGGGGGAAAGGTTTAGGGTACGGGATATTGCAATCCCAACAGGATGTCACTAAGAAGGTGACAATGACTTGCCCCATCAGAAGAAGAGATAGACTTCAAATGCAAGTTTTTTGAGTCCAAATATGTTCTTTCCACTATACGCTTTCCATCATTTTTACTCATACATTTGTAGACTATGATATTCCAAACTGCCTAATAAGAAGGATGAGATATTACAAATTGTTTAATAAGAAAGGTGAACAAATGGAGTGGTGTGTGAAGTCAATGTTTCTTCAGACTTCGCATCAATTTCAACTTCTTCCTTCCTTCCCTCCCTCTCCTTTCCCTTCGTTTCTCCTTTCTCTCAGAGTTTCTATAAATTTTAAATCTTGCTCTTCATACGTGTATCAAATACATTTAAAATATTTTTGAAACAATGGAGCACTATAGATTTCCACTAAAGACCAAAATGCTAAAATGTCAAAATCAATTTGCCAGCAACTGGTAAAGAAACACAGTGTGTACCAATAACTTGCCATCGATGTTTCTGTTACAAGGAAACTTTTGTGACTGGAGTATTTTAACAAGAGAAACTTATATTGTCTGATAAATATTCTGTTCCCCAAACAACTTAATATTACCCCAAAGGACTTTTGAAACAAAAGGCCTCATGAAACAATTTCACGAACTAGAAGTCTTTAATTCTGAACAGGAAACATACTTTCAGGGTCCTGGGTTTACTAGAGTAAAAAAAAAAAAAGCAGTACTCTTTAAAACAAACTTAAACATCTTAGAAAATTGCACACATTGATTTTGAAGTTAAAGCAGATATTTTGACAGAGATAACAAGGCACAAGGAAAAATGATGTAGGTATCTGCCCCCTGCCCCCTCCACACACGATAAGCTCTAAAGTCTCTGAAAGTGAAATCTGTTTTATTGATTTAGTGAAACCCATCATTTGGATCTAAGAAAATTATGATCCTCACTGCACTTGGGTCCACATAAGTAATATATTACATAATAACCACTGTGCCACCAGGGCTCCTTTAACATCATCATAAATTTTTCTTATAATGGAAAAAATCCTTCCCTGCCTTGGGACATTAGTGACAATTCTTAATACTGTATTAAATAATACACTGTATATTGCATGTCAAGCACTAAACATTATACAGAAAACTTTCTCAATAATTCAAACAGTTCAGACTATTCAAACGATTACAAAAAATGTTTTAGTCAATGACGATCATGCATATAACTGTTAACCAATTTGGTAATAAAAAGAAGGCTTCATCCTCATTAAAGCAAGATACACATTGTTAAATCTTATAACCCTTTCTATTACCTAAAACGTCATTTCCTTCTGTTGCTCTTATGCCGGGTAATAAGAGACGACAGACCTTATTTTACCTAAGAAAATTTGGTCTAAATAAACCAGCCGATGGGGAAATATCTGGGTAAATACAAATGATGTCCAGGTTGGTGGGAGTGTAGAGGAGAAGTTTTATTTAACTCACATGTTCATGTTTTTCTAAAAACAGTCAAAGATGAGCTCATGATAGATACAGACTCAGACTCTTAGAATGTTATATTTACTAACTTAGAAGATGGCACTGAGCTGGCAAGGTTTGCCAGTACTGACAAGAGAAGGCTGAGATGACAGAATGATTTAACAAACTTATAGAATGACCTAAATGCAAACAAATGAGGGGGGAGAGAAAAATTGTAGAGAAAAAAAAAAAATCACACACTTAACAAATCATTAACAAATTCTTGATGGTGATATTATCATAGAAACAAAGAAATAAACTCTGAGTGTCTGTGACGTACATCTCTGGAGAAAGGCAAGGTGAATCTCTTCCTTTTATTGTAAAAGATGGATGGTTGGTTAGTCAGGCACTGGCCAAAAGCAAATTGCAATAAGAAGTGGAACATGGAAATCTCACTCCTGGCATAGCATTAATAATAATATTAACAGAAAGCTTTGCTAATATCTTGGTTTAATACTTTTAAAAAGTACTAAACACTAAAACATCTTTAATTCAAAAAAGGGCTATAGACCTCAATCAACAGCAATCTATAAAGTTATAAGTGTCAAAATGAGGGAGAACAGTCACTATGATTTCAGGAGGTCCCTCAAGGCCTGCCCATAATCTCAAATGGAGCTACTGTTATAAAATTATCTTCCTGTCATGGAAAATTCATGATTCATGTAGGAATTTCCACAATGACTCATGATATAACCTGCCCAGTATCATGTCTCTGTCTAATTCACCAAAGAAATTGTTGCCTTCTTAGCCAAGAAGTAGCCTATGTACTTCTGAACAATTTAACTTCACATAAAACTCCTTTCTAAATGGGACATCTATAAATACCTTTTGACCACTTCCCTCTTTAGAGAAGAGACAGTCATTCTTTCCACTGATCGCTGCTTGTCATGGTGCTTCCACACCTTTTGGGTTCTAAGAACCACTGGATCTATTTTCTGTACTAGTTTTGATGTTTTACACTCTTGGTGTCCAGCAAGCAATTAACAATTATGCTGTTTTTCTGTATTTAACTTCAATGAAAAACTAATTACGCTTGAAATGTGACACTGAGTCTTGTAATTCTTCCTTTCAGAAAATAAAGATTTCTTAATGCTTCTTCAAAGTGAATATTAAAGGAAGAAGTATACAAAAAAATACTCTCTTACAATTAAAATGGAGCTCTGACTGACATGGCATAAAAGAAGTCAAAAGAAAAAGAAAGAAACCTTTTAGTGTTAGAATGAAATAGTTCCTGAACTGGCAATTTGAGATTTACCTTGACAATATAATTTTGAAAATATGCATTGAAATAATGACTAAATCTACTTAATTAACAATTATTGTTATTGAAAACATTCTGCATTTGTCCACTGTTATAATTTGAAGTAATATGTGACTTTGAACATTGAATTAAAAATATTTCCATATCTAGACTTAGTATTATGAGTCCATGGAAGAGATGCCAAACTTTAAAATTACTGTTTAAATATTCATTTCTACCTTACATTTCAGGACTTCAGAATAGTCACATAGGCACTATTTTGGTGATATCTAGTTGTCACTCAATATTTAGATAATCTAGATTTGGGGGCTATAAAAACCCTGGTGGCGTAGTGGTTATATGCTATGGCTACTAACCAAAAGGTCAGCAGTTTGAATCCACCAGGTGCTCCTTGGAAACTCTATGGGGCAGTTCTACTCTGTCCTATAGGGTCGCTATGAGTCGGAATTGACTTGATGGCAACAGGTTTGGTTTGGGTTTTTTATGGAAGATTATGGCGGTACAAGTGTGTTTGTAGTCTTAGGTTAAATGATTAACTAGCCAATGAGTTTATGGAACTATTAACCTGCATGTGTTAAATACCATCCTAACAGAACTGCAAAACTCTTCAAGCCATAAATTCTGTAAAATGTTTTCTCAAATACCTTTCCAAAGAGGCAGAAAACCCAATAGTAAAAATATCACTGTAAAGTATTTATTTAAAGTTTTGTTGGATAACCAACAAAAACTAAATTAACACTGGTCTACATTTAAACTTGTTAAAAAAAAATTCAGTGTGTTTAGGGGTTAAAAATAATAATTCTCACACTTGGCCAGAAGAAAGATTACCCGAGATTCCTTCCTTCTAGACTGTGCCAGAGATATATATTTTGGAGAGAATGTGTATTCTCCAGGCCAACAGCTAAGGAAGGCTCTGTAATGCTTTACTCATTTCCAGCTGGCCTCTGTAAGAAATAGGAATTCCTAAATTAAGGGAAAATTGTCACTGGCAAACAGAGTTCAAAAAAACTTTTCAGCCAGTGTAACAGACAATCTTACAGAGCCTGATATAACCTATCATGATAAGTGCCAATCTGTAACAATGTTAACAGCACTGACTCGGACAATTTGTCTTTGAGAATAAATGGATCACTCAAAAGTGGTTTAACAAGAGTGAAGTAGCTTTCAGAGTGGAGAGTGGACCTCAAAGGAAACTAAACGATGACTTCTACTGGAAATTATTAGCACAGCATTCCTATTCATTTATGTATATGTTTGGCAGTTCCATCTTTCAACTTTTTAATAAAGTGAGTGTGAAACAAGCATACTAAGGAACAAAAGTTAGGTTTGTTTTTTAAGTTTTGTTATTTATTTTGGTCAGGGTTTCAGTGTCGTCTTAAAGTGGTTCGTCTGCCTTATTTAACACATGATTATTTGGGATTAAGCCCATTCCTAGAGGTCAGACATTTAAGGATTTCTTTCTTTTTTCTTTTTGCATTTAATTAATTCATTTTTTGGTTTTATAGTTCAAACACCTTTTGTCTCTTTAGGGAACATGTTTGAATATGGTTATAGCGAATCAAAGAAAAGTGTGTGCCAAACCATGCAGATTGCTTATGAATGATTTGCAGAGACATGAACAAATGTTATGAAAGAAAAGCCAAAATAATCCAGAATTTTTTTTTTTTTTTACTATCAACATGTACTTTGATCCACTAAATGGAATGAAACAAACCATGTTCTACCTAAGAAGCAACTAATAAACACAAACTGTTGTGCACGCTTGCAATTCTGCCAGTGCTGGGCCCACCAATCACAGGGTGTTGCAGTGGGGGAAAAAAGTCCATGAAGACATTTCTATTTTATCACTGTCATTCCAGTGAAGTATCTTCCTGCCAGAGAGAAGAGAACTTTCTGGAATGACAGCGATTAAATTTCCTTTTTCAAATAATTTCTCTATCTTATCCAAAAATTCTATGTAAAAAATGGATCAGATCCTTTTGTTGCCATGTTGAGAAGGGCTTTTTCTTTTTTTTTTTTTAAAATAAAGTCTTTGATTTTTATAGAACTTACAGCATTACACATAGCTACCTATAAATTATTCCAACATAAAATAAACTCAGTATTTTCCACTTCACAGAGATAATTCTGAAGTGTGCTTTGCTCCCATCCACTGCTTCTCTTGTAGGTAAGATAGTTGCTATGTGACCTGTTGGCAGGTGCTCCAGCCAAATGGATTCAAGGGAACGCCAAAAAAAAAAAAAAAAAAAAAGTCTGTCAGCTTCCATGAAGCTCAACTTTAAGAACTTTTTTGGCTTTAATACCATGACATTCGAACAAGGATGCATTTTCTTCATTAAAAAAAATAATAATCGTATTTTCAGTAGTTTGGGTAACCATAAAGAAAAGGTGAAGGGAGTCATAGGTTTATACAACATTATATTGGTTAGTTTAATTTTTCTGGAAAAAAAAAAGCTAGTTACTAACTCTAAGTTTTGTGAAATATCTTAGTTTTATAGAATTAGAGCCAGAAAAATCAAATGGATAATGCCACATAAGAAAAGAAATACAATGTTTGGATGTATCACATATTTTTTGCTCACCTGCTGAAAAAAAGTAATACTCCTGAGTGAACATGGGAGGATTCTGTCAGAATTTAGCAGTCATTTATTCAATAAGCATTGATTACTTGTAAGGCAATGTTGTCACTAAGAGGTGTAAGTGAGTGAAGACATTCTTAATAATAACAATGTCTTGTTTTTATGTGCTGTTGAGTTGACTCATAGCAATCCCATGTGACAGAGTAGAACTGCCCCATAGGATTTCCAAGGAGCTGCTGGTGAATTTGAATTGCCAACCTTTTGGTTAGCAGCCGTATCACTTAACCACTGTGCCACTAGGGCTCCATAAAGATGACCAGGGGATAGTTTAAAGATTAACTCAAGGCAATAGTTACAGGTGACACTGACATTATTTGAGAAAAGGAAAAGGGGAGTGAGATGTAGTTTGGGGAAATAAAATGAGAAGTTTTGTTTTGAATACATAAAATTTGAGGAGTTACTGAAATGCCAGTGGCACTCTCCTGGAGTAGCTTAAGTTTGAGCTGAGAATAAAGATACAGGTCCCCATAACTCCCTCTAACCATTCCTCATCTTATTCAACATTCTTAAAAGTATTCTCTTTTGTCTCTCACAACTTTCCTCCTGCTCCTCTCAGTATTCCTTTCTTAGACTCTTTTGCTAGCAGCTGTTTCTTCTCTTCATGCCTTTAAAGTGGGATTTCCTCAGGGCGGCATCTTTTCCTGTCACGCTGCACTCCTTCTCCACGTTCACTCATCCTGTAAAAAATTTCAACACCATCTAGATGCTGATGACCCCCAAATTTATATTTCCAGTCCACACCTCTCCTCTGATTAGTCTACTAGACATTATTATTTAACTGCTTTATGGACACATAAAACCACAGTCTAAAATGGAATCCAGGATCCCATCCCCAAAGCTTAATCCTTCTCCAGGGTTTCATGTTTCATATCACAGCATCACCGGGCATATGAGTTGTTCAGGCCAGAAAGTTAAACTGGGAGTCCTTCTTAATGTCTCCTTCTTTCTCACCTCCCCCCCACAGACAATTGACTCTAGCTCTGTTCATTTTAACCTCATAAATACTTCTCAAACCTAATCATTTCTCCCCATCTCCACTGACACTATAGTAAGAATATCCAGCATTTATTTAAAGCTTACTATATTATAACAGTATTATATTACTATATTATGACAGTAGGAGCTCTGGTGGCACAACGGTTAAGCACTCATTTGCTAACTGAAAGGTTGGCAGTTCGAACCCATCAGTCATGCCACAGGAGAAAGATGTGGCAGTCTGCTCCCATGAAGATTATAGCCTTGGAAATCCTATGGGTCAGTTCTACTTTGTCATATAATGTTGCTATGAGTGGGAATTGACTGCCTAGGTTCTGCAATATCCTCACAACATCTCTATACACGCACAACATCAAACCATTATCAGTATTGCAGTCTAAAAAATTAAGGATTAAGAAGTTAGGAGTGTTCTTTCAATCTCAGACAGAAACTATTGACCATTTTATGAAACTAAAAAGTAACATATGGACATATAAATTATAAGCATACAAAGCCCTTTTTTCCAACATAATCCATATAAAATGTTTCTTGTATATCTTTGCAAAGAATTTAATATGTAAAAGAGAATATATGTACATCACTTTTATCCACACAACATAACTCCTTTGCATGATGTTTATTTACTTAAATTATAGGTCTTGGGGAAATATTCTCATCGGCATGTATATGTATCTACAAATATTTTAAAAAGCTACAGTGTTCCATTGTTTGAATGTAGTGCTATTATTTATGTATCTAGTTAATGGGTGTGTGGGTTGTTTCCAAATTTTTGTTTTTGTAAACAAGGCTGCAATGATGTCCATCTTGGTAGACATATGATTAGCAAATTATGTGAGGATGTCCAGGAGGAAAATTCTTAGCAATAGAGTTTCTGAGTCAGATAATGTGTACATTTCAAAACGAGATCCCATTTTTTTCACCAATTGAATAGGCAAAAAAAGAAAAAAATTTAAGATTCAATCTTACAAGTGGTTTGGGGAAAGAGATATGTGGAAATGACTGGGCAGAGAGAAGTGGAATCTGCTCCCTTTACGTGAGGCTTTCCAGTAGTCTCACAGTTTCCCTCTGCCCACCTCTCTCATGTTGCCTCTCTGAGCCCTGGAGTCATTGGTTAAGCACTCATCTGCTACCCAAAATGTTCAAACCCACCAATGAGTGGCTCTGTGAGAGAAAGATGTGGGAGTCTGCTTCTGTAAAGATGACAGCCTTGGACATACCCTATGTGGCAGTTCTATCCTGTCCTATAGAGTCTCTATGAGTCAGTATCTACTTGAGGGCAATGACTTTTGGTCTTACATGGATTCATATACAGTACTACAGTACACAAGCATTAGATTTATATTTTTCTAATTTATCCTGCTGTTTGTGTTTTGTCTCCTAAGATAAATTTTTCATCTTAAGTAGTTGAAAACACTTTTTCTTTGGGCTGTGTACTTCATTGACACTAGATTAGTACTATTACTTCAGAGTTAGAGCATTCTGAAATTCAGAGAAAGCTATAATTGCTTTGGTACATTTTATAGCCATAGCATTGAGGCTAGGTGGTGCCCTAAGAGGCTGATCCGCTGCAAACAGCTAGTTGGACACTGGTTCTGTACCCTGGCTATGCGGATGCTGGACCGGCAACCCAGTCACCATGAAGCAGAATCTCAGTGCTAGGGCCCAGCAATCTGGTTGTTAAAACAGTTTTCCCTTTGGTTACATTTTACATCAAAAGACCCCCTGTGATGCTTTTCTAACTGGCTGATCGTTTGCACATTTTCTTGCATTTTAAACATCTTTCTCTTGAGATATACTCCCTCTGTTATTTGATGTATATATACTTCACTATACCTAAGGAAAATACATTCAATGCTAAGACTACTGGTTTTGATTTTATAACAATCTTGCCAAATCTTACGTTATGTTTTTCACATGAAACCTCCCACTCCTTCCTCATCTACTGAGGTTCAATGTTACAAAAATGAGATTTGACACGTTCCATCCCCTATAAAGAACTTCGCAAGTAATACCTGCTTATTCATATACATTTACTCCATTACTTTCAGAATCAATGTAGAAAATGAGATTATAGATCTCTTGGTATGCTGCACAGGAGCTGTGATAGCAAATGTTGATTTCAGAGTCTAGTGATTTTTCTTGGCTCTAAGGTGGAAACCCTGGTGGTGCCGTGGTTGAGTGCTACAGCTGCTAACCGAAAGGTCCGCAGTTCAAACCCACCAAGTGCTCCTTAGAAATTCTGTGGGGCAGTTCTACTCTGCCCTATAGGGTCGCTATGAGTTGATGGCAAAGGGTTTTTTTTTTTTTTTAAATATCAAGAAGGCAGTATTGTTGATTCCTGCAGATTCTACTTCTTTAAAAAAATTATTTCTTTTGCATTTTCTTTTGCCTAACTTGATACAGATACATTTACTTCCCAGGCAGAACGTCCTGTTGAATCCAAAGGATATTAAATACATGTTCTGACATCTCCGTTTATAATATAATTATATATGTATGGGCATATGTACATGTCTATCTATCTACCTACCGCTCTATCTGTCCACCAAGAGACGACTTCCAGCTCTCTAAATTATAAATGCTCTTTAAAAGATAAACATAGATAGTATTCTGCCCCATTCTTTTTAGCTAATCATTGCTAATTTCTATATTTAATCGTACTAGATGACACTAGGAAAAAAAAAAAGTCAAAGAAAAACATAGATAGTATTCTGCCCCATTCTTTTTAGCTAATCATTGCTAATTTCTATATTTAATCGTACTAGTCATACGAATTTTATTATTTTTGTAATTTAAAAAGTTTTGGAAATCCAATTTTTTATTCTTATTCTATGTCTGGGAGGTAGCAGAGAAGACTCTCAGGAAATTTCAAAATGAAAATAACAATGTGAAAATTTTTTCCATTCTCTATTAGTTCAAAGCGTATTAATAAACTGAATAAACTGAATACACGTTGTGAAAAAGTGATCTTCAATAAAAAGCAAAATACTATTTTCATTTCTAAGGTTTACCAAGTACCAAAACCCAAACCCATTGCCATAGGACAGAAGAGAAGTGCCCCATAGGGTTTCCAAGGCTGTAAATCTTTACGGAAGCAGACTGCCACATCTTTCTCCTACAGAGTGGCTGATGGGTTAAAGGATCTGAAAAGTTCTACAGCAGAGTATTTGCTTACCTTTAACTACAGTATGTCACATACTTGAAGGCCACAAAATCACTTTGCTATCTTTAACCCTAACATCCTGAGGGATGAGTTTGTCATGGATCATAACTTCCAGAATGCAAGTCTAAATAATTCTTTAAGTAAGTATGAACTTAGTTTATAAAACTGATGACACATCACATTTCTAGTGTATACCAGTTGCATTAATGTACTTGACAAAGTATTCTCTTTGCTGTACCAATTCTCATTTTATCCATTTTTTCCATTCCCTATTTCAGTTGATACTTATCATTATCTAATCTTATATTTTAATAGGTTATTAAATTTACCCATCCCATGTTGTTAGTAATTATTATTTTAAATTTGAATGCACAATACTTCTGGCAAGTGATTGAGCTTCCTCCCTCTATTAAGCTATAACAGCACACTTAATTTAACTGTATTGAAATTCAGAAGTTATACATACCTTCACTTGAACTCCTGAAACCCTGAAGTTTTTTTTTTTTAATGGTAAAATATATATAACAAAACATTTGCCAATTCAACAATTTTTACATGTATAATTCAGTGACATTAATTATGTTCATCTTGTTGTAAAACCATCACCGCTATCCTTTTCCAGGTTATTCCACCACTGTTAACAGAAACTCAGCACTGCCTAAGAAATGACTCCTCCTTTCCCTCCCCCTGCCAACCTTGGTAACCACAAATAAGCTTTGGTCTTTATACATTTGTCTGTTTCATATAAGTGGGATCATATAGTATTTGTCCCTTTGTGACTGACTTATTTCCCTTAGCATCATGTTTTCAAGGTTCATCCATGTTGTAGCATGTGTCAGGACTTCACTTCTCTTCATGGTTGGGTAATATTCCATTGCATGTAGAGACCACATTGTGTTTATCCATTCATCTGTTCATGGACTTTTGGGTTCTTTCCACCTTTCGGCTGTTGTGAATAGTGCTGCAGTGAGCACTGGAGTAGACAGCAAGTTGATTTTAATTGCATCGGGGGGAGGCATAGACTAGCACTGGGTTAGTCCAGACATGTGGGAATCCATAGTCCTTAAGTTCCATAAATTTGTCTTGGAAGAAGTGCAACCAGAATGCTCCTTAGAAGGAAGGATGGCAAGACTATGTCTCACATACGTTGGACATGTTGTCAGGAGGGATCAATTCCTGGAGAAGGACATCATGGTTGGTAAAGTACAGGGTCAGCAAAAAAGAGGAAAACCCTCGATGAGATGGATTGACACAGTGGCTGCAACAATGGGCTTAAACATAACTATGATTGTGAGGATGGCACAGGACCAGGCAGTGTTTTGTTGGGTTGTACACAGGGTCACTGTGAGTCCGAACTGACTCGATGGCACCTAACAACAACAACAAAATTCCAGAATTATCCTATCCATGGAGGTAGCCAGAAATGCCTCCTTTCAGGATTTTTGGATTTAGTGTTTTTCCATTTGTCTCTTTTGACATTGCAAAAACAGGCCACAATGGTTAACGATTTAAAAATGCTGCATTACAGAGTCATTTAGTTTAACTTATTCTTGATTCTATTGGAAGAAGGCTGTTTCTTTAAATTTACTTCAAAGATTCACAGAAGGATGTTTCCTACAGTGGAAAGAAATGTTCTCAGTGATTATTCAGAAATTCCTACCAACTGTGATAAGTCAAAGAGCACCACAGTCAATGTCAATTTTAAGGAGTGACCAGCTTCTGTGTTGAAAATAGAAGGCAGATTGCACTGCTGAAGAGAACATAAGAAAAGCCGAGGCCAGAGTTGCCATCTGCTTTGGGAGCAGTCTGTTTCTTGGTTAACTTATTGAGAGATTCAAATTCACATGTTCAGTCTCTTTAAGAATCCACTATAACAAAGAGCTAGAGATAAAATAATTTTTTTTTACCCAGGATATGTGAAATGGTGCAAATGAAGTCATTTATATTGCCTGCTGGCCAGCCTGGATAAAGGTAAGGCCTAAAATAACAGGGTAATAAATCTTCTGTTTGTCTTTCTAGACTTGTTTTAACTATGTCAGTAAGGAATGCTTTGTGAAATTATTGTTTCTTTGATCTTGCACTTGCCTGTTGTGAATTGTTTCAATTTAAAATTATGCAACATGAGAGGACTTTAAGGTTATAATGTTAGATTATGCAAACCACATTTAAGGAGAGTGATGGTATAACCTACTTGATTAATTTGTACATTCTGTTTTGAGCTTATTTTAAAAATTAGAGTGTTAAGTACTCAAGAATATAAACACATTTTCCCATAGTTACTGCAGAGTACTAGGACAATATAACACATCTATTGGATTTCAATAGCATCAGAAAAATGTGTGATAATAAAATTACTCTTACTAGAAATAATCCAGATATACAGGTCTTCCATAGTTACAAAAATAAATTAGTAATCAATCAATGTGTCATACTTTTGACTACAAGAAAAAAATGCAATAAATTATTGTAAAATGTCATTTTGATATTTGTAACTATCACCATGTCTATTAGTTGGTCATACTATGGTGGCGTGTTGCTGTGATGCTAGAAGCTATGCCACAGGTATTTCAAATATCAGCAGGATCGCCTATGGTGGACAGGTTTCAGCAGAGCTTCCAGACTAAAACAGACTAGGAAGAAGGACCTGGCAGTCTACTTCAGAAAAAATTGGCCAGTGAAAACCTTACGAATAGCGGCAGGACATTGTTTGATACAGTGTAGGAAGATGAGTCCCTCAGGTTGGAAGGTACTCAAAATACGACTGGGGAGAAGCTGCCTCCTCAAAGTAGAATTGACCTTAAAGGCATGGGTGGAGTAAAGCTTTTGGGACCTTCATTTGCTGATGTGGCATGATTCAAAATAAGAAGAAACAGTGACAAACATCAATTAAAAATAGGAATGTAGAATGTATAACGTATGAATCTAGGAAAATTGAAAATTGTCAAAAATGAAATGGAACCCATAAAGATTGATATCCTAGGCACTAGTAAGCTGAAATGGACTGGTATAGGCCATTTTGAATCAGACAATCATATGGTCTACTATGTCTGCAGTGACAAATTGAAGAGGACTGGAATTGCATTCTTCGTCAAAAAGAACATTTCAAGATCTATCCTGAAGTACAGGACTGTCAAGTGGCAGGATAATATTCATAAGCCTAAAGGAAAACCAGTTAATTCAAGTAACATGCAAGTTTACACACCATCCACTAATGCCAAAGATGAGGAAATTGAAGATTTTTACCAACTTCTGCAGTCCAAAATTGATCAAACCTACAAGATGCATTGATAATTACTGGTGATTGGAATGTGAAAGGTGAAAACAAAGAAGGAGCAGTAGTTGCAAAATATGGCCTCAATGCCAGAAATGACACCGGACAGCACATGATAGAATTCTGTAAGACCAATGACTTAGTGATTGCAAGTACCTTTCTCAACAACAGAAACAGTGACTACACATATGGATCTCACTGGATGGAAAACACAAGAATCAAATCGACTACATCTGTGCAAAGAAATGATGGGAAAGTTCAATATTATCAGTCAGAACAAGGCCACAGACCGACTGCACAGACTGTTAATTGCTCGTATGCAAGTTGGAGTTGAAACCAAAGAAAATTAAAGCAAGTATGCCAGAGCCAAAATACGACCTTAAGTACATCCCACCTGAATTTGAGACTATCTCAGGAATAGATTTGACTCATTAAACCTAAGGACTGAGGACCAGGCAAGGTGTGGGATGACAACAAGGACATTGTACATGAAGAAAGCAAAAGGTCACTGAAAAGGTAAGAAAGAAAGAAAAGACCAAAATGGATGTCAGAAGAGACTCTGAAACTTGCTCTTGAACGTACAGTAGCTAAAGCGAATGGAAGAAATGATGAAGTAAAAGACGTTGAGCAGAAGATTTCAAAGGGCAGCTCTAGAAGAGAAAGTAAAGTATTATAATGAAATATGCAGAGACCTGGAATTAGAAAACCAAAAGGGAAGAACATGCTCACCATTTCTCAAGCTAAAAAAAGTGAAGAAAAAATTCAAGCCTCAATTTGCAATACTGAAGGATTTCATGAACAAAATCTAAAATGACACAATAAGCATCAAAAGAAAATGGAAGTAATACACACAGTCACTGTACCAAAAAGAATTGGTTGATGTTCAACTATTTCAATAGGTAGAATATGATCAAATACCGATGGTACTGAAGGAAGAAGTGCAAGGTGCACTGAGGGCACTGGTGAAAAACAACACTCCAGGAGTTGATGGAATACCAATTGAGATGTTTCAACAAACAGATACAGCACTACAGGTACTCACTCACTTATGCCAAGAAATTTGGAAGAGAGCTACCTGGTCAACCACTGGAAGATATCCAGATCTGTGCTCATTTCAAAGAAAGGTGATCCAGCAAAGTGCATAAATTATTGAACAATATCATTAATATCACACTCAAGTAAAATTTTGCTGAAGATCATTCAACAGCAGTTGCAGCAGTACATCGACAGGGAACTGCCAGAAATTCAAGCCAGATTCAGAAGAAGACATGGAACAAGGGATATTATTGCTGATGTCAGATGGATCTTGGCTGAAAGCACAGAATACCAGAAAGATGTTTATCTGTGTTATATTGACTATGCAAAGGCATTCGATCATGCTTTTCATAACAAATTATGGATAATATTGTGAAGAATGGGAACTCTAGAACACTTAATTGTGCTCATAAGGAACCTGTATTCAGACCAAGAGGCAGTTATTGGAACAGAGCAAGGGGATTCTGCCTAGTTTAAAATCAGGAGAGGTGTATGTCAGGGTTATATCCTTTCACCATATTTATACAATCTGTATGTTGAACAAATAATCTGAGAAACTGAAGAAGAACGTGACATCAGGACTGGAGGAGGGCTCATTAACAACCTGCATTATGCAGATTATACAACCTTGCTTGCTGAAAGTGAAGACGACTTGAAGCACTTACTGATGAAGATCAAAGATCACAGCCTTCAGTATGAATTACACTGCAACTTAAAGAAAACAAAAATCCTCACAACCAGACTGATAAGGAACATCATGATAAACAGAGAAAAGACTAACTTGTCAAGGATTTTATTTTATTTTTGTCCACAGTCAATGCCCATGGATGCAGCAGTCAAGAAATCAAACAACGTATTACGTTGGGCAAGTCTCCTGCAAAAGAATTTTTTGAAGTGTTGAAAAACAAATATGTCACTTTGGGGACTAAAGTGTCTGCCTTAGTTATCTAGTGCTGTTAAAACAGAAATGCCACAAGTGGATGCTTCAACAAACGGAAGTTTATTCTCTCACAGTCTAGTAGGCTAGAAGTCCCAATTCAGGGCACCAGCTCCAGCAGAAGGCTTTCTCTCTCTGTTGGCTCTGGAGGAAGGTCCTTGTCATCAATCTTCCCTGGTCGAGGAGCTTCTTGGCACAGGGACTCCGGGTCCAAACGACATGCTATTCTCCTGGCTATTGTTTCTTGGTGATATGAGGTCCCAGAAAGGGGCAGCCTTGACCATCTAGCTGCTGTCCACTTCTGAGTGGTGACTGCATATAGTGCAGAACCACCTGTAAACCAGGCAGAATTTTTCTCTTATTCAGTCAACTGATCATAAGAAACTCCCCATGAGGCTATAGGTGCAGACTGGGAGATCGAAGGTAATGTGACAGTAGTGGAGATGATGGACATTTGGACCATTTCCTCATGCAACTTACTTGTGCCTTCAGGTACTGCTCGGGCCCTATCTCATATATACCACTTCCATTTAATGATGGACTGCCACTGTGCATGTCCAACTTTGACTCTGTGGGTCAGTCAACACCCAGTTCATGATGGGCTACTCAGGGCTCATGGTGACTTGGTGTTCCATGGTTAAGTGTTCAGTCTCTAATAAGGCCCAGTAACATGCCAAAAGCTGTTTCTCAAAAGCAGTCTATTTAACTGCAGAGGATGGCAGGGCTTTGCTCTAAAATCCTAAGGGTCTGCTTTGTGATTCACCAATAGGGGCCTGTCAAAGACTCCAAACAGCATCTTTTTCTGCCATGGACACTTCAAGCACCATTGGCTTAGCTGAATCATATGGCCCAAGTGGCAGAGTGGCTGCAACAGCCTGAACCTGTTGCAGAACCTTCTCTTGTTCTGGGCCCCACTCAAAACTAGCAGATTTTTGAGTCACTTGATAAACAGGCCAGAGTAGCACACTCAAATAAGGAATATGTTGCCTCCAAAATCCAAAGAGGCCCACTAGGCATTGTGCCTCCTTTTTAGTTGTGGGAGGAGCCAGATGCAATAAGTTACAAGGAATATCTCGACATGCCCCACACCACTCCAAACAAACCAAACCCATTGCCATTGAGTCAATTCCGACTCATAGTGATGCTATAGGACAGAGTAGAACTGCCCCCATAGGGTTTCTAAGGAGCACCTGGTGAATTAGAACTGATGACCTTTTGGTTAGCAGCCGTAGCTTTTAACCACTACACCACCAGGGTTTCCCCCACACCACTGGACCCCTAGAAACTTCACTGAGGTGGAAGGCACTTGAATTTTGTGGGATTAATTTCCCATTCTTTAGCATGCAAATATTTTACTGATTAAGTCCAGAGTCATTGACCCTTCTTCCTTAATAGGTCCAAACAGCATAATGTCATGAATGTAATGGACCAGTGTTACATCTTGTGGAAGTGAAAGGCAATCAAGGTCCACCTGAAAGTGGACAGCAGCAGCACTACAGCCCCTTTCTGGTACCTTCTTGAAGGACAACGGTGAAAATAAATCCACCTAATGGGCAGAACTTTGAGCAGTGAGCCTGGTTGTTCACTTTGACTGGGAGAAGAAACGGCCAGATGTACAATTGTATACTGATTCATGACCTGTGGCCAATAGTTTGGCTGGATGGTCAAGGACTTGGAAGGAACACAATTGGAAAACTGGAGACAATGTTTTATGGGGAAGAGGTATGTGGACAGACCTCTCTGAATGGGTGAAGAAGTGAAGATATTTGTGTTTCATGTGAATGCTCACCAAAGGGTGACCTTAGCAGAGGAGGAATTTAACAATCAAGTGAATAGGGTGACATGCCCTGTGGAAAACAGTCATCCTATTTCCCCAGCTACTCCTGTGACTGCTCAATGAGCTCGTGAAAAAAGTGGCCGTGGTGGCAGGGACAGAGGTTATGCTCAGCAACGTAGTCTTCCACTCATCAAGGCCAACTTGGCTACAGCCACTACTGAGTGCCCAGTCTGCAAGCAGCAGAGACTAACACTGAATCTCCAATATGGTACCATCCCTTGAGGTGATCATCCAGGAACCTGGTGGCAAGTTGATTACATTGGACGACTTCCATCATGGAAAGGGCAGCATTTTGTTCTTACTGGAATAGACATTTACTCTGGATAGGGATTTGCCTTCCTTGCATGCAATACTTCTACCAAAACTACTGTACAGACTTACAGAATGCCTTACCCACTGTCGTGGTATCCCACACAACATTGTCTCAGATCAAGGGACTCACTTGATAGCAAATGAAGTGCAACAATGGACCCATGTTCATGGAATTCACAGGTCTTACCATGTTCCTCATAATCCTGAAGCAGCTGGCTGCATATAATGATGGAATGGACTTCTAAAGACACATTTATGGTACCAGCTAGGTGGCAATACCTTGAAGGGTTGGGGCAATATATGTTCTAAACTAGTATCCAATGTACTGTGCCATTTCTCCCACAGCCAGGATTCATGGGTCCAGGAATCAAGGGGTAGAAATGGGAGTGGTACAACACACTACTATCCCTAATGACCCACTTATAAGATTTTGGTTCCTGTCACTGTGACCTTATGCTCTGTAGGTCTAGAAGTCTTAGCTCCAAAAGGAGGAATACTCCCTCCTGGAGACACATCACTGATTCCACTGAACTGGAAGCTAAGAATGCCACCTGGCCACTTTGGGCTCCTTATGCTTCTAGATCAACAGGCAAAGAAAGGAATTACTATACTGGCTGGTGTGATTGATTTTGATTACCAAGAGGAAATCAGATTGATATTACATAATGGAGGTAAAGAAGAGTATGTCTGGAACACAGGAGATCTTTTAGGGCATCTCTTAGTACTATCACACACCGTGATTAAAGTCAATGGTAAACTACACCAATCCAATTCTGACATGACTACTAATGGCCCAGATCCTTCAGGAATGAAGTTTTGGGTCACCCCACCAGGCAAAGAACTATGGCCAGCTGAGGTGCTTGCTGAGGGCAAAGGGAATGCGGAATGGGTGGAGGGAGAAGGTAGTTCTAAATACCAGTTACAGCCACATGACCAGTTACAGAAACAAGAACTGTAATTGTTATGAGTATTTCTGCTTTGTGTGTGTGTTAGTTGTATCATGTTAGGTGCAAACACGACTTTATAACTGTATTTAGTCAGAGATTAAGTATGGTTTAAGACGTGTACAGGTGCCAAGCTGACAAGGGGTGGACTGTGATGGTTAAGATTGAGTGTCAACTCGGCTGGGCCACGATTCTCAGTGTTTTGGCTGTCATATAACATTGCGATCACTTCCCTGTTGAGATCTGATACATGATCACCTCCATGATGGGATCCGCAGTGAGTGGCCAGTCTGTTGAAAATGAGTTTTTTTGAGCGTATGGCCCACATCAAATATAAGCAGACATTCTGGCAAGGCTTGGGGGCTTTTTGCTTGCACTGGATCCTGTAGCTGGCTTCTGTTTTTCTGGCCTGGTTCTTGGGACTTGAGCTGTAGCTTACCTGTGCCTTGCTTGCCGATCTTGGGATTCCTTGATCTCCTCAGCCTGTGAGCAAGATCCCTGCTCTCTGACTTGCTGATCTTGGGTTCGCCAACCCCTACGACTATGTGAATCAAGAGAAGCCTCTATCCTGACCCATGGACGTGGGATGTTCCAGCCTCTACAATTGCATGAGCCATTTCCTTGATATAAATCTCTCTCTTTCTCTCTATTTACGCACTTTACTGGTTTTGCTTCTCTAGAGAACTCAGCCAAAGACAGTGCCCCTGATCCACGCCATAATGTTTTCAATCACCTCCTATGCATTGGAAAGCTGGGCAATGAATAAGGAAGACCAAAGAAAAATTGAGGCTTTTGAATTACGGTGTTGGTAAAGAATATTGAATATACCATGGAATGCCAGAAGAATGAACAAGTCTGTTTTAGAAGTATAACCAAAGTGCTCATTAGAAGCAAGGAGGGTGAGACTTAGTCTCGTCTACTTTGGACATGTTATCAGGAGGCACCAGTCCCTGGAGAAGGACATCATGCTTAGTAAGGTAGTGGGTCAGAGAAAAAGAGGAAGGCCCTTAACAAGATGAATTGACAGTGGCTGTGACAATGGGCTCAAACATAGTAAAGATTGTGAGGATGGCACAGGACCGGACAGTGTTTCATTCTGTGGTATGTAGCGTCGTTATGAGCCAGAAGTAACTCGACAGCATGTAACAACAACATAAGCTAGGATATCTTCACTATGAGAATGACCTCAGAATAAGTAGAATTTCCACTCATGTTAAAAGAACTTTCATATTTAGAAAGTGGCATTGAGAACTAATTTATTTCCTTGAGGAACTACTTTGATTTTTAAATTACTCATCTATTATTTTTCTATGTAATTGAACATTCTGAATATAACTATGATTTCCTTTGCTGAACAAGTAAAAAATGACTCACATTATGCTGAAAACTTTATATTTATCACTTGTAAGCAAAGATATACCTCATTATCTATATAATCAAATCACCCCAAAATAATGTATTGTGATACCAACATTATTTTGAATGATCTCAAAAAGACTCATAAGCTCTTGTCCAAAATCTATTTAAAATGTCATAATTTGGTATGTGGCCAAAACTATTCATTTCCCAGAATTTTAAAAGACTACATAAATTTGAATTACAGTACATAAATTGAATCTAAGAATAAACCAAGAACATGTGCAATTTGAAACAAGGTGTCTTGTTTCTCATTAAATTTCAGTTGAATAAGCATAAACTATCTCTGAATGTTGCACAGAAGAGTGAATTCTATGAAAGTTTCACAAAGGACTACATTCTATGTAACAGGTAGATTTTAAAAAATCCTCTTTTACTTGCTCCTCCACTAGTCTCTAATAATGAAAACCAGAAGTAGAAGAAGTTCAAATGAAGGCAGAAAGCTCAAACACAAGCAGAAAATATGTTAACATTTCATTAAACGTAAGGGACTTTGTTATTTTTCATGTCAGTGTTTCATATTTAGAACCGCTTAAATGAGTGAATGCAGATTTATATTCTCATGAAACATGTGGGTCATGTTCTCCCTTCCAGCAAAGACCCTAAGGCCATATCTATATCAAAGATGTAACTAGAATATGCCATATAATTGTGTTAATGGTTAACCCAAGCCGGAGCTAAGTAACCACATTGTGTCCTATTTTTGCCAGCTTTGTATTCTCTATGAAATAAGTAAGAGTATTCAACAAAGACTGCATTAATCTACTTAGAAATCAGAGTTCAACGATTTTATCACACAGATTTTTTTTTCCTGAGGGCCTACTTTTTTTCCTCTCAAATCAAGAACAATTTTCCCACTGTTTACACAAAACCACCCCAAACATAAATGCCAGAGATCATATAGGCTGATACAAATGCAATGAACATATTTTGAGGCATAAACCATAATTTTAGTAAGCCTCCATGTGGGCAATATTATCTTTACCCAGTAGTGGTCATTGACTCCTAAACACGGGAGAATCTGAGGATATATTTTTCTTTTAACTGATTCTCTTAGTGAACCATCTATATTATCAAGGGAGAAGCAGGCATTCAAAACTAGACTTTATAGTTTGTATATGGAATATTCTTGATAAAAGCCAATCCTAGGCTTAATTTTACATCCACTTAGATTTATTACTAGTTTAAAAACATTAGTAGAGTTTGAATGAAAGTGTCATATTAATTGACCTCAGAAGAGCATGGGAATCCTCCGAGAATCACACACATCTTGTTGCTATTTCTGTTCCAGGGACACAGCTGATAAGAATAAGAGATCTATGTGTGTTTCCTTTGCCCATAAATACTTTAATCAGGGAAACTTAATAATCCAAGCATTATTCCTTTTCTCTGTAATTATTTTGGGATGGTCTTCATTTTAACATGAAAGTGATATCTTAGGAGCATATAAAAGAAGAGGTGAAATCAAATTCACATGAAGCTGCTGGCTTTAATTTGTACGCACTGCTGTTTGCATCTGTGATGTTGAGAACCAGTAAGTGAAGAAGGAAAAAATGGCATCATGGAATGAGCAGACTGATATTTATAAAGAGCTCCCAAAGAGAAAAACACCACAACACACTGGACCTTCCAAACAAGAAAATAAAGAAACAAACAGACCAACAAACAAAGGTAAAATGGCATGGGTATAAAGATGAATATCCTTTAGAGCTATCTATTTCTTTCCTCAATCACAAAGGCTATGTTCTAGCTGGGTAGCAAAACAGTAACATAACAAAACGAATTTAAAGAAATTCAATCAAAGTATATTTAAAACTTTCATACGTATAATTGTGGTAAAACTGAAAATATGTTTTTTCAGGTTTATCATAAAAAGCCCAAATCAACGCTTTCTAATCTCCTGACTTAATTTCAGGTTAACTTAAGATTTTACCAGAGGCCACATAATTGGCATTAATCAGAAGTAATAGTATTATCTACAGCTATCAGCATACTTACTGGCAAAAAACTGAATGCTTTCCCTCTAAGATCAGAAACAAGCCACAATGTCTGCTCTCATCACTGATATTCAACACAGTACTGGAGGTTCTAGCCAGGGTGGTACAGCAAGAAAGTAAAATTAAAGGTATACAAATCAGAACGGAAGAGAGAAAACTACCCGTGTTTGAAGATTACATGATTGTCTATTTAGGAAATTCCAAGGAATCCACTAAAAAAGTCCTAGAACTAATAAGTGAGTTAAGCGAGGTCTTAAGATAGAAGGTCAACACACAAAAATCAATCCTATTTCTATAAATAAACAATGAGTAATCGGAAAATAAAATAAAAAATACAATACCATTTATAATCACACAACAAAATGGAATAGTTAGGTAAATCTAGCAAAGCAGGTACAGATTCTGTACACCGAAAATCACAAAATGCTGATAAACTAATAGTCTTTGTCATATGTACAGGATTTGCTGGTCACAATTCCACATGCAGCAATGCAAGAGACTACGGTGCTGTCATAAATTACAACATAATCTGTATCTTCTGGGGTTTTTTTGTTTGTTTTTTGTAGTTAACTAGAAGGAGCCCTGGTGGCGCAGTGGTTAAGTACTCAGCTGCTAACTGAAAGGTCGGTGGTTCGAACCCACCAGCTGCTCTAAGGGAGAAAGATGTGGCAGCCTGCTTGCATAAAGATTACAACCTTGGAAACACCACGGGGCAGTTCTACTCTGTCCTATAGGGTCACTATGAGTCAGAATCGACTCCGTGCCAACAGGTTTGGGTTTTTTTTGGTTTGGTAGTTAACTGGAAGTTAAAAATATCTATCACTTAAAATATTATTATTAGTAGCCAAAGTTGTAAAAAAAAAAAAATTATAGCTCAAATATGCTAGTGCTTTTGAAACTTTTTGTTACAACAGAATTGTTTCTTTCAGAGAAAACTTGTTCAGAATGGAATTTACTAGCCAAAATAAGCAAATGAGAAGTTGCTACAATTCAAGGGAACAATAGAGAATCTGCCTCACCTTCTCCAGCTAGTCCTTTCTCTTCTTCTTCATTTTATCCTTTACCTTCAGTGCTGAATGGAAAGTTAATATAAATATAGCTTAAGAACACTGGTGTTCTCTATTTTCCTTTTTACTCATGTGGAAACAAAGACACCAAGGAATTCTATGGTTAAACAATTTACTTACCCATGAAATGAGGGTGTCCAAATTGTCCCTCATGTATCTTGACTTCTAAGTCAATCTCTCTTTCTCTATCATCCCACTGTCTTTCTCTCCCTCTGTTAAGGAAATACACACTCCGAACATAACAGAACTGAGCGGTGGTTATTCTGGAGCCCTCTGCACTGCAAAGCTGTTTACTTTAAAGTTTGATGTTCCCCTATGTGATTCACCAGTTAAAGGTTGCATGGAATGGGCTGAATATTTCCTAACTCTGTAGTCAGGTATTGGCTTACTTGTTTACAAATACATCCATTATAGAGTTCAAATGTGAACCCTGAATGTTGTGCACAGTAGAAAGAGTGACTATAGTACACAGAGATTTCAGAGATGCTAACGTACAAAACTTCTGTTAGGGAGAAAAGGCATGAGTGAGCTCAAGACGTTAGATTTTAAGTGACAAGGCATTTTTGGCAATTTTGGGCAAGGTGGATAACCACAGTGCTTTACACACTGAAAAGATTTTTTTCCAGAATGACCTGCTTTAGGATTATTTATTAATAACCACCCTCCCCACCATGCCACTATGTTATTGTTTTCATTTATGAAATAAAGGAAAAGAGAGGGTTTATTGTATCTCTTTTAAGCTCTAGGCTTTTATGATTCTGTGATAAGAAGCATATAATATCCAAGTTAAATGAGTGAAGACACAGGGGATCATTTGATTAATACATTTCTGAAAATAAGTATTTGAAAGCTGCTTTCACCCAGGTTCTGATCAGAATTTTATCTTATTACAAGGGGTTTATTCATCTTAACAGATTTATGAATCTTCACAGCGAATACATGAGGTATTTTCTAAAGCCCTTTTATATAAGAATCTCTACTTGTGTAATTTTTAAGGAAGTATTACTATTATTAGGAGCCCTAGTAGCACAGAGGTTAAGCACTTACTGCTATCCGAAAGGCAGGTGGTTCAAACCCACCAGCTGCTCTGTGGGAGAAAGATGTGGCAGTCTGCTTCCATAAAGATTTACAGCCTTGGGAGCCATATGGGGCAGCTCTACTCCATATAGGGTCACTATGAGTCTGAATTGGCTCAGCAGTAATGAGTAATATGTTTCTTACTGTTATTGTTACATTAAATCTAGCAAATGAATGGTGAACACTCCATTTGACCAAAGGTCTTCAAGAATTCTGTTCTTTCACATTTCTTCTACACATACTCAACAAAATTTATGGGAAAAAGACAGCTTCTTCCTATTAAGATCTGAATTCACTTTGTTCTGCCACTATCTCTTAATTATTTGTTTTTTATTAATTTTTATTCCTTACTTGCATTTTGAATTTACTTATCTGATAGCATTCTGACTATCAGGTAAGTCTTATGGAAAAATATTCTGGGAAAGAATACATCAACAAAAGTAACAACAGAGCAATAGTAATGGCTACTATTTTTTGAGTATTTCCTTTGTGCCAAGTATGGTGTTAAGTGCTTTATATACTTTATCTTACTTAATGTTTAACACAGTTTTATGGGGATCACGATCAGAGACAGTAATAGCAGAGCTGTTAGCATGCTTAATACTCCACATCTCATAATCTTTATGTCTACCCTCTATCCTTCCTAAACGCCATAGTGTATGGCCATAGTATCCAGGGTAATGCTGACATTGTTGAAACCTAACACTGAGAATCTAAGGAACGATTCCTACCTTAGACCAGTCACCCATTCTCCATACATAGCATTTTGAGTAATCCTCACAGTCTTCAGTCTCCCTGGGTCTGGTGGAGAGGACACATTTCTTTCTAGGGTTAGTACACCTCACGGTTCGATGACGTACACCTTTGCCACACTTGACTGAACACTGAAAGACAACATTAGAGAGACTGGATAAAGACTTTGACTAGGAGATACGGACTACAGATTAAATTATGTTAGGTATTGCTTTCTACTCAGCTCTCACATACAAGGCAGGTAAAAGAGCGAGATGTAAGTGTGAGAGAAACATCAGGCTAAGCACCAGTACTGGAGGCCAGATGGACCTTAGGATGCAGTGCTGGACATAAATGGACTTCAGGAACATTGCATCACTACTATAGAGAGTAATATAAACACAGGGGTTCTTTAGAAAGACAAACAATAACCCATGATTGAAACAAGATGTAGAAATTTGATTGATATAGTCAGAATGTCATTTCTCAACATTCCTGAAAGCTAAAAAAAAAGTAAATTTCAGCAAAAACAAAATTAAGAATTTCTTTATATGATTATTAAACAAACAAACAAAAAAATCAGTTGCCATTGAGTCAATTCCAAATCATGGCAATCCATGTGAGTGTGTGAGTCAGAGTAAAACTGTGCTCCACGGACTTCCAGTGGTTGGATGTTTCAGAAGTAGATCACAAGGCCTCTCTTCTGATGTACCTCTGGGTGCACTCGAGCCTTCAACCTTGTGATTAGCAGATGAGCGTGTTAACAATCTGCACCATCCAGGGACTCCATACATATATTAAAAAATAAATTTTTTTTTTTTTTTTTTTTAGAATGGCTAAATTCCAAAATACTGACAACACCACAAATACTGGCAAGTATGTGGAGCAATAGGAAATTCTTATTCATTGCTGGTGGGAACGCAAAATGGTACATCCAGTTTGGAGGACAGTTTGTCAGTTTCTTACAAAACTAAACATAGTTTTACCATACAATCCAGCAATCATGCTGCTTGCTATTTACCCAAATGAGCTGAAAATTTACATTCATATAAAAACCTGCACACAAATGCTTGTAACAGCCTTATCCATAATGGTTAAAACTTGGAAGCAACCAAGATGTCTGCCAAGAGGTGAATGGATAAACAAATGGTGATACATCCATACAATGTAATATTATTCAACAATAAAAATATATGAAGTTTTGATACATGCTACAACATGGATGAGCCTTGAAAACATTACCTGGAGTAAAATAAGTTGGTCACAAAAGAACAAATATTGTATGATACCAATTATATGAAATATCCAGAAGAGGAAACTGCATAGAGGCAAAAAAGTTTATTAGTGGTTACCAGGGTCTTGGGGGAGGGAGGAATAGGGAGTTACTGCTTAAGGGGTGCTGAGTTTCTGTTTAGGACGATGAAAATCATTTGGAAGTGGACAGTGGGGATGGTTGTACAACATGGTAAATGTAATTAATGTTACTGAATTGTATAGTTAAAAACAGTTTACGTGGCAAATGTTTTAGTTGTATACATTCTACTTCAATTAAAAACAAAAAAGTCAGAGAAGGAAAATGAAAAGAAGTGAAGCATGTACTGCACCTCGGACCACACTCCCGCTTCCCACACAGTCATGCAGTCCTGGCCCTCGCAGCGCTGGGCAGAGGCGGGCTTGGGCCCCGTGCAGTCCCGTTCCCGTGCTCTAATCAGAGTCCCATTGCTCAGTTGCTGGGTACAGGCCACTTGTCTGCTCTGCATCCCTTTTCCACAAGTTCGTGAACACGGGGTCCATTCTGTCATCATCCATCTAAAAGTAAAGCAAGAGTCATTGAAAAGAAGTTATAAAATATTTAACCACTATATATCTTAACATGTCTAGAGTTATAAAAATTTTACACAGTAATGTGTTTTATTTTTTTTATTAACATTATTAACATCATAGTTTTTTCAGGATGCCCATGCTTTCCATTGCTTTGAATTCCCCATGTTTCTTATCTCAGGACCTTGCCCTTTCTAGAATCTCAAAGTATATTTCAGATTAAGTCCATGTCATACTGTGTGCTTTGCCTTTTATTATTTATGTTTATTATCGTCTTGCCATATAGAGAGATACCTTATAAGTATAAAATTGTTAACATGCCTGACTCCTGTTCTTTGTGTTTTAAATCTTCACAACAACTCATGTTTTAGGTATTACAAGTATCATGGCCATTTTACAGAAGAGGAAACGGAGGCACTCAGAGGTTTAGTAACTTGCCAAAAGTCACACGGTTGTGGAGCTAGAAAATGACCTAAGGCTGTAGACCACTTCACAATGAGAGGTATGCGGATATTAGCAAGGTAACAGATGTCTGCAATGGAGCACCCACTCTTACTTGGACAAAGCAATTATAAGTACATTCTGCCTATTGTTGGCAACAAGGTTTCTGTGACTGGGACACATCCTCCCAGGTAGGGCTACGTGCTGCTTCTTCAGGTTAGCTACTCACTAGCTGAGATCATAGACAGACATTGCAATGACGGATTCAGAGGACTAAATTTGAAACAACCTCCTTTTAGAGGTTCTCAGGACTCCAATATTACTTACTCTTGTGTTTCACTGATTCCATCGTTCAACCCATATATATGTATTTTAATACCTAGATGGAGATTTTTTTTTTCCAAACAGTCATTAGGGCAATGATAGATAACATATGTAGGACACTTCCATTTCTAATGAATTGAGAGCTGTCCTGTTGTCTTGTGCTGTTGAGTAGATTCCAGCTCATGGTGACCCCATGTGTTACAGAGTTGAACTGCTTCATAGGGTTTTCTTGGTTTGTGCTTGACTGCTAACCAAAAGCTTGTTGGCTCAAACCCACTCAGTGGGACTGCAGAAGAAAAGGCCTGGAGATCTGCCTCCGTAAAGATTTGTTGTTGTGTACTGTCTAGTCAATTCCAACTTGTAGTGACCTTATAGGACAGAGTAGAGCTGCCCCCACAGGGTTTCCTAGGCAGTAATCTTTACAGGAGCAGATGGCCAGGTCTTTTTTTTCCAACAGAGCAGCTTGTAAGTTTGAAAACCACCCACCTTTCAGTTAGCAGTCAGTGTTTAATTAACCAAGAAAACCCTATGGAGCAGTTTTACTCTGTAACACAGGGGTTGCCACGGGTTGGAATCAACTTGATGGCAACTAATAACAATAATAACAACCTTTACAGAAGCAGATTGTCAAGACTTTTCTTCAGTCGTACTGCTGGGTGGGTTTGACCTGCCAAACTTTTGGTTACCAGCCAAGTGCAAAATCATTTGTGCCACCCGGGACTGAGATCTGCCCTAAGGACCACTAATCTAGACACCTCCCCAAATTTATTTCTGGAAGGAACCAAGACCTATTCCAGAAAAATGATTCACAAAATTTGATATTTGTATGATTCCTGTCAAGAAAAATTCATTACGGGTTTCCCATTATTTGGACAACCTTACAGGGGAATCCAAACCGCCCACTAATCTCTGCACAGTCTGATTTCAGTGCAGTGTAGGGCAGCGAGAAGACCTGAGTTTATTTCTGCGTTCCTTACAAGCTGTGCACATTCTTGAAACAATACTTAACAGCTGTAAAGTTTCCATTTTCTCATTTGCAAAAGTGTTTATTATTATACTGCCTGACCTACAACAGGCACTCAGTACATAGTAAATGATATATATATATATATATATTTCTCTAGCCTCATCTCCTACTTCTTTAGAAAATAAACCATACATTCATCTTGCTCCCCCAACACTCTCTATTTTTACCTCACGGCATTTGTTTATGTAGGATCCTCTGGTCAGAATGTCTCACTGCCACCCTTAACACCTAGCTCCATCCCCTTCTTCCTAGCACAGCTTCTCTGTCCCCAACTGACAGCATCCTTGCCTCTGCCCTCTATTACCTAGCTGTAGCACTCAAGTGGGAAGGGGAGGAGCTCAAAGGCTACCTAATTAGTATATAAGAATCTCAAAGGTAGAAATCAATGTCTTATTCTTCTCTGCACCCACAATGCTTTTCATGTAACAGTGTCTCATTAAGCATTTCTTGAAATGGAATTTGTTTCTCTTTTTGCTTTACAGAAATAGCCTCAGTTATTTCAAATTCACTTAAACCCAAGTGCTCTTGGCAATGATTCAAATCTTGAGGAGTCATTTATCCTCTATAGCCTAGTTTTCTCATGTGTACCAGTACCTCTGAAGTCAACTCTGACTCACAGCGACCCCACGTGTCACAGGAGAACTGTGCTCCATAAAGTTTACAATGGCTGATTTTTCAGAAGTAGATTGCCAGAACTTTCTTCTGAGGGAAATCTGGGTGAACTCAAACTTCCAACCTTCCATTTAGCAGCTGGGCATGATAACCACTTGCACCACCCAGGAATTCCTTTCTTAAATGTTGTCGAGTCAGTTCCAACTTGTAGTGGCCTCACATACGATAGAAAGAAACTGCCCAGTCCTACACCACTCTCAAAATCATCGTTATGCTTGAATCCATTGTTGGAGCCACTGTGTCAATCCATGTCATTGAGGGTCTTCCTCTTCTTTGCTGACTTTACCAAGCATCATGTCCTTCACCAGGGACTGGTCCCTCCTGACAACATGTCCAAAGTATGTAAGACGCAGTCTCGCCATCCTTGCTTCTAAGGAGCATTCTGGTTGTACTTCTTCCAAGACAGTTTTGTTCGTTCTTTTGGCAGTCCATGGTATATTCTATATTCTTCATCAACACCACAATTCAAAGGCGTCAACTCTTCTTCGGTCTTCCTTATTCATTGTCCAGCTTCCACATGCATATGATGTGATTGAAAATACCATGGCTTGGGTCAGGTGCACCTTAGTCTTCAGGGTGACATCTTTGCTCTTCAACACTTTGAAGAGGTCCTTTGCAGCAGATTTGCCCAATGCAACGCGTCTTTTGATTTCTTGACTGCTGCTTCCATGGCTGTTGATTGTGGATCCAAGTAAAATGAAATCCTTGACAACTTCAATCTTTTCTCCGTTTATCATGATGTTGCTCACTGGTCCAGTTGTGAGGATTTTTGTGTTCTTTATGTTGAGGTGTAATCCATACCGAAGGCTGTGGTCTTTGATCTTCATTAGTAAGTGCTTCAAGGCCTCTTCACTTTCAGCAAGCAAGGTGGTATCATCTGCATATCACAGGTGGTTAATGAGTCTTCCTTCAATCCGGATGGCTTGTTCTTCTTCACATAGTCCAACTTCTCAGATTATTGGCTCAGCATACATATTGAATAAATATGGTGAAAGGATACAATCCTGACGCACACCTTTCCATACCTTAACCCATGCAGTATCTCCTTGTTCTGTTCAAATGGCTGCCTCTTGATCTATATACAGGTTCCTCATGAGCACAGTTAAGTGTTCTGGAATTCCCATTCTTTGCAATGTTATCCATAATTTGTTACGATCCACAGAATGAATGCCTTTGCAAAGTCAATACAACACATGTAAACGTATTTCTGGCATTCTCTGTTTTCAGCCACGATCCATCTGGCATCAACAATGACATCCCTCGTTCGCTCTATCTCCTTTTCTGAATCTAGCTTGAACTTCTGGCAGTTCATGTCAATCAATGTCCTGCTTGCTTCTAGTATGTAAAATGGTATAATTCTAAATGAATCTATGTTTCCATTGCTGAAAAATGACAAAATTCATGATATC
The DNA here is from genome assembly GCF_024166365.1 of Elephas maximus indicus. NCBI lineage: Eukaryota > Metazoa > Chordata > Mammalia > Proboscidea > Elephantidae > Elephas > Elephas maximus. The sequence goes on from NC_064820.1 coordinate 127,904,199, forward strand.
ATTTGTGCTCTAGTGCTGCCTCTATCAAGATATTTGTTGTCTGGTCTATCAAGTCTGATGCAGACCTACCATTTTGCTTTGGAGTCCCCAAGTGGATTTTCCCTAAAGTGATTGTTTATCTTCCAATTTTAGTATAATTTTGGCTTTGTATTTCTGCCCAAGAATATCCATGCAATAAGCACTATTTTAACCCATGTCTTATTATGTGTCCACCGAATTACGGAGCTCAGAAGATACTACTCAAAAGAGAAGTATTTGCTAATTTCATGGAATCTCATAATTGTGAAATAAAATCTATTTTAGATATCCTTCGTATAATGATAAAATATTCCCTTTTCTACTCCTTGTGAAAGCTACTCAGAATATAAGAACCAAAATGTATAATAAGAGAAAACATTTTATATTTTGTAATTTATCTAATTTGAACTGTCCCTTTTTTTTTTTTTTAATCTTTCATAGTCCTTCTTCTTAGAAAAGTATTTGCTAGTCAATCAATATATTTTATATTTGGCACATGGGGTTCCATCTGTCCATTTGATGACCTTTTCAGTAAATGTGAATGGAAATTAGAATAGTTTTTACTCAAGTGCAGAAAAAGAAAAAATAGGTGAGATAAAAATTTTGTTATGCCAGTAAGTCTTAGAAAGTTTTCTCATGATGGCTATTTATAACTGCCGACGTCTATTTCTTACTTTCCAGTATTTTGGTTAACCTCACTGACACAGCCTCTTGGTGGTTCAAAACACACTGCCTCCCTTTCCAAGGGAACAATGATAATAAGCTCTAACAAAAAACTTCCAGTCTCCGGCTGCAAAAATTTCTCACTCAGAAACGTACTGACCTCTTAATATTACTCATTTTTACAAGTCATTATTGAGACATTTTCCCCAGAGATGGCTGATCGAGATCAGTGAATGAACAATAAATGGTGCATATTGTATATTCTAATTGTCCACAGACCAAGATGTAACAAATATGTTGTAGTCCTCAAATCTAGCTCATGTAAGTTTCCTGTTGTATCAGAAAAAGCTACTGTTCTTTTTTTTAAAATGGAAAAAAACATATGGCATACGAACCAATTATAAGGTTGCTATGATTTTTTTTTTTATGAGTAGGAACCGACTCAATGGCAATGGGTGGGTTTTTGGGGGGATGTTTTGAAATATTTTAATAAATTATGAAACACAAGGTAAATTAACATCTTAGTATCTATGTGTTTAAAATAAAGAGAAAAATATTCTTAGGAATAGTAATAACAGTAAGGATCCAGGGAAAGGTCAAATTCTGCCTATATACCTGTCTAGCCCTAACTGGAAAGGGCTCCAAGTCCTGACTGTAGGTGATAATAATCCCCTACTTCACCATACCTGTTGATTCCTACACTGCCTCATATAAAAAACTTTATCAGTTCGCCTACTTATTAGTTAGGCTGAAAAGCATATAGCAAGGCAGGTACAATGTACATGACATTATTAAAAATATATTACCGTACTTTTCTTTTTTGCACTTCATTTTATATACCATCCACCACTCTTCTGTCAGTCTGTCGTACTGTGGTGGCTTGGGTGTTGCTGTGAAGTTGAATTCTATGCCACTGACATTTCAAATACCAGCAGGGTCACACACATTGGACAGGTTTCAGTGGAGTGGCCCTACTAAAAAAGACTAGGAAGAACAACCTGGCAATCCACTCTCAAAAATTAGCCAGTGAAAACCTTATGAATCACAACTGAACACTGTCCAACTTGTCTGCTTTGGATATGTTATCAGGAGGGATTAATTGCTGGAGGAGGGTATCATGTTTGGTGAAGAAGAGGGCCAGCAAGGGCAAGGGAGACCATTGATGAGGTGGGCTGGCACAATAGCTGCAATGATGGACTTGAAAATGCTGGTGACTAATAGGATAATGTAGGACCGGGCAAAGTTTCATTCTGCTGTACATAAAGTTGCCATCATTCAGAGCAGACTCCAGGGCAGCCAGCTAGCTCTATTTGTCTGTCTATTTATCTTTACTTATCATTTCCTCATATCTTTTAGCATATCTTTGCCTGGGGAGGTAGGATTGTCAGGTCAGGAATGCAAAGGAAAGGAAAAGTTGATAGTCTGTATCTTAAATACATTGAATTTGTGGAAAAGCCAGGCTTAAAATTAGAGCTATGTAAAGAAAGAAATGATTTTGCAAATTCTTTTAAGTTCTAGTTAACATGGCATGAGTCAGATATGTGGGGCTTGCAACAAGCCAGATAAAGAGGGATTCAGGACGCAGTGGTACATCAGATGGGGGGAAAGCAGGAGAGGAGAGAAACCAGAAGAACTGAGCATTGCCTGGACGACACTAATTCCCAGAGATTATTTAAGATAAAAAAGCAGAAAATATGGTTACTTGGCAACTTTGTCCCTCTGTCTTTCAGAGCACTTCTATCACTTGCTCATTGTGGTGGGTGATTATATTAGTTATAGATTGCCACAAAGTTCCAACTTCTTTGCAAACCTTTGCATACAATGTCTTTGGATGTGAAAATTTGTGGCTTCACTGCAGAGGCAATTGTGAGGGGAAGATGAATTCTCTGTTTGACTAAGAGCTCACAACTGCAACGTAACTCACTGAGCCTCAACAAATCCCTGACTGTAAGGCTACAGTGAATGGTCTTGTCTCCATATTCCAGAGTCAACTCAGCCTCACACTGTACTTGTCATCCTGTCCCTGAAAGTTTTTTAGGACTTTTGACACGGGGGCTCAGTCCTGCTCCAGTCCAGGATCAATATTTAGATAAAAGCAGGAAGATGTTCAACAGCCCTGTGATGGAAGCCTTGCTGCTGGTCCACTCTAAATTAGTCCCAGGTCCACTCATTTGTCTCTGCTTCATCTTTCAGTGACCAAGGCGTCACATATTATTTTATCTTACATATTTACTTACATTTATTATTTATTACAAATAATAATAATTACTTAGACTTTCTACCCCACTCTCAGCTTCTCAGCATCTCTGTTGTGTCCCTGACTCATGGCTTCCTGCCTAGTGTACTGCCTAATACTCTTTGGGGAAGCAGGAAGGGACCAAAGTGTCCATCCAGTAAATAAGACCCAGGCCAGGAATCCGGCGATCAGAGATGAGCTGTTGAGCAGTTTGCATTGGGACTTCTGGGAGAGGGAATGACAATCTGGCATCAGGAAGCAAAGGGACCACCCTGATCCCATTGTTTCTACCTGGGTCCTTGGTCTTGGCCAATCCTATTTTGGTTTATATCAGCTCTGGCAAGTTCTAACTACACTGTTTCAGAAAATTTAGAAGCAAAATAGTTAAATGCAGTGAAATATCCTGATTTTTGAAAAGGCGACCTATGGTTTACCAAACAATTTAAATTAATCCTTCTCCTTCTTCCAGCCAAGTGGTTGTTTTCATACTGTGGAAAGCTTAGTTAGTCCTGCTCCAATACTCTTTCCATTAGGCCTATTCTCTCAATTGCTTAGATCTACATTTAGGTACATATCCCTTTCCATTTTTTTAAGAAAAGGCAAATTCAATAATAATCTGATTGTGTTTTAAAAACCAGGTATTTAATGGCCAAACAATTCTTAACAATTGACCGAATGGGGTTACCTCGTTTGACATGGTTGTTCATTGCACTTTCGAACCTGTGGCTCGGGCTTGGTTAAGTATTTGCATTTCTTGTTGTCCACAATGCTGTTATTTTTGTTCATAATTTTTGTGCAGGATACTGTTGTCTTCCTTTCTCCTGAAAAGAGCAAATAAACATATAAAGAAATGTTACCATTTGCCTTTACGTAATGGATTTAGTAGGTGTTCATAGGCTTCGTTATAATTTTCACAGGTATTTTAACCTAATTTAAATTACCTCAATGGAGAAGATATTAATTATAATTTTATGTAACAAAATGTATCTATAGGTTCAAGGAAAATTAATGGTGGTTTTCTTCCTCTAGGAGGGGAGATGAAATGGGGAATTTTATATTATAATGTGAACACGGCAACATAGGTTTACAAGGTATTAATAGGAAAATTCATTGTAAAGTACAATAGCCATCTTTCAGCAATATGTTGTGGAAAGCTGTATTTGCATGATACCTCAGGAGTCTACTCTCACTAGTGAGCTTTCCTGGGGTACACAAACATGCACAGAAACATGTGTGCAGGTTTTATCATTTGGTTGTACATCACTGCTCTGTAGTGAATTATGGAAAGCAAGCTTATCTTGCAGATAACTCTGAAGTATATGTATGTAGCTGCCTCTGATAAAGACCCCAAGCATTCTAGAAATTCCTCACTCCCTGATGACTGTCATGTTTTCTAAGAAAAGCACGGGGCTTGTCTCACCTTTCAGCAGACTGCAGACAAACTGCTTTTCCACTTTCTCTGGTATGATAAGTCTGTAGATAGTGAGCTTTCTTAATAGGTAAAAATGACCATTTGCATGCTGTATTCATTTTGCTTACAGCCTTATAAGCACATTTACTTGCAAAACTTATTATTTCACCTTACACTTAAAAAGTCTAGTAAATATGTGCAAATCTGTTTCTCCACAAAATTCTTACACAATTTTTATACAAAATTGTATAAAAAGTTTCTGTAAGATACAAATGTATATATGATTTAATAATCTAATTTACATTATTATTTAATAGTAATTAAATCAACCAATAGTTTTGAAGCCAGGTGGTCATGAAGGATTAAGAAGAAATCACAAGTCTTTTGCGTCACTATTGAAAGACCTATTCCTTAAGGTTCTATAATGGTCATGCAATGATAACCGGGAACTCATAGGTTCATGCTGGTCAGCCACACTTGAATGCCTGGGCTGGTGGCACAGAGGTCACTCTCTCACTCGATGAACAGAGATAGTAGGTTGGCAACAAGGAAGGAAGAAAGAGGGACGTAGAGAGAGAACCACTTTTAATAATTTTGGAGTATATATGTATTTTTTACTTTGATTTGAATAGAGGATGAGAAGAGACAATGGGTGGCCAAGTAGAAGGCAAAAAATAGATATAGGTTCAGGATCTTTCCTTGATCTTACTCTGACCCCTTAGCATACTCCCACCACAATTTGTAATGTAAAGATAAATATATCTGACTACATACATGTGTTGATTTACTAACAATTACATCTGTCCTTAATGCATATCACACTGTTGAAACCATTTGGACCTTTAGTTGTGTCTTCTAACAGACAGCACAATGTTGGCCAAATTATCCCCAATCAAATGCAATGTATTCTGTAGAAGCTCAATACAGACAACAGAATACTTGGAAGTTAATAGGCACCTTCCCTTGTGTGGGAAGAGGCTTGCCTCCAGCCAGGGCCTTCACGGCACTTTAAGGAGTGTGCACTGTTGTTGCTGTGTGCCGTCCAGCAAATTGCGACTTGTAACAACCCTAGAGGAGAGAGGAAAACTGTCTCATGGGGTTTGCTAGGCTGTAATCTTTACAGGAGCAGATCGCCAGGTCTTTTCTCTGGTGGAGCCACTGGTGCCTTTGAACTGCCAAAATTTTGGTTAGCAGCGAGCACTAAACCATTGCACTACCAGGGCTCCTTGTGGGCATCAATGGTGAGCACCTTGGGTCCAATGTCTGTTAGACTGCAGATTAGTAAAAGGTGCCCCTTAGAGCAGATGGATTAAGGGAAAAAAAATCATGTCATGTAGGCAGATGAATTTGAAAACAGTGCTGCTTTCTTCATGCACAGGCAGCCCTACGATAGGACCCATGGCTTGGCAAATGGAGTCTGGGCCGGATTGCGGTTCCCTCGGCCAAACACTTTATGCAGTGCACACTCTGCTTAATTGAATGCAAGAGCTATACCCTCAAAAGCTCTCTAATCTGACTTGTGCAATGCACGTAGCAATGCAATCTAATGCTCAATTTCAGAGGAAAGGCAGCTTCGTATTCCTCAGGCAAACGGGTTGTCCAGGCAATCTTTTGGTAGGATTCCCTACAAGAAGGGTGTGGTGTGGTGTTAGACTTAGCATATTAGTGCCTAATACCCAACAACTTCAATCATTTTAAAATAAACAGAATCAGAAGCCACTTGTTATGCACATGTTTCCACATAGAGAAAACTGGCCTCACCAGGTAACTGTTACTTAAATGTCAGATGAGGGACATATTTTCTGTCCAATTCCTCCCGGTTTCCTATGCTTTAGGTACTCTTCTATGACCTGATGCATAAAATAAATAGGTATCATGCAAATTTCAGATAATGCTAACATATGTATTATTTCTCCCTTAGATGATGCGTAGCTAAGAGTTAAAATAAATGTTACTTTTATGAAATATAAATGTTAGTTTTAAAATCTAATTTAAAGCATTCATAGTCATGAAACACTTTAATAGAAGAGATGTAGTTGCCTAAACTAATTTAAATAATGGCTTTTTGCCAACTACAACACAAAAAGATGACAAACAGTATCCACAAAGTTTTTTGCTAAACGTATCTGTAGTCACAGAATAAACAGCTCCAGGCTAATTATGCTGCATTTTTTCTTCCCTTAGAAAATTTCTAACCTTAGCCCAGAACTAACATATTGAGACATTGAAAAAAAATCTTTTAAAGTATAAGTGTTGACATATCAAAAGGAATATAGGTATCGGCACTGTTTAGGGAGCACCTTAGTAGTGGTGTCAGGATGAAGGTATGCAAAGTATGAATCAGAATATTTAGTGTCCTATGAGTCGGAATTGATGCTGCAGTAATGGGATTTTTTTTTGTGTGTGTGGCAAGGAAGCTCACATCATAAGTTTTTGGCAGATAGTAAAAGCTTAGCCATACTTTATTATTTTTTAATTCCACTGAACAAAAACAATAGAATTAGGAAAAAATGTATTGCTCAACTACAGACACACATTATGCCTATAAAGATACAACTAAAATCTTAAAGCCATATGGAAATGTTGTTTAATTTTTTTCTTTTATATATTTTTTGTGTCCCAGCCAACACAGGAAATTTCCTTTCTAGCATCTAATAGCAGCATTTATAATGCATCCAATACTGTGGAACCTAGGGACAAACAGAAAGTGATGAAGTAACTGGCCTTCTGCCTGAACCATGAGTAGCTGCAAGTTGTTGACAGTGCATTACTTGCCTTATGGCAATTAACGTCACCTTTCAGTCATTCCCATTAAATCAGCCTTGAGGAAATCTGTTTGGAAGTTTTGGATACAGTTATGAATAAAATAAAATAATTATTACACATTTATCTGTTTACCAAATTTGGATAAGATCTGAAAAAGAAGGGTAATTTTTATTTATTAATTTTTTGTTCGCTGAAGACATTTAGCAAAGGCTAGACATTATATTAAGTGTGCCTTCTTCTCCAGTCTCAAAGACAGGCTGACATTTTTCTATGCTCTGTATTTCACCCATGAAATGAATATTTTCAATAAAACTATATCCTATCCAGGTAGGTAGATCACATTTCTAAAACGTGCATTATAAATATTGAAGCACATTCTTGGAGATGGGTTCACTGTTTCAATATGCACAACTGAAATTCTATATTACTGGACATTCCAAATGTTTTAATAAAATTGTGTACTTCAATAAGACAGAAACTATGTGTGCATATCATTTGTGTTTATTATTTTCTTTTAAATGTTTTGTTTATTCTTTAATTGAAGTAACAACGGCCAATATGTGAACCAAAAGTAAATACATTTTTATGAGGATGAAAGACTTGTCCCTGAGCACTTCTGAGCACTTCTTAGAACCATGTAAAATGCTGATTAGTTTTAAGCATACATTTTTTAAGTTGAAAAATTTCCAAAATCATGTCATATCATTTACTTTTCAGCCATTCTTTTTACATTTCTGTAAAATACTTCCCCTCAGGGTTTGCCCCTAATATTAAAATGACTGTTTCATTCTTATTTTGAGGAATACAATTTTTATTTTTGCACTGTTCACAAGACCTAATATATAATCCAATCTGATCTTGTCCCTCCCTTGAATACAAATAATTTAATGGGATTCCATAACTTCCTGGCAGTGTAGTGGTTAAGTGCTACGGCTGCTAACCAAAAGGGCAGCAGTTCAAATCTACCAGGCGCTTCTTGGAAACTCTATGGGGCAGTTCTACTCATAGGGTTGCTATGAGTTAGAATCAACTTGACGGCAACGGGTTTGGTTTTTGGTTTGGTATAACTTCCAAGTTAAACTGAACTTGAGTGATAGCATAATACTCAAGGACCTTCCTGAACTGACTTCTTCCTACTTTTCTGACCAAATCACTTCCCACTCTCCCATCCCCATATTTTGCATCCTAGTAATACATGCTCTCCCTAACCTCAATGGCCTTGGCACGTAGGCATTTGCTAGACCCTCAGCCTGGATGGCTTTCTGTACCTCCCCTTATCACTCTGTATGGTAACTGTACTATTATCTGACCCGCACTAGCTCAAGAGTGAGCTCTCTGAAAGCAACCAGTAAGCGCACTCATCACTGACCCCGGAAATAGTGGAAGCACAGTCAGTAATTATAAGTGAATTAATGAGTGAAATATAAGCATGTAATTTAAGCTTTCACAGCTTGCTATACTAAGGGGTTCATCTTAACACCGTACTTCTTAAAATGGTAAAAAATCATTTGCCAAGTAAATGACCCATCATTGGAAACTGTTATCTATAAAAAATTCAATTAATGGATTATCATTTAGCTATTAAAAATTAAGTTTATAAAGAGTTTATGTTCATATGAAAAATGTTTATATTATTAAAATGAGCAAAGAAAAGTAGAATGCAAAATTATATCCAATGTTATTGAAATAAAATAATAGAAAATTGGGGGAAAATATTTTGTTGAATTTTCTCTAGTTAATGATATTTGTCTTCTTTTTCCTTTCCAAATTTTCTTTGGTACATGCACAATACACCTATAATGGAAAAACAAAAACAAATTGAGCCCTTAAATATATTTTTTCCTGTCAAATTGTAGAGGATTAAAAAAGGTACAGTCATTTGAATACTGTGATGCTGTTCTCAGCTTAGACTGAAAGGCATGAACGCCCCTTTACAATGTAGACACAGCAAAGCCATGTCTAGCAGATACAACATTACAACGCTTACAGGACTTGGACCGATGTAATGAATCTGAAATGTTGCTTTTTTTTTTCTTTCATAGGTAACTATACAGGATTCCCAAAAAGCATGCTTAACTCTTCATTTGTTTCAAAAGGAGTTATTTAATTTTAGTGTCCTCTTTCTATGTTTTATTTCATTAACTGACCTGCTAAAAAACCAAACCGTACCAGTTGCCATCAAGTTGATTCTGACTCTTGGTGAGCCCCTGGGAGTCACAGTAGAACTGTGCTCCCCAGAGTTTTCAATGGCTGATTTTTTGGAAGTAGGTCACCCAGCCTTTCTTCCGAGGCACTGCTGGATGGACTTGAACCGCCAATCTTTCAATTAGTAGCAGAGAGCTTAACTGTACCACCCAAGAACTCTACTCACTCACTCCAGTCAAATCCAGGATAGTGCAATTAATGCTGATTTCACATACCTCCCTCAGATATTACAGAATGATACAGCTGCAGCACCTCTGATGGCTAAGTTCACATAATCAAAAAGATCTTTACAGGAAACTGATCCATACTTCTGATATCCAAAATCAATAATAATAAAAAAAAAAAACCTAACATTCCTTCAAGTAATTGTAAAATGTTTTAGAACTCCATGCAAAAAAAAAAAAACAAAGTAAACATTTATTTCACAAATACAATTTAAACTGCTTGAAGATAAAAGGACTATTTTCATGGCCAATGCTAAAATATGAAATGATATAGCCGTTCAAATTTTTCTAGGACTATTTTTTTTTTTTATCATTAGAATCTAAAAGACTGTGATGGAAAGTGTATGATGATAACAGTTAGAAAAATTCAGTGGAGAACACCATGACCACTGACTATTTAAAAATAATATTCCTCTTAAAGGAGATTCTTAGGTTTTTCATATCGCCTAATAACTAGTGGAGCCCTTGTGGTGCAGTGGTTAAAAGCCTGGCCACTAACTAAAAGGCTGGCAGTTTGAATCCACCGGTCACTCCTTGGAAACCCTATGGGGCAGTTCTACTCTCCTATAGGGTTGCCGTGAGTTAGAATCGACTCAACAGCAACAGATTTTTTTTTTTTTTTGGTTAAAAGGGAATAACTAGTATTAATAATTAATTAGAAAATGCATAATGAATTAACTTTAAATTGGGCTAACATTTTAAAACTTAGTTTGAATACTAAGTGCCACTGAATTACATATTTTATAATGTTAATTTTATAATTTTACCTCAATTAAAAAAAGTTTGAGATACTGACTTAAAAGATTGTTATAATAAAAATTTAGCTATATTAGAAGTCTTTTTTTTTAAATTTATTTTTCCCTTTTATCGTTGGCAATCTGATACCTTAGAACAGAATTTGAAAAATAACTTGTCCAATATTGAAATTTTAAACTGCCTTGTGGAACTTTATTTACTTTTATTTAATATATTCCTAAGAAGCAGAATGGTGCAGTTACTATTCCACATTGCTGTTAAGGATACATTTTGCATGAATCTGTTTCCAATGTTCTGTGCTTTGAACTTACTCTTACTTAATTCATGAATATGCTGAAAGATTACAAAGCTCTTTCTGGCTATAAAATCAACGATACGAAGTCAGAAATGATGCGATTCCTGACTATTAACATAGTCAGAGATAATTGGAAACTTTTGAGTAAACACAATGGAACATATTTGGAGAGAAGATCTATTCAAGAGCAAATCATATAGGGGTTGTGTATAAGTAGAAGGAGTATTTTACAAAATAGGCTACTTGAAATAAAAATAATGACATCTAAATTCTTATTTAACAGAACACAAAACACCTCTTTGAATCCAAAGAAAACCTTAATAATCTCTAAAGGGCATGCTCTGTTTTGTGGAAAGGAACTAAATCAAGCCTTCTTAGTCTACTATTGAAGGTAATGTGATAAGGAGGAAGGAAGAACTAAACCCAGGAGTCCTGGGTTCTAATCCTGACTACGCTCCAATGGGCTGTGTGACCTTGGTAAAGTCACTGAATCTCTATGTTCTTCAATTTGCTCTGTTAATAATTAGGGAGTTATCTTTAAAAACATCTAATAGTTCCTCTAAGAATTTCTGACTGTAAAACTAAAAGAATTTATTTTTCTTGGGTGTTGTCTGGTCGGTTCCAACTCATAGCAACCCCATCTGACAAAGTAGAGCTGCCCCATAGGATTTTCTTGGCTGTAATCTTTATGTAAGCAGATCACCAGTTCTTTCTTCTGTGGGTTCGCTGAGTGGGTTTGAACTGCCAGCCTTTTGGTGAGCAGTCGAGCACTTAACCATTTGTGCCTCCAGGGCTCCTTCAAATAATTTATAATGAACCTTTATTCTTTAAGGTTCGGCAACTGGCAAAGCATCTTCTAGGATGCAAGGTGCATAAACGATTTGATGAGAGATTCTGATCCTAAATTAATTGTTTATTCATTAAGACGGACAAGTTCCATACGTCTAACTTCTGAAGAAGCTTCTACTAGACCACCATTACAGAAGAAAAAGAAATAACTGAGAATAATAATAAAATTCACTGGAGAAACATTTTCCTGTCAAGAGTTTTAAAGGCAAACAGATCTCCATGACTGCCACTCAGTGCTGTCACGGGAGCCATCAACCTCTCTATCACTCCACTTCCCCAAGCCTACCACATGATGGGGGCTGGTCAGTGGGATTTTGGATATGACTCAGAATCTTGAGTTATATCAGGTAGAAAGTTGTAACCGTGTAGGTTTTTATTTTGAATGTGTTAGTTTCTATTTGTGTTTTTTATTTTATTTGGATAGAGGATGGCAGAGTGAGTGACCCTTTGTGAAGAAAGCCCCTTAAGTGAGATGGGCCCTGGCACCAGCAGGAGAGGATAAGGAGTTGAGAGGCGCTCAAGTCACATGGTGAAAAAGAGGCCCAGGGAAGCATGGCCAATGAAAATTTCATTGCAGCAAGGATAACTGATACATTTTTCAATCGAGAGTGCAATTTGAAACACTGTGTTTACTATATTTATTATAATACTCTATTACATATATTATACTTCTGTAATATGGTGTTCCTTTTGCCTTAGAAGAATCTGTTACTATAGAGCTGTAGAAAGATTGTTTTTAAGTGGAAATGGACACTCAAATACTATGCTCCTGATACACATGGATACAAATGGAAGCTAGCAGTCTCACGAACTTGAGAATATTGTTTTGGCATTGGTAACTGGTTCTGTGAGCAATGGCAATCCATTTAACCAGTCAGACTCAATTGTCTCATCTGTAAAATAAAGGGGTAGAATTAAATACTTTCCTGGGCTTACATTTTATATCACAGTTATCTTTATTCTTTCGCCTCTTCAACCTCTAATATACAAGCAAAAATGAAAAACGGCAGTTGCAGGATGCCTATTTATTTATTGAAAATGGTGCCATACTCTTTAAAAAACAGCAAACTAAGTTAGTTTTGGAAACTAAATTTTTTTTTTCAGATGCTATGTGTAGTTAGCCTAAGCATGCAGACAACACAGAAGCAAAATCAATACTGCTCTTTCAAGACACACCCTTAGATTCAATACAGGTCTACAATGTCTGTGAGCAGGTACACTCTGGCAGTCAGAACGCTCAAGTTTTTATACATGTAGCAACATCCACATATATTACATAACACCCTGAGTGGTGTCAGGGCAGTCTTTTAAAGCAAATACATTAATATTCCTGCAAGGCAATGAATAATCATATTAAGTGAAGTATGTAACCACTTTAGTCTTTCCTCAGTTCACATCAGATTTTGCCACAATATAGTTCTGGTTACACCAAGTTTAGACACCAAATGGTTCACAAAAATATTTCAGTTTTCAATGTTTTATGGATTTTGGAATTGCAGATAAGGGATTGGGGATCTGTCTTAATTATCAATAGTGAAAACAACTACTGTTTTGAAAACACAATGGAAAATTCTGTACCTCCTCCACACGTGGCATCACAATCTTCCCAGCCTGTGTGTGTCCACATGAATAGGGGCTCAGGCTCTTTAGAGCTCTGGTTCTCTGGAAGAGGGTCTGATGGAATAGTATATTCATAGTGAAGGCCGTAATTCTGATCTTGAAACAGCAGCACCTACAATATATAAAAACGATGTAAGGCAGATGGGTCAAATTAGAGAGCACTCAATCTGAATGATAAAACTGAAGATACTGATGCCCTAAAATGCATGTTACATGGCATCCATGCTCCCTTAACATGTAGTAGAGATGTGACATTACTGCCTAAATGTTTAAATGGTCATCCTTAAAAAAAAAAAAGAAATGGAGCTCTAGATTTACCTCTGTGCTAAAGACATCACAAAGAAAATCCCACTTGAATGAGGTCAGAGATATCAGGTCATTTTCTGTCAAGTTAATGGACAAGGCTGTTTCCCTCAAAAAACAAAAAACTAAACCCAATGCCATCGAGTTGATTCTGACTTATAGCAACCCTACAGAACAGAGTAGAACAGCCCCATAGGGTTTCCAAGGAGTGCCTGGTGGATTCGAACTGCTGACCTTTATGGTTAGCAGCCGTAGCTCTTCACCACTACCCTACCAAGGTTTCCATTTCCCAAAGCAGGGTGCATGTATGAGAAGACTTGGGGTTGTACACATATGGGCAAATGAAGGAATGTGTGTCCTACCTAATTTCAAGATATGACTCACAATCTAATATCAAATGTAGCCTTTCCATTCATATAAACAGAAAAGATAGATAGAAAGCCCCTAGAGCAATGGAGGATGAGAATAGCAGCCTTTGAGAATCCTTCTGCTCCACAAGGGTGGGGAACTTTGAGACAACTGGAGAATAAAAAGTTAATTTCATGTATGCTTACAGCTAACTTGTAAACCCTGGTGGCGTAGTGGTTAAATGCTATGGCTGCTAACCAAAAGGTCAGCAGTTTGAATCCACCAGGCACTCCTTGGAAACTCTATGGGGTGGTTCTACTCTGTCCTTTAGAGTCGCCATGAGTTGGAATTGACTTGACGGCAGGTTTGTTTTTTTTAACAGTTAACTTTATTTTTGGGAAAGTGGCTGATTTTCCATTTGCAATAAAGATAGTTTTCTTTAAACATAAATATATGTTAAAATGAAATTTTTAATAAATGTTAACTGAATATATCCATGGTTATGTACAGGTATATAAACAGTTCAATAAACCATGAAGGTGTACGAGAATAGCTGAAGTTTGGGCAACACTAGCCTAGACCATAAGCAAAGACCATGTCTGCTTGTTCTCCACTGGCCCCAGTGCTAGGTTCAGAACCTAGATCATGGTGGGTACTCATAAACATATTTAAATTAAAGAAAAAATGAATGAGAATAGATGTTTCTTTATAAATAATGTTTGCACGAAATATGTCAAATAAATGCATGATATATATCACTTTTTGAATCTAAGGATTTATAGGAGCAATATATAGAATACAATGTGATACATAAAAGCATACATTATATATACAAATTTAAAAATTACACTGAATTATTACAGAGCTTTGCTCAATATTTAACCTGTATGATGACAGTTGTAGGGACAGGTAATTCAGAGTTAACAATCCAAGGCGGGGGTGGGGGGGTTGCTATGAGTCGGAATCAATTCAATGGCAATGGGGTTTTTTTTTTTTTTTTTTTTGTTTTGGAGGGAAAAATGAAAAGGCACCCAAGTTTAAGGGTTTAAACATTTCTATTATATTTTATTTATTTCCTTTTCTCAAAGTTCTGTTCAATATATCAACAGAATGACTAAGACATTTTAATGTGCAGATTGGAGAATTACAAATCAAAGATATCAATAATAAAAACAATAGTTTCCAAGTTCAAATTTGCCTAACATGTTGGGTACTAGTTCTATGTTTGTCACATCATTATTTTGGCTTTAAAAATCTCATTTGATTTTACCAATAGAAGTAGCTTTCAGCTAAATGAATTTTCAAAAGAGAGAGATTGACTTACCTTGTTTATGGTCATAGCCAGTCTATTAAATAGCTTTCAAATTGATCAAATGAGCATATAAATAATAGCTATTAGCCAACTTATTTAATTAAATGAAGACCTGTCTATTTTCCATAGTAAGCTACCTTGTCATTGATAGAAATTTAGATTGCCCTTGAATGTCTAGTGCCATTTAAAATAGAGACATTGGCTACAAAACTATTAGCTCTTTCTTAAACCATTTCAGGTTGGCAGCATTCTTTGCAAGAAGGAAAGTGTGACCACGTTACGGTAGAGAGGCACAGACTGAGGCATGGTAGCAGAAGGTATTGCCTTTCAAAATTCAGTACCAGCTTTCAATCTGCAATAGTCATTAAAGAAAATTATCTTAGAAGTGTAGTTTCTCTTGGATTACTGAATAAATCCAGGTCACACTGATGCCTTCTTTTACACACAGTTCACTGACTTTAATTATGCTTCATGCTTCCAGCAAAAACCTTGGTAATTACCAGCTAGATTAAGAATTCTGTAGCAAGGAAACGCCCTCTGCTCAACACTGAGGTCTCACATACACTGCTTTAAGATTTTGAATTGGAGGCTCGGTCTCGTTCCGTGAAAAAGGCAGGTTGCATTTATGTGAGGTAAGCAGCCTGATGGCATTGTCTGTAACCCAATCATTAAAAATATGTTTGCTGTTGATAATGTTGTTATTCTAAGTGACCCAATCATGGAAGCAGCTAGGTATTGGTCATACAATGTTTTTTCAATCACTTTCCTTCTTTCTCCAGATGGCACAGTGCACAGAGTGGCGTTTCTGGTTCAAATTAAAGAATAAGGTCCAAAGGAATGGTGGGGAGAGGTACAGAATAATTATTCAAAGTATACATATACCTATGACCCAAGGCTGTTTCATGTAAAGAACTTACATCTACGCTTTATATCAGGAGAGGCAATACTTAGCTTTTGTTGTTGTTGTTTAAATCTGTAAAATGGAGTAATAATACACACTACACAGGATTATTGTGAAGATTAAATGGTATAAAAAAATGTAAATGGAATGCTACAGTTAGCCACGTTATAGTATTTTCTTTCTAGACATTCACTCTCTGTTAGTTAATGTATGTTTTTAGAAAAAAGCGAAAAGAAAACTCATTGCTGTACAGTCAGTCCTATCTCATAGCGATCCCATGTGTTACAGGGCAGAAGTGAGCTCTGTTGAGTTTTCTTGGCTGGAATCTTTAAGGAAGCAGATCACCAGGGCTTTATTCTGTGGCACCAACCTTTAGATAAGTAGTCATTTGATCCACTCAGGGACTGTTTTAAGAAAAAAAAAAAAAAAATCCTTTGCTGTCAACCTAATTCCAACTCATAGTGACCCTATAGGACAGTGTAGAACTTGCCCCATAGGGTTTCCAAGGAACAGCTGGTAGATTTGAACTGCGGACCTTTTGGTTAGCATTCGAGCTCTTTACCATTGTGCCACCAGAGAGGGTCCTTATTCTCTGGTAATTCACCTGTAATTTGAGCCTATGTTTCCTGAAATATTGTGTTGCTCTTGTAATTATTACTGTTTTTTAAATATCATGACTTAAAGCACATTAAAAAAAAAAAAACAAAAACCCTCCCTCTTAAATAATTTTAAAGGTCTGCCTGACAATTCAAATTTGGAAAAAGGTAGATAAAGCATGACAGGAATGTCATTTGTTGCTAGAAGTTGGTTA
Source organism: Elephas maximus indicus (assembly GCF_024166365.1). Lineage (NCBI taxonomy): Eukaryota > Metazoa > Chordata > Mammalia > Proboscidea > Elephantidae > Elephas > Elephas maximus. The sequence goes on from NC_064820.1 coordinate 127,920,917, forward strand.
TGCAATGTTATCATTCTTTCCCTCATACCAGGAGGTGTAAAGGTGTTGTGGTAGGACCTTTGGCAGAGATCTTCTCCCAGAGGCCTCGTCGTAGGTAATGGACTGTCGTTCCTGCTAGGTTGAATGCTCCAGAGTGTTCAATTTTCCAGTCACTATTAATAGACTGTTTGCCAGCATCTCGGAGAGCTATAAAGAGGTTCAAAAATATTATGAGTATCAACAAGTCAGCATTGTTGATCAATACTGAGTTCACATATTTTGTCAAAATCATTCCATTCATTTCTAAATGGACAGGTCCACACTCTGACATACAACCTAAGGCATCTCCTTCTAGGCCACGTCCTTACTAATTTCCACCTCTATACCATGGCAAATGCCACAAACTCTCTTTCTTCTTCTCCTTCTTTCACTACTTCACACCCACATCTATCTGCCTACTCCAACCTTCTTGGATACTTGATGTCTGTATCCCTTATTTTGGTCCTTAATTTTTCATGTTTATTTTTAAATTCTTCTTTTATATATTTAAAGATACTAATTATGATTAAAAAATTTTTTTTAATCATAATTATTTTTATATTTTCTGTATATGATAAGACTAGTTACGTCTTTGCATGTTTGATTCTGCTCTCCCTTTTTTCTACCATGTCTTGCTCCTGGTGTCCATTTCCTTTTTTATTTTCTGAATTTGTTTTTCACTATAAAATTATGTTGATTTTTATAAAAATTTTTTGAGGCTTGGTTTGAAGGTGTAGTCCTGTTAAAAGGGTTTGTGTTTGCATATGTTAGCCACCTTGGTAACCACATTAAAATACATGTTGCATTGAGGGTTTGGGACCTTACAGTTAAGGAAAATTGGTGCTACAAAATCATGTGAGAGTTTCTTTCAGGTTACAAATTCTCAGGGGAGTTTTTCTACCTCCACTACTACTAATGCCAATATAAACATAGTTCCTTTCTTCATCCTTTTGTGATTCAAATTCATTTCTATCTCTCCTTCATACTGGCTTGTAGCCCTTTGGTATCTTGGTTCATGTAGGGGGTAAGCTGTTAGATTTTTTTTTTTTTTTTTTTACCCTGTTAGAATCTCCACTTTGTAAAGGCCATAGGCCTTGTTGTCTGTCCACGGTACTGCTGCGGCTCTCAAAGTTCAAGTTTAGTCACCAGCATGAAGCAGGAATGGGGCTTCAGAGTTAGCTTAATACTTGGATTCCTGCTCTCACTTTGATTTTGGCATCTGAGGGTTCCTTGATTTCTTTCCAGTTCAGTGGCAAATGTCAGAAGTTGAAAAAAGTGTTTAAAAGTGGTTTTTTTTTTTTTTCATTTTGTTCATCATTTTAAATTGTCTTTTGCAAGGTATGTCCACAGTAGGTAGCATGCAACACTGCCAGCAAGGTAGATTGGCCTATATATATCCTTTTTTAGATTTTTAAAAATCACAAGTCATAATGATTTTGTAAAGATATATGGTCTACCTGAAGTACTCTCCATTTTACACTTTTTAACAAATTAGTAAAAAAGTAATAAAGCTACAGTCTTCAGGAAAGCAGATAATAGTTGCACATGGGAATACAGTTCAAAGAGAGAGTAATGAAAAAGAATAATTGTATTGGGAGAGGATTAGATATCTCCTATGAGATAATATATTGTTTGATGTAGACAAGTTAATTTGTTAAAGAATGATGAGCTTGCCAAGGTTCTAGTTTCCTTTCTTTTTGCTAAAACCATTTTCAGATGAAGATTTCCAGCCACTTCCTTCCTATGCCTAAAGGAGCCTTTAGTAAATGTGATTTATGATGTGTAGCCTCTGCCAGATCTTTAGACTTGGAATCTAGGACTTCAGTACTGTGCCATTACTTTTTTCCCAAAACATGCCCCTCATCCAGGCACCTTATATCAGTAAATGGCACTACTACTTGCCCAGTTGTTTAAGTGAGAAACTTACAAGTCATCCTTGAATCTTTATCCTCTGTCAACCCACATAGCCATTTTTTCAACTAGTTTCATCAGTTCAACTTCTTAAAAGTTCTCTGGGAGCCACTGAGTTTTATGCAATCCTATTATTATTATTATTGTTACTTATCTTGTGTGGGCCAGCATCATCTCTTAATTAGATTATGTGAGTGGTCTCTTTGTTTCCATTCTTGCACCTTTCAACTCATTTATCAGGATAATTATTTTTTTTTTGTCAGCTAAGTAAGTAAGGACACTTAGTGGTTTCTGGAATAAACACTGTAATATATTAGAATTTTCAACAGGATTTAATCTCCAGAGTAGCATTCTGGATGTATAGGAGCACAGAGGCTATTTTTTTATGTAAGTAAAAGATCCTAGTAATTCAGGCCCAAAGCTAAGCACAAGGACAGATATGAGATTCAAGTTTTCAATTGTAAGGTCTTTTAATACGAAAAAGTAATTGGGGATTTGTTTAGAGATCTTCAATGGGGAAGGAAGACAGAATTTGGAAGAATTGAGAACAGTGATTAGAGAAGAAAACAGTCATTTTGTGACTTCTATCCCCTGAGCTGACTGTACACAATAAACTGATCACATTAGTAAGAAAAGAAAAAATAAAGGGGGGGTGGTGTTCAATGAGGAAATTTTAATATATGACATATACTTTGAAATCAGAAGTGTTGCATGGAAGGCAATGATTTAAAAAGGACAGGATAAGAAAGAGGCAGCCTGGTTTATTGCCTAATAATCCAGATACTATGTCCATGCTGTTTAAGTTCAAATCCAGGATCATGGAATTTCAGATATGTGACATTGGGTAAGTAACTTAAACTATCTGTTCCTCTGTTTCCTCATTTTTAAAAATAGGGATGCTAATTTACCTATCTCACAGAGTTGTTGTAAGGGTTTATTTAATGGACATACAAAATGCACTGGTCCATACTAATTGCTATGTAAGTGCAAGCCATCTTAAGAAAAATTCAACAATCTTTATTATTTCGTGTGTGCTAAAGTCTGCTTTAGTTATTGCAGACACAGCACTGATCAAAATGATAGGGTCCCTGTCTTCATTAATTACTCATGGGGAGAGATAATAAAAAGGCAAGTATATAAACAGATAAAAAAATTTCAGACCCTGATAAGTGCTATAAGGGAAGTGAAGCAGAACAATGTGATAGAAAGGGGCTTGTTTGGGGGTGACAGTGGGTATGGATAGAAAGTGACAGATTTGATTAGCTGACAGGACTTGGTGATGTAGTGGATTAGAGTGGTAAAGAAAATAAGGAATCACAGAGGATTCCTACTTTTAGTATACCAAAACCAAAAAACCAAACCCGTTACCGTCGAGTCGATTCTGACTTACAGCAACCATATGGGACAGAGTAGAAATGCCCCATAGGGTTTCCACGGAGTGGCTGGTGGATTCAAACTGTTGACCTTTTGGTTAGCAGCCAAACACTTAACCACTGTGCCAACAGGTATACTGGGTAGAAATTAGTGAATGTGGGAGCTATATAATGTTCCCCAAGAGATATCTACATCCTAATTTCTGAAATCTGTGGGCGGTACTATATTTATATGGCAAAAAAAAAAAGAATTTATAGATGTGATTAAGTACAGGATTTTGAAATGGGGAGATTTTTCTGCATTGTCCAGGTGGGCCCTAAATGCAATCACATGTACTGTTATAAAACAGAGACAGAGGGAGATCTAAACACTGAAAAGGAGCAGAAGGCAATGCGACCATGGAGGCAGAGACTGGAGTGATAGAGCCACAAACAAAGAAATGCCAGCAACCACTAGAAGCTGGACAAGACAAGGAACAGATGTTCCCATAGAGCATTCAGAAAAAGGACGGCCCCGCTGACATCTTGATTTCAAACTTCTGGCCTCCAGAACTGTAAGAGGATAAATTTCTGTTGTTTTATGCCCCCAAATTTGTGGTAATTTATTACAGCAGCCATGGGACACTAATACAGAGACAGTTACTGTAGTGGGGGAAGGCATTTTGCCCAGTGTTTCCAAAAGCTGGATATAAGAGCCTTAATCTGAATTTAGAAATCTGTGTTGATCTACTTGTGCTTACATGGATTTAAACAATGTTTTGTTGTTGCCGTTAGGTGCTATCAAGCAGTTCCTACTCATAGCGACCTTATGCACAACAGAACAAAACACTGCCCGGTCCTGTGCCATCCTCATAATTGTTGTTATGCTTGAACCCATTGTTGCAGCCACTGTGTCAATCTATCCCATCAAGGGTCTTCCTTTTTCACTGACCCTCTACTTTACCAAGTATTATGTCCTTCTCTAGGGACAAGTCCCTCCTGATAATACATCCAAAGTATGTGACATTGTACTAAACAATGTAGTAAGTAAAAACAGATAAAATTTATATACGGGTAATGACAAACGAGGAAACCCTGGTGGTGTGGTGGTTAAGAGTTCGGTTGCTAACCAAAAGGTTGGCAGTTCAAATCCACCAGGAGCTCCTTAGAAACCCTGTGGGGCAGTTCAACTCTGTCCTATAGGGTCGCTATGAGTTGGAATGGACTTGATGACAATGGGTTTTAATGACAGATAAATGTGTGTGTCATATGGCGAAGGATTTTTTTTTATTGTTTCCTCAAGTTTTTCTACTCCTACAAAGCAAATCCTGATAAAAAAAACAATACAATCCTACTGTAGACCTTTTCAATGTTGTAGAGTAGAAACGATCATGTAAGATTGGGTTATTTAGCATGAACAAATGATTTCCCTATTTAAACATTATTGTTCTTTTAAAAGAGAATAATGAGGACAGTATTTCTGTAAAAAAGAAGGTAAAAAGGCTTTCTTTAAAGATAATATAAGCACGATATGCCATTTCACATGACTCAGATTAAAATTTTAATGCATAAGAAATGTGTATGTTGACAACCAATATTTTCTTTCACATTTTTAGAATTCATTAATTGGCCTAATTAAAATGTTCAAATAACTGGTATAGTCCTTCCTACAAGCAATATATAAACATTTAAAAATCCTCTCTTCACAGGTGAGTTCAGCTGAAGTGAGATGAGAGTAAACCCCTTCCCAGTTAAAAGAAAAAAAAAAGAAATCTAGTTCTTTTAGGATGTAGAAAAGAAAAAAAAAAATCTGTAAGATTTCCTAATTCTAAAACAATCATTTTATATATTTGTATATATATACACATATAATTAATATGTATGTGTATTTGTGTGTCTGTACATGAAATAAAATATACCCAGATCCTTCAAAGAGTTTTTTTAAACATTAGACTAACATATGGAAGCAATTTTTACTCCTTAAAAACCATACAGACAACCAGATTGCTTTTGTTCCTGGGAAGTCCCTGGGAGAGATGGAAAGAAATTCCTACTTGATATGACATGAGGCGCTTCCTGGGAAATTCAAACATGTAACTAGAAACAGATTGACTTTCCTCCTCTTCACAGGACTCTCAGGAGCTGGACTAATACTTGGATTGTCTGTGTCTGTGACAGAGGTTACCTAAATAGCTATGTGCTGGCTTTTCCTCCACAACTTTGATTCTTCTTGCTCCAGCAGGTATCACCAGCACTTCTACGTAGCCTGTAAGAATTCATAAAAAAATGAAATAAATTTTGAGTTCTCGTAAGAATTTTTTTTCTTGACTGACTTGCCTTTCTAATTTTTCGTTTGGTTTTTGCTCTGCTATTTCACTACCCGTGGAAGAAAAGTTATGTATAAAAGCTGTCACAATCGATTAGGTGTCCATGGGTTTTTTGGTTTGGTGTTCAAGTGGAGCAGCTTCTTGAAAAAACGCTGAGCCTACAGCACCATCAAGGACAAATAGGCAATGATATTTTACATGTTAATGATATTTTACATGTTAAGTTCACTGATACTTTAAGAACTGAGAAAAAGCACAGTGGGACAGCCTGGTTAGAAACATTGGATCTTAAAAAAAGCATTCGATCTTAGAACAGAGTAAATAACCTGAGATTCTGTTCTAGGGGTTCCTTTAAGTTAGAAAGCGTGGAGGAGGAGGAAATGCAGCAGAGAGAACACAGCTGGCCTGGACCATGTCCCCGTCCCAGAGTAGGTATGTATAGGACAGAGTGACAACGCATTCCCTGGAGATTAACAAAGGGTTTTGAAACTGGAACTGGAGACAAGTGCAAGACCTCACAAAGCAAGCCAGCGTCACTTCCCAAGGTGTCAGACAGCTAGAAGCAAGATACAATTAGCTGTCTCTTAGGAAAGGCTTCACAGCAGAAATTAGGAACGTAGTACTTCAAGTGAAATAAGATGATAACATAAAGTGATACAAGAGAGCACCTGCAGAAAAATGTTAGAATCAAGATGGCAACTAGTACAGCGTAGGGATAGAGACAGCAAGATGCCTACTTCTGGCTCAATAGTTATGTTTTTAAAAATTATGTTAAAATAATTTTTAATGTTCTTCTGAATATTTCTGTGTAGGTCCATATATCTGATAAAAGGCTCATTTCAAAGTTTTTGTTTTTAAAGGCGACATAGCTAATTCCAGGGTTGTCTCTTGTTTCTTAATTTTTCAAAGTACTGAAAATGTTTACACTTACTTGGTATATACCAAAAGGTAGTATACGCTCCACCTGGTGGCTGTGACTGGAATTAGAGGCATGTGCCTTCAGAATCATAATTTCCATTCAGAACACTGCTTATTCAGTTGAACCATTTGGAGTACACCAAACATAAAAACACTATCACTGTATTCCATGAACAATAGAGGCAGCAGTGAGAACAGAAACATATGTTTATGTCAATTTGTACATAGAAGCAAGGTAAGATTGTCTCTGCCCTCAATAAGCTTATAATCTAATCGGAAAGACAAAGCATAAATAACTTTTATATATACATGTTAAATAAAACTGAAAAATTACATTAAAGAGGTAATAAATAAAAGGATATGGTTAATTCCTTACTAAGGAATATAAACCAGAGCTTTTTAAACTGTCCCTCTTCCCTGATCTCATCATGTCCCATAAGATTCACTGCTATTTTTGTCATAGAAAGAAATATAGTTATATACATTATTCATGTTGACAAACACTGGTATCAGCTCTAATCATTATGATTCAGAGGAGAGAGCACTTCCTATAGCCACAAAAAGCTTCACAACAAAGTAAGTAGATGAACTGTCTTTGAAAAATGGATAGTATTTGGATACATATAGAAAAAGGATGAGTTCACTGTATGTCAAATACAGTAAAGCAGTACATGGCATTTTCATATCAAACAAATGAAATAATTCTGACAGAATGAGGAACTATAAGAAGGTGGCTCTACTGAGAGTTTAAATGCAGCCCCAGAGCCTGAATTCATCAATGTGAAACTACTGAAAATTCTATAGCAATAGAATTTGGTAATTAGATCCTGGTTTGAAGAGGCTTTATCTGACAGCAGTATGCAGAATGTCTAGGGGATACAGTCATGGATAACAGAGGTCATGAGACTAACGTAGAAATTCAGGACTGGTAGAGGATCTGACAGAAAACCCAGAAGACACTGTGAAGAAAAAGGAATTGCTGAACTTGGTGACCAGCAGAAAATAGGGACATAAACATTGAAAACAATGCTTTATTATTACTTATGTGAGAATGGAAACATTATTTACAGGAAAATAGAGGTAAAGAGAAGGTCTAGTTTGGATGACGTTTGATAAGTTCAGCTTTGCAATTTGTATATTTAATGAAACAGTATCCCATAGTAGTAAAAACATCCGGTAAGAATGCTGGAACCTCTGGAACTCCAGAGAAAGGCTACTGGTGTGAGGCATTCTTACAGATGTGGTAGTTTAAGCCATTAGACTAAGATGGAGAAAGAAGTCAAGGACTCAGCCTTGGAGGATAGCCATAGTTAGTTAATGGAAAGGTTGAAAACAGGAAAGAAGACAGAGAAGGAAAAATTACCAGCACGGGAGGAAATCTGGTCTATTTTGGTATAGATGGTTCCTATGGATTAGAATATTTCGAGAAGTAAAGTTGCTAGTCAACTGTGTTAAACCTGTACAGATATCAAAAGAAAGGTGAAAACAAGCGGTCCACCAGATTTCACTGTCAGGAGGCAATTGCTAATCTCTGAGTAAATGCATTTAGTATAGAAAAGATGCTAAATTTCAGGATGCTAAAAAAAAAAAAAAGAATAGTAGCTGGAGAAAGGGAGAGATAATGTGCGTAAATTCCTGACTGAGTTTAGCAGTAAACTCCGAGGTATTTGTGCATTAGAGAAAAACCTATATTTAAGTTTACAGCTTGATCTAGAGCAACTCTTGATTATTTGTTCCACTGGAACAGTTTTGAGAACAGATGAGTTGGACTGTTTAAAGAAGAAAGATGGGAGAAACATGAAGCAAAAATGATATGAAAAGAAAAAGCCAACGACTGGGGGCCTAGCACTTCTTTAGTAAAATAAGCCTTTTGACAAAATTGAGAATGTACATTTATTAATAGAGATAGATATGAGAATGACTACTCCAGATGACACAACCTTGCTTGCTAAAAGGAAAGAGTACTTGATGCACTTACTGATGAAGATTAAAAACTACAGCCTTCAATATGGATCACACCTTAGCATAAAGAAAACAAAAATTCTCACAACTGAATCAATAAGCAACATCATGACAAACAGGAAATACTGAAGCTGTCAAGGATTTCATTTTACTTGGATCCACAATCAACACCCATGGAAGCAGTGGTCAAGAAATCAAACAACCTATTGCACTGGACAAATCTGCTGCAAAAGACCTCTTTAAAGTGTTCAGAAACAAAGATGTCACTTTCAGGACTAAGATTACCCAAACCAAGCCATGGTATTTTCAATCACATCATATGTATGCCAAAGCTGGACCATGGATAAGGAACACTGAAGAAGAATTGATACCTTTGAATTATGGTGTTGATGAAGAATATTGAATATACCATAGACTGCCAGAACAAATGTGACTTGAAAGAAGTACAGTCACAATATTCTTTAGAAGTGAGGAAGGCGAGACTTCGTCTCCCATAATTTGGACATGGTATCAGGAGGGACCAGCCCCCGGAGAAAAACATCATGCTTGGTAAAGTAGACCAAAAAACCAAGCCCGTTGTTGTTGAGTCAATTCCGACTTAGAGCGGCCCTAGAGGACAGAGTAGAACTGCCCCACAGAATTTCCAAAGAGTGCCTGGCGAATTCTAAACAGCCGATATTTTGGTTACAGCCTACTCTTTTTTTTTTTTTTAATTTTTATTGTGCTTTAAGTGAAAGTTTACAAATCAAGTCAGTCTCTCATACAAAAATTTACATATACCTTGCTATATACTCCTAATTGCTCTCCCTCTAATGAGACAGAACACTCCTTCCCTCCACTCTCTCTTTTCATGTCCGTTCGGCCAGCTTCTGATCCCCTCCACCCTCTCATCTTCCCTCCGGACAGGAGATGCCAACATAGTCTCATGTGTCTACTTGACCCAAGAAGCTCATTCTTCACCAGTATCATTTTCTATGACATTATCCAGTCCAATCCCTGTCTGAAGAGTTGGCTTTCGGAATGGTTCCTGTCTTGGGCTAACAGAAGGTCTGAGGACCATGGCCACTGGGGTCCTTCTAGTCTCAGTCAGACCATTAAGTCTGGTCTTTTTAGGAGAATTTGGGGTCTGCATCCCACTGCTCTCCTGCTCCCTCAGGGGTTCTCTGTTGTCTTCCCTGTCAGGGCAGACATTGGTTGTAGCCGGGAACAATCTAGTTCTTCTGGTCTCAGGCTGATGTAGTCTCTGGTTTCTGTGGTGCTTTCTGTCTCTTGGGTTCATAATTACCTTGTGTCTTTGCTGTTCTTCATTTTCCTTTGCTCCAGGTAGGTTGAGACCAATTGATGCATCTTAGATGGCCGCTTGCTAGCATTTAAGACCCCAGACGCCACTCTCCAAAGTGGGATGCAGAATGTTTTCTTCACAGATTTTATTATGCCAATTGACGTAGATGTATCCTAAAAGCATGGTCCCCAAGCTTCTGCCCCTGCTATGCTGGCCTTCAAAGCATTCAGTTTATTCAGGAAACTTTTTCGCTTTTGGTTTAGTCCAGTTGTGCTGACCTCTCCTGTATTGTGTGTTGTCTTTCCCTTCACCTAAAATAGTTCTTATCTACTATCTAATTAGTGAAAGCTCTCCCTCCCTCCCTCCCCCATCTCGAAACCATCAAAGAATATTCAGTTTCTCAAGTTCTTATACTAGTGGTCTTATACAATTTTGTCCTTTTGCAACTGATTAATTTCACTCAGCATAATGTCTTCCAGATTCTTCCATGTTATGAAATGACTCACAGTTTCATCATTGTTCTTTTTCGATGCATAGTATTCCACTGTGTGAATATACCTTAATTTACTTATCCATTTTTTCTTTTTATTCATGCATTGATGGGCACCTTGGTTGCTTCCACCTTTTTTCTATTGTAAACAGTGCTGTAATGAACATGGGTGTGCATATGTGTGTTCATGTAAAGGCTCTTATTTCTCTAGGATATATTCCAGGGAGTGGGATTGCTGGATTGTATGGCAGTTTTATTTCTAGCTTTTTAAGGAAGCGCCAAATCAATTTCCAAAGTGGCGGTACCATTTTACATTCCCACCAACAGAGTATAAGTGTTCCAAACTCTCCACAACCTCTCCAACATTTATTATTTTGTGTTTTTTAGATTAATGCCAGCCTTGTTGGAGTGAGATGGAATCTCATTGTACTTTTGATTTGCATTTCTCGAATGGCTAATGATCATGAAGATTTCCTCATGTATCTTTTAGCTACCTGAATGTCTTCTTTAGTGAGGTGCCTGTTCATATCTTTTGCCCATTTTTTAATTGGATTGTTTGTCATTTAGTAGTTGAGTTTTTGCAGCATCATGTAGATTTTAGAGATCAGGCGCTGATCGGAAATGTCATTGCTAAAAACCTTTTCCCAGTCTGTAGGTAGTCTTTTTACTCTTTTGGTGAAGTCTTCGGATGAGCATAGGTGTTTGGTTTTTAGGCGCTCCCAGTTATCTAGTTTCCCTTCTGCATTGTTGGTAATGTTTTGTATACCATTTATGTCATGTATTAGGGCTCCTAATGTTGTCCCTATTTTTTCTTCCATGATCTTTATTGTTTTAGATTTTATATCTAGGTCTTTGATCCATTTTGAGTTGGTTTTTGCTCATGGTGTGAGGTGTGGGTCTTGTTTCATTTTTTTGCAGATGGATATCCAGTTATGCTAGCACAATTTGTTAAAGAGACTGTCTTCTCCCCACTTAACAGACTTTGGACCTTTGTCAAATATCAAATGCTCATATGTGGATGGATTTATGTCTGGATTCTCAATTCTGCTCCATTGGTCTATGTATCTGTTGTCATACCAGTACCAGGCTGTTTTGATTACTGTGGCAGTATAATAGGTTGTAAAATCAGGTAGAGTGAGGCCTCCCACTTTGTTGTTCTTTTTCAGTAATGCTTTACTCATCCAGGGCCTCTTTCCCTTCCTTATGAAGTTGGTGATTTGTTTCTCCACCTCATTAAAAAATGCCGTTGGAATTTGGATCAGAATTGCATTGTATCTATAGATGGCATTTGGTAGAATAGACATTTTTACAATGTTAAGTCTTCCTATCCATGAGCAAGGTATGTTTTTCCGCTTATGTAGGTCTCTTTGGTTTCTTGCAGTAGTGTCTTATAGTTTTCTTTGTATAGGTCTTTTACCTCTCTGGTAAGATTTATTCCTAAGTATTTCATCTTCTTGGGGGCTACTGTAAATGGTATTGATTTGGTGATGTCCTCTTTGCTGGTGTAGAGAAATCCAACTGATTTTTGCATGTTTATCTTGTATCCTGATACTCTGCTGAACTCTTCTGTCAGTTTCAGTGGCTTTCTTGAGGATTATTTAGGGTTTTGTCTGTATAAGATCATGTCATCTGCAAATGGAGATACTTTCACTACTTCCTTGCCAACCTGTATGCCCTGTATTTCTTTATCTAGCCTAATTGCTCTGGCTTGGACCTCCAGCATAATTTTGAATAAGAGTGGTGATAAAGGGCACCCTTGTCTAGTTCCCAATCTCAAGGGGAATGCTTTCAGACTCTCTCCATTTAGGATGACATTGGCTGTTGGCTTTGTATAAATGCCCTTTATTATGTTGAGGAATTTTCCTTCTATTCCTATTTTGCTGAGAGTTTTTATCATGAATGGGTGTTGAACTTTGTCAAATGCCTTTTCTGCATAAATTGATAAAATCACATGATTCTTGTCTCTTGTTTTATTTATATGATGGATTACACTAATGGTTTTTCTAATGTTGAGCCATCCCTGCATACCTGGTATGAATCCCACTTGGTCATGGTGAATTATTTTCTTGATATGTTGTTGAATTCTACCGGCTAGAATTTTGTTGAGGATTTTTGTATCTAAGTTCATGAAGGATATAGGTCTATAAATTTCTTTTTTTTTGTGGTGTCTGTACCTGGTTTTGGTATCTGGGATATGCTGGCTTCATAGAATGAGTTTGGGAGTATTCTGTTCTTTTCTATGCTCCAAAATACCTTTAGTAGTAGTGGTGTTAACTCTTCTCTGAAAGCTTGGTAGAACTCTGCAGTGAAGCTGTCACGGCTAGGGCTTTTTTTGGGGGGCGGGGGGTGTTTTGATTACCTTTTCAGTCTCTTCTTTTGTTATGGGTCTATTTAGTTGTTCTACCTCTGTTTGTGTTAGTTTAGGTAGGGCAGTGTGTTTCTAGAAATTCATCCATTTCTTCTAGGTTTTTAAATTTGTTAGAGTACAATTTTTCATAGTAATCTGATATGATTCTTTTAATTTCAGTTGGGTCTGTTGTAATGTCGCCCATCTCATTTCTTATTTGGGTTATTTGCTTCCTCTCTTGTTTTTCTTTTGTCAGTGTGGCCAATGGTTTATCACTTTTGTTAATTTTTTCAAAGAACCAACTTTTGGTCTTGTTAATTCTTTCAATTGTTATTCTGTTTTCTATCTCATTTAGTTCTGCTCTAATTTTTATTATTTGTTGTATTCTGGTGCCTGAGGGTTTCTTTTGTTCCTCTGTTTCTATTTGTTCAAGTTGTAGGGATAATTCTTTGATTTTGGCCCTTTCTTCTTTTTGTGTCTGTGCACTTATTGATATAAATTGACCTCTGAGCACTACTTTTGCTGTGTCCCAAGGGTGCTGATAGGAAGTGTTTTCATTCTCATTGGATTCAATGAATTTCTTTATTCCATCCTTAATGTCTTCTATAGCCCAGTTGTTTTTGAGCAGGGTATTGTTTCTTTTTACCACTTTTTCTGTTATTGATTTCTACTTCTATGGCCTTACGGTCAGAGAAGATGCTTTGTAATATTTCAATGTTTTGAATTCTGCTAAGGCTTGCTTTATGACCTAATGTGGGGCCTATTCTAGAGAATGTTCCATGTGCACTAGAAAAGAAACTATACTTAGCTGCTGTTGGGTGGAGTGTTCTGTATATGTCTGTGAGGTCAAGTTGGTTGATTGTGGCACTTAGATCTTCTGTGTCTTTACTGAGCTTCTTTCTGGATGTCCTGTCCTTCACCGAAAGTGATGTGTCGAAGTCCCCTACTGTTATTGTGGCGCTATCTCACCTTCCAATGCTATTAGAGTTTGTTTTATGTATCTTGCAGCCCTGTCATTAGGTGCCTAAATATTTAATATGGTTATATCCTCCTGGTATATTGTCCCTTTAATCATTATGTATTGTCCTTATCTTTTGGCGTCGATTTAACTTTAAAGTCTATTTTGTCAGAAATTAATATTGCCACTCCTGCTCTTTTTTGATTGTTGTTTGCTTGGTATATTTTTCCATCCTTTGAGTTTTAGCTTGTGTCTCTAAGGTGTGTCTCTTGTAGGCAACATACAGACAGATCATGTTTTTTAATCCATTCTGCCACTCTCTGTCTCTTTATTGGTGCATTTAGTCCATTTACTTTCAACGTCATTATGGATAGGTAGAAATTTAGTGCTGTCATTTTGATGTCTTTTTTTGTGTGTTGTTGACAGTTTCTTTTTCCCACTTAATTTTTTGTGCTGAGAGGTTTATATTGTTGTTGATTGTGTTTCTGCTGAGTCTCTATTTTTTTCTTGCATTTTATTTTAATGTGTAGGTTAGTCTCCATTGTGGTTACCTTAATACTTACCTCTATTTTTCTAAGTTTAAACCTAACTTTTATTTCTTTATATCACCTTGTCTTCCTCTCCATTTGAAAGATCTATGACTACATTTTTTAGTCCCTCTTTATTGTTTTAATGTTGTCTTCTTTTACATAATAACATCGCTGTTTCCCTGTTGTAAGCATTTTTTTATCTTGATTTATTTTTGTGATTCCCCTGTCTGGGTTGACATCTGATTGCTCTGTCCAGTGTTCTAGTCTTGGCTTGATACCTGATATGATTTATCTTCTAACCAAGGAACTTCCATTGGTATTTCTTATAGTTTTGGTTTGGTTTTTATGAATTCCCTAAACTTCTGTTTATCTTAAAATGTCCTAATTTCACCTTCATATTTAAGAGACAGTTTTGCTGGATATATGATTCTTGGCTGGCAGTTTTTTTCCTTCAATGATTTATATAAGTCATCCCGTTGCCTTCTTGTCTGCATGGTTTCTGCCGAGTAGTCTGAGCTTATTCTTATTGACTCTCCTTTGCAGGTGACTTTTCATGTATCCCTAGTTCCTCTTAAAATTCTCTCTTTGTCTTTGGTTTTTACAAGTTTGATTATAATACCTTGGTGACTTTCTTTTAAAATCTACCTTATGTGGAGTTTGATGAGCATCTTGGATAGATGTCTTCTCATCTTTCACAATATCAGGGAAGTTTTCTGCCAACAAATCTTCAACAATTCTCTCTGTATTTTCTGTTATTCCTCCCTGTTCTTGTACTCCAAACACTCATAGGTTATTTCTCTTGATAGAATTCCACATAATTCTTAAGGTTTCTTCATTTTTTAAAATTCTTTTATCTGATTTTTCTTCAAACATATTGATGCCAAGTGCTTTATCTTCAAGCTCACCAACTCTGCCTTCCACTTGCTCAATTCTGCTCTTCTGAGTTTCTATTGAGTTGTCTAATTCTGTAATTTTATTATTAATCTTCTGAATTTCTGATTGCTGTCTCTCTAGGGATTCTTGCATCATATTAAATTTTCCATCATGTTCTTGAATAACCTTTTTAATTTCTTCAACTGTTTTATCTGTGTGTTCCTTGGCTTGTTCTACGTATTGCCTGATCTCCTTCCTGCTGTCTTGGAGGGTTCTGTATATTAATCTTTTGTATTCTGCATCCAGTATTTCTAGGAAGGCACCTTCATCTAGAAGATCTCTTGATTTTTTGTTTTGAGAGCTTTTTGAAACGATCATGGTCTGTTTCTTTATGTGATTTGATATTGATTGTTGTCTCTGAGGTATCTATAAGTTATTGCATTAGTTTATTTTATGTTTGCTTATTATATCCTAGCTTCTTGCTTTGTTTTGTTTTGGTATGCCCAAATAGGTTGCTTGAGTGAGGTAGCTTGATTATTTTCACCTTTGAAGCTCTGACTTTTTGTCACCAGATGACTAGAGCTGTTATCAGATATATCCATCTAGGAGTTGAATGGATTCAACTCAAGTGTCCAGGTAGCTGGTCATCAAGTGTGTGGCACAGGCTCTGTCCTACAGCCTTAGAGGGGCAGGGGTGATTGGTGTAGGTACCGGTATCTGGTTGCAGCAGGTGGTCACCCTCTGAACAAGGCAGGGGGTTGAGAACCATCCCCTGAGTGTCTGTGAGGAAAGCCCATCCTTGTTCCCTAGAGCATACAGGTGGGTGGGTTCTGCTGACGGACCTTGGGCACCCAATGCTTTTGACCGTAATGGCTGGGAGGTACCAGTTATCATTGGACCCCTGTTGTGGGTTGCTGGGTGACCTGAGTGGAGCCACCAGTCATTAGGCCCTTGACGTATAGGGTCGCTATGAGTCAGAATCGACTCGACAGCACTGGGTTTGGTTTTAGTTTGGTTTGGTGGGTAGGTGACGTTAACAGGCAAAGTGGTGTCAAATATCAAACCACCACACTGCTGAAATGGTTGCAGTCTAGCAGCCTACTCTTAACCATTCCGCCACCAGAGTTTCCAAAACCCATTGCCATGGAGTCGATTCCAACTCATAGTGACCCTATGGGACAGTGCAGAACTGCCCGATAGGGTGGTAAAGTAGAGGATCAGCGAAAAAGAGAAAGACTGTTAATGAGATGGACTGACACAATCACTGCAACAATGGGCTCAAACATAGCAATGACTGTGAGGCTGGCAAAGGACCGGGCAGTGTTTTGTTCTGTTGTTCATGGGGTCGCTATAGTCAGAACAAACTCAATGGCACCTAACAACCACAACAATTGTCTAGCTTAGAAGCTGGGACATGATGCCAATGATTTTGATCTCAATAAGTTTGATCCTCATATTGAACAATTTATTTTGTACAGAGGAAAATCCTATCTTATAATAAGAGATCTCATTCTTAGTTAGCCATCTTAAAAGCTAATAGCAACCATCATCTTCATGATAGTAACAATGATAAATACCACATTTTGAACAACTGCTATGTGCTAATCACTATTCCAGGTACATTACATAAATTATTACATTTAAACATGTGGTAACATCCAAGGTAGATATTACATTTATAATGTATTATAATCAGCTGACCCATGCTTTGAACTCAGATATATCTGATTCCACTATGTGCTTCTTGTTATGATTCACTGCTACTGTCTCATAAAACAAAATAGACAACACTCCCACTGGTTTGGCAAACAAACAAACAAAAACTCCAAGAGCATGTCCTCCTTATGCAGGGTGAATGTCATCATCTTCTTATACCAAGAATAATACATTTTATGCACATTTTGCTCTTAACTAACAAAAAATTAACTAACATACACTGATAAACAACTATAGAGTTCCACAAATGGCCAAATACACAATTTCCCTTTTATTAACTTAAAAAAATGATCTCCTGGCTAGGAAGGTTATAATGAAAAGACATGACAGATATACTATGAAAAAGAAAACCACACATATAACTTCTTAAGTTTATTTTCTAGCTCCAACAAAAATGATTTAGCAAATTCTAAATTTAGCAGAGGGACTGGAAACACCCACATGTGTCTGCATATATGTTGCTCATGCAATTATACAGTGTACATGGCCAACTGGACCAAATAGGCTGCAATTCCTTCAAGAAATTCTAGAAAGCCCATAAACTAAAGGGATGAAATGGTCTCAAGAGGAATGAACACAACATTCCTAAAGTCAAAATAGATGAGGCCCATGATAAAATTATGGCTCATACAGAATTTTTTAATGTGAAAGTTCTCAAAAATGTAATATTTTATTACTAATTAATTTAACTAACATCAATGGATTAAGCCTTGTGCTTGAACAAAAATAGCCATGGTGTTTTTCCTCACTTAGCTTAAAGTCTAGTGAGGAAGGCAAACCAATACATCTAAAATTACCAATGTAATTAGAACTATACCTTAGGACACACCTATAGTGAGCATTGCCAAACTAGTCACAGTGACAGGAGGTACAGGTTGTTTAGAAAATATTTTCCTAAAGAAGTGATATTTGAGCTAAAATCTAGTGATGTCTAGGAATTAACCAGGCAGAGCTAAGAGGAAACTGACAGACTACATTTGTGGATTTGAAATGTTAGGATGGAGCGTGGCCAAACTGAAGACTTGTAAGAAATGCAGAGGAAGTCTAATTAACCATGTGCAATATAGCAGATGACACAACCTTGCTTGCTGAAAGTGAAGAGGTCTTAAAGCACTTACTGATGAAGATCAGAGACTACAGCCTTCAGTATGGATTACACCTCAACATAAAAAAAAAAAAATCCCCACACCTGGACCAATAAGCAACATCATGATAAAGAGAGGAAATTTTGAAGCTGTCAAGGATTTCATTTTACTTGGATCCACAACCAAAGCCCATGGAAAAGGTATTCAAGAATATAAAGGACATATTAAAACATTGGATAAATCTCCTGCAAAAGACCTCTTTAAAGTGTTTGAAAGCAAAGATGTCACTTTGAGGACTGAGGTGTGCCTGACCCAAGCCATGGTATTTTCAGTCACCTCATATCTTCCCTCTGAGCAATGTAAAACTAGGAAGAAAGTGATGTTACTCCCTGATATTGCTAATATTTTAGGCACCTCAGACATTGTCTAAGTAACAGATGCCATTAAAATAACTTACCTAAAGCAAACAAAGGAACAAAACAAAAGCACGAATTTAAGTGCAATAAAAATAGAGAGGGTTTGAGGGAGAAATCAGGGGATAAATATATCTACCTAACTACAGTCAGAATAGAAATTATTAGGTTCTTTTAACAGTATTTCTGTTTTCTATGATTAGTGATAAAATAAAGTGTTTTTACAATTTAACAAAGACTTCAGCGCTGAATGTTATCAGTATTCTCCAGCTGTTTACATGCATATTAAATCATTAAGACTATTCTATAAAAATTCTAATATTTTTCAATTATTTCCATCTTTCAGATTTCATTTAAACTGCTGCAGTCTAAAAACGTCTCCCATAACAATCAAACTGAAAAAGCTTATTATAACTACATTGCTTAGTTGAAAGTCTGGGAGCCTGTTATAGCTAAGTAAGTCTTTTCTAAATGAGTCCTGGCAGATTTTGACTTGTGCCACCTGTCACCTTTTTCACAGCTTTGGAGAGTGAGATTTTGATCTGCAATTTACCCTGGGCCTTAGTTATTTTTAGGATTCAAGAACTTCAGGCTCGCTTATCTCTTATTCTGCTGAGGAGAAACAAAAGGTGAGATTCACCCTTTAGAAGGCTCTGACTAATTTCCTTTCCTGAAGAACTCTTTTATCTCAAATGAACTCAGTTTTCCTGGTTAGTCGAACATAAAGGGCTTGCTCTTTCTATCAAAACTAATACCTATTTTGGTCTCAGGTTTTATGGTATACTTTTTCAACAAGAAACGAATTTATACTAGAAAAAATTTTATATTTGTAATAAAGTATATTAATGATGATGTAAATAGAATCAAAAATGCTAAAATTGTTCAACAAATACATGTCCAGGTAACAGACTATTGTGAAGCAGAAAGTGTTTGCTTCTTTCCAGTAGGCTTGAGGACCTGAGTATAAAGTATTTTCTATAATAAATATTTCCGGATCTATATTTCAGCATACATAATATCACTTTTTCTTGTAGATGATCTTAAACATTACAATACATATGCCATGATTTTATCCTCATATCTCCTGAGTATTATTACACCAATTTACATGAGAAAAGAAAATAAGTGCAGATAAGTTTCTGCTCTTAGTGTATTGGGAACATCGTTCTGCAACTTCTGACCCCCCTCTGTTATATGTTCTACCATGCAACACTGCCATAGACTCATTGTTTCAAAAAACAGATTCCCTTAAAATTTAGTTGAAATGTTAAGAAAAACGTAGAAAGTGGTAAGCTGAAAACCTGAAGAGTAATATTGTCAATAGTTGCTTTAGGCTGTTACAAATCATTATTTTCTGTTAAACATGAGAGTTTGTATTGGAGAATAAATTCTGTAGAAACCTGATAACATTAGCCAATGCAAATTAGATTATTCCCTTGCTGCTCTAACTTACTAGATGCACAACAGATGACTTCATATTTTCATTATTGGGAAATCAGCTTGTTAGAATTTCTGGCTCATATCACATGTATTGTATGTCATCTCCAAAAATCATTCAATATCCATTGTGAAAGTCTTCCACAGAATCAGAACTGAGATTTCTAAATGAAGTTCGAAGTAATCTCTGTCCCCCAAAGACTTCGGGGATAAAGAATAAAAAAAAAATTACCTGCTCCTCTGGTGTGATTGAAATCGCCTTTAATGATTTTGCATGACTTTCCATTGCCATTGCACACACCACAATGATCTTCCCTCGCAAGAGACCCTAATAAACCATCGCAGCCAACTTTCTGCAACAAAAGAATGACAGTATATCAAAAGGTGAGTTGTTCCTACTATTAATTTAAGGCAAACCTAGTCTCTACAAACAATGCTTATATCATTGATAAACTAGTAAATTGTCATATCCTCTGGTGTAAACTAATATAGCAAGCTCTTGTCTAATAATTATGTCTAATAATATAATCTGTAAAATGACCAAACAGTAGGATAGAGATTTTTCTTACATTAAGCATTAAATTATATCCAAAGTAATTACAGAAAAATAATATTATTGAGAAAAATGAAATCTATATAAATCTCAAAGGAAACCACATTTCTATTAAATATAACATGATTCATCTAATTCATTCTACTCAACACAGAATAGATGTATTTCACTATATGGATGGCTGCAATGCAGAATACTAAACATTAAATATTAACTTTCTGAAAAATTTAACAAACACTCATTTTCACTACAGTTCACTAATCAACCAGTATCCCCATCTCTTTTGGTAGCCAGCAAATGAAGAAAGGAGAGCCAGAAAGTATTATAAGTACTGCTCCTGGCCTGCGGCTGCTATAATGAAATATGAACAGGTGAGGAAGTAATTTTGTATGCTCCCAGAAGAACTCTGTTAGTATGAATCTTCTGATATTAAGTCCATTGATTCATTTCTACTGACTACTGTTTGTCTCACATTGATTTTCAGAAAATATGGTATTTTGTGAAGTTCTGCATACTCAAAGAGCAGAATTTACTGTGTTGATACAATCAGAAATAGTAGGATTACACATTTACCCTTAAATAAGAAAGATCTGGAAGAGATTGACGATACATCCACTTACAAGTCTCAATTATTTTAGTGGAACCTCTTTTTTTTTTTTTTTAAATACTGAATAAAACAAAACAGGGTTTGTTCCTTTGGTTAGTGTTGGTGGTGTTGGGGTGGGGGAACCCAGTGGATCACAAAATGCAGCTGTAGAAACAATATCCTGAGAGCAAAAATCACATTGAAACTGCATAATATAGCCAGCCTGTCTTTTGTCAAGGGGGACAGATCAGTGTCAAGAGGTCAACAAAGCAAATGAAGTGGAGGACAACTCTGGTCACCAAGTCAAAGCTTATTTGGGAGAAATAAAAAGAATGTCTGCATGAAAGAAGTAGCTACCACAGGAAGTGCTCAGAACACAACAAAGGCATGTGAAGAGGACACTTAGCAGGATCCACCAAAAGGACTGCGAACCCAAGGGTGAGAAAAAAACAATTTCCCTTCATGTACAAAGGAAGAAAAAATTAGAATAGAGCTTAGGAGAGATTTCAAAATGATAAAAGGACCTTCATTGCTTCATCCCTAGCACCCAGCTTGTTCCTTGGCAAATAGTAAGAGTAAAATAAATAGTAGTTAAATGAATGAATAAATTGGTACTTAGTAGTTCCTTAGTTTTTTTTTAACTCTTCTAACTGGGGTATTGCAAGCATAAATATAAAGCAAGATATAGACATATATGTCACAGTTCAATAATCTCTTTTTTTCTTTTTTTGAGATAAAATTTGCATAAAAATTAACCATGTTAAAGTGTACAATTCAGTACATTTAGTACATTCACAATATTGCACAACTATCACCTCTTTCTAGTTCAGAAATATTTTCATCACCCCAGAAGGAAGCTGTGTATCCATTACACTGACATTCTTCTATGGGTAGCCCTGCAAACCACTAATCTGGTTTCTGTCTCTATGGATTTATCTATTCTGGATATTTAAATAAAAGCATACAGTATCTGACCTTTTGTGTCTGGCTCTTTCACTTAGCATAATGATTTCAAGGTCCATCCACGATGAATCATGTATCAGTAATTCATTGCTTTTTAAGGTTGAGTAATATTCTTTTGTAAGGATATACCACATTTTGTTTATCCATTCATCTGTTGATGGACACTTAGGTTGTTTTCACCTTTTGGCTATTGTGAATGGTATTGCCATGAATATTCATGTACACATGTTTGTTTGAATATGCATTTCCAATTCTTTTGGGTACACACCTAGGAGTGGAATTGCCGAGTCATATGGAAGCTCTATGTTTAGCCTTCTGAGAGACTGCCAAACTATTTTCCAAAGCATCTGCACCATTACCCATAAACATATGAGGGATCCAATTTCTCCACTTCCTCACCAACACTTATTTTCCAACTTTTTTATTATAGTCCTTGTAGTGCCAGCCTATAAAGTGGTATTTTATTGTGGTTTTGATTTGAATTTCCCTAATGAATAATGGAGTTAAAACATATTTTCATGTAAATAACCATATATTTTTAAGATAGAAATTGAAGGTTTTGTATTTTATAAGTGGTACTTTCAAGTATCCCTACTTATCAAAATACGCTCACATAAACCCAAAAGTTTGTAAATTAAAAAGGCAACACCATTTAACTGGTGGCCAATATCTGAAGTACCAGTGGCACACTGGAGACAGGCAGGTAACATAGTAACACAGGGTGAAGCTTTCCTCATCCTTTTCAGTGATGGAAGCTTCACAGAGCCAAATTGGATCTCCAGAAGATACCTGTTTTCAATTGCTCTCCTTCATCCAGCCATCAAGTTTAGAATTCTGCTATATATTTTGTGATAAAACAAAACATTCTAGGCAAACCTGATATACAGAGGGTTCTCATTAAAAAAAGGCATGCTTTTAATTATATTGAAAGACTGAATGAAACACTTTAGTTAAAAAGCCAGGATCCTGAATTATTCCAGTGTCATCAGAAGTCACCAGTCATTTCATAGGACTCTAATTATAATATTCAGATTCAAATAGCATGTGGCAGATTTTTTGATGTTGTCGTTCTGTCATTTTAATGTCTAGCCAGGGACTCTGTAGAATATCTGGATTACACAATACTGTTAAGTGAAAAGCATAGCCATTTAGGCTATTATATTTGGCATATACAGTTACAAAAATAATTTTTGTTTAAAAACACATTCATTGAAGACTTACACTGATTTGACAGATTTACATATAATGCTGAAATAAACTTTAAATCTTTTATTACATAACAGGTAGTTCTGAAAACAAAATGTACATAGGTAAAATATCTGCAATGATTTTTTATAGATAAATAAAAAATCGTATTTCAGATTACTGCCATATTGTGCTAAAAAATAAAGGAAGTTGATATGTAATTATAAAGTTTCTGAGGTTAATGGTATTACACAAGATTCTGTGCTTTAAATTTTATAGCATACTCCACCTGGAGCAAAGGAGAATGAAGAACACCAAAGACACAAGCTAATTCTGAGCCCAAGAGACAGAAAGGGCCACATAAACCAGAGACTACATCAGCCTGAGACCAGAAGAACTAGATGTTGCCCGATTACAACTGATGACTGCCCTGACAGGGAACACAACAGAGAACCCCTAAGGGACCAGGACAGCAGTGGGATGCACACCTCAAAATCTCTTAAAAAGACCAGACTTAATGGTCTGACTGAGACTAGAAGGACCCCGGAGGTCATGGTCCCCAGACCTTCTGTTAGCCCAAGACAGGAACCATTCCCAAAGCCAACTCTTCAGACAGGGATTGGACTAGACTATGGGACAGAAAATGATACTGGATCAAGTAAACACATGAGACTATGTGAGTAGCTTCTGTCTGGAGAGGAGGTGAGAGTGCAGAGGGGGTCAGAAATTGGCCGAATGGACACGAAAAAAGAGAGTGGAGGGAAGGAGTGTGCTTTCTCATTAGAGGGGAGAGCAACTAGGAGTATACAGCAAGGTGTACATAAATTTTTGTATGAGGGACTGACTTGTTTTGTAAACTTTCACTTAAAGCACAATAAAAATTAAAAAAAAAATTTTTTTATAGCATACTGACAAAATACAGACTCTTGGAGCTGAGAAAGCATTTAGGTCTCATGTTTTTCCCAGCATCTTAATCAGAAGTCCATTGGACTTGCTGGACTTTTGACTGATCCATCCATAACTTGTAACTGTTTATAAATATTGGAGTGTGTATAAGTGTGTTCAGGTATGATTTTTCTGGGCAGGGGGACACTATTTTCTCAATTTTTCAAAAGAGCATGCAACACAAAAAGGTCAGTGACTACTGGCCTAAGAAGTTCATTTTATAGGATAGTTACTGCGTGCATATAGATTTTAAGTGGTTTGCCCAAGAACACAGCTTCTTAGTGGCTGTCATAGATTCTGCCCATATACACCTTTCATTACTAAAGGATTTATTTCCCCTGTTCCAGGGAAGGCTATAAAGTGATGGCTTTCAGCTATAATCCCTCTTCAGAAATTGCCTAGCCTGAAGAAAACTGCCTTTCCCAAAGTCATATCCCCTTCTAAGGCAGCATGCATCCAAACACTAGGAGAAGCTGGGTAAGAATGGCCTGGCTTTCTCACCCCAAATGGTGACAACTCTGAAAAGTCATCCCAGTTTAAGGGCTCCGCATGGGGTCAGGTGAGGTCTTATTGTGACAGCAGTACAGCCCAATTTCTCCCTCTACCCAATCTTGCTTCCTTCCCCTTCCCACATAGATGTTGTTGTTGTTAGGTGCTGTTGAGTCTGTTCCCACTCATAGCAACCCTATGTACAACAGAATGCAACACTGCCTGGTCCTGTGTCAACCTCACACTCATTGTTACGCTTGAGTCCACTGTTGCAGCCACTGTGTCAATCCATCTCATTGAGGGTCTTCCTCCACGTTAATCTGCCCCAAAACCAGTCAACTCCCACTCATGTGATACCGTCTGTGTCAGAGTACAGCTGTGCTCCATAGCGTTTTCAGTGGTTGATTTTTCAGAAGTAGGTTGCCAGGCCTTTTTTTCTGAGGCATCTCTGGGTTAATTAAAACTTCCAACCAAAAGGTTGGAAGCTAAGCACGTTAAGCATTTGAACCACCCAGAGACTGTGTTAATCTGCCAGAGGAAGCCAACTTGCAAAAGTAACGGAGCCATGACTAACAATTTTTAAGTTCTATTTTGATCTTTTCACTATGCTGCTTATACTCCAACAGAATTTCTGATTTTCTAAAGATAAATGAGTAACACATAAATGCACACAGTAAATGGAGATTATTTTTCAAAAGAAAGAGAAACACAAATACAATGTTAAAATATTATAAGAAAATTGAAGGTACATTTAAAAAGCAGTTGTTTCACTTGTGTTGAGGAGATTTTAACGTTGAGTGAGTAATGGGGCTGATTTTATAGGTTTTTGCCACATGGCTCAGTCTTGGACCAAGACATGGAGAAATGGAGTGCTTGAATTTTGGGTCTGGAATGTTTTGACATAAAAGGCATGGTAGTGTTCTAATTTTAGACCTACAATATATACATTACAGAAGAAAAATCTCAGATTCTTCCAGTTAGTAATGGCTTTTATGAATTATCTATTACAACCCCTTTATCATACGGATGAAGAAATGAAGTTTCAAAGTAGATCAGATCTTCTCAAGGTCACAGTAGAGTCAGGGTTATACTCGTGTCTTTTGAATTTTGGTCCAGAATGCTCCACCACACAACTCAGTTCCTCAGTTGTCCCATATTCTTCACTCAACACAAAAATAATCCCTTTTAGAATGTCTTACCTGGCACCTGCCATTTGCACAGACATCTAATCCCTGATTGCCACAAGAAGTTCCATCCATCACTTTTTCTGATAGAAGAACAGGCTGTTCTTTTCCAACAGGGGAGCAAAACAGGGCACATGGTTTTTCTACATACAGAGTGAACAGAAATAAATGAGTAAATGTTACTTGATTAATATTTTCACCTCAAACTTTATTTTTTCAGGACAATTATTGGGTAAAAAATATGACAGATGTTAATTGTGTAATATAATACCAGAGAATTGTTGTACATATTAAATGAGATAATGCCTAGAAAAAAATCAGTTACACAATGCATATTAATCTCCTTCCACCTTAAAAAATCTGGCTTCAGGCGGAGCCAAGACGGCGGACTAGGCAGACGCTACCTCGGATCCCTCTTACAACAAAGACACGGAAAAACAAGTGAATCAATCACATACATAACAATCTACGAACCCTGAACAACAAACACAGATTTAGAGACAGAGAACGAACTAATACGGGGAACCAGCGATTGTTTCCAGAGCCTGGAGCCAGCGTACCAGTCAGGTACGGCACAAGCACAGAGAGCTGCTCCACCCCCCTGAACTAACCCCGGGAGGGGGACCAGCAGGTTCCACGGGCGGCGTGGGACGCAGCCGGTAGGAGAAGTCCCCGGGAGGCAGTGACTGGTCTTGGAGCAGAAAGAGCAACGTCCGAGCGGGGGAACCATCCTGCAGGGATTTGGACTGGACGCAGGTACGGCATAAACACGGAGAGTTGCTCCACCCCCCTGAACTAACCCCGGGAAGGGGACCAGCCGGGTCGCGCGGGCGGCGTGGGACGCAGCCGGTAGGAGAAGTCCCCGGGAGGCAGCGACTGGTATTGGAGTGGGGAGAACAGCGTCCCAGCCGGGACACTCGGTCACGGCACAAGCACGGGGAGCTGCTCCACCCATCTGAACTAACCCCGGGAGGAGGCCCAACTGGTTCTCGGAGGCGGCACGGCCACGTGGCTGGAGGGACGAGAAGTCCCCGGGAGGCAACGACTGATTTTGGAGTCGAGAGTGCACCGTCCCAGTAGGGGAGCCTTGACGCTGGGCGTGGGGCTGAAAGCGGAGGTTCTGACCGTGACTCCAGCGGGCCAGACCCCCCGGGGGCAATCTCCACACAGCCAGCACACATAGGCGACGCGCCCGCGGGAATCTCAGATATAATAGTCATTACAAGCAAGACAAGCAACTCTGGCTATATTCTGAGGTCCTACTCTCCTATCTCTCTGTTCCCTCTCCCACCCTCCCCAGGCGGCTTCATTAACATCTGAATAGCCTAAGCCAGAGGGAGAACTCTGATAGGGATCTGACTGCATTTTTTTTTTAGTGGATTTTCTGGAAAAACTAGTTTCCCAGTGATGGCTCGGAGACAACAATGCATATCAAACCACTTAAAGAAGCAGACCATGACAGCTTCTCCAACCCCCCAAAGAAAAGAATCAAAATCTTTCCCAAATGAAGATACAATCTTGGAATTATCAGATACAGAATATAAAAAACTACTTTACAGAATGCTTAATGATATCACAAATGAAATTAGGATAACTGCAGAAAAAGCCAAGGAACACACTGATAAAACTGTTCAAGAACTCAAAAAGATTATTCAAGAACATACTGGAAAAATTAATGTGTTGCAAGAATCCATAGAGAGACAACATGTAGAAATCCAAAAGATTAACAATAAAATTACAGAATTAGACAACGCACTAGGAAGTCAGAGGAGCAGACTTGAGCAATTAGAATGCAGACTGGGACATCTGGAGGACCAGGGAATCAACACCAACATAGCTGAAAAAAAATCAGATAAAAGAATTTAAAAAAATGAAGAAACCCTAAGAATTATGTGGGACTCTATCAAGCAGGATAACCTGCGGGTGATTGGAGTCCCAGAACAGGGAGGGGGGACAGAAAACACAGAGAAAATAGTTGAAGAACTCCTGACAGAAAACTTCCCTGACATCATGAAAGACGAAAGGATATCTATCCAAGATGCTCATCGAACCCCATTTAAGATTGATCCAAAAAGAAAAACACCAAGACATATTATCATCAAACTCACCAAAACCAAAGATAACCAGAAAATTTCAAAAGCAGCCAGGGAGAAAAGAAAGGTTTCCTTCAAGGGAGAATCAATAAGAATATGTTCTGACTACTCAGCAGAAACCATGCAGGCAAGAAGGGAATGGGACGACATATACAGAACACTGAAGGAGAAAAACTGCCAGCCAAGGATCATATATCCAGCAAAACTCTCTCTGAACTATGAAGGCGAAATTAAGATATTTACAGACAAACGCAAGTTTAGAGAATTTCCAAAAACCAAACCAAAGCTACAAGAAATACTAAAGGATATTGTTTGGTAAGAGAACCAATAATATCAGATATCAGCACAACACAAGGTCACAAAACAGAATGTCCTGATATCAACTCAAATAGGGAAATCACAAAAACAAACAAATTAAGATTAATTAAAAAAAATAAATAAATACACATAACAGGGAATCATGGAAGTCAATAGGTAAAAGATCACAATAATCAAAAACAGGGACTAAATACAGGAGGCATTGAACTGCCATATGGAGAGTGATACAAGGCGATATAGAACAATACAAGTTAGGTTTTTACTTAGAAAAATAGGGGTAAATAATAAGGTAACCACAAAAAGGTATAACAACTCTATAACTCAAGATAAAAACCAAGAAAAACGTAACAACTCAACTAACATAAAGTCAAGCACTATGAAAATGAGGATCTCACAATTTACTAAGAAAAACGCCTCAGCACAAAAAAGTATGTGGAAAAATGAAATTGTCAACAACACACATAAAAAGGCATCAAAATGACAGCACTAAAAACTTATTTATCTATAATTACCCTGAATGTAAATGGACTAAATGCACCAATAAAGAGACAGAGAGTCACAGACTGGATAAAGAAACATGATCCATCTATATGCTGCCTACAAGAGACACACCTTAGACTTAGAGACACAAACAAACTAAAACTCAAAGGATGGAAAAAAGTATATCAAGCAAACAATAAGCAAAAAAGAAGAGGAGTAGCAATATTAATTTCTGACAAAATAGACTTTAGACTTAAATCCACCACAAAGGATAAAGAAGGACACTATATAATGATAAAAGGGACAATTGATCAGGAAGACATAACCATATTAAATATTTACGCACCCAATGACAGGGCTGCAAGATACATAAATCAAATTTTAACAGAATTGAAAAGTGAGATAGATACCTCCACAATTATAGTAGGAGACTTCAACACACCCCTTTCGGAGAAGGACAGGACATCCAGTAAGAAGCTCAACAGAGACACGGAAGATCTAATTACAACAATCAACCAACTTGACCTCATTGACTTATACAGAACTCTCCACCCAACTGCTGCAAAATATACTTTTTTTTCTAGCGCACATGGAACATTCTCTAGAATAGACCACATATTAGGTCATAAAAGAAACCTTTGCAGAGTCCAAAACATCGAAATATTACAAAGCATCTTCTCAGACCACAAGGCAATAAAACTAGAGATCAATAACAGAAAAACTAGGGAAAAGAAATCAAATACTTGGAAAATGAACAATACCCTCCTGAAAAAAGACTGGGTTATAGAAGACATCAAGGAGGGAATAAGGAAATTCATAGAAAGTAACGAGAATGAAAATACTTCCTATCAAAACCTCTGGGACACAGCAAAAGCAGTGCTCAGAGGCCAATTTATATCAATAAATGCACACATACAAAAAGCAGAAAGAG
Organism: Elephas maximus indicus; assembly: GCF_024166365.1. NCBI lineage: Eukaryota > Metazoa > Chordata > Mammalia > Proboscidea > Elephantidae > Elephas > Elephas maximus. Next base: position 127,950,263 of record NC_064820.1, read on the forward strand.
CCAAAATCAGAGAACTGTCCCTACAACTTGAACAAATAGAAAGTGAGCAACAAAAGAATCCATCAGGCACCAGAAGAAAACAAATAATAAAAATTAGAGCTGAACTAAATGAATTAGAGAACAGAAAAACAATTGAAAGAATTAACAAAGCCAAAAGCTGGTTCTTTGAAAAAATTAACAAAATTGATAAACCATTGGCTAGACTGACTAAAGAAATACAGGAAAGGAAACAAATAACCCGAATAAGAAATGAGAAGGACCACATCACAACAGAACCAAATGAAATTAAAAGAATCATTTCAGATTATTATGAAAAATTGTACTCTAACAAATTTGAAAACCTAGAAGAAATGGATGAACTCCTGGAAAAACACTACCTACCTAAACACATTCAGAAGTAGAACAACTAAATAGACCCATAACAAAAAAAGAGATTGAAACGGTAATCAAAAAACTCCCAACAAAAAAAAGCCCTGGCCCGGACGGCTTCACTGCAGAGTTCTACCAAACTTTCAGAGAAGAGTTAACACCACTACTACTAAAGGTATTCCAAAGCATAGAAAATGACGGAATACTACCCAACTCATTCTATGAAGCCACCATCTCCCTGATACCAAAACCAGGTAAAGACATTACAAAAAAAGAAAATTATAGACCTATATCCCTCATGAACATTGATGCAAAAATCCTCAACAAAATTCTAGCCAATAGAATCCAACAACACATCAAAAAAATAATTCACCCTGATCAAGTGGGATTTACACCAGGTATGCAAGGCTGGTTTAATATCAGAAAAACCATTAATGTAATACATCACATAAATAAAACAAAAGACAAAAACCACATGATCTTATCAATTGATGCAGAAAAGGCATTTGACAAAGTCCAACACCCATTCATGATAAAAACTCTTACCAAAATAGGAATTGAAGGAAAATTCCTCAACATAATAAAGGGCATCTATGCAAAGCCAACAGCCAATATCACTCTAAATGGAGAGAACCTGAAAGCATTTCCCTTGAGAACGGGAACCAGACAAGGATGCCCTTTATCACCGCTCTTATTCAACATCGTGTTGGAAGTCTTAGCCAGGGCAATTAGGCTAGACAAAGAAATAAAAGGTATCCAGATTGGCAAGGAAGAAGTAAAGTTATCACTATTTGCAGATGACATGATTATATACACAGAAAACCCTAAGGAATCCTGCAGAAAACTACTGAAACTAATAGAAGAGTTTGGCAGAGTCTCAGGTTATAAAATAAACATACAAAAATCACTTGGATTCCTCTACATCAACAAAAAGAACACCGAAGAGGAAATAACCAAATCAATACCATTCACAGTAGCCCCCAAGAAGATAAGATACTTAGGAATAAATCTTACCAAGGATGTAAAAGACCTATACGAAGAAAACTACAAAGCTCTACTACAAGAAATTCAAAAGGACATACTTAAGTGGAAAAACATACCCTGCTCATGGATAGGAAGACTTAACATAGTAAAAATGTCTATTCTACCAAAAGCCATCTATACATTTAACGCACTTCCGATCCAAATTCCAATGTCATATTTTAAGGGGATAGAGAAACAAATCACCAATTTCATATGGAAGGGAAAGAAGCCCCGGATAAGCAAAGCACTACTGAAAAAGAAGAAGAAAGTGGGAGGCCTCACCCTACCTGACTTCAGAACCTACTATACAGCCACAGTAGTCAAAACAGCCTGGTATTGGTACAACAACAGACACACAGACCAATGGAACAGAATTGAGAACCCAGACATAGATCCATCCACGTATGAGCAGCTGATATTTGACAAAGGACCAGTGTCAATTAACTGGGGAAAAGATAGCCTTTTTAACAAATGGTGCTGGCATAACTGGATATCCATTTGCAAAAAAATGAAACAGGACCCATACCTCACACCATGCACAAAAACTAACTCCAAGTGGATCAAAGACCTAAACATAAAGACTAAAACGATAAAGATCATGGAAGAAAAAATTGGGACAACCCTAGGAGCCCTAATACAAGGTATAAACAGAATACAAAACATTACCAATAATGATGAAGAGAAACCCGATAACTGGGAGCTCCTAAAAATCAAACACCTATGCTCATCTAAAGACTTCACCAAAAGAGTAAAAAGACCACCTACAGACTGGGAAAGAATTTTCAGCTATGACATCTCCGACCAGCGCCTGATCTCTAAAATCTACATGATTCTGTCAAAACTCAACCACAAAAAGACAAACAACCCAATCAAGAAGTGGGCAAAGGATATGAACACACACTTCACTAAAGAAGATATTCAGGCAGCCAACAGATACATGAGAAAATGCTCTCGATCATTAGCCGTTAGAGAAATGCAAATTAAAACTACCATGAGATTCCATCTCACACCAGCAAGGCTGGCAATAATCCAAAAAACACAAAATAATAAATGTTGGAGAGGCTGCGGAGAGATTGGAACTCTCATACACTGCTGGTGGGAATGTAAAATGGTACAACCACTTTGGAAATCCATCTGGCGTTATCTTAAACAGTTAGAAATAGAACTACCATACAACCCAGAAATCCCACTCCTAGGAATATACCCTAGAGATACAAGAGCCTTCATACAAACAGATATATGCACACCCATGTTTATTGCAGCTCAGTTTACAATAGCAAAAAGCTGGAAGCAACCAAGGTGTCCATCAACGGATGAATGGGTAAATAAATCGTGGTATATTCACACAATGGAATACTACGCATCGATAAAGAACTGTGACGAATCTGTGAAACATTTCATAACATGGAGGAACCTGGAAGGCATTATGCTGAGCGAAATTAGTCAGAGGCAAAAGGACAAATATTGTATAAGAGCACTATTATAAGATCTTGAGAAATAGTAAACCTGAGAAGAACACATACTTTTGTGGTTACGAGGGGGGGAGGGAGGGTGGGAGAGGGTTTTTTATTGATTAATCAGTAGATAAGAACTGCTTTAGGTGAAGGGAAAGACAACACTCAATACATGGAAGGTCAGCTCAATTGGACTGGACCAAAAGCAAAGAAGTTTCCGGGATAAAATGAATGCTTCAGAGGTCAGCGGAGCAAGGGCGGGGGTCTGGGGAACATGGTTTTCAGGGACTTCTAAATCAATTGGCAAAATAATTCTATTATGAAATCATTCTGCATCCCACTTTGAAATGTGGCGTCTGGGGTCTTAAATGCTAACAAGCGGCCATCTAAGATGCAGCAATTGGTCTCAACCCCCACCTGGAGCAAAGGAAAATGAAGAACACGAAGGCCACACGACAACTAAGAGCCCAAGAGACAGAAAGGGCCACATGAACCAGAGACCTACATCATCCTGAGACCAGAAGAACTAGTTGGTGCCCGGCCACAATCGATGACTGCCCTGACAGGGAGCACAGCAGAGGACCCCTGAGGGAGCAGGAGATCAGTGGGATACAGACCCCAAATTCTCATAAAAAGACCAAACTTAATGGTCTGACTGAGACTGGAGGAATCCCAACGGCCATGCTCCACAGACCTTCAGTTGACACAGGGTAGGAACCATCCCCGAAGGCAACTCATCAGAAATGAAAGGGACTGGTTAGCGGGTGGGAGAGAGACGCTGATGAAGAGTGAGCTAATGATATCAGGTGGACACTCGAGATTGTGTTGGCAACTCTTGTCTGGAGGGGGAATGGGAGGATAGAGAGAGAGGGAAGCTGGCAAAATTGTCAAGAAAGGAGAGACTGAAAGGGCTGACTCAAGAGGGGGAGAGCAAGTGGAGTAGGGAGTGAGATGTATGTAAACTTATACGTGACAGACTGATTGGATTTGTAAACGTTCACTTGAAGCTTAATAAAAGTTTTAAAAAAAAAATGATAAAAAGTTATTATTAGAAAAATAAAATTAAAGATAAAAAACAAAAATAAAAACAGAAATCTGGCTTCAAATTACCTTGTAAAATGATTCATTTATTATTCTCTAATACATATCCTCTACCACACACAAACCAATCACTATCACTGAAAAATATTTTACATGCCCCTACTTTTAGCTCCTTTCTTCTGAAATGATCTCCCCCCTCCTCCTGAGTACATATCAGAGTCTACCTATTTTTTAAGTCCTGGTTTAAGACTTACTTTATCCATAAAGCTTTCCTTGATGTTCAACTTGTAAATTCCAATACACTATTTTTCTATTCCATGCATTTGACATTTTCTAACTGAAAAATTACTGAGGAAGAACCTATGAGATAAGCAATTCTCATAAGCTTTTCCGTTATTAAGATGTTCAGACACACCATACAATTCCACGAGAGCATTCCCCCTTATGCACAATTGTTGATGCCCTAGCTGGGATTTGAACCTCCTTTATCACTTATTCAGGAAGTATTTCAGAACATATGATATCTAGTTTGAGAACCACTGTTCTATATAAAGACTTCTTGAATGGCTGGGAGTCTTCTTCGGTGCATTAACAAGTGAAAAATAAGGGTAGGGTGGTCAGGGTTAAAATACTTGTCTCATTCACAGAGTAGCAAAATATTTTTAAAGTGTTGTTTCTATTTCTAAGCCTCCTACAGAGCAGCTGTAGCATTTGGTAACACCAGTAGTAAAAAAAAAAAAAAAAAAAGTAGGAGTATCCAAATCTGAAACTTCAGAGCAATTTCCATACTACATTACTAATCTATTGGCTTGACACCAGCCAGGTCCTTTACTGTTTATTAAGCTCGTATAAATAGAATGGAAAATAGTTTACAGTCTCTGACACTGATCTTAGTTTATGTCTTCCGTAAAGTTCCACATATGCTGATGGGATTCTATAAATACCAAATAACAGTCAGAGGCATAGAGCAGGGTATCGCTTTGCAAAGAGAAGACAGACAGTTAAATGAGCCTTCAGAATTGAAATTTTCAAACAGTTTTCACATGTGGCTTCTGAATACTGCTTTGAACAATTCTGGGGAGTTGGAACATGGCCTTTCATGTGAATGGTTTTGAAATTTTCCTTTAAGATGGCATTACAAGCCACAGTAAAGCATTTCAGTGTGCTCTCACACCTCAAAGTAGGTTATGTTTATTCAACGACCGCTTACTATGTCATATCTTTGGGCTTAAAAACAGCTGGTGTAATTGCAACACTTTAGATGTGGTATATATAGTTTTTTTTTTTCTGGAGTTTTCATTGAAGAGAGGAATAAACCAGGTATATGAGAATAATGTTAAAAGGAATTGGTCTCCGAGAAAACTCCATTCACATTCCAAGTAAGAATTCATATAAAAATTTTTGTATTTCTTCTCTTGTAACATATTGTCAACACACTCTGCTTTCTTTAGCTCTACAGATGACATAAACATTTGATACCAAACTTCCTTCCTGGAGTATACCCTCAAGACTGTGACAGTGTAGTGATCCATGTAACATGCCAGTTCTTGGCAGGTAGGCTCTGTCTTGATTTAAGAGACCAGTACTTCCAAGATATGCATTAGACTTGAGTTTCAGCCAAATATCAGCACAGAGTATGTAAAATACCTGGATGTTAGGGCCATGTATCTCTTTTCTGTAAAAAAATTGTTCGCTACTACATTAATCCTTCTAGCATTTAACCCTTCTAGCCATGGATTCATGCATTACATAGGAGCATAACGAAAATAGCTACTTGCATTTTTTAGGTGTCATAATGTTAAGAAGGCTTGGGACATTTTTTAAGGATTGCATATTTCAATTTCTTTTATAGCACAAAGGCTAATTATTACTGTGCATCCTATTCATCATACAGATTGATGTGTGTTGCAAAATATAAATAGCTAATATGGATCACTTCGGTGATAAACATCTCTTTATAAGAGTTAAGAGCTTCTTTAATTGTGATTTCCAACAGCTTAAACACTTTAAATTGACCACCTTTAATCTCTGATCTTTTTTTCCTTGTCTAATCCTGAGGGAACCTGAGATCATCTGTTTCCTGTCTCTTTTTCATATATGACAAAATAGGTTCCAAATGAGGTTAATACTATCAAGATCTTACAGCCAGTTAGAAGGAGAGGTTGGGTTAACTCTCAAATGATCAGAAAATGAATAATCATATTGATTACATGTTTAGCACCAAAAGATAATGGGTATGTACTTAAATTTACACAACAAATATTCATTGAAGCCAGACAGTATATTAGGCACAGACATTAGGTGGAATATAGACACATTAAAATGTGTTATAGCAGGATGATTTTGGAGTACTTCGAAGGAACACATAAGCCATCTAAAGAATTAGAGGGATTTGTTCTTCCTAAAGGAATTGACATAAACTGAGTCCAAAAACTTGAAAGGGGCAGCTTTCAAGGTAAATACATGCGGGAGAGGGGTCAAAGACTGAGAAGAAAACAACATTATGCCAAAAAACCAACATGTATAGGCCTAGACGTATAAGAGCATGAAGTATCTGAAAGACCGAATAGGATTTGGGTGGTTGTACTGGAGATGGTTGTACCGGCCTTTCAAAAGGCAGCCTGGCAGAAATGAGGAGCAGAGATGAGAGGAAGTTGAGAGTCCAATCAGAGAGACCATGAGAGAAGCTGGTTGAGGAATCCAGATAGAGATGATGAAATCATAAGCAAACATGCTGGCAGTAGGGACAGAAAGGTTTGATGAAATAGGGCTTGTTGAATGATGAGATATAAATGGATATTGAGAAAGAAGGACTCTGAGTTGGCTTGATTAATGAGGTTCATCACAATGACATTCTCTGAGAAATCAAAGTAAAAGGAGAAGATGGTGTGAGTGAGAGAGAAAGGAAAGGGAAAGAGGGTGTGTCAAATGTGGAGGTATTGGGTTAGAGGTGAATGGGATACTGAGTGTAGATACCCATATCCATTCAGCGAATGGATAAGCAAGTAAGGAGCTCAGGGGAAAGATCTGGGGCAGAGATAAGTATTTGGGTTCCATTATCGACTCGATGGCAGTGGGTAGAATATAGACGATAAGTAAAGCCTAAAGAAAATTTCAGGTATCTCAAGGAGAATGTTCAGGGAGAAAAGAAAGCATCCAGGGAAGCTCGCTAGAAAAATTCCCGTTCTTCATTCACCTAATATTTGTTAAGTGCCTACTCTGTGTCAGATAGTTTTAAGTGGTACAAATATAGCAATTAATAAAATATGACAACAAGTTCTATTCTTCTAAGTATTATTCAGGGGACAAATAATAAATAACATACAGAAGCATTATGTCTAATGATGACAAACGCTGTTGAAAAAAATAAAGGAGAGAAAGGAAAAGGTATTGAGTTAATATTTAAGAAAAACCTGAAGAAGTTGAGGCATGGCAGTATCTAGGGGAAGCATTTCAACAGGAAGAACAATAACTTCCAAGGTTGTGAGACAGGAGTTAACCTGACTTATTCCAGCATAAGCAAGGAAGCCAGTGTGGCTAGAAGGAAACAGTAGAAAATGAGGTTAGAAGGTAAGAGAAAGTCAAGTAGAAGTACTTATAGTTCATTAAAAGAAGCTTGGAATTTGACTCTGAGCCACAGGGAAGTTTTTGAGTGGAGGAATAACACGATGTGATTAACATTTTAAATGTATCACTCTGGATGTTAAGTTTGGAGCTCAAAGTGAATATCTGGCTGGAAACCTAACTTTGTAAGTTATTTGCATATCTGAAGTCATGGGTATAGATGAGGTCACTTAAGAAAATGCAGAGGAGGCGGGGCCAAGATGGCTGACTAGGTAGACGCTACCTCGGATCTCTCTTGCAACAAAGACTCGGAAAAACAAGTGAATCGATCACATACATGACAATCTACGAACCCTGACCAACAAACACAGATTTAAAGAGTTGACCTGAGTGACAGAGACTGAGAACGAACAACCACGGGGAAGGAGTGACTGTTTTCGGAGCCTGGAGCCAGCGTCCCAGTCAGGAAACCTTGGCGCCGGGCTTTGGACTGGGCACAGGGGAGCTGAGCATGGCATCCTGAGATAGCACAAAAATGGGGCACAGCCCTAGACCCCTGAACTGACCTCGGGGGAAGCCCAGCCAGTGCACGCAGGCAGTGCAGTGATGCGGCTGACAGGAGGAGAAGTCCCCGGGAGGCAGCGACTGATTTTGGAGCCGGGAGTATGGCATCCCAGCCGGGGAACCTTTGCGCTGGGCTTTGGACTGGGCGCAGGGGAGCTGAGCACGGCATCCTGAGATGGCGCAAACACGGGGCGCAGACCTAGCCCCATGAACTGACCTGGAGGGGGCCCAGCCGGTGCGCGCAGGCAGTGCAGTGATGCGGCTGACAGGAGGAGAAGTCGCCGGGAGGCAGCGACTGGTTTTGGAGCCGGGAGTGCGGCGTCCCAGCCAGGGAACCTTGGCACGGGGCTTTGGACTGGGAGCGGAGGAACTGATCGCGGCTTCTAAGACAGCGCAAGCACGGGACACGGGCCTGACCCTCGGGGACAATCTCTACCCAGCCAGCGCACACAGCGGACACGCCCCTTGGGAATCTCAGATAAAACACTCATCCCAAGCAAGATAAGTAACTTTGTCTATATCCCGGGGTGCTACCCTCTCCTGTTTATCTGAACCCTCCCCTCCCCTTCCCAGGCGGCTTCATTAACATTGGAATTTCCTAAGCCAGAGAGTGAACTGCTCTGCGGTTTTTCTTTTCCCTTTTTTTTTTTTTTGGTCTTTTCCTAACCATTCTCCTGGCCTGAGAGAAGCAACCACAAAAAACCCAGGGACCAAAAATCCTTCCCTAATTGGACGAAAAACACAGAACCAGCTCCAGCCAAGCATATGTGATCCACAGTCTTGGGCTTTCATCCCTACAGGGAACAAGGTGGCTATTATAATGCAAAGGCATTTCTGATAGGGATCTGACTGCAATTGTTTTAGCGGATTTACTGGAAAGACAAGTTTCCCAGGTCTGATATCTCTGCGTATTCAACAGAGCCCTCACTGACCCACAACAGGGAACTGAGGGCTGAAGCTCCCCCCCATACCACCTAGCCTCCTGCCTTAGGGGCCTAAGGAGGGTGACACCTACCAATCTGTAGAGGTACTTGCATTGGGGGCCTAAGGTACAGCTGCAAAGCCCACCCATCAAGGTGCTTCAGGAATAGAGACACACCTACCTCACTGACACTTGGGGGAAGCCTGTCAGCATACTGACCCCCCCGGAGGGTAAACCCCTGCTGCTACTAGAATCTGGTCCACATAACTATCACCACTACTTCTCTAGGTGGGTAGGTGACAGTCTGCACCACACACTTGATGACCCAAAATCAGATTCTACTTAAGAATAGTGAATAGACTCAGGAATATATACCTGGTAACAGCCCAAACCAGCTGGTAATAGGTCATAAGTGCGTCAAGGGCTACAACAATCAAGACAGTAGCAATCTAGTAGCCTATCTACGTATATTGAAAGAAAACAAAACAAGATAAGACTCAGTGAGCAAATATAGAATAAATCACTACAATATCTTAGTGATGGCTCGGAGACAGCAGTTCATATCAAACCACATAAAGAAGCAGACCATGGCTGCTTCTACAACCCCCCAAACTAAAGAATCAAAATCTTTCCCAAATGAAGATACAATCCTGGAATTGCCAGATGCAGAATATAAAAAACCAATTTACAGAATGCTTCAAGACATCAGGGATGACCTCAGAAATGAAATAAGGCAATCTACAGAAAAAGCCAAGGAACACACTGATAAAACAGTTGAAGAACTCAAAAAGATTATTCAAGAACATAGTGGAAAAATTAATAAGTTGCAGGAATCCATAGAGAGACAGCATTCAGAAATCCAAAAGAGTAACAATAAAATTACAGAATTAGACAACGCAATAGGAAGTCAGAGGAGCAGACTCGAGCAATTAGAATGCAGAGTGGGAAATCTGGAAGACCAGTGAATTGACACCAATATAGCTGAAAAAAAATCAGATAAAAGAATTAAAAAAAATGAAGAACCCCTAAGAATCATGTGGGACTCTATCAAGAAGAATAACTTGCATGTGATTGGAGTCCCAGAACAGGGAGGGATAACAGAAAACACAGAGAGAATAGCTGAAGATCTGCTGACAGAAAACTTCCCTGACATCATGAAAGACGAAAGGATATCTATCCAAGATGCTCATCGAAGCCCATTTAAGATTGATCCAAAAAGAAAATCACCAAGACATATTATCATCAAACTTGCCAAAACCAAAGATAAAGAGAAAATTTTAAAAGCAGCCAGGGATAAAAGAAAGGTCTCCTACAAGGGAGAATCAATAAGTTCAGACTACTCAGCAGAAACCATGCAGGCAAGAAGGCAATGGGATGACATATACAGAGTACCGAAGGAGGAAAACTGCTAGCCAAGGATCATATATCCAGCAAAACTCTGTTTGAAATATGAAGGTGAAATTAAGACATTTACAAATAAACACAAGCTTAGAGAATTTGCAAAAACCAAACCAAAGCTACAAGAAATACGAAAGGAAATTGGTCAGAAAACCAATAATATCAGATACAAGCACAACACAAGGTCACAGAACAGAGCATCCTGATATCAACTCAAATAGGGAAATCACAAAAACAAATTAAGATTAATTAAAAAAAAAATGCTCAAAACAGGGAATCATGGAAGTCAATATGTAAAAGATCACAATAATCGAAAAGAGGGACTAAATACAGGTGGCATAGAACTGCCATATGGAGAGGGATACAAGACGATATAGGACAATACAAGTTAGGTTTTTACTTAGAAAAATAGGGGTAAATAATAAGGTAACCACAAAAAGGAATATCAATTCCATAACTCAAGAAAAAAGCCAAGAAAAACGTAACGACTCAACTAACATAAAGTTAAACATTATGAAAATGAGGATCTCACAATCTACTAAGAAAAACGTCTCAGCACAAAAAAGTATGTGGAAAAATGAAATGGCCAACAACACACATGAAAAGGCATCAAAATGACAGCACTAATAAATTGTCTATAATTACGCTGAATGTAAATGGACTAAATGCACCAATAAAGAGACAGAGAGTCACGGACTGGATAAAGAAACACGATCCATCTATATGCTGCCTACAAGAGACACACCTTAGACTTAGAGATACAAACAAACTAAAACTCAAAGGATGGAAAAAAACATATCAAGCAAATAATAAGCAAAAAAGAAGAGAAGTAGCAATATTAACTTCTGACAAAATAGACTTTAGACTTAAATCCGCCACAAAGGATAAAGAAGGACACTATATAATGATAAAAGGGACAATTGATCAGGAAGACATAACCATATTAAATATTTACGCACCCAATGAGAGGGCTGCAAGATACATAAATCAAATTTTAACAGAATTGAAAAGTGAGATAGACACCGCCACAATTATAGTAGGAGACTTCAACACACCACTTTCAGAGAAGGACAGGGCATCCAGTAAGAAGCTCCATAGAGACACGGAAGACCTAATTACTATAATCAACCAACTTGACCTCATTGACTTATACAGAACTCTCCACCCAACTGCTGCAAAGTATACTTTTTTTTCTAGCACACATGGAACATTCTCTAGAAGAGACCACATATTAGGTCATAAAAAAAACCTTTGCAGAATCCAAAACATCGAAATATTACAAAGCATCTTCTCAGACCACAAGGCCATAAAAGTGGAAATCAATAACAGAAAAATTAAGGGAAAGAAATCAAATACTTGGAAACTGAACAATACCCTGCTCAAAAAAGACTGGGTTATAGAAGACATTAAGGAGGGAATAAAGAAATTCATAGAATGCAACGAGAATGAAAATACTTCCTAACAAAACCTCTGGGACACAGCAAAAGTAGTGCTCAGAAGTCAATTTATATCGATAAATGCACACATACAGAAAGAAGAAAGAGCCAAAATCAGAGAACTGTCCCGACAACTTGAACAAATAGAAAGTGAGCAACAAAAGAATCCATCAGGCACCAGAAGAAAACAAATAATAAAAATTAGAGCTGAGCTAAATGAATTAGAGAACAGAAAAACAATTGAAAGAATTAACAAAGCCAAAAGCTGGTTCTTTGAAAAAATTAACAAAATTGATAAACCATTGGCCAGACTGACTAAAGAAATACAAAAAGGAAACGAATAACCCGAATAAGAAACGAGATGGGACACATCACAACAGACCCAACTGAAATTAAAAGAATAATATCAGATTATTATGAAAAATTGTACTCTAACAAATTTGCAAACCTAGAAGAAATGGATGATTTCCTGGAAAAACACTACCTACCTAAACTAACACAATCAGAAGTAGAACAACTGAATAGACCCATAAGAAAAAAAGAGATTGAAACGGTAATCAAAAAACTCCCAACAAAAAAAAGCCCTGGCCCGGATGGCTTTACTGCAGAGTTCTACCAAACTTTCAAAGAGTTAACACCACTACTACTAAAGGTATTTCAAAGCATAGAAAATGACGGAATACTGCTTAACTCATTCTATGAAGCCACCATATCCCTGATACCAAAACCAGGTAAAGACATCACAAAAAAAGAAAATTACAGGCCTATATCCCTCATGAACATAGATGCAAAAACCCTCAACAAAATTCTAGCCAATAGAATTCAACAACATATTAAAAAAAATAATTCACCACCACCAAGTGGGATTTATACCAGGTATGCAAGGCTGGTTTAATATTAGAAAAAACAGTAATGTAATCCACCATATAAATAAAACAAAAGACAAAAACCACATGATCTTATCAATTGATGCAGAAAAGGCATTTGACAAAGTCCAACACCCATTCATGATAAAAACTCTCAGCAAAATAGGAATTGAAGGAAAATTCCTCAACATAATAAAGGGCGTCTATACAAAGCCAACAGCCAACATCACTCTAAATGGAGAGAGCCTGAAAGCATTTCCCTTGAGAACGGGAACCAGACACGGATGCCCTTTATCACCGCTCTTATTCAACATTGTGCTAGAGGTCCTAGCCAGAGCAATTAGGCTAGACAAAGAAATAAAGGGCATTCGGATTGGCAAGGAGGAGGTAAAATTATCTCTATTTGCAGATGACATGATCTTATACACAGAAAACCCTAAGGAATCCTCCAGAAAACTACCAAAACTAATAGAAGAGTTTGGCAGAGTCTCAGGTTATGAGATAAACATACAAAAATCACTTGGATTCCTCTACATCTATAAAAAGAAAATCGAAGAGGAAATCACCAAATCAATACCATTCATGGTAGCCCCCAAGAAGATAAAATACTTAGGAATAAATCTTACCAAAGATGTAAAAGACCTATATAAAGAAAACTACAAAGTACTACACCAAAAAACTAAAAAGGACCTACTTAAATGGAAAAACATACCTTGCTCATGGATAGGAAGACTTTAACATAGTAAAAATGTCTATTCTACCAAAAGCCATCTATACATACAATGCACTTCTGATCCAAATTTCAATGTCATTTTTTAATGTGATGGAGAAACAAATCACCAACTTCATATGGAACGGAAAGAAGCCTCAGATAAGTAAAGCATTACTGAAAAAGAAGAAGAAAGTGGGAGGCCTCACTCTACCTGATTTTAGAACCTATTATACAGCCACAGTAGTCAAAACAGCCTGGTACTGGTACAAAAACAAGCACATAGACCAATGGAACAGAATTGAGAACCCAGATATAAATCCACCCACATATGAGCAGCTGATATTTGACAAAGGCCCAGTGTCAGTTAATTGGGGAAAAGATAGTCTTTTTAACAAATGGTGCTGGCATAACTGGATATCCATTTGCAAAAAAATGAAACAGGACCCATACCTCACACCACGCACAAAAGCTAACTCCAAGTGGATCAAAGACCTAAACATAAAGACTAAACGATAAAGATCATGGAAGAAAAAACAGGGACAACGTTAGGAGCCCTAATACAAGGCATAAACAGAATACAAAACATTACCAAAAATGACGAAGAGAAACCAGGTAACTGGGAGCTCCTAAAAATCAAACACGTATGCTCATCTAAAGACTTCACCAAAAGAGTAAAAAGACCACCTACAGACTGCGAAAGAACTTCCAGCTATGACATCTCCGACCAGCGCCTGATCTCTAAAATCTATATGATTCTGTTAAAACTCAACCACAAAAAGACAAACAACCCAATCAAGAAGTGGGCAAAGGATATGAACACACACTTCACTAAAGAAGATATTCAGGCAGCTAACAGATACATGAGAAAATGCTCTCGATCATTAGCCATTAGAGAAATGCAAATTAAAACTACGATGAGATTCCATCTCACTCCAACAAGGCTGGCATTAATCCAAAAAACACAAAATAATGAATGCTGGAGAGGCTGCGGAGAGATTGGAACTCTCATACACTGCTGGTGGGAATGTAAAATGGTACAACCACTTTGGAAATCTATCTGGTGTTTTCTTAAAAAGTTAGAAATAGAACTACCATACAACCCAGAAATCTCACTCCTTGGAATATACCCTAGAGAAATAAGAGCCTTCACACGAACAGATATATGCACACCCATGTTTATTGCAGCTCTGTTTACAATAGCAAAAAGCTGGAAGCAACCAAGATGTCCATCAACGGATGAATGGTTAAATAAATTGTGGTATATTCACACAATGGAATACTACGCATCGATAAAGAACAGTGACGAATCTGTGAAACATTTCATGACATGGAGGAACCTGGAAGACATTATGCTGAGTGAAATTAGTCAGAGGCAAAAGGACAAATATTGTATAAGACCACTATTATAAAAAAAAATCTTGAGAAATAGTATAAACTGAGAAGAACACATACTTTTGTGGTTACGAGCGGGGGAGAGAGGGAGGGTGGGAGAGGGTTATTTACTGATTAGTTAGTAGATAAGAACTACTTTAGGTGAAGGGAAGGACAATACTCAATACATGGAAGGTCAGCTCAACTGGACTGGACCAAAAGCAAAGAAGTTTCCGGGATAAACTGAATGCTTCAAAGGTCAGTTGAGCAAGGGCGGGGGTTTGGGGATGATGGCTTAGGGGGACTTCTAAGTCAATTGACAAAATAATTCTATTATGAAAACATTCTGCATCCCACTTTGAAATGTGGCGTCTGCGGTCTTAAATGCTAACAAGCGGCCATCTAAGATGCGTCAATGCGTTTCAACCCATCTGGATCAAAGGAGAATGAAGAACACCAAGGTCACACGATAACTATGAGTCCGAGACAGAAACGGCCACGTGAACCAGAGACTTACATCAACCTGAGACCAGAAGAACTAGATGGTGCCTGGCCACAACCGATGACTGCCCCGACAGGGAGCACAACAGAGAACCCCTGAGGGTGCAGGAGATCTGTGGGATGCAGACCCCAAATTCTCATAAAAAGACCAGACTTAATGGTCTGACTGAGATTAGAGGAATCCCGGCGGTCATGGTCCCCAAACTTTCTGTTGGCACAGGACAGGAACCATTCCCAAAGACAACTCATCAGACATGGAAGGAACTGAAGAATGGGTAGGAGAGAGATGCTGATGAAGAGTGAGCTACTTGTATCAGGTGGACACTTGAGACTGCGCTGGCATCTCCTGTCTGGTGGGGAGATAGGAGGGTAGAGAGGGTTAGAAACTGGCAAAATTGTCATGAAAGGAGAGACTGGAAGGGCTGACTCATTAGGGGGAGAGTAAGTGGGAGTATGGAGTAAGGTGTATATAAACTTATATGTGACAGACTTGATTTGTAAACGTTCACTTAAAGCTCAATAAAAATTATTAAAAAAAAAAGAAAATGTAGATTGAAAACAGACTAGGGTTTAGGATAGAATCTTGAAGAATTTCAGTGTTTAATGGTGAGATAGAAGAGACAAGTCAACAAGGTAGAAGACAAATAGGTCAGAGATACAATAGGAAAGCCAGGATGGTTCTGTGTCATGAAAACCTAGGCACATGAACTTTTCAAGGACCAAGGGGTGGTCAACCTTTTGAATGTATTTGAGAGGCCAATTAAGAAAAGGAGTAGAAACTATTCATTCATTAGGTTTAGTTTCCATGGGAGTCCTTAATGACCTTGATAAGATTTGTGCTGATGGAATGACTAAATGGAATCCAGATTGAAGTGAATGGAAAGTAAAGAAAAGGAGGGCTAGAAAACAGACAGCTAGTTTGAGAAGAATGAAAGTGTATTAGCTGAAGGTGGCTTGAGGAAAGGCCGTATTTTTTAATGATAGAGTCCTAGATGTGTTTAAAAATTGAATGTGTATGATCCAGCAGAGAGGGGATTAAATATATAAGAGAAAGTAGAGTCAATGAATGAGATGCCTCCAACGGGAAGATGGGGATGGCACCAGTGCACAGTTGAAGGGACTGGCCTTAGAAGTGGATAAAACTCTTCTGTCATAGTAGAAAGTGGATGGAATTTCTAAGATATAAGTAGGCTTATGTGTCTGATAGTGAGAAGATGAGGAAGTAATCATCAATGACTGCTCTTTTTTCCATTAAGTGGTAGAATAATCTGCCTGTATGTTCAGATGCTTACACGAAGAACCGGGTTTTGCCAGATGGGTGCACTGAATTTGAGGAGCAATGGAGTTTAGATTATTGGCGAGGGTGTAATTGAAACGATTAAAAAAAAAAATTCAAATCGACTACTAAGGGGAATAGAGAAAGGAGAGAGTAGAGGCATAAACGACCAATGAGCTCAAAGAACCCATTACCACTTTTGGCTACTGCAGCACAAACCCACAGCCTACTGACCACAGGCAACTATTATCATTCTTACCGAGGCAACATGTTCTTTTCTTAAAAATCGTATTTTGAAATAATTATAGATTTATATAAAGTTGTAAAAATAGTATAGGGAGGTCCCTTGTACCCTTCATGCAGTTTCTTCCAATGTTTCCACCTTGATAATTGCAATACAATAGCAAACCAAAGAAAACTGACTTTAGTTTTATGTCATTTTCTCACATAAATAGATTTCTGTAAGCACCGCCACAATCAAGACACTGAACTATTCCATCAGCACAAAGATCTCCCTCTTGCTACCCCTTTATAATTGCACCCATTTTTTTCCCCACCACCTTGGAAACTCTGGTGGTGTAGTGGTTAAGAGCTATGGCTGCTAACCAAAAGGTCAGCAGTTCGAATCCATCAGGTCCTCCTTGGAAACTGTATAGAGCAGTTCTACTCTGTCCTGTAGGGTTGCTATGAGTTGGAATAGACTTAATGGCAATAGGTTTGGGTTTTTTTTGGTTTTCCCTAACCCCTGGAAACCTCTGTTTTCCATCTCTATAATTTTATCATTTCAAGAATGCTTTATATATATATATAAAAAAAGAAAAAAAAATAGTATGTGAACTTTTGAGATTGGCTTTTCTCAATCAGCATAAAGTCCTTGAAATCCATCAAGCTGCAGCATAAACTAATAGTTTGTTTCTTGTTACTCCTGAGTAGTATTCCAAGGTTTGAATGTACTATGTTTGTTGAACCTCTGAAAGACATTTTGGTTGTTTCCATTTTTTGGCCACTAAAAATAAAAGTGCTATAAACATTCATGTACTGGTTTTTGCAGGAATGTACATTTTCATTTCTCTAAGATAAATGCTCAGGAGTGCAATAAAAGCTACAGGTGATAACCAAAAGGTTGGCAGTTCAAACCCACCAGCCACTCCTTGGAAACCCTATGGGGTTGTTCTACTCTGTCATGCAGGGTTGTTATGAGTTGGAATCCACTCAACGACAAGGGTTTTGTTCTGTTTTTTTTTTTTTTTTGGTATGACAAGTATATGTTTAGTTGTCTAAGAAACCACCAAACTATTTTCCAGAGTGGCTCTACCATTTTACGCTCCCACCAGGAGGTGTGAAAGATTCAGTTTTTTCTGAGTCTTCCCAGTATTTGGTAATGTCTCTATTTTTTATTTTAGCTGTCCTAATAGGTGTGTGCCAATATCTCATTATAATTTTTTAAAATATATTTTTAGTCAGTTTTTGTAGTTGTTGAATCAATGAAAGTAGAACAAATAGAGTTCTGAAATATCTAGAAGATAATCAATAAAATAATATTTACTATTATTATAAAACACCTTGCAAAACTAGAAGCCTACTTAATTGGTGATCTGGTTGGCCATACCTTCATCCATGACAGCTTGCCACTGAAGTACAGGCTTTGGGTACGAAGTTCTAACACTAAAGGCCTGACATTGCCAGTCTCTGAATCCAGGCAAACCTGCAGGACAAGGTGGATTCTCACATATTCTGTATTGTTTTCTGGGACCATTACAATCCCTTGCTTCAGTACCTAGCCTAGAAAAGATAGTACAAATAGTCAATTTTATCTTTGCTTTTTATGTTAACTCTCCATTTTTTAAAAAATTAAAAACCGTTGTATTAATAATGTATAATCCTCTATATTAAAATCTACTTTTGAAAATATGAACATATTAAATAATTAGTAATAGTAAGGAATACATATGTTTAATATACATGTATGTGTATGTGGATACACAAACATACGCACACACACAGATACACACATATTTTAACCCTTGATTAATTTACCTTCCAAAATACACAAGGACTAAAAGACAACTTCCCTGAATTTGCTACAGAGGACTGAAGGACAGAGGCGGGGTGCAAATAGAAAGGCTCCAATTCCCAAAAAGAAGTTTGGTGCTTAGAATTATTAAGGAGATACCTCTAATGTTTTCATCAGTTCTAGGCTCTAATATTGCTTGTGAGGAACTTCGCCACAGTCCTCCACACAAATGGTGTTAAAGCATATAAGCTGAAACAACTTTCTTACAGGCTTGCCTAGGATCACCCTAGGAATGATGAGGTTGAGCAAACAGTTCTTATAATACATTCCTGCCTGTATATGTGCTATTCCTGATTTCGTTTTTCAACATTCTTAGCTTTTATATTCTATTAATGTTGTTCTCATCCCAACCCTCTTCCTGAAGTCCCATCATCTTCCTGCCTTCTCACAGTTTCTTTAAATGCTCACCTGATTTTCCTAATATGTCTCCCTGCTTATTTAAGTACATTTTACTTGATTTGCTCAGGAAATCATCCTTTTTAGCTTTTAACTCTTTATTCTTAGAAGGGCTGTCTTTATTTTCTTTTTAGGAGGAAGTTTTATATAAAGCAAATAATTTCAGGGATTTTTCTGCTTTCCAAAATGGAGTAGGGTTTGATGGACTTCTTTGGCTATCCAACATGGTTTATCAGTAACGCCTTTGCGTTTCAAAATTGAAGAAAAAGTGCCCTCCCGCAAACCAGGAACTTTGCTTTTACCCAGGACATATGCGCTCGCGACTGCTGATCCCAGAACTGCAGGTTCGGCTACAGGGGCTCCACGTGCTCCACTCTCCAGCCAGATGTCCAGGTGCTGAGGTCCTGCTGGTACATTCTCCAGCCTTACACCACTATTCCAAAAGTTATGTCTTAGGTGAACAAATCAGGGTACTACTGAAAATCATTCATTGGCCTATATAGTCACTGGAAATGCAATTAAGTCAGGTCTACTAGATCTCAAAACATGTGGAATTGAAAAACACCAAAAACAAGTTGACACTTGCTTTTTATCATGGTAACATAATGGCCCAGTTCTCACAGTTCTCATGTCAGATCACACAGTCTTGTCATGAAAGCAGAGCATGAATATTTGTTACTATAAACCTGAGAATTCAGTCCTTTTGACTGAGATAGGGTGAAGGTGATGGGGAGGGAATTTGGGGTTGCGTAGGCAGAAAAGAGAATCCAACACATTCTAAAAAACAGACAGCAATTTAAAAGGAACAAACACAAAAAGCATAGCACACCAGTCATATGTAAGAATGGAAAATGAGAAATAAATGTCCTTCTATAATTAGGTTTAAGAAGACATCTTAGCAAATTCACCAATTTTGATTTGAAATGTCAGTAATTCAGGATATTTTCTTTCCTCGTAAGCATATTTAAACAAACAAAGATTGAATTTTAGCCCTTTCCTTTATGTTCTCGCTCCTGAACAAGTTCCCATTAAATTCAAGCATTAACATCATACCACGTTTTCCTTTAAAAAGCCAAGTTTGTTGGAAAGACTTGAACAATTAGACTTTTTGAAGTTCTGCTATTTCATTCCAATTATTCTGTAGTTTATTTGGTATCTATTAACTGGGAACGAAGGGCAAGGGGTGTGGTCATTCTCTTTTCATTGACTTTAAAAAAGGCAGTGAAAGAGACTGTTTCTGTAGTCACCAAGAAATGGTCAAGACTTAATACACAGGTAATTTCTTCTTTTTTCTGGACAACAAGGTAGATAATGGTCACAGAAAACATCTCAAACATAAAAATTAACTGAAAAAAATCATGTTGAAAATAATAAGTAAAGATTGGAAACATTAAGATTAATGATTGCACAATGATGGGTTTGGCAAACTGATCCATTTAGCTCTATACAGTTTTCTATAGTTTATGGCAACATGATTTATAAGGGATTTTGGGAAAATTACAAAAATCTTTACTTCTCAGCTTTTCCATTTCTGATATGTGAAAGATAACATATTTACCTAAGAGCCTTTCTACAAGAGTTAAGCGAAGCACTAAGCACAAGGCACAGCACATACTAAACATCTGGTAAAGGTTAATAATAATAATACAAAATTATTATATGTATTATTGTATTCAGGTTATTTTGGAAACCCTGGTGGCGTAGTGGTTAAGTGTTACGGCTGTTAGCCAAGAGGTCGGCAGTTCGAATCCACCAGGTGCTCCTTGGAAACTCTATGGGGCAGTTCTACTCTGTCCTATAGAGTCGCAATGAGTTGGAATTGACTCGACGGCAGTGGGTTTGGTTTTTGGTTTTTTATTCAGGTTATTAATAAAATTTCAGGAATCTAATTAAAATTCTGTTAATTCTGATCTTTATTAATCTTTCTTTAGAATTTACTTTGAGAAGACATATTTTTAGAAGAAATAGTATATAGAACATTATGCTGCATAGTTTTGTTTGAGTCCAGTTAATGCTTTTATATGCAATAAAATAATTAATCCTTGTGGATTCTCTCTAATGCTGCCAACATTTAATTCAGCCTCTTTTAGATTCAAAAAGTTTTAAATCTAGGCTTAAAAAAAAAACAAAAACTTAACAACTTTGAGCATATCAATATGCCAATATTAATTCTTATTAAAGAGACTGGGGTTTTGTACAAAGATACAGTCTGACAGTTGGAAAAGTGGCAGGGGGGAATAGGCCAAGTCAAAACTTTAAAAATTACTTACTGGTTTTAATGACTTAACAATGTTATGTCACTTATTTAAAAAGAAAATTAATGTGAAAGCTGTCAAACTTCAATTGGTCTAATTGTTTTGGACTTCTTGTTGCTACTTTCCTGAGTGTCTATCATAGCTCCTTGCCCATTTAGCAGCAATCTGGCATTGAAAAGGTGGGCTGAAGTTCACAGCAGGCTAAAAATACGCCGGGAAGGAACGGGATCTAGACCTGCACAGCCTGGAAGCTACATCACATCTGGCAGATGAAAAGAAATGGAAACACATACACAAGCCAATCTGCATCTACAAATCCAGGGAAATTTAAAGCGAAGTATAGGATAATATTTGAAGTTTATCACCTTGCACATACCCGATCTCTGGATGAAACTAGGGGAGATGGGTTTTCGTGTTCTAGATGGTGCTATGCTTCAGTAATGAGGAAAATGTCAAATGTTTTCTTCAAATAATTATTAAATATTATTGACTTTCTATAGGAAATGATCCTAAGGATGCTTTTCATAAATTTTCTAGCAGCATGTCTTGTTTCATATAATATTTACATCTTTTAGTATCAAAAATGATATTGTGCATGGTTTACAAAACTCAAAATTTGTCATTTCTACTACGTCAGTCTGATTTGTGAAAATGCTAACAGATATATAATACAGATTGCTGCTGGAATAGTCTACGACAATGACTATATTTCTATTCTATTCTTCCAAATTTTTATGTGGCTATGTCTTTTTTTTTTTTTTTATGTCTAGGAAGTTCATGAAAACACATGATTGAAAGAGGTTCATGAAGATGTCGGAAGAGCCTGGTTATTCTCTAATCAAGTCTCCTCACTAACACATATGGGAAGAGAGAAGTGGAAGAAGGAAGGCAAAAACTTCTTGACATATGTACATTTGTGACAGGATATTACAGTCCTCATTGTTTTTAATAATGAATCATAATGATTATTTCAATTTAGGAAAATAAGTGACTAAAAAATATTACATAGGCTCTGACAAAACAATCTAAAATTCTAGTAAATTGGTATTTAACTCCACTCCCACCCCCATTCCTAGCAAACACTGCAAGTAAAAAACATACATTTGTTGGTTTTTACTATCATTTATCAACTCTTTAATCTCTATTAACTATAATATAAACACAGGTGATAGTATTATGAAGAGAAAGGGGAAGAGAGAAAACAGATGGTTTTTAATTTGGCAAATTTATGTTTATAAATAGCATATAAATTACTACCTTCAAAATAATTTTGAGTCATACAATTCTGTAGGCACCTTCTCAGGCTTCATTATACACTGTCAGATGAACTATATTTATGCTGCTAAATTAATGTCACTAGCGTGTTATAAATTACAAAATCTCCAGCTTCGTTTCCTGGTTTGCAATCTACTGAGCTAGCAGTGTTTAGTGGGAGGTTGCAAGCATTCAAATATTTTAGCACTGCCATAGTCAGCGGCAGTGTTGGAAGCCGTTTGTATGATGGCTGCTACAACAGCTGGAACAGATGGCTATTTGAAGAAGCCCACATGGCCTGAGGAACTGAGAAGTTCATTAGTTATTTCAATATACAAGGCATAACGGAATCACTAAAAGAATATCATTAACACAATTATAGGGAAGTAAAACACTTTACATTTGATGACTTATTGCAGTTCTGATTGCTGAAACAGTGAGTTTATTCGAGAGGCCTCGAGTTTGCCAATCATTCTAATAAATATGAGAAGACAATAGAAAATATTCAGCATGCCAGATTATAAAAATGAAGACATTTTCTATTACTAGAGAAGAAGTTAAGTAAGATGGATGGATGGTGTGATGCTTGAGGGATTACAGCTGAATATTTGGTTCTCTCTGTTTATTACGGTTTTCGTGTTTGAGGGGGAATGAAAATTATTGCTGGTGTAGAGTTTTATCATTCAAGCAATAAATTATTCAGTGTAATACATGAGCCTTGCCCTATACACACACTTGGTTATATTTTTGTTTATTATTTTTAAACAAGAAAGGAAAACAGGCCCAAATATTGACCCTCCATTTAAGCTTATAGAAAAATATTTGGCCTCGTCTGTAACCAACTGAGTGATATTTCACAGAAGTTCCCCTACAAGGAACCATTTTGTTATTGATAGTCGCTAGTGATAAAACTTTTCTGGTCTTTAAAATAGTTTTGGGAGGATTTAAACAAGTTGTACTTTTTTTTAAGTTAAAGAAATTACAGACCTAATAAATGACTACATTCAAATAGTTCAGAAACTATGGAGAACACCTGAATTCATCCTCACCTCCCAATGCCTTACTCCACCCATCAATTCCAATTCCCTCCCAAGAGGTAACCATTAATTACAGCCTGCAGTTTATATTATTAAACCATTTACCAGGAGTTTACAAATACTTTATGTATGTGTGTGTGTGTATTCACATCTATACATAACTGCTTTTTTTCCCCTTATATCTTAAATGGCATCACAAAGTATGAATTTTTCTGACATGGCTACGCACTAACATCCATGCCTTGTAGATCTGGCCATGTAGTACCTACATATCTACCTCATTTTTTTAACAGATACACTGTAAGCATTCTCTAGTAGTGAATATTTGTGTTGTTTTTAATTTTATACCATTGCAAACTACATCCTTACATAAGCTGGTGTGTGTGCATGTGTGTGTTTATCTGCACACATGTATATTTCATTAGGAGTCCTGGTGGTGCAGTGGTTAAGAGCTCAGCTGCTAACCCAAAGGTCAGCAGTTCAAATCCACCAGCCGCTCCTTGGAAATCCTATGGGGCAGTTCTACTGTGTCCTATAGGGTTGCTGTGAGTTGGAACTGACTCAATGGCAATAGATTTGGTATGGGTTTTATATTTCATTAGGACAATTTTCTAGAAGTTGAATTGCTGGATTTTAGTTCATTTTTCAAATTGATTTTTTTTTTTTTTAAATAGCACTCCATACATGTTTCCCAAATAATTCACACCAACTAATCTGAAGATGTTTAATGTTATTTCTTTTCAAACGTAATGAAAATTCATGTTCTTCACAGGCAAGGTTTCTTATCTCACACTGAATGACTAAAGTGATGATCCTTTCACATTCACTTCATAGAATAAAAATTAGAAAATTATGTGAACTATTGAGCTGTCTCTTGATTAAATTAGCCCCAATTACAAGTGCATATGGGATCTACCTGACTTTACATTCTTTGATAGTAAATTCATTTTTTGAAAGCAATTTTTTAATCTGAAAATGTATGCTCATAAATTCCTATAGCCTTACAAAACACATTAAATGACTCAGAAAACCAAATATTTACTAATCTCCAAAATGTCATTTGGAATATTTTATCAATGCTTAAATTGACAAGGAAAAGTTATTGATACTCAGTGTCTTTCCTGAGACATTATTTTATAACCAAAAGGATTCATCAGCGCTGAGTAGTTTTATTAATTATTCTATACTTATTAGGAAACACTGGTGGTGTAGTGGTTAAGTGCCATGGCTGCTAACCAAAAGGTCGGCAGTTCGAATCCGCCAGGCGCTCCTTGGAAACTCTATGGGGCAGTTCTACTCTGTCCTATAGGGTCGCTATGAGTCGGAATCGACTTGACGGCAGCGGGTTTGGTTTTTTTTTTTACACTTATTATGCTTTAAGTAGTAAAAGCTACATGAATTAACTTTGTTGTCAAAACCATACATATGTCTGACTCTCAACATTATAATCAACAACAACAATAGAAGCAACCACATTGGCATTAACAAAACAACAATTTGAAAAAAATATAAAAAGATCAAATTAAAAATAGGTAAAATGCTGAAATTTTTTTATATGTTGAGAATATTCCATCAGTGTTAAGACAAAAACATGTGTAACTAGCAGAGAAAACCCCCAAGGTAAACGCAAGCTTCTTGTTCCATTTACTATTATTATTCACTTCAGGAAAGACCAGTGACTTACCTTACCAGGATCACAATCAGTTCCATCCATCGGTGGATCTAGTTTGGTTCTGCATTCTTTCTCACCTTCTACCTTACACCACAACCCTGTGCAAATAACATGCTGAAACAAGAGCACGATAACTAGTAAGGGAGGGTATCACATTTTTGAGGTAAAGTCAGTAATTTTTGAGAAAGCCATTTGGACAGAACAACGGAGATTATCTGAAGAAAATATGCTTTGGGTACTTTTAACATTAAACTTATATTTAAAACAGTGTATGACATAGTGATGGAAGAATGGCTATACACAAGAACAAAAAATCTGTTTAATAAAAGTAAATTCTTTAATTTCTTTAAATAAAACACATGTGGTTATGCAAGATTAGTTAGCTGCAACAGAATAAGATAAGCTAAATTAATTACTCATACCGTATGACCCAGACTGTAAGAACACGTGATTGTGTGTGTGGTGTGAATTTAGTTAACCAATTTCTGTAACTTGTTATCAATCATTTTTACCTCAGTATAAATGAGCTTTTTTTTTTTTTAATAAACTTCTGCAAGTACAAGTTGAAGAAAATTAAAAAAAAAAAATACTGGGATAAAGCAGCAGAGAAAAAGTGACAAATAAAGAAGAGAACTTTGAGGAAACTCTAGTGGAAAAAGGGTCAGAAACCTAAGCCACGGGTATACTTGTAGCCAGTCCAGAGGCACAACGAAACGTTCTTAAAGACTTTTTATTTCCATTTGTTTTACAGACACAAGCATATCATTAACAATCTTCATGGAAATCTAGAATCCATGAGGGAAATGTAAAGGTGATGAGGATATTTAATCTGTAGTGAAGATGACTGTATTACTCTTTACCCTGATATTAGGGGAGAAGGGTGGAAGAAAGACATCAGTATGAGGGAACAGTACAGGTCAAGAGAGACGGAAAATGTGGCAATGTGAGAGATGTAGTCATGAAAGGATGAGAAGACCAGCGTAAGGGGAGGAGGCATACAATGAATAGAAGGAAGTAGTGAGCAACAAGATTGAAAAGACAGAAGAACCAGATCTTGAATGCCGGGAGTCTAGGGACTTCTATCTGTAGAGAATAGGAAACCCCTTATTGGTTTCAACAGGAGACTAATAAGACAAAAAGACTATTTTAAAAGGCTTACTACGCTGGTGATGCTCAAAATCGATTATAAAAGACTGGAAAATTAAAGTTAAATTATAGCCCAAGTCTATTAAATACCTTGGAAAGAATACATTTAAGCTAACCTTTCAAACTGGTCTGTTATAACTCTAAAACTGAATTTATCATAATTCCCAAAATACCTTTTATCCTACTTTAAATTTATTTTTAAATTTAGACTTCTGCACTGTTTGTAAGCTATTACATTAAATAGTCAATGGAGAGTGTGATACATTGAATTAAACTTATTTTATCTAGTGTTACTGACATTTTTTTCTGCTTCTAAACATTTCAGAGAATTATGTCTCCTCATATTTAGGATGTGGTTTAGCTCAAATTATGTGCTTTTATTTACACATACAATTTACCAAAAACTCCTCTAAGAACTTATTTGAAATAATGCCTAAATCAAATTGCTTCTTTGTAATATTTTAGACTCTTAAACAGAGGTGCCAACTGTTTATCATGTGCTTTCTTGGAGACATTTATATTTGAATTAACTGATTTCTAGCCTGATAATTTTAATTCGTGAAAAAGCACAGGTTTTTTTTTTTTTTTTGCTTTGTTGGCTTGTTTTGTTTTTTGTTTTTGTCCCAAATGCCTTTCTGTCAAGTATGTTTTACAGCTATTGGGTCAAAATGCTGAATTATCCACCAAAGAAGAAATCTGCTCTACTTACACTGAATGGAGCATAGTTGTGTTATAACAAGAATTATTTTATTCAAGTTCATTAGTTAACCAATATATCCTGAGTATAAAGCAAAGCTCCTAGTTTTAGAATAATGCTTGTTGAACACTGTTGGTGGTCTAAATTCTGACCTTCCTCTATTATCTGCTATTCCAAACAGCAGGTACTCTAATTGATTCCCACTGAGAGCATAAAAGCAAACTTGGCAGCTTTTCAAGATAAGCACAGCCACGTAGAATAAATCTCCCACAGAAGAGACCTCTTTTACCCTTTATGTTCTGCAGGGATCTTATGGTAAATAAATTACAGCCTCATTCTTAAAAATAACTCACTAATTCAGGAGTTCAAACCAAACTGTCAAAAGTAAGGCAAGAAAATACTGAAGAAATGGTATGGATTGTTTTCACCTTATGCAGCGGAATATGTCAGATGTGTGACATTAGAGCAATATGCTAACAACCCCTTCCTTCAGATGAGAATTCAGCAAGTCTGAGTGTTGGAACAAAACGCTCTCCATATGCTACACAGGCTAGAGCTAAGATTTTTTTTTTCTTAACTTAATTGCTGAAACCATTTTTATGTCCATTTAGAAAAGAACTTTAAAACTTAGAGTGTTCTGCATAAGACTCTACAACAGAAACACGCCACTCAGTATTTCTGAGTGAACTAATAAAAGTAATACAATATTCCTTTTTTATTTCTCTATAATAAGAAGAGACCATTAAAGACATATAACATGAATTCTGATGTTTATCTCAAGTAGGCTTTAAAAATGTTTATAGGAAAATGCTATATATTTAAATGGAAGGTTAATTGTTCAGGTATAAGTATCATGAAATTTATCTTCAAAGTACATGTACCCATGTCTGTCTTTATAGCAAATAGTTCCATTAAGACGAAACTTTATGTCAAAATAAAAAAAACATAAGTGCATATACACAGAAGTAATTATCCTTGGACATGTTCATTTTGCAGTTACATGTATTATGTTCCAAAATACAATTACAATAACTTAACATTTGATTGCAAATGTAATTCGGTTATGGAGTAATTTTTCAAAAATATTATTTTCTGATCACAGTGCTCCTCAATATGATTAAGGACAGACAGAGAAAGCAATAGAGAGGAATAGAGGAATAGGAAATACTCAGAGGAAAGAATAACAAGCTGAAATCTAGTTCTTTGTAAATTAAAAACTAAGAAAAAACCAGAAGGCAAAAAATAAACACTACAAAATGAGGGCTTGGCTATAAATATTACAAGAAAATAGGAAGACATTATAAACAACTTCATCCCACTAAACTTGACAATGTATATAAAGTAGAAAAACATTAGGAAATTAAAACCTACTAAGATTGACCAAGGAAACACTGGTAGCGTAGTGGTTAAGTGCTACAGCTGCCAACCGAAAGGTCCGTGACTCGAACTTATAAGGTGCTTCTTAGAAACCCTATGGGGCAGCTCTACTCTGTCCTATAGAGTGGCTATGAGTCGGAATTGACATAAGGGCAATGGTTTTTTTTTTTTTTAAGATTGATCAAAGGAGCCTGGTGCCACCGCGGTTAAGCACTTGGCTGCTAACCAAGAGGTCTGCAGTTCGAACCCACCAGCCACTTCCTGGGAGAAAGATGCGGCAGTCTGCTTCTGTAAAGATTTACAGTCTTAGAAAGCCCATAGAGCAGTTCTACTTTGTCCTGTAGGGTCACTATGAGTCAGAATCAACTCAGTGGCAATGGGTCAAGATGGACCAAGAAAAAACAGAAAAGCTGAACAGTTTTATGGCCATAGAATACTTAAAATTGTTAAAAATCTTCCCACAAAGAATATACCTGATTTAAAAACTAAAAAATTTTCAAGACATTTGGATTCTGAACTTACACAAATTCTACAGAAAACAGAAGCAGAAGAAACTTCTACACTCACTCTATGATACACAAACCAGGCATGGATTAAAAAAAAAAGGAGATTAGTGACCTACCTCATTTACTAGCTTAGATTTAATATCCTAAACAAATATTAACAGACTGAACCTAATGAAGTATAAAACAGGTACAATAAAATAGATAAACCCTAGTTGAGTTCATACTAGGAATAAAAGATGAGTTTAATATTGAGAATTTGATTAATGTAATTAACCATCTCAATACCTTAAAAAACTACGACTTTTTTCTTAATCTATGGATATAAAGTATATAATTTAACACTGATTCATTAAAAAAGAAAAAATTCTACTAAACTAACCATAGAAATCAATTTTTTTACAACTAAAAGACATCTATGAAAAACCTCCAGTAAACATCTAATAAACACTGAAATGTTGAAAACTTTTTTTTTAAGACTAGGAATAGGGCAAAGATGGCCTTTTGGCACTATCATAAGGAAGTGAATACATGGTGTATTCAAAGTGAGAACGAAAAAAACAACTGTCAATCTAGACTCCTGAACTCAGCTAAATTTTTATTCAAGACTGAAAGTTAAATAAAGACTCTTTCAAGGAAACAAATGCTGAGGATTTACCACCCACGGATTCACCCAAAAGGAACTTTTAAACGATGTACTTCAAGAAGAAGGAATATGATCTCAGAAGAAAGGCCTGAAAGACCAAGATCTGAAAGGTCTGAAAAGTAAACAGAATGATGAAGGTAAGTCTAAATAAACATTGACTACACAAAGCAAAGATAATTAGATTTTGGCCATTAATTGTAAATCTTTTTAGTAGGAAGAAACGCTAGAAATGTTGATCATTTACATTCAGAAACTGCATCCCCTAACAGAATATTTGACGACTGCCAGTTAAGTATGCTTGATGTCTTCTCTTTCCCCTCCTCTACTTCACATACTTCAACATTGCCAGTGGTAGAAGCTGAGTAATATGTATGGGAAGGAAAATGTAGTCTATGCAGAGCCAAAACATGAAGCAGTGAGCTGAAAAGGAATCTTCAATAGACTACATCAGGAAGAAATGCTTAACAGTTTGTGCCACCCAGGGACTATATTACTCATTAAAAAAAAAAAAAAATTACTCATTAGGGAAAGGCAAATCAAAACTACAGTGAGATATCACTTCACACCCACTAAGGTGGCTATGATTAAAAACAGTGTTGGTGAGAATGTGAAGAAATTGGAACCCTCATTCATTGCTGGTGGGACTGTAAAATGCTACAGCCACTGTGGAAGAGTATGGCGATTCCTCAAAAACTTAAAAATGGCATTACCATATGACTCAGCAATTCCACAGACACAAGAGCGGGAACACAAACAGATATTTGTACTGCCAATGTTCACTGCAGCACTATTCACAATAGCCAAAAGGTGGAAACAGCTTAACGTCCAACAACAGATGAATGGATAAACAAAATGTGGGTATATAACACAATGAAATATTAATTATTCAGCCATTAAAAACAAATATAGTTCTGATACATGCTATAACATGGATAAACCTTGAAAACATTATGTTAAGTGAAATAAGTCAGTCACAAAAAAGTAAATATTGTGTGATCTCACTGTATATGAAATATCTAGAATAGGCAAGTATATAGGGAACAAGTTTGTTAGTGATGACCAGGGGTGGGTGGGTGAAGGGAGGATGGAGAGCTCATTGATTAGGGACACTAAGCTCCTGTTAAGGGTAATGGAAAAATTTGTAAATGGATAGTGGTATCGTTGAACAACATGATGAATGTAACTAATGTCACTGAATTGCACACGTAAAAAAATGTTGAAGTAGCAAATGTTTTGTTATATATATATTTACTACAAAAATAATAATAATGTCTGTTAGTGGTATAATGATGGACATATAAAGCAATGGAACAGAACTAAGAGTCCAGAAATAAACCCATATATCAATGCTCAATTGCAGGGGTAAAGATGTTTCACAAGCATCTGTACAGCCGTGTCTTTAAAAGTTCTGCAGATGTAATTGTTTATCCTAAAGGTAAATTTATAGCATTAATTAGATCAGCATGCATACAATGTTAGAGTCCTTAGTTGTTGCTGTTAGTTGCCATCCAGTTCTTAGGGTTTGTGTGTAAATATCTGTTTATAAGTCTAGAAGGACAATATCTAATTCAGATGCTATGGATCAACTGCCATTGTCAGATTTAAGTTTATATTGTTTCTAAGATTTTATCAGAAATGTACATGCTGAAAAATTATTGTGAACCCTTGCTCCATGGTACTTGATATTTATTTATAACTGATTAAAAATGAGGCGATCATGTTGTTGTTGTTGTTAGGTGCCATCTAGTCGGTTCTGACTTACAGCAACCCTATAGGGCGGAGTAGAACTGCCCCATAGGGTTTCCAAGGAGAGGCTGGTGGATTCGAACTATTGACCTTTGGGTTAGTATAAAAATGTCTAACTCATTTATAAGCTGCAAAACATAAGCTATCTGTCCTTATTGGTTAGATTCTGTATAGTCATTGCATTATTATTCTAGGTTATCATCATATTATCTAGACATATGTCTGAGAATCAAACACTTATATGTGGAAAATTTAGAATCATCACTCCATCACTCAATTGGTTCATTTATTTATTCAACTAATACTTATTGAGCTTTCTTTTAGGTGCTAGAAATGCAGTGAAGAAAGGACTGACCACCTCTCTGATGTCATGGAGTCTATCTTCTAGAAGATTTATTTTCTATTAAACCTAGATGGCAGATTGGCAGACATGGCAACTTCACATGGATCAACTTGAAGGTATATAAGTGTGGTTTAACAAACAGAACTATTCAGTCTTATACATTTATAACTACCTTCGCTTAACCTCCAGGATCTTATTTTTTCTTGGTTCTATTACTTGGATCCACAATCAATGCCCATGGAAGCAGCAGTCAAGAAATCAAAGTACATATTACATTGGGCTATCTGCTAGAAAAGACCTCTTTCAAGTGTTAAAAAGCAAAGACGTCACTTTGAGGACCACAAGTGCACCTGACTCAAGCCATGGTATTTTTGGTCACCTCATATGCATGTGAAAGCTGGACAATGAATAAGGAAGACCAAAGAATTGATGCCTCTGAATTATGGTGTTGGTGAAGAATACTGAATATACCATGGACTGCCAAAAGAATGAACAAATCTGTCTTGGAAGGAGTACAGCCAGAGTGCTCCTTAGAAGCAAGGATGGTGAGACTATGTCTCACATACTTTGGACATGTTACCAGGAAGAACCCCTCCCTGGAGAAGAACATCATGCTTGGTAGATGGTCAGCTAAAAAGAGGAAGACCTTCAACGAGATGGATTGACACAGTGGTTGAAACAACAGGCTTAAGCATAGCAACAACTCTGAGGCTGGTGCAGGACCAGGCAGTGTTTCATTTTGTTGTGTGTAGGGTCACTATGAGTTAGAATTGACTGGACTGGACTTAACAATAATAATAACATTCCTACCTCACCAAACTTCTTCAGAGTTTATTTTTTGCTTTCTCCTGATCTTCTTAACTTCTACATATTGTAGTCACCTAGGTCTCAGTCCAGGAAAGCAAATGGAACTCAATAAATATTTGTCAAATCAATGACCGAATCTGTAAACAATCTCTTTTATGGCTATATCTATCTATCTACTTATCTACTCCCTATCTGTCTATCTATCTTGTTCCTACACTATGCTTACTGCACTGATTTGGGATTGGAATGATGATTTTCAAGGGTAGTGTCAGAGTACTATTTTGGAATCACAGAAGTCCAGCCTTTTTACTCTAAGAAAGGCTCTGAATGATAATTTAATTCCACTTCTTACTCAGCAGAAATGTGGCTTAAAAAGAAAAAGGGTACTGACTAAGTTTACACAGCTAATGAGAAGCAGAACCACCCTTAGAGCTCAGGCTTCCCACCCCTCACATCAATGCTCTGAAATTCAGCTCGACCCAGAGGCACTGTTTTCCTGCAGCTGCCCAATCCTGCACTTTCCAGCATTATTTTTTAAACTGACCTGGATAAAGATTACACAGTTGCTTATAAATAGAACTGAAGGAAAAAAAGTGATACTGATATTATAAATAAAAATGGCACTCATATTTGAAATTTTAGAGAAAAAAAGAAAATTTCTAGAGTTCTAATACCTGAAACTTTATTTGCAAAGCTTCAAACAAGGCAATACCCTAGGATATCGAGAAATATAGATTTAAATACTCCAAAATAAACAGTTATATTTTCAGAGATGGGGGAAAAAAAAAAAACCCACAGCACAGGTAGGTTAGCGAGAAATAACAATATAAGTAGAGCAAATTAGCCTAGAATAATAAATCAATTATGATTTTTTAAAACCCCTTATGGTCTAGGTACTGTAGCAGATAAAATGAATTCAGTTTAAATTCAGGGTCTGACCTGAGATTTTCCCCATACAGAAGACAATACATAAAGAAGACTGGGTTCCAAAGAAGGCAGTAAAGCAAAGCGGTTATAATGCACTGCTCCTTGGATTTAGAAATCTGTGTTGGTGTCTGATACTCCCTCTTAATAGGTATATGAACTTGACTGTGCTATTTAACTTCTCTAGGCTTCAATTTGTTGATCTGTAAAATAGGACTGAATGATAACTATGACAAATATTATTATAAAATTAAATTATAAACAAATAATTTAACATACTATGTAACATAAATTTAGAGTTCAAAATTGTAGAATAGTAGTAGTGAAATTTAACTAACCGTAATAGGATAGATCAATAAAAAGTTTTAAAAGATTTTTAAACCAATATTGTAAAGAACTGAAAATTCACCAAAGTCATATTTGTAGCTAATTGTTCGCTGATTTTTCTAACACTGGGGGCACTTTATGAAGTACCTATCATTGGCCCCATCAATCTGCTATAGCACATATACTGTAACTGTCTCCCATGAAATACTATCACATTAACCACAGCCTGCTGTGTGTTCCAAAGCAAGGGAAATAAATACTAAAGCAATGTTAGTTTTAGCACGTAGAAGTATCTGCCCACAAATCCAACCATGTGAACTCCAAAACATTTATTTTACCATACACCAAGAAAGAAGATTATAACCTAGTTTTTGGTTTTCTAAAGGCCCAGAATTGAGAGTAAATGAGATTAGTAGATGACATGGGAAGAGTCTCAGGGGCAGATCATACAGGTCCAAACTGACTACTGTCATCATTATCGCACATGATACTGGGTTCCCAGGGTCCATGGCTATGCCACCGGTGCACCCTTGGGAATCAGATCATGATCACATACACATACCATCTCCTTTTGAGCTCCACTTTGCCAAATGAGTATTACAGGCTATACATTATTTCACATCTCATATTTTTGCAACTCCAGTTCATTCATATATTCACTCACTTTAATCATAAGTCATATATTCAGTAAGTGCCTACTATGTGCCAGTCACTGGGCTAGACGCTGAAAAGGAAAAAAAAAAAAAAATTTTTTTTTTTTGTTTTTTACCCTCAAGGAGCTTACATACTAGTGCAGGAGACAGCTAATAACCAAGTAACAAACAAGCACGTGAATAACTGTTTAGATAAGAACTATAAAGCAGAGAAGGCATGACATGTATTGCAATGTCATATGCTCTTTTCCATATGACAGATTTTATCTGTGATGTCAATTGTCCAAAACAGCACTATGCTCCACAAAGCCAAACTCCTGCTTGGAGTCACAGAAAATTAGGTAGGTTGAAATACAGCTATATTTCAGGAATACTCAACACATTTATTCTAAGCATAACTTTCCCTTTCCTCCTGAAATAGAAATAGAAAAGTGTGTATATGTTGGGAAGAAGTTGTGAGATGGAGATGGGCAGGTAGTGGATGGGCAGCAGGAGAAGAAAAGAAAAAAAAGAGAGAAGGGTAAATACAGGTAAAATTATAACATCAATTGAGCAGTCCATTTTACTCCATCCTTTATATTTTCTGGACCTGAAACAATTGGCATCTTCAAGTAATTGTCAACTCTATGAATGCTGATATATATATACATACTTTTTTCATTTAGCACAACTATTTAGACAATGTACTGTCTAATTTTCTTTTCCTTGACATGTATTCATTATAATTTTATTTTTAGGATTAAAAATATAGTTCTTCCCCCACAATTATATTTTCATACATCATTTTTATTACCTTTTTGCACAGTTACCATGTAAGAGAGTAAGAGATTTCAAATAGAAGCAATGAACTGGCATAATACAAATACTTCCCTGCCTTCAGCACCATTTCTAAACAGAAATTGCTGGGTAATTTCATACTGACTTTGATTCAATGCTCACATCTTATATCTATTTAACTTCTAACATGTAAGGGGAAAAAAATACAGAAAATTTTGCTTAAAAAAAATGTTTCTTTCTGGGATTTGGATGCCTTTGATACACAAACTCTAAAATGAAATCATCTTCCACTCTTTCAATCAATACTTCTAAACAATGAATGTGAAGGTACTCTTTCAAAAAATCCTACCTGGTCATGACACTTACCTGCATCTCTTGACAAAAGGAAGCCAATGGCCCAAAGAGAATCTGACATTGCTCGTCAGCAGTGTATGTCATCCCTGGCAGCTTGGAGGGGACCATCACAGCATTGACACTCTGGGGATTTGTCTGTAGCAAGCAGTTACTGGCCTTTGATCTGGCAATATGGAGACAGGTGTAAAATTTTGAATTTAATATAAAACGTTATTATGACTAGTGAGTATATCAACAGGAAATATTTTTATAAGATTAAAAATATGGTCTTACTCTTATTTGTAAGCTGTTCTATTGAACGCTTGCAGAAATTATTCCATAGATGAGAATCATTTATAATTATTTAAGACTAATCATAAATAATAATAATGTTCGACTTAACGCAACTTTTTAGCTTATGAAGTCCTTTCATATAGATTAATTGGCCTATATAACATTCCGAGATGCTATTATTTTATGTATTTATTAAACGAAGAAACTCAGAAGAGAGTAATTTGCTGAAAAGTAATGCACGAAGGTAAGAAAATAGATACACCCAAGGATTGAGAGAATGTATGGAAAGCATTCTCGGGTATTAATAGTAAGGATATTTTCATACTTGACTGGTTTGTAATACAACTCCCACTTGTGAAGTGACATTCAATTTGAATACAGTTCAGATTCATGTGAAGACTGTCATACAGCATCATATGTGTTCCTTAGGAACTCATTCAGACCTACCAAAGGGCCAGGATGGTGTGTTCAAGATATCACATGCTCTGAGTGTTCTCTAGGCTACCATGACAAAGAGCATGCTCAGAATATATTGCACATGTTTCAGAATGGAGTTATGGTAATTGAATAAACAGTATATTTAAGTAGATTTTAACATCCATCTTACAGGAAAAACCTGCCTTTCAATTTAAGGAAAAACATTGCCTTCCAATGGTATGAAACAATAAAGTTTATCTGTGCAGCGAATTTAGCTAGCTAGGTGTTTATGTATTCTTATTTAATTAGACTTTCAGATACCCTAAGCATCTGTTTCTCTCTAATTCCTTTGCATATCATCTACTGTTTGAGCTTTGGTTATAGCTACCAAAGGAATACTAAAGAGCAAATACTTCAAAATGAAAATTAGAACAATAGTAATATTTTTCACTTCTTTCTCCAACTAGGCAGAAGCTAGGTGTTATAAGTATTGAAGGTGCTAAAGAAGAAAATAAGGGACTATCATAATGGGAAAACCTATTAGTGAAAAAAAGAGCTTCCTTGTGATAACAGATGTGTTCCATGATGAGTGATAAGAATATCTCTACTGGGAGACATTTAAGAGGCAATGAAATACAGTAACAGATTTTTTTTTTAAATCATTAGTTTTTTAACCTTACAAATCATTTTGTTTCATCCTTTTACTTGGAAAATGTGGAAACTAAGAGGCAGATGAATTAAAAAATGTGTCCTAATCCATATCATGATTCAACAGAAGAGCCAAGATGGAAAACCAAGTGCCTTGATTCCTTTTCATTCCTGTGCCCTTCCCAATCGGCCACACTGCCTTTCCTGGCCCATAGAGGAAGCGGGCACACGAAAGACATTCACAATGCAACAATAATAAGTGACCTCAAGTACCTGAGAAATCTTTCCAAATCTTCCTTGCTACACCGGGACCATGAAACATCACCAAGGTTTTGTCCCTTAATCCATTCACCAGACATGATATGAAGACCATCAGCACACGAAGGGTGGTCATTGTCATGATTAATGCCCATGCTGATTCAGAATACAATTAAAAAATTTGCATTAAACATTATACTTTTTAGACTTTTCATAACTGCAATTAAATAACAATCACTTAGGGGAGAAAAATTATTTTTAAAGATCAAAATAAAATGAGATTTCAGATTAATTCATTTTTTAATTGTGTTACTCCAGATTAAAGATTAATATTTTTATTTAGTAGAAAACATTTCCCCCACCTACCTGAAAAATGACATGCTTAGGTCACCCATATCAAAATGATCTATTGATATATTTTTCACATAGCAGTATGAATAAAGCAGAAATAATAAATTTCTATTCAAGCACAATTAGATTTTTGCTCTCTCCTGAATCTCCTTTATTGACATCTTTTTTCAAATCTGAAACTATGTTAAATTATAATCTCTTGCCCTCTTCACCTACCCCATACAACACAAACTATTCCTCGCAACCCTTTCAACGTTCTTGACCACCGTATACTTTTTATTGAAACCTAAATTTGTTTCTTGAAACTGGAGCTCTATTCTAAAAATCTCACATCTCCAGATAAATGTTCTAGAAACATCTTAAATTCAACATGTCTAAAATCTGCACTCATCATTTTCTCTTTCAAACCTCTATTTACTCCTGTATTCTCTTTCTCTCCTGCTCTCTCTCTTATGCCTTTGCTCTCTCCCCAGTCTGCCAAATCAAGATTCCTCAAGTGAGCATTTATTCCTTTCTCTCCTAATTTATCACCCAGGCTCTTTTATTTACTAAGTGTTAGTGGGTGGTGCAAATTGTTAAGCACTCCACTACTAACCAAAAGGTTGGTGGTTCAAACTTACCCAGGGGCTTCTCAGAATAAAGTCCTGGTAGATCTACTTCCAAAAGGTCACAGCCTTGAAAACCCTATGGGGCACAGCTCTATTCTGCAACACATGGGGTCACCATGAGTCAGGACTGACTGGACAGCAACTGGTTTTGTTTGGTCCTTTTGGTTTAGGGACAAGCCCTGACAATTTACTTTCTAAACATTTCTCTCCACTGTCATGTTCTTTCTATTTCAATTGTTATTATTAAAGAGACATATAATATCTAAACCATTTGTTGTCGAGTTGGCTCTAACTCATGGCAACCCCGTGTGTGTAAGAGTAGAACTGTACTCCATAGTGTGTTCCATGGCTGATTTTTTGGAAGCAGATTGTCAGGTCTTTCTTCCATGGCAGTCCCAGGTATACTCAGACTTCCAATCCTTTAGTTAGTAACCAAGCACATTAACTGTTCGCACCACCCAGGAACTCCACAGAATATTGACAATTATTATGGCATTCTATCTTGTTTCTGTACTTCTAATATTCACCAACTCTTTCCACCCCATTCCCCAATGGCTTCCTACCTCCCCTGCCCTGTATCCTGCTCCCAGTGAGATACATTCAAAACAAAATCTAACTGCCACTCTTCTGGCAATTTCTAGCTCTTTAACATGGCACATATCCCCTTCACCTTTTTCCATGTCATTTATTGCATTTTTTCTTCAGCAATACCAAATGACTTGCAGTTTCCCAAATATTATGTTGTTTCTTATTCTCTTGTAATTAATAGGTTTTTCTTATTTTTTTTTTTAAGTTTCTGTGTGTCATATACTATACAAACAGCTTTATAAGCTTGAGTTAAACATCACTTCAATGAAGCAGGAACTATTATAACACCCAATTTGCTGATGAGAAAGTTAACTTGCACAAGGTTATATACAGTGAGAAATGGTGATATTCAAAGTGAGATGGCTGGCTCTAGAACTCTGTGATTAACCATTACGCATCTGCATCTACAACTTTCCATTAGGCAGCACTCCTGCCTCCAGCAAGTGCCTTTCCTTCAACTTCTTTGTCTGGATAAATTCTATTTGATCTTCAAGATAAATGCATATTGCCTGAAGGAAGTTTTCTTTTGCTAAACCACCTCACCTTATATGTTCTTTTTCTTTTTCCCACCATAGATTCTGTGCACAACACTGTCATAGCATTTTCCACATTGCACTATAGGTTTCTATTTTTGGCTAACTCTCCAAGTTCTTGAGGGCAGGAATTTATTCCTCTAAGAGGCTGACATAGAGGGATAACACTTTTTAACCCATGTTGAAATGGTGAACCAAGACATCATGTGGAATCACTTCTATTCAGTAAAAACTTTATATAATTTCCAAGGAACTCTCATGATGAAGCCATTAAAAATAATTATTTGTGAGCGAAGGTTACTGTTGAAGAAGCAGAAAGAGGAAAGTTTGCTTCTGTATATGCTAAGTTTGAGATGATAGCAGGATAGCCATATGTTCCCTTTTCTCAGTCTATAATACCCAAAAAACCCAAACCCGTTGCTGTCGAGTCAATTCCAACTCATAGTGACCCTAGAGGACAGAGTAGAACTGCCCCACAGTTTCCAAGGAGCAGCTGGTGGATTCAAACTGCTGACCCTTTTGTTAGCAGCCATAGCTCTTAACAACTGTGCCACCAGAGCTCCCGTTCTATAATAGCCTACATAGTAAATTGTCTTTCATAATAAAAAATTCTGAAAAACACAGATATCTATATTGTATTTTAAAATACTAAATTAAATGAATATAAAAATTGCTAGGGGAAATCGCAAGTAGATTGCCTGCCTTTTCTCGAATCAAAATAAAAATTTTCAAGACTATCAAACTCCATTCTCAGTATGATTAAGATTTAAAAAATGATTATCATTAAATATGCTTTTGAAAGGAGAAAACAATATGGATGGAATAAATTAATGAATGAGGAACAATTATATCACTATGTCTGGTAACTTTGATAACTATGACAATTCTGGTTTATTAAAACTAAAAATAAATTTTGACTATCACTTTTCACTTTCTGCATTAGGAAAATTGATCTATAAGGGAAATGATATTTACCTTTGCTATTCTCATTATTATTCTATAGGGTCGCTATGAGTTGGAATCAACTCGACAGCAGTGGGTTTTCTGGTTATTCTAATTAATGGTTTTCAAATACAGTCTGTATCAACATATATTTATGAAATGATTGATAGACAAAATAGGAAGATGAATGTTTTCCCTGCTTTGAGGATGAAAAGGTAACGTAAGAGATGATATGGAGTAGAAACGAACTGGTTCAATTTATAGAGCAAAAAAAAATTTATTTATTTTTATTTTTTTTAGGGAGTAGAATGGAAAGATTTTGGAGTCAGGGAGAGATTTCAAGTCTGTATCTTTCTCTTACTTATGTGCTTAGAGGCAAGTTAAATAATAATAAATAAATAAGTAAACATGCCTTGGTTTCTTCATTTGTTAAATATATATAATCATCCTTTCTTGACCCATTTGTTGTTAAGATCAAATGAGAATGATGTAAAATGCCTGACATAGTGCCTGAAATACAGTAGAAACCCATAATTATTCTTTTTATTGGGGTAGTAAACCAGAGAATATTACCAGGAGGGATCAGTCCCTGGAGAGGAACATCACGCTTGGTAAAGCTGAGGGTCATCGAAAAAGAGGATGACCCTCAAAAAGATGAATTGACACAGTGGCTCCAACAATGGGTTCAAACATAGCAATGACTTCGAAGATTGGGCAGGACCAGGCAGTGTTTCCTTCTGTTGTACACAGGGTCCCTATGAGTCAGAGCCAACTCAACAACACCTAACAGCAACAAACCAGAGAAATTTTACTGTATTTTTTTAATTTGTCAAAAAACATAAACTTAAAGATAATTTCCAGTATTTGCTTTGGTGAAAGTGTGAACTTAAAAAAAAAATAAGTGATTACAATGGTGAGAATTTACTTTGTTTAGATGGTAAATGAAAAAAAGAAACTGTACATATGGCATAATCTCACAGATTGATAAAGATGCCTTAATATATTTTCTAATTTTACAGTTCTCATGTAGCCCCCGCCAGGGTCACTGTCTCATCTCTGCCATGGATCCTGGCTACAGCCCACATCGCTGGGTGACCCCGTTAAATCAGTAGCCACTTGCCATGTGGAACATATTTGACTATCCCATCTGTTGGGGTGCAATCTTGCAAATCAGGCACAAATGATATTACTTTTGAAAAGCAACTGGTCTTTTTCAGAAGTAATGAAATCTCTTACATAATGTGTCCATGTGAAAGAATAAAAGGAACTGCTTCCAAGATTTAGCAATTTGGACCTTTTCCCAAAGTTAGTGTAATACGATTTTTCAAAAATGGGAAGATTACAACTTCTCATCCAGATGATCGTTTTCCTTCTGGGATTCTGATTCTCATGTAAGAAATTAGCTACAAGGATGGAGAGATCTGGTCATTCAAGCATTGTTCACCATTAATTCAACTTTCCTAAAGCTATTTAACTCGTAACAGAAAAGGTTATCGTTAAATTGGGGCGGTACTTTTTTACTGCACATCTGGAACTGTCTGACAAAAGACTTTGCTTACTCCAGGTCTGATATAAAAGCAATTAATTGTGATCCTTCATCTGTGCCAATCACTATATTAATCATTTATAATGATGAGATCATTTAATTCTCACAATATCCCCATAATGTTTCTATCATCATGACTTCTATTTTACAGATGAAAAAGGCGCTGAGGTTAACAGTGGATCCGTGAATCAGACCCAGGCAGTCTGCTGCTCAAGCAGCCAAACCTCTAAATCACCACACTACAGAGCTTCCTTTTCTGGATCAAAACTCTTCACTTAGACAAATGATTGACTGTTTTCTAAGGACTCTAAAATGCCTCCTCTCTATTAGCAGAAATGGCCGCCTACATTGGTTACAACCCTGTAACAAAGCCGCATGCATTCCATAGAAAACATTCCCTAAGTAAGACATTAGCAACACCTCTCCTCAGACTGTGCAACTGAACTACATTTTAATAATCTCAGTTTAAATTCATTTTGACAAAGAGCCTTGGGCAAATAAG
This sequence comes from Elephas maximus indicus, assembly GCF_024166365.1. NCBI lineage: Eukaryota > Metazoa > Chordata > Mammalia > Proboscidea > Elephantidae > Elephas > Elephas maximus. The sequence continues at coordinate 127,992,414 of NC_064820.1, forward strand.
CTCTCAACTAACATTGTACATGGTTGTCAAGTCAACTGAAAAAATATTTTTATCTTATAAAACTTCTCAACTTGTTTAAAAGTCTCTGCCAGGAAGTTTTGTGATATCCTGGGGAAAACTGGAGAAGCATTTGGATTTTGAAGATGGTCCCTTTTGATGTTTAAAGAGTCAGAGAACATTTATGAATTCCCTCACATTTTTTTGGATAATTTGGAAGGGATTTGATTTGTAAACAGTAATACTTTAAACCAGTAGACGTTTTGTGCTGAATACACTAGGTTGTTTTTTTTTTTTTTCATGATCTAATATTTCCCCATGAAATGCCATATATTATATGGGAAAGTTAATAAAAAAAAGAAACAAACTATCACAATTTCTAACTGTAAGTGGATTATAATTCACAAAGTGACACAATTTCATATAATCGAAAGAGTGTACCTGATTTAATGTAATTTCACTGCTGTGCCCATGGAGAAAAAGTCAGACATTAAGAACTTCAAGATACTTTGGTTTCTTTTTCTATTTCAAATCATTTAAATCATTTCAATTCCCCCCCAAACAATTAAACCCATAATAGTATTGGCAATGTAAAGCATGATAGCAAAAAAAGTAAACAATTACAGGCTCCCCCCAAAATTAGAAGTAAGTCAGTTCAAATCCACCAGCCGCTCCTTAGAAACCCCATAGGGCAGTTCTACTCTGTCATATAGGGTCGCTATGAGTTGGAATTGACTCGAAGGTAACAGTTTTGTTTTGTTCTTAATGAAGAAAAAGAGAGACACCTGATGCCTTTGCTATACACTGTATAACAACTTTATATAACAATTCAGCACACACTTGCTGAGAACCCACTATGTGCTGTGCTGAGACGGTGTCATAAAAATGAATAAGATTCAGTTCCTACTCTCAAAGAGTTTATCATTTTCAGGGATTGGAATGCTCTATCCCTTGCCCTCCAGTGGCCAAGAGATGCCTGAATCCTGTTTGTTCTATATTCCCTAAAGCTTTCCTACTCATCCCTTCCTTTCCATCTCTACTGCTGTTAGTCAAGACAGGTGTGATTCTCTTCACTGCTGGATTGTTGTAATGTCTGCCAGAGTGACCTCCTACCCCTCCACTCTCTCCCTTATTAAACCATACTTTAATTATTAATCATGTTCGTTTCTTATGAACACATGCATAATAGAATCCTAGCTTCCTATTCAAAATGTTTTAATTTTGCAAATTTCTGGGCCTCACCCCAGACCAACTGAAATAGAATATGTAGAGATAAGGCCTCAGAAACTGCATTTTAACACATTTTCCATATAATTCTTATTTACTCAAAATTCTGAGAACCACTAATCTACAGGATAAAATTCAAACTCCTTGTCCTGTTATTCAAATCATCTGTAAACTGACTTCAACCTAATTTTCATTGGAAATTAATTCCAGACTACTCCTCTGTATAGTTCCTTTCTACCATAATGTGTTCCCCTGCCTTTCTGCATTTACAAATAATTTTAAGACCCTCTGCCTCTATAAAGCATGCGTCAGTAATTCTAGCCCATATTTTTCTTGATCTTTTAACATTTGTGACCTTCAGCGATATGGCACATAAAACATATCAGAACTGCCTTGTATTTTCAGATGAATTTTAATTAATATATATAAAATACCTCCACCTAGAATGTAAATGTTTAGAGAACAAAAAGTTGTCATAATTTCTCTTAAATTCATTGAATCATTTAGTTCCATACTTTCTCAATAGAAGTCTACTGATTTATCAACTGACATAGAATCAGAGAGGCAACTAAAGTTTCTACCAAATAAATGCAAAGTTGAAACTGATGTGGTCTTTTGCTGACTTAGAGAAACTGTACGCTGGATAACAAATCTATAGATCTTCTCAAGACAGGCCACTTGCCTTACTTTATGCTACACATAAGAGAAATGCAAAAGAAAGCCAGTGCTTCTAAGGTCATTGATTAGCTGGGTTTTCCCTCTTCTACCTACTTACTCACTGTGACATCTATATTAGAGAGAATCTGGGGTGGGACTGTTGCCACATCTATCTTGGCTGAAGTCCCATTATGATTATTAACTTGGACAAACTACTTACTGCTTTAATTGGTATCCTTGCCTACATAAAGCATCAAATACAAAAGCTGTGTTAGTAGTCTATAAAAAAAAAAATGTCTTCACAATAAGCAAATTTCCCGCCAACCCAGTAAGAACCTCTGTTGTTGAGTCAGTTCCAACTCATAGTGACCCTATGTACACCAGCATGAAACACTACTCGGTCCTGTGCTATCCTCACAACTGTTGCTATGTTTGAGCTTACTGTTGCAGCCACTGTGTCAATTCATCTTGTTGAGGGTCTTCGCCTCTTTTACTGACCCTCCACTTTACCAATCATAACGTCCTTCTCCAGGGACTGGTCTGTCCCGATAACATGTCCAAAGTTATGTTAGATGCAGTCTTGGCATCCTTGCTTCTGAGGAGCATTCTGGCTATACTTCCTCCAAAAAAGATTTGTTTGTTCTTCTGGCAGTCCATGATATGTTTAATATTCTAAAACCTGAATTCAAAGGCACTAATTCTTCTTCAGTCTTCCTTATTCACTGTCCAGCTTTTGCATGCATACGAGGTGACTAAAAATACCATGGCTTGGTTCAGGCACATCTTAGTCCTCAAAGTGACATCTTTGCTTTTTAACACTTGAAAGAGGTCTTTTGCAGTAGATTTGACCACTGCAATATGTCCTTTGATTTCTTGACTGCAGCTAGCTACCATGGGCTTTGATTGTGGATCCAAGTAAAATGAAACCCTTGACAATATTATATTCATTTATCATGATGTTACTTATTTGTCCAGTTGCGAGGATTCTGGTATTCTTTATGTTAAAGTGTAATCCATGCTGAAGGCTGTGGTCTTTGATCTTCATCAGCAAGTGCTTCAAGTCCTCTTCGCTTTCAGCTAGCAAGGTGGTGTCATCTGCATATCAGAGGTTGTTAAGGAACCTTCCTTCAATCCTGATGCTGTATTATTTTTCATATTGTCCATCTTCTTGGGTTATCTGCTCAGCATATAGATTGAATAAGTATGGTGAAAGGATACAGCCCTGACGCACTATCACTCCTCAAGTTAACAGACATTTAAGACCATAGGACACGGAAACTTTCTGTATTTACATAAAAGCATTTGTAAAAATAATTATAATTCTCATTGTCATTATAATTCATTCATTCTGTAGTATGTGCCAACACTGTACCATCCAAGTATAGTATCACCAATATTAAAAATAAACCTTGTAAGGCAGAGTCATTCCCGTTTTAGACATGAAGATAATGAGTACAGGCAGTTTAAGTGACTTGCCCAGTGCTCATTCAGCAAGTAGCTGGCAAAACAAGAGTTCAGTTCCAAGATGGTGTATATCTAATTCACTTTCTCTCTCATCTGCCCATTTGAGTAATTTCTAACATCAACTAAGGCATGTGTGCTAGAGAAAGATATTTGTGGCTTTTGCTGTAAAGAATTCTAAAGAGTACAATGTGGGGACAGTAAATTTACATGCAGCCACTAATTTTGGTAGCTCAAGGGTCATTAATTACAGAAAAATTAGTTTTGAACATTTTAAGAAGCAATGGATTTCTAGAGGTAAGTAAGAGCATATTTGGTTTTTGTCTATTACAGCAACTCATTATTATTTAAAGATTTTCCCATTCTAAAATTCCTAGGTGGTGGCATATTGCCTTTATCTTTGTTTTCTACCTACCTCTTACTGTTTGTCTACTCCTCCTCTAGAATATATCCTCTCTTTCTTATAGCAGACATATTGCTGTTCATCAATGCATAATCAAAGACAAAAATCTTAATCCCTCCTAAAAGAGATGCCTCACTGGAAATTGAGAGAGATTAGTCAAATCTATATGTGATAAAATGCCGCCTGGGACATATGCCAGCTTGAATCAGCAGAATTTTAGATTCAAATAATCCAATTGCTAAAACGGTTGGATTTTGTCCTTCCAAGTGCCATGACTTCAAAACATGGGTGAAATAATCAAACAGGCCTGTAATCATATTTTGAAGTAGACTCATCACATTCAATTGGTATCTAATTGAACTACTGTATTTTCACATAGCTTATTTTAAAATAAAAAATTCAAGACATCATCATGTAATGAAAAGGAAAAATATTCTGCCATGTTTATATTTGTACAGCCATAAAATCATGGTTTTTTAACATTCAGTCAAGCTGTCGCATTCCTTGACCCAAACTAATTTTTATTCTCTACTTCTGAGACTCGATTATCCTCTACTCTGGATATCAAGATGACTGTCCAATGGATGGTAATTCATACAACAAATGTTTATTCTTTCATAAAACAAATATAAGTACCTATAAGTATGAGAGAAAGAATATATTAAACATTAATACTATTTCAGAGATATTATTGTCTAGTAGAGGACATAAAAAAAAAAAATTCAAACCAAACCGGTTGCCATCAAGTTGATTCCGACTCATAATGATCCCATAGGACAGAGCAGAAATGCTCCACAGGGTTTCCAAGGTACAGCCAGTGGATTTGAACTGCTGACCTTTTGGTTTGCAGCCAAGCTCTTAACCACTGTGCCACTAGGACTCCAGTAGGAGACATCAGTGTACTATATTTTTACACAAATAACACAGGCCTTCTACATTTTTTTCCAACTGCATACTTCCCACCCCCAAGGTATTTTTTAAGTGCCAACATGCCAATTTATTTTTTACATGTTGCTGTAAAAAAAATTAGCATAGTGTACACGCTTAAGAAAATACCTCGTGGGGGGAGGGCATCTTTACATGTTGCTGTAAAAAAAATGAGCATAGTGAGTGCTCTTATGGAAATTCCTGGGGGGAGGGCACAGTTGGCAAACAAATGTAGGATGCATGCATTATTTTCAAAAAAATATATCTACAAGTAAATATCAGTATAGATCAGCTTATATCAGAAATTATAATAAAATGATAAGTAATATTTGTTACAGAAAGTGCAAGAGAATTTGTAGCTCAACTTTCAGGTCAAATATAACAAAGGTGATAGTACTCATCTTGGTCATTAGTGGAGCAGAACTGGAATAGGTATAAATCAATAGAGCTGGGTGTTGGAATTAGAGAAAAACATGAATAGACATGAAGTCTGGAAAGTATGAAAGTGTTTGCATTCATGAACTAGAGAAGTAGGAGATAAAGTTAGAAAGGTAGATGGGGACTGCCCTAGAAGAGTCATGAATCTAATGCTAAGGAATCCGGAGTTTGTTCTTTAAGCAGCAAAACACAGATTCATCTACAGGAGATCAGGACCATGATTCAGGAATTGGAATCTGACTAGGGATTGATTAGAACGATAAGGTGCTACAGACAGGGAAACCACTGAGACAGTTATTGCAACAGTCCAAGCCTGTGGGACTAACATCAGAGGAAAGCGACAGATGGAATAGCTATTTCAGATGAAGAATGATTAGAATTTGGCAACTGATCATGAGAGGAATAAAGGGGAGAAAGAGTTAAAGATGTTTCAGATGCCTCAACTGAGGGCCTGGTACCAACAGTGGTGCCAATAACAGACATACAGATGTCTAAAGAAGCAGGTTTCTGTACCCTCAATTCTATCTAGGCACAATTTTCAGCAGAGTAAGCAGGCAAAGGTCATTGTCAAAGGCTTATTAGTCCCAAGTATCTGCATTCTTGGTACAACGGCAGTACTTAATTTAGCAGATGCCCCAATATTTATTTTCTTCAAGAAGCTAACTTTGCATATGTATTGCCTCCTTAGCCTCTCAGATCTGATGAAATTCTTAAACTGCCAACCTAGTGGTGAAGCCTTGTCTCCATGCCAGAGCTCCGTAATACGGATTAGTCTTTCTCCCTTGGTTCAAAACACAAAAACAAAAAACAAGACAAAAAGCAAGAATACATATGCATTTTTGGCCATATCAAAAAACGTTTCATGTTTTTATAATGACATGATTTATGAGTAATTTCCTCTAATTTATCTAACTTTATTAAGTCTCTATGAAGTAGGCCATCTAATTACCGTATTAGATTCTTAATCAGCAAATAAATTGTATATGATTAATGCAGTCTCCTTTAACTTCTGGAAATATAGATCTCTGCTAGAATTTTTTTGTTATTTTCTTTAAGTTACAAGTACACATTATCATAAATGTGCTAAAGTCAAATTACAAAAAAAACTGTACTATGCAACAATTTCAAGACAAACACTTTTATCCACACACTCACGTCCACAGTGTTATTTCAAGAATATAATGTATCTTAAAAGGGCACTTTTCATAATGAGAAAAAGAAAGTGCTGAGCCATTAGACACTAAATCATCAGAAAGTAAGTTTTGTTTTTTTTCTTAATGTACAACAGCAACCATATTCAAGTTTGTAATGGGTTGAATTGTGTCCCCCAAAAATGTGTTCACTTGGTTAGGCCACGTGTAGTTTTCCTCAATTTTGTGATTGATTGTAATTTTATGCTAAAGAGGATTAGGGTAGGATTGTAACACCACCCTTACTCAGGTCACCTCCCTGATCCAAGGTAAAGGGAGTTTCCCTGGGGTGTGGCCTGCACCACTTTTTATCTCTCAAGAGATAAAAGGGAAGGGAAGCAAGCAGAGAGTTGGGGACCTCATACCACCAATAAGCAGCACCAGGAGCAAAGCGCGTCCTTTGGACATGGGGTCCCTGCACCTGAGAAGCTCCTCGACCAGGGGAAGATTGAGGACAAGGACCTTCCTCCAGAGCCAACAGAGAGAGAAAGCCTTCCCCTGGAGCTGATGCCCTGAATTTGGACTTGTTACCTACCAGACTGAGAAAAATAAATTTCTCTTTGTTAAAGCCATCTACTTGTGGTATTTCTGTTATGGTAGCACTAGGTGACTAAGGCAAAGTCCTACGATTATTTTTCATTGGCTACATGATGAACTGTTCAACCATTCTAGTAATCAGAGAAACACAAATACAAAATGAATTGTAATTGAAAATGTGCTATAAAAACTGGCAAAATGAGCAGAAACTGTAGAGTTTAGTGGAAGTCTTATATTTGAATTTTGACACATTGCCCCCGAAAATATTATTTATTATGTGGTACATTTCCACATCTTTTTCTGATTATAACTGAATTTTTTGCTCTCTCTTCCACTGACTTGTCTGGCTGTACAAACTGCTTTATATACTATGATATATATGACTATCTCATAGAGCTCACCCTACTCTCCACCATTTTTCTCTTTTTTTGAACATTCTATTGTGCTTTAGGTGAAGGTTTACAAAGCAAATTAGTTTTCCATTCAATTGTTTATACACAAATTGTTCTGTGACATTGGTTATGATACCTGCGATGTTTTAGCATTCTCCCTATTACCACCTTGAGTTCCTCGTTTCCATTCATCCGGTTTTCCTGCCTTTTCCTGACTTCTCATGTTTGCTTTGGGGCAGATGTTGCCCTTTTGGTCTCATGTAGATGACTGTTCTAAGGAGCACTTTCTTCATGGGCGTTATTGTTTATTTTACAGGGCCTGTCTATGTGGGTGAAAGGTTATCACCAGGAGTGGCTTCATTTCCAGGTTAGAAGGGTGTGTAAAGGCCATAGTCTCAGGGGTTCCTCCACGCCCTACTGGACCAGTAAATATAGTCTTTTTTTTTTTTTTATGAATTTGAGTTTTGTTCTACATTTTTTTTTTTTTTTCCACTCTAACCGGGACCTTCTATTGGGATCCCAGTGAGAGCAGTTGGCAGCGGTAGCCGAGCACCATCTAGTTCTTCTGGTCTCAGGCTGGTGGAGGCTGTGGTTTCTGTGGTCCATTAGTCCTCTGGACTAATTGCTTCCTTCACTCTCCTTCACTCTGGATGGAAAGAGACCAACAGTTACATCAAACTTTTAAGACCGCAGGTGCTACTCACCGAAGTAGGATGTAGAACATTGTCTTTGTGAACTATGTTATGCCAGATGACCTAGATGTCCCCCGAGACTATGGTCCTTAGCCGTCAAGCCTAGTAACTCAGTCCTGTGAGGTGTTTGGCTACATCTAGGAAATTTCCCTGACTATGCCCCCTGAGTACTCTGTTATATATAGGAATATACATGCAGCACAAATATGTATGTAGAAATTTCCATACTCAAACCTATATATGCATGTGGATATACTCCCATACACCCTCCCACACTTTGCAGGACTGTATGTGTATACACTAGTTGCCTTTTATTCTTGCATACCTGTCTGTCTTCCCTTGCCTTGGTCATGTTGTGCTGATTTCCCCCACATTGTGTATTGCCTTTCCCTTCACCAAAGTTAACATCCGTCTATATAGTTCGTAATTTTCTTTTTCTCTACCCTCCCTGCCCTGATAACCATCAAAGAATGTTTCTTTCTGTGTGTAAACCTTTTCTTGACTTCTTATAACAGCAGTCTCATATAATATTTATACTTCTGTGAATGACTTATTTCACTTAGCATAATGTCCTCCAGATTCATACATGTTGTCAGTTGTTTCTCAGATTCATCATTATTCTTTATCATTGCGTAATATTCCATTGAGTGCATGCACCACAGTTTGTTTATCTACTCACCTGTTAATAGGCACTTTGGTTGTTTCCACCTTTTTGCTATTGTGAATAATGCTGCAATGAACACGGATGTGCTTTTTTTCCCTAGCTTTTTAAAGAAGTACCATAGTGTTTTCCATGGCGGCTATAACATTTTACATTCCTACCAACAGTGTGTAAGAGTTCCAATCTCCCCACAACCTCACTGGCATTTGTTTTTTTATTTTTATTTTTTATTAGTGCCATTATTGCTAGGGTGAGATGGTGTCTCACTATAGTTTTGATTTGCATCTCTTGGCTAATGGCTAATGATTGCAAGCATCTCTTCATGTGTTTGTTAACTGCCTGAATGTCTTTGGTGAAGTGTCTGTTCATGTCCTTTGCCCGTTTTTAAACCGGGTCACTTGCATTTTTGTTGTCGAGGTGTTGAAATTTTCTGTAAATTTGAGAGATTAGACTCTTGTCAGATATGTTGTACCCAAAATTTTTTCCCAGTCTGTAGGTTCTCCTTTCACTCTTTTGGTGAAGTCTTTTGATGAGCATAAATGTTTAATTTTTAGGAGTTCCCAGTAATTTAGTTTATTGCCTGATATTTGTGCATTTTTAGTTATGTTTGATATTCTATTTACACTATATATTTGGGCCCCCAGTGTTGTTCCTATTTTTTCTTCCATGATCTTTACAGTTTTAGGTTTTAATTTAGTTCTTTAATCCTTGTCAAGTTAGTTTTTGTGTATGGTGTGAGGTATAAATCTTGTTTCATCTTCCTGCAAATAGATATTCAGTATTGCCAGAATCATTTGTTAAAGAGACTTTCTGTTCCCCATTTGTTGAAGATTAGCAGTCCATAGGTGGATGGATTTATTTCTAGGTTCTCAATTCTATTCCATCAGTCTATTTGTCTATTGTTGTACCAGTACCAGGCTGTTTTAACTACCATGGCTGTACAGTAGGCTCTGAGATTGGGGACTGTGAGGCTACCTACTTTGTTCTTCTTCTTCAAAAATGCTTTGTTTATCCAGGGCCTCTTTCCATTCCATATGAAGCTGGTGATTAGTTTTTCCATCTCATTAAAGAATGTTGCTGGCATTTGGATCAGGATGGTATTATATTTGTAGATCGCTTTGGGTAGTACTGACATTTTCGCAATGTTAAGTCTTCCCATCCAGGAACATGGTATGGTTTTCCATTTATGTAGGCCTCTTTTGGTTTCTTGCAGTAGTGTTTTGTAGTTTTCTTTTTGTGGGTTTTATTAGTTTATTCTTAAGTATTTTATCTTTGGGGGGGTTATTGTAAACGGTATTGCTTTCCTGGTTTCCTTTTTGGAATTGTCTTTGTTAGTGTGGAGGAATCCAACTGATTTTTGTATGGCGATCTTGTACCCTATCACTTTGCTGAATCCTTCTATTAGTTCAGTAGCTTTCTTGTGGAATCTCTGGGATTTTCTATGTATACAATCATATCATCTGCAAATAGGAATGGTTTTACTTCTTTCTTACCATTTTGTAAGCCCTTTATTTACCTTTCTTGCCTTACTGGTCTAGCTACGACTTCTAGTAAAATATTGAGTAAGAGAGGTGATAAAAGGCATCCTTTTCTGGTTCCTGTTCTCAAGTTAAAAACTTTCACTCTCCATTGAGAAAAATGTTGGCTGTTTGTTTTCTATAAATTCCCTTAATTACACTGAGGAATTTCCTTTCTATTCCTATTTTGCTGAGAGTTTTTTTTTTTTTTTTTTAATAATCATAAATGGGTGTTGGACTTTACCAAATGCCTTTTCTACATTGATTGAGATGATCATGTGATTCTTTTCCTTTGTTTTACTTAGGTGGTGGATTACATTAATCGATTTTCTAATGTTGAGCCATCCTTGTACACTTAGTATTAATTCTACTGGTCATGATGTACTTTTTTTTATATGTTGTTGTATTCTATTGGCTAGAATTTTGTTGAGAATTTCTGCATTTATATTCATGAGGAATACTGGCCTATTCTTTCTTAGTGGTGTTCTTTGCCTGGCTTTGGTATCAAGGTTAAGCTGGCTTCATAGAATGAATTTGGGAGTACCCCTTACTTTTCTATGTTCTGAAATAGTTTGAGTAATATTGGTAACAGCTTTTCCCTGAATGTTTGGTAGAATTCTCCAGTGAAGCTGTCTGGGCCAGGACTTATTTTTTCATTTTTTGTGACCTCTTCAATTTCTTCTTTTGTTTTAGGTCTGTTCAGATTATCCACCTTGGTTTGTGTTAGTCTGGATAGGTATTTGCTCATTTCTTCTAGGTTTTCAAATTTGTTGGAGTATGATTTTTCATAATATTCTGTTAGGATCCTTTTTATTTCAGTTGGATCTGTTGTAATGTCACCCATCTCATTTTTTATTTGGGTTATTTGCATCTTCTCCTTTTCTTTTGTTAAATAGGTTAGTGGTTGTTGATTTTATTGATCTTTTCAAAGAACCAACTTCTAGTCTTGTTGATTCTTTCAACTATTTTTCTGTTTTCTGTTTCACTTATTTCTGTGCTAATCTTTGTCATTTCCTTTCTTCTGGAGGCCGTGGGTTTCTCTTGCTGCTCTTTTACTATTTGTTCAAGTTGAAGGGTTAAGGTATTGATTTTGGTCCTTTCTTCTTCCTGTTTATTTATTCATTTATTTTTTGGAGAGACTGGTTCTTTATTTCAAAAAGACACTGGTCAATTTGCAATGTCAAAACAATTGCACTATTGGTTTCTCTTTCTCCCAGTCAGCCCCCAGAAGAGACCACACAAAAAGAGAGCACATTTTAACCCAATAAGCTGCAGAATGCACACCTAACATACCTCACAGAAACCTTACAAAAAAAGGGGGAACTGGGCAGGAAAATGACTTTTAAAAGATTTGCACACTGCCAGCCTACAGACTGTCAGGAGACCTCACAGCCAGATGGGGTGGCTAGTACACCCCAACTCCAAGGAAGCAAAGTTTCAAAATAATATAAAATTTCAAAAAAATTTTGTACAAAAGATATTCAAAATTTCTCCAACACTGACTGATGCAAAGCACTTTGAGAGACAGCAGCTTCATACCCAGAATAGGGTGATGAGATGAATTTCATATTGCTAAATCAGTGGCAAAAATGTAATTTTCTTTCCTTTCTGTTTAAAAAAGAGGAAGAAGAGCAAATAAATGGTCATCTCAACATAGGGCACATGATCCATTCTGTGAGTAGTTGGGAAGTGGGTAGAGAAACAATGGGAGAGGTCTCATCTTATTAATTGGTTTGGTCACTTGGTATGAAAAAAACAAACAAATAAATAAAATAAAAATCACCTTGCTCCAAGAAACCTTAAAGCTGAAAACCTGAAGAGCAATTTAAAAAAAAAAATTGAGGGGGCTAACTCTCAAGCTAACTCTTTTGAGATTGGCTTAAGACACTATATAATCTTACAGATATCATCAATATAACTGCCACTAATCCATTTCATTACATCATCATAATAAGACTTACAATACATAGGGAAATCACATCAGATGACAAAATGGTAGATAATCATACAATACTTGGAATCATGATCTAGCCAAGTTGACATATTTTGAGGGGACACAATTCAATCCATGACATTCCACCCTTTGACCCACCAAAATTCATGTCTTTGTCACATGTACAACATATTCACCCCAACATATCATAGCAAAAGTCTTAAATCAACTTCAAATCCAAAATCCAAAAATTCTTCCTTATCTGTGAAATCTAAAATACAAGTTACCTGCAACAAGCTAGACATTTCCATTACAAATAGGAGAAACTGGAGGAAAAGAAGGCATAACAAGCACGAGGCAAGTTAGCATAACACATTACATTAGCCCTCAAGGCTTGAAAATAATCCTCTGTTCTCTAAGACCATTCACACAATAGCCCTGCCCTCCAGACTCTAGGTATTGGCCATACTCTCTGGATTCTGAGTAGAGGCTCCTTGGCCCTTGGCTTCAGCTCCGCCTTCCACGGCCACTGGGACAGCAACTCTGCTCATCGGCTTTAGGCACACCATTCTGCTAATCCATCTGAGTGATGACTCCACACTTAGAAACACCAGAGGCCATGGCTCCATCCTTTGGAACCACAGAGGTCCTGCCCATACCTTTTGAGAATGAGACAGCTCGGCTTTCTAAGTTCCTTGGCCTCTTAGCCCTGGGGTTTCATCCCCACATCTGCCCTGCTGGGGCAAGTATTCCAAAGCACTGTAGCTTCACTGATACGTGCCTGGAGGCACCCCATTCTGCCAGTAAACTTCAGCTGAAAGGTACTCAGCTCTCTCACTCCATGAGTTGGCAAGCGTAGCTCCATTGATAAGTGCCCAGAGGCACCCTACTCCACCAGGGAGCTTCCTACGCACAGGCACTCAGCTCTCTCACTCTGTGGGTCGGCTCCACTGCAGTCTGGCACTGGTCTCCTGGTTCTGCTGCTACCGATCCACTGATGCTACCAGTCCTCTGCTGCTGCAGGTCCTCTGTTGCTTCAGGTCTTCTTCTGCTGTTGCTGGTCCTCTGCAGATGGTTCTCACCATCTGTGCCATCTCTGGTGTTAACAGTTCTCTTCACTTCCTTCTGAGTCCTCTATCCATTCACAGTTCCAAAACCACCTCTACATTTTAGGTATCTGTTAGAGCAGCACCCCATTCCTGGTACCAAATTCTGTCTTGGTCATCTACTGCTGCTGTAACAAATACCACAAGTGGATGGCTTTAACAAAGAGAATTTTATTCTCTCACAGTCCAGTAGACTAGAAGCCCAAATTTAGGGCGCCAGCTGCAGGGGAAGGCTTTCTCTCTCTGCCGGCTCTGGAGGAAGGTCCTTGTGATGCACCAGTCTTCCCTTGGTCTAGAAGCATCTCAGCACAGGAACCTCAGGTGTAAGGGACACAATGCTCCCACCACTGCTTTCTTGGTGGTGTGAGGTCCCCCTGTCTCTCTGCTCACTTCTCTCTTTTATATCTCAAAACAGATTGATTTAAGACACGATCTAATCTTGTAGATCTCATCAATATAACTGTCGCTAATGCATCTTATTAACATCATAGTGATAGGATCTACAACACACAGGGAAATCACATCAGATGACAAAATGGTAGACAATCGTACAATACTGGGAATGATGACCTAGCCAAGTTGAAAGATATTTTGGGGGGACACAATTCAATTCATGACAATATGTCATAGTGACTCTCCTTTGGGATCTATCTTGTACGGGGTTTGTTGAGCTTCTTGGCTAGGTAGGTATATTCTCATCTTTCATAATATTAGGGAAGCTTTGAGACAGCAAATCTTGAATTTTTTTTTCTCCTGTTCTAGAATTTCAATCACGCGTACATTGTTCCTCTTGATAGTGTCTCACGTAACTCTTAGGCTTTCTTCATTTTCCTCATTTTTGTTTTTTGTCCTTCAAAAAATTAGTGTCAAGGGGTTTGTTCCCTATTTCACTGATTCTGTCTTCCATTGATTCAATTCTACTCCTATTTCTTCCACTGAGTTATTTATTTCCGAAGTTGTGTTGTTAATCTTCTGGATTTCTAGTTGCTGTTGTTAATATGGTATCTAATTGTCTATTTGTTATTTTGTTCTTGTATTGTTTCACTGAATTCTTTTAGAGTTTTGTCTGTGTTTTTCTTGATTTTGTCCTTTTTCTTGATATCTTGTTATTCTTTATACAAGTCTTTTGAATTTCTTATCAGGTAGTTCCATTACCATTTCTTCCTCAGGAAGACTTTTCTGGCCCTTTATTTTGGTCCCTTGCTTGAGGCATCTTTCCTGCTTCTTTATGTGATTTGATATTGTCTACTGTTTTTTACTGTCCCTAAGGCATTAAGATGTTATTACATTTATTTATTGATTGCATGCTTGTTTGCTGCATGCTGATCTTTTGTTTTGTTTTGATACATACGAGTAGGTGATGTGGATGTCCTACATTGGTTACTAGTCTAGCAGCACTGGACTGCTCACCACATGGCTTTGGATGGGCGGGACAGCTGCTGGCAGTATGGGCACGGGTTTCTGTTCACCGGTTGTGTGGGGCTGCTGAGGAAGGGCTGGGCAGGCACTGGAAGCCATCTGTTATCAGTCCACTGGTGCAGGAGTGGGCAGTGGCACTCGCTGAGTAGGTGAGGTGGTAAGCAGGGGGCAGGGTCAGGTGGACTGGGTCACCAGAGTGGTCCCACACTGCTCAAGGGGACAGGTTATTGGTGGGGAGGGACAGGGTGGTAGGGAGGGGTCACTGGAGTGGCTCTGCACAACTCAGAGGGGTGGATCTGCAGGGAGGGTCATCAGAGCAGTCCCACACTGCTCAGAGGGTTGGGGTGGCAGTCCTGAGCTGATCTGAGGGGCAGGTTGAGGGGCAGGGAGTGGAAGCGGGCAGCCAGGAGCTTCTCAACTGCTGTCACTTGGCAGGATGGTTGGGGAGATGCCAGGCAGGGCTGGGGGGTGCTATAGGGGGTGCTCGGGCTATGTCCCTGGTGGCTGGGCTGCAGGGATGGGAGGTTCAGGTGGGTGGGGGGAAGGAAAGCACGCTCCTCAGGTCACAGACAAGGGTTCCTGGGTGCTTCCCATTGGCTACAGTCAGCAATTGGGACTCGGCCTCAATAGTGGGAGGATGAGGGGCTGCCCATGGTCTGGTCACGTGAGAGACCTCCTGCTAACACTCTGGATCTATCACTCTGTGTGCACCACTCACCCCAGTGGTCAGGGATCACCGCTAGTGAGCTGCCCTGTCTCTGGGTCTAAGCTCACTGCCTGTTCTGTGGATGCTGGGATCTCCAGAGCTTTCACCCTCCCTCCTTCACCCTTCCTCCCTAGGTCCGGTTCATGTCCTGCTCATCCCGCTTCAGTCCAGGTATGTCATTGCAGTTTCCCTGTCTCCTGTTGGGGATTCCATGGAGTTGCCTTTCTGTACTCCTCACCCGAGATCACTGCCAGCTTTGTCCCTGTGCTGGGTCAGCTGGCAGGGCCCCTCCTCTCTGCATCTCTCCTCATTTTCTGTTTTTGATCAGTTTCTTCTTCCAGCTGATGTTCGACCTAATTCATTATTCTGTCATTTGATGTTCAGGGTTCGAGGATTGTCCTCTGTATCTGTTTCACTTGGTTTCTCAGGGTTTTGCTGAAGAGGGACAACAACGTGAGTCTGATTAAGCTACCATCTTGGCTTGGCTCCTTCCCAACTGTTTCTTTTTTTAACAAGAATTTCCTAAATTCGTCTTTTTACGTGGACTTGAGAATTAGACTGTAGAATAAAAGAAAATAGGAAAGAAACAACTACATATATAGCCATTTAATACAAATCATGGGTTCAGGGAAACCACAACACAAATAAAAAACTTGAACAATTTCACTGAAGGTTTCTATCAGCCTTCCTGTGAGAGCTCAGGCCTCTGCCTGCTATTTGTGTGCTATTTTAGAAATCCTTTTCAAGCCTGAAGTCATAAAAATAGTCCCACACATTTTCTCCTAAAATTCTTGTCTGTCATATTTGTCTTTATTTTTATCTGAAATTAATTTTTACATATAGTCTGAAGAAAGTGTTCAATTTCATTTTTATACATGTGGATAACCAATTGTACCATCACGTTTTTAAAAAATAGTCTTTTCTCCATTGCTCTGCAATGCCACCTTCATCATACATCAGGTTTTCATGCAGGCATGGAATTGTTTATGACTAACTATTTTGTTCTATGTTGTCTATATCTGCCATGGCAGTGGGTACATATGCCACAAATGTCAACCTGCTTTCGTTATTGTAGTTTCATTATAGGTCTTGATTTCTATTAGGTAAAAACCTCACATTATTCTTCTCCTCATTCTCCTCTGCTTTTACCTCCACCTTTATCTCTTTCTTCTTCAAGAATGTTGTCTATTTTTGGCTATTTGTTCTTTTATACAAATTTTAGAAATCTCTGCTGAGTTCTTTAAAAAAAAAACGAGAATATATTTACAGAAATTGCATCAATCTCGAAGTAATTTACAGCAAAATCGAGATCTTTATGATACTATAATTCCCTACCCTTGCAGATGGTGTATTTTCAATGATTGAGGTGTATACTTTCCCGAAGAATTGCTGGCTGGCTCAAACAGTTAAACATTTAACTACTAACCAAAAGGTTGGCAGTTGAAACCCACTCAGAAGTGCCTCAGAAGAAAGGTCTGGAGATCTGCTTCCAAATAGTCACTGAAAACTCGATGAAGTGCAGTTCTACTCCGCACACATGGAGTTGCCATGAGTCAGAACTGACCCAATGGCAACTGATTTCGGTTTCTGGTTATGTGTTCCTACATTTTGTTAAATGTATTCTTAAGTACTATATATTTTTTATTTCTACACTAAGTAGTATCCTCTTTTTTAAGTGACATTTTCTACTGCAGCCAATAATTGATTTTATGGATATTTATCTTGTATCCAATAATCTTAATAAACTCATGGGCTAATTCCATTTTTTTGCTTTTGTATTATGTTTTTATGTAGGCAATCATATTTCCAAAAATATCATTTGTTTCTTCCATTCCTACTTTTATGCCTTTTATTTATTTTTCTGTTATGCTGTACTTGTTTGTACCCACAGAACCTATAAAAGCAAGTATAATGAAATTCTTGTATTTTTTAAAAATTTTTATACAGGGTGTTACCTTTGTTTATACACTGCTATTTAATTTTGAAATTTGTCATTTTCACATCATCCTCAGATGAGGCTGTACTGTAATATTCTTCCTCCTTCATAATTTCTTTTTAATTTTTACATGAATACTGGACTTAAATAATGAATTGAATGGTGTTTCTTCATTTTCCATTTTCTAGAAAAATTAGATTAATATTGGAATTATCCACTCCTTGAACCTATTAAGCACTCGGCTGCTAACCAAAAGCTCAGCAGTTCAAACCCACCAGATGCTCCACAGGAGAAAGATGGGGCAGTCTGCCTTCATAAAGATTACAGCCTTGGGCGCCGCATGGGGTAGTTCTCTCTGTCCATAGGGTTGCCATGAATCAAAATCGACTCGAAGGCACTGGGTTTTTGACTACTATTCTGGATTGGTGTTTTCTTTTTGGAAAGAATCTACAGTACTGATTTTATTTATTTAAGTGGTTATAAAACTTTACACTCTCTCATTATATTTTATCAGAATTTTACTGACATAAAAGTATTCAATGTATTCTTACCCGTTGCCATCAAGTCAATTCTGACCTTAATGATTTAAAACATATTTTCTGTATATATGTTATACTCCATTTTTTTTATTTCTAATACTGTTTAATTTTGCTTTTTTTCTAGGCCAATCTTATGTTTGTCAATTTTACTTGCATTTCCATAGATCTAATTTTGTCTTCGTTATCAATTTCTATTGTATTTTTTCCTATTTCATTTATTTCTGTTTTTTATGATTTCTTCCATCGAGTTTATTTTACTTTGTTCTGTTGTTATTTTTCTAACTTATCACTTTGGAAATTCGGCTCATTAACTTTCATTGTTTAACTTTTATATTTGTACTTAAATTTTCTCTCTATGAACAGCTTTATCTGCATGTCACAAAATTTAAAATAGCTTTTTAAACGGCTTTTTAAATTGCTCAAATCTGCTGCTGAAGTCCTTCCAATGAGTTTTTTTTTTTTCCAGTTATTGTACATTTTGGTTCCAGTATTTCTGTTTCATTTCTTTTTATAGTGCGTATTTGTTTATATTATCATTTCGTTCATGCATTGTTCACTGATTTCCTTTAATTCTCTGTATTTTTCTTCAGTTCTTCAAGCTTGTTTAATACCATTGTATTATATTCTTCCACTCTGTTCATTTTCTTGGTTTTCATGGAAATGAATCCTCTCCCTTCATCTTGTTCTTTTCAATGGGCTATCATTTCTGGGTTTTTTGTACGCCTTTTGAATTTTTGTTGAAGCCAGAACATTGGACTATTACAATATGCTAACCTTCTCAATTCTTCCATATACACAATGTTTCCCAAAAAACACAATGTTTAGAGAGTACTAATTTCTGCAGGAAACTCTTAGATGGGCACAGTCTTCAACTTTGTGAGATCTCTATTTTAGGTCAGACTGAGGTTTCAATCCTTCGGCACCTCCCATATGTATCAGACAGCACACACTGATCAATGTATCCTCAATAGGGTACAAGCTTTAGTTCTTGCTCACCTTTCCTTTCCTCACACTGTGAAGGCTTTGATTCAGGACGGACTGAGGTCCCAGTCCTTTTGTCCACACCCAAGCTGGTCAGAACATATACCTGAGCAGTTCACCAGGAAAATATGTTCTACTTGCTGTGGAGCCAGAGATCATTGCCCTTCTTAGTGAAAAGGAGAGCCAAAAATCAAATGGGGCTGCAGCTCTGTTGCAGGAGAGGAGAGGGAGGGTCAGGGACAACCCTGTTAAGACTGTTAAGTCTGCAAGAAAAGTCTGTCCTGTTTACCTTGGATCCAGATATCTGGGCCTCTTTTAGTGCAAAGGAGACTTGTGGGTCTACTGGGGCTGTGGCTGTAGCTCCACTGCAGTTGTTCATCTACCATGCTAAGAAGGGAAGGGGGAGGAAGAGTAGAAGAAGCACTTTTCCTACTGTATGAGACACATCCTTATTTTGTTTCAGTTTGTGTCTTCTCACTGGCATCTTTTGCCTGCAAAGTTCTTACAAAATTGAGTACAGATTTCTAGTTGATTTTCTTGGTATTCATATGTGGTGGGTAGAGATCCTAGACACACTCATGCTACTGTCTTTCCAGCATCCTCACTTTCATAAAACTTTACCTTATAACTTATTAAAAATCACTTGCAATATCAGAAAGCATTCTAAACAATTTTAATAGGCATACATACTCTGTTTTTGAATAGTGCGCCGTTGACATTCTATGCTTAAGAATGTGTTACTGTGATAATTACTATATTAAAGCATTTGTTTATTTAGTACATTTTTATTGAATGCCTAATATGTATCATACCATACCATACCCATTGCCACTGAGTTGATTCTGACTCATAGCGACCCTATAGCACAAAACGGGACCGTCCCATAGGGTTTCCAATGAGAGTCTGGTGGGTTTGAACTGCCAACCTTTTACTTAGCAGCTGTAGCACTTAAACACTGTACAACATGTGCCAGGCACTATCAAATGCATTAGGAATCCCATGATAAGCAAAAACAGTCATGTTCACTACCTCTTAGAGCTTACAGCCTAGGGAAGTGTATATATATATATATATATATATATATCCCCCATCAGATGAATGAATGCACATATATAAAGAAGGTGGTACCGCTACAACATTCAATACAGAGATTGACATACATAAAATGACTTATAAAGGCTTTCTTTAGGAAATAGTTATTGAGCTGATATCTGAATTAAGAGCAATAGCAGACGGCAAAGAGGAGCATTCCAGGTAGAGGGAGTGGCATGTGGCAATGCCCTGCTGTGTAAAGATGCACAGTACGTGAGAAACGGCATTGGAATACTGGCATAGCTGCAGTGCGGAAAATGAACGGGAGTACGGTATTAAGGATGTCTGAAGAGAAGCTGGGGACAGAAAATCCAGGGCCAATCCAGAAATAAGTTGATAGAGTTAAGTTAGCCAGATGTTCTCTTCAGCATTTCTGACATAACACAGTAATTAATAACATGGATGTTGGAATTAGACAAATTTGGCTTCAAATGTCCACTCAGGCACTTTTCAGCTGTGTGAGTTTTGGCAATCATCACCTCTAAAACGGAGCTGATAGTATTGCCTTCCTTCTTGAGGTGGGAGCAGAAATCTTTGGTCCTAATGTGCGAAGCCAGTGCCAAGCTTTGCTGTCCAATAAATCTCCAGATTTAGCAAGATAAAAAAAAAATTTGCAGAATTATGTTATTAATGATTATATGATAAATTACTATTTTCCTGAAAATTTATATATTTTATAATATATAAAACCTGGGGCTAAATGTTAGGAAAATGTTAGCCAATACTAAAGAAGTTATTTTGCTTTTAGCTGAAATTCACAGAGGTTTGAATTACATGTGGCCATAAAAAAAAAAAAAGATGTAGTATATATATATACATAATCTAAAGCATCATTCAATATTTTACAAAAGAATAGCTTTTATTATTTGTAATGGATCGCATCACAAATTTTTGTTTAAAAATATTCCACAAATACTTGAGGACAGAAATATATATTTCAAGCACAGATCACTTTTCAGGCTAAAAACAAAGAGACCGCTCTGCAGCAACTCAAATGAAACTTCTTAGCACAAAGCTGACTTGGAATGAATAAAGGCCTGAGTATCTGTGTTACGTAGCAGGGCTATTCTGAATGTGGTCTGCGCACCGGCTGTCATGAGGTGAACTCTTTTGTTACTGATTTCCATCTAGATAAGTAGCTGGTGCCAGAATGTAAGTCAGTTTGGTTCACCTAACATTTCAGTTTTTTTTTTCATTTCAAGATTTTCTCAATGAGGAAAACAACGTTTTATATGCTGGCAAAGTTCTTTATCTCATTACAGACCACACTTTGAGTAGTAAGATCATTTACTGAGCAGCTAACAAGAAATACAAATTTAACAGAGAGAACTTTACTATGTATACTACAATAAATCCCAGATAACTTAAAGTGTTAACTGGCTAAAAATGAAACAAAATACAAAACGATTTAACAAAACTGCAGTTGTTTCTTTAATTTTGGAAAGATAAAGGCCTTTTAATTACAAATCTATAGAAGAATTTATAAAAGTGATAAGAGATTTGACTACAGGCATTCCCCAGATTTCGAACGAATTCCGTTCCTAAATCTGTCTTTAAGTAAAACTTGTACATAAATCAGAACAGTTAAGTACAGTTTGTATCTAACACCAGTTATTCAAATGTCTGTTTTAGTATATAATACATAGTGTACCTTTCTAAGCATAAAAAACTTTAAAGAAACACTTTCAGATACACTAAAACATATTTAACGTAATAATACAGTAATAATAATAACGTTTTGATGCACATTGCAAAGTAGTGCCCATTTGTGATTATGAACCACTGTATGTACCTCAAATTTTTAATGTAACAGGCTTTACAGGCAATGGTTTGTAACTATGGGTTGTACATAAATCAGATGGTTGTTACCCAGGGACTGCCTTATACTAAAAAAAATATGCAAACTGTATTTTAAAAAAATTAAATCAACTCAAAAGAACTAGGAAAATATTTATAACACATTTATCTTTAAGAATGTCCTCAATATACAAAGTAGTGTTAAAAAATCAATTTCTATTAGCTTCAGTTTCCACATCTGTAAAAGGACAATAATAACAATACTTAACTCAAGAATTAGATGTATGAGATTGAATTAGATACGAGTACACAGTGTTTAGCACAATGCCTGCCAATAAAAGAAGACAATATTATTTTTCTTAGAAAGCCTTTGTCAAACTAATATGAAATACACCTACTCTGCATTTACCTACTATCTTGTTACCAGACATTTCTCATTTACAACAATAGTAAAAAATCTACTATCCAATTATTCTGTGCATTAACGTCTTACGTCTGGCAGTAATGAACACTGAGGTGCGAGGCGAGATTAACGCTTGCTGTGATGGTAAGATTATATGTCGACTTGGCTGGGCTGTGATTCTCAGTTGTTTGGCAGTTATATAATAATGTAATTTGGCAGTTATATAATGGTATAGTCATCTCCATTTTGTGATCTGATGTGGTTCCTCCTCTATTTTTGAATAACACTGATTTTCACATAATGATTTGGTCTTTGGAACCTAACCATGTCACTAAGTTGAGTGGTGTACGAGATTTTGAAACTTTAAAAATACTGTGTAAATGTGCAGAAAAGATTAATTCAGCAGGTCTAGGTGGTTCCAACCCTGCACATTCCAAAGGAAGGTTTTACCCTTGCCTGGCTCCTGGAATATAACATCTAAGCCCTTGGAAAATCTGCCTAATAAAATTATCTTTGTGTACCTGAGAGCCTTGGACATGCCAGATAGTTTATGTTAATAATGTGATTCATGGTGAGGGAATTAGTCCACGTGGTATTAGCTTGACCTCTGGAAGTACTGAAAACTGATGGTCAGTCACACAGGTGATCAACCATGCCTATGTGATTGACCCCCAGTTAAAATTCTGGACACCAAGGCTCATGTGAGGCTTTCTGGGCTGGCAATATTTCAGGCATGTTTTCACACTCTGGGTACAACACACATCATTGTTGGGAGAATTAAGTGTGTCTGTACAACTCCACTGGAAACTTGTACTTGTGTCTCTTGGACATTGTAATCTAATAACAATAAAAATATGCTGGTGATATTAGTGACAAATTATTACTTGAAATCAAAGTAAAATCTCTTTTTAATAATTTGCTTTTCAGGCAGATCATATAAAATACATAGAGTATAGTGAATGCATGCATACATGCATACACATTCAACAAACCCTGTAAAAATTATTAACCATTTCCTAAGGTATTTTTGGAGCCCTAGTGGCATAGTGGTTGCTATGGCTGTTAACCAAAAGCTCAGCAGTTTGGTATTTTTATTCAAAAAAATAAAGCTTTATCCTTCATCACAGTAAATTAATGAAGGTCACATCTTATTTCATTCACACTTTAATTCAGCTGTACCAAAATAAATATGCTCTTGTCAAAATTTTAGACTAGAAGAAAAATAATTGGTCCCTCATACTATTATTTAGAAAGAAAAATAACTTTACAAAAGGAAGCAAAAAAGGTGGTATAAAACAATTTATTTCCTCATTCTTGCTGTGCATTCTAAGTTATGTTTTGTATACAATTACATAGGAGTCCTTGGGTGCTACAAATGGCTACGTACTACATTACTAACCAAAAGGTTGGTGGTTCAAACCCACACATAGGTGCTTCAGAGACAGGCCTGGCAAATCTGGAAAGGTCACAGCCTTGAAAACCCTATGGCGGAGTTCTACTTTGAATACATGGGTCACCATGAGTTGGAATTGACTTGATGGGAACTAACAGTAACAACATATAATTACGTATACTTTTTTTTAATTGCTAATTTTCCAATGGAAAAATTCAGTGCATTTTTCTGACATTTTTAAAGATTCCTTTTCAGTAGTAAAAGAGGAATTTTTTTGTTCTCTTCAATTCCTCATAGTCTTGCCACCAAGTTTTTTTTTTTTTTTTTTGTATTACTTGGTGGTCCAGTATTGATTTTTCAGCTACATATGGAGTTACTTTGGGATTTAGAAATCAAATTCAAATCAATAAACATACACTCATCCCAAATCAGTTTAGGAACATTTCATGTGTGGTTATAAAGGTATTATTACACTGACAAGTATAAATGAAATCATTCTGCCATTCTAAAATTGTGGGTTGCAGAATTATATGATTCATTTTCTGACAAAATTAGAAAATATATTGGCAGAAGTTATAGTTTGTTATTAGGTTCTAGAAAACTATTTCCACTATATAATTTAACCAAAAAATAAAAAAAGAAATACCCCCCGAAAAAATTATGAATTTAAAAGTTTTATTTAAGTAGCTCACTTTTAATCATACCTCTAAGAAAAAGTGCTCTGGGTTTTTTGAACCAAACAGGATCTATAGACATAATTATATAACCTCTATGAAACCTTTCCTTATTTCAGAGGCTATGAGTATACGAAAAAAATTTTTTTTTCTTAATTTCTTCATTGTATCTTATACCGGAAGGCAGTTTTTATAAATCAAATTCCTTCTGTTTGTTTTTTATAAAGACAGCATTATTCTCAATGCTCTTGTCTCTCATTACCTAGCATCAAGAAAACACAATCCTTCACATTTAAGACAAATACTGCTTACTGGTAAAAGAATTTTTAGTAACTAAGTAATTCAATATATATCTCATGTACTTGTCCTGATCCATCCAACATTACACATACATTTGGCAAATCTCTATTGATTTTGGGTACAGCTACATAAAAGTCTACTAAAATAATATTTTAGTACAATTTTAGCCATTCCAACCTGAGTTCCTGGTTATAAACCAGTGTTTCTACTACATAAAGCCAAAGTAGTCTTTGCTTAAATTACCTTGTTTAGTTTTTTGTTTAAGTAGTTGTAGCTTCTTGACCAAGACTTTGGGTGTTCCTAAATTAACTTGTATTATTGTTGACTCCTTTAGTTAGTATTTTTCCTACATTTCAGGATATAACAGAGATAGAAGAAATTAATTTTACATACCTGCTTTTAAAAAAAGTAGACCTACTTTTTAAACTCTACTATGCACAGTACTTGGTGAAATTATTTAATGTCTGTTTCATGAAAATGTACTCAAATTGTACATCAAGTTGTTACTACATTTTGAAAGTATAATTATAATTTTTCCATAAATAAAAAGTACAATTATAATTATTTGGAAACTCGAATATATTTTGTGGGAATTTTGTTTATAATTAATTTGTACTTATCTTCTTAAAATATTTGGTAAAGACCTTTTATTGCCTCTAAACATTATTCTCAGCACTTTTCTTTTAAAGGATGTCAAAAGTTTTTTCTAATAGGAGTAAGCTGAAATTATCTTTAAATTGTAGAACTTGTATTACAATTAAGAATCTAAGTCCTATCAATCTTGGACCTCAATATTGCAGAAGATTATTGTATACTTTCCCTCAAGAATAATAATTTTAAGTGTATTTACTTTATTTACTTATTTATGTATTTCTTTATTATTATTATTTGACATAACAAACTCCTTGTATTCTAAAGCAGTCAACTGAAAACTGAACATCTGCATGGGAGAAAATGAAAGTATGTATATATCTGCACATTTAAGAACGATGACATCAAAAGCCTATCACTGCTGATAATGTTCTGTTTCTTGGACTGGGTTCAGTAAATGCGTGTATTCAATTTTTGATAATTCATTGAATTTTATAATTACAATTTGTCACTTTGCTGTACTTGCGCTTAACTGAATAAAAATAAGTTTGTTTTTTTAATCAACCACTGTCATGCTCTATTGTTTCTTCTAAGCTTTCTTGTACCAATCAAATTCCACTGCAAACTCAACTTTATTCATTTTTCTATAGAGTCCAGGCACATAATGAAAATGAGGTGAAAAACACTAGATAATGCTGTGGCCTGGGAAGAACTGGGGACAAAGAGGCCAGTCTAAAGCATACAGACGCTACTCAGCTCTAATGAATGGCTGACATATGGGACTGTGGTCCAGTGTTGCCAGGTCCAGATATCTCCATTTTTCTGTCAAATCTATACTTTTTAATATTGGGAACTAATTCAATTTTTTAAGCACTGCAGGTCAAACTAAATATATCTTTGACCCAAGAAGCCTCCATAATGATCAACTCCCCAAGTAGGACCTCACTAAATCTGAGTCCAGTTAGAATACATTATTTTATTTATTCTGCTCTTACAGTTAGCAAGTGGGGATGTCTAGAGCCAAAACTAACTCTGATTCTAAAACTCATGCTGTTTCTATCATAAAATACTGCCTGTAAATGTGGTTAAACACTCAGCTACTAACTGAAACGTTGACAGTTCAAATCTACCTAGAGGCACCTTGAAGACAAGCCTGGTGATCTAATTCTGAAAGATCACAGTCATTGAAAACCCTAGGCAGCACAGTTCTACTCTGAAACACGTGGGATCACCAAGAGTTGGGATCGCTCAACTGGTAACTGGTGGTATGTAATTTGACTCCCTGATGCACCTCCACAAAAAGGTGTTATCCTCATTTTACGGATGAGGAAACTAAGGCTCAAAGATATCAGATAATTTATTGTAGAAACTCAGAACAATGTGTCCTGAGTTGAAATGCTTAAGTTCAAATCCTTGCTCCACCACTTATTATTTTCTTAACTTTGGCAAGGTAACTTATCTTCTCTATGCTTCAGTTTCCTCCCCTGATAAACAAGTACAACTAAGCCCTGATGGCACAATGGTTAAGCGCTCAGCTGCTAACCAAAATGTCAGTGGTTCGAATCCAGCACCCACTCTGTGGGAGAAAAGACCTGATGATCTGCTCCAAAGAATACCCAAAAATCCAAACCCATTGCCATCCAGTTGATTCCAATTCATAGCAACCCTATAGGACAGAGTAGAACTTCCCCACAGGGTTTCCAAAGGAGCTGCTGGTGGATTTGAACTGCCGACCTTTTGGCTAGCAGCCGAACTCTTAATTACTTTGCCAACAGGGCTCCACTCCAAAGATTACAGCCTAGGAAACCCTATGGGGTAGTTCTACTCTGTCATACAGGATTGCTATGGTGACACACAATAACAACAGCTCTTACCTCACGAGATTGTTGTGAGGATATATAAAGCACATAGTTCTGCCTGGAACGTAGTAAGTTCTTGTAAGTGTTGTTATTGGCCATTATTATTGCTGCTATTAATAGTATCTCTAAAATGAAACTAAAAGTAACTATCTCTTCACACTTTTTGTATTAAACTAATCCATTAAAATGCTTAGAACTGTGTCTGATACGTAGCTCATTACATGTAATTATATATCCAGCTTAGTTGTCTTTCAAGTACCTTACTGCTAAACTTTGCTGGTTAATTTCTTTACTCTGTGCCTTGTAATAATGAACACAGGTGCTATTATAGGCTGGAAGTATTTTCATTTGTGCAAGTATTTTCCTTAAATGTTTACTTGAAAAATATATAGCTTTGTAGTCTCATGATTACTGCAATGTTTATATCAGTTAGAAATACCTAGTAAAAAAAAAAAAGTCATGCCCTGTAACGATTGTCCTGATGAGAATTTTGACAACGTAATGAGATTTTATTAAGACTATCAGGAATGGTTACCGCATTCAGAAAACACTCTTTATATTTAGGTGCTCTCTTCTCTACCACTTCTTGTTTCCATAATTTTTCAAAAACTCTAAGTCCCCCACAAAAATATAAAAAAGATGTGCATATAGTACAATAACTCATATTACAAAGTCACACACTAATACACTGGCTCAGCCACAATTTACTTACTTGTGACCCATTTCATGAGCAATCGTAAATGCCAGATTCAAGCCATTGTCTTCAGCAATGATACATTTTCTCTTTTCACTACACATTCCACTCAAGTAAGCGATGCCTAGAAAACATAAATATTAATTACCATATGTCACAATTCAACATGCATATGTTTATACAGGAATTATTAGCAGGAATGAAAAGGATAGTTGTTTTTCACTCCAATGCGGCAAAATTACATTGTGATATCGAGTTCTTATACATAGACATTTTGTGAGAACATACTTAGACATGGATCAATCACCTTTTAATACTCTTTTCAATTTCATATTTTAGATGAAGTTATTTTTCTAATTATCCAATTCTCAAAAAGTATACTGTAGGAACACATTTTTTAATGCCACTTTTCATTGTCATTTAAGACTAGCGAATAGTTGTAACTTATAAATCAAAAAGTACTGAATATGTTAAATATTTTTCAATTCTTGGGAATCTCTTAGTTTCAAAGAAATATCTATAAAGTAAAATAAATTACATATACAATATACTTAATTTACATTTATATCTTGAGTTTATAAAATTTTGAAATTTTATTTTATTAAATATTTTAACTAATGTGACACAAAAGCTATTTGTGATATTTGATAAATTGAAAGTGTTTCCTTTGAAAATGTCTTGGCTAACAAGGCTGTATATAGTACAATAACTCAAATTACAAAGCTCCATGGTAATACACCAGCATAGTGTACTAGCAGAGTCCGCAGAGTAGGAGACTGAAGGATTTTTTATGATAAAAACTTCAGCAAGATAGTCGGTCTTTTGGTTTAAAGTATCAGTAAAGACATTACCATCTGAACTCATTAATATTTTTATTCAAAGTTTTCTGTACTATTTTACTAATTAAAACATATTCCTGAATAAATATCATTTAAAAAGGAATTCTAGCAATATGATTAATATAATCAGTGTCACTGAATTGTACATGTAAAAAATGCTGAATTGGCTAATGTTGGGTTATACATATTTTCACAATTTAAAAATTTTTTTCAAAACAAAAGGAATTCTAACCTTATGAAGGTAAGTTTTAAAGTTATTTTTAAATAACTGGACTTACAATAATATCTAGTATTTATTGAATTCATTATATATTCTCATATTCTTATAAAATACTGTTTTAAGTTCATTTTATGGATGAAGCTATTAAGGCCTACACTGATGAAATGTTTTACCAAAGATAATACAATTAATAGTAGAATAGGGGTTTCAATCCAGCTTTATCTGGCATCTAACATTTATTCGTTTTTGATAACCACTTGGTGTAGAGCTGCCTCTGGTTAAAGATGGTTGGCTAACTGCTTGTGACCTTTTTTCTCTCTCTAGAAACTTAAGAAATAATGGTAAGGAATAATTACGTTTAAAAGGAAAAAGAAGAATAAATTTCCTTGTCCATGTTTTGGAAACACAGAAGATAAACGGAGTTATATGAAATGATTTAGAAGAAGCCACATCCTAAATGACAGGAAAGAGGAATTTTCTATGAGAGGAGAATTAATGAGTGTGGCCGAACCCCAGGAAAGTTCAAAACTGAGGCGCACAGGGCATTGCTGGAGGGCTGAAAACTGGGAGGTTAGCTGAAAATACATATAAAACCTTGGGTATGGACTGAATTGTTGTTGTTGTTAGATGTCATCAAGTAGGTTCTGACCCATAGCAACCCTATGTACAACAGAAAGAACCACTGCCATCCTCACAGTCATTACTGTTTGAGCCCATTCTTGCTGCCACTGCGTTAATCCATCTCATGGAGGTTCTACTTTTTTGCTAACCCTCTACTTTACCAAGCATGATGGCCTCTTCCACTGACTGATCCCTCCTAATAACACATCCAAAGCACATGAAACGAAGTCTCACCATCTTCGCTTCCAAAGAACACATGGATTGAATAGTGTCTCTCAAAAAAATGTGTTGAAGTCCTAAAGCCTGTACCTGTGAATTTGATCTTGTTTTGCAATAGGGTTTTTGAAGGTTAACATGACGTCATACTACAGTAGGGTAGGTCCTAATACCACATGACTCCTGTCCTTATAAAAAAGGAGAGTAGACACATGGAGATACAGACAAAGGCGGGAGATGACTTATGAAGATGTATCTACAAGCCAAGGAACACCAAGGATTGTCAGGAGCTACCAGAGGTGAGGAGAAAGGCCTGGGAGAGTTCCTCTCACAGAGTTCTCTAAGGAATCAACAGCACCAATACCCTGATTTGGACTCCTATCCTCCAAAACTGTGAGACACTAAATTTCTGCTCTTTCATATTGCCCATGATGTGGTATTTTGTTATGCTAGCTCTAAAAGACTAAGTCACATCTTCATGCTGAATGTCACAGCCTGGTATCAACTGGCCTATTTGGAAAATGGAGATACATTCTTTAAGAAAAATGTGGTATAAACATGTTATTTTTAGAAATATAACTATAGGAAGAAACAGTCAAGAGCTGAAATATACATATAGATGTTACTTTCACTATGTACGTACAAATTAAAAAACAGATCTTATAGAAATTTCACATCTACAAATAGATAAAAGGACTTCTTTATGAATGGGCATATCCTGGCTTATTAAGGTAAATGAAATTATTCCAAAGTAAATCAAGATAAAGGAGAAAGGGAAGCTAAGGATAGTGAAAAAAGGAGAGGTTTGGAGAAGGGAGAAGAGGAAGGCAGTGAAGAGGAGTAAAACATATTCCTTTCTACGGTTAAGGCATCTTCTCTTATTTAGTTGCATGAAACAACAAAGGAAAAAAAAATCTTCAAAACATTTTTAAAGATCATGTGAATTTTAAGAGCACTAAAACATGTACTTATTAATAAAAAAAGAAAAGTCTTTGGGATAATTGTGAAAATAATCCTTGTTTTGTAATCAAAGGGTGTCTTAGTTATCTAGTGCTGCTATAACAGAAATACCACAAGTGGCTGGCTTTAACAAACAGAAATTTACTCTCTCACAGTTGAGTAGGCTAGAAGTTCAAATTCAGGACATCAGCTCCAGGGGAAGGCTTTCTGCTTCTGTCAGCTCCGGAGGAAGGTCCTTGTCATCAATCTTTCCCTAAACTAGGAGTTTTTCAGCTCAGGAACCCCAGGTCTTCTCCTGGCACTACTTTCTTGGTGGTATGAGATCCCCATGTCTCTCTGCTCCCTTCTCTCTTTTGTATCTCAAAAGAGATTGGTTTTAGATAAGATATAATCCTGTAGATTGAGTCCTGCCTCATAACAAAACCGCTGCTAATCCCACTTCAGCATCATATGTCACATCAGATGACAAAACAGCAGACAATAGCACAATACTGGGAATCATAGCATAGCCAAGTTGACAGATATTTTTGGGAGACACAATTCAATCTATGACAAAGGAGAAAAAAGAAAAGAAGGAAGAGACAGAGGGAGGAGAAAGGAAGGAAAAAGGAAAGAAAAAAGTGGAGAAGAGAAGGAAAAAAAAGAGGGAGGGTGAAAGAAATTTATGTCATTAATGGAATATTAAAATTCCCTTGGGCATTTGAAAATGAAAGAAAACTCATTTGAGGTTCAATGTCCTAAAAAATTATCAAATTCAACTGTAATTAGCATCATTATTTTGTAAAAAAAAAAAAAAAATTGTCAGTAGGTTGCCCACTTTTTTCAGCACAAATAAAATAATGCCATCACCATGTACAGATTTAAAACTCAGCTAATAGGTTACCGCCATGTCATATACCAATTTGCTACATGGACCAGTAGTTGTAGTTGCCAAATTTAGTCACATTACATTTAAATTTCTTCTCCTGTATCTCCCATCAAATACCATATTTTCCCCAAATAAGAACTGTATTTTCTCTCTTGTTTCTAATTTTTATCTTTTCTATATTTTTATAGTTTTACTGCATTGACTAAGATTTCTAATATATTGTTCACATACATGGGTGGTATTGAGTTCCTTGTTTTTCCCTCAGACATTAACAGGAATGTTTTTATAGTTTCACAAGTGACTATGATGTTTGCTGTAAGACTTTCATGTACATCGTTTATTAGGTTAAGGAAATTACTTCCAATTTAGGCTTGTTACAGGATTTTTTAAAATCGTAAGTTAATACTGAATTTTACTGAATGCCTTTTCTTTATATATTGAGATGTGGGCATGTTTTTTCTCCAATTTTCTTTCCTTAATATAAAGTATGCTAGTGGAGTGTTGGAAACCCTGGTGGTGTAGCGGTTAAGACCCACATCTGCTAACCAAAAGGCCAGCAGTTCAAATATACCAGGCGCTCCTTGGGAACTCTATGGGGCAGTTCTACTCTGTCCTATAGGGTCACTATGAGTCAGAATTGACTTGATGGTAACAGGTTTAGTGGACTGTTGTGATTTTCAAGTATCCTTTTTTTTTTTAATTCCTGTGATACTAAATTTTGTTATTTACATTCATAAAAACAGTTGAGAACCTATGATATATTTTACAATATATAAAACTGTATAACGCAGCAGAAGTTATCTGTTCCTTAGAAATTTACCCAAATTTTGCATATAAACAAATCTTGGGCTGGTGTGGCTTTTTGGAAGGCAGTGGGTGGGGATATCTGTATCTGATTAACCATTTAATGTGTTAAATAGTTTTTGGTTCATACAAGTTTTTTTTCTTTTTAATAACTTTCTAAAAGGTATTTTCCTATAAAATTATCAATTGTATGATTTTCAAATATACTGCCATAAAATTCTTCTTAGAAATTTATCATGAACTCTGCATCTTTACTTAGTCTATAATTGTGCCCCACTATTTTTTCTTAAGGGGCTCTGGTGATGCAGTGGTTAGGCGCTCAGCTGCTAATTGAAAGGTTCATGGTTAGAACCCACCAGCCCCTTTCCAGGAGATAGATGTGGCAATCTGATCCCATAAAGATTACAGCATTGGAGACCCTAAGGGCCAGTTCTACCCTGTCCTATAGGTCACTATGAGGTGGAATGGATTCAATGACAATGGGAGTTGTTGGTAACATTTTGTCTTTCCATTCTCTTTCTCTTATTGTTATTCATC